>NC_088315.1:16686718-17886718 GCF_910592395.1 Lineus longissimus
TTACTCAATGAATTATTTTAGATTAAGCTAAAAATAAAATGCATAAAAGTCTTCGAATTCGAATTCGAAGGCGGTCGCATCCGTTGTAACCGTTCTCAACTGATAAATGTGAAATCCCCAACATGACAGTTAACAACAACTTGTACAAAGTCAGATGGAATTGAGCAGCTCAGGCATGTCAACCAGATATTATTGTAAACGCGAACTGCATTGCGCAGACTTTAAACACCTCAACACGCACATTTATTTTTATGACATCACACCTCCTTCGGACATGTCGGACCCTTTTTTGCGCGTTTAATATCTCACTGCTATTTTGAAGATCGTGCGTCTTGATAGAAAAATAGTCCGTCATCCTACCCTGAGAGGGTTACCTAGAAGTAACATACACTATCTGCACCAGGGATTTCTGCTAATGATTAAAAAAGACAATTCATTTTGGGGCATATTCGCGGCGCTCTGCAAAATAATAATATTCCAACGAGTGGAAACAATATTCATCCCACTGTTGCTTACAAGCTTACAATCTTCATCTGCCATTGGCATGACTGGCAATAACTTTTGCGATATGCCTCGCGAGCCCTGCCATTCCTGCTAATAATATAGACATTATGTGCGCATAATTGTGGAAAAAAACGTTGATCACGCTGTAGATGATTTGTCCGGCTGCTGGGCGGCCGTTTTTAAATTTGTGTCACAGTGTTGAGGTGATGCGCAACGAGAAACGTGCCGTCGCTGATTACCATGCTTACCAGGGATTACTCGTAAGTGCTACCACACGAGCGTCTCGTTGTGCAATCCTTTCTTTAAAATACAAGCAGAATTAACTTTGTTGATACTGATTTGTTAAGACCAACACATTATATGGCCAACCGGAGGCTAATCCATTGCTCGACAACCAAGAATGGAACAAAATTAATCTGACAATCGTCATTTATAACCACAAAGCAAAAGGTATTACTTTGACAAAGCATGGTTTGACTTTACATTGACTCCTCGATTTCTGCTAGGCAATATATATTACTGCAGCGCAGTGTTGTCGCTAACACATGAGCAAATAGAAATGTGGCGGTCAGTGTGTGTCGACAGTGATCTTGATTTTATCGCAAAATTTTTAATTGATCGCAGATTTGGAAATATTTGAGCATCATCTCCACCTTTTAATAAAGTTGGTCTGCTGGGAAATTGCGACGGCTTTTTAACTGCTTACTTTACGAGTAAGTGAAACTTGAGAGAAGATGACGCAAAATAATTTGTTGTAAAATTGCAAATAAAAGTCCTTGGATTATCATAAAAGTCTGGTATAATAATAAAGCGAATTTGATAGAAGAATTAGAACCACCACAAGCAGTGCCTTCACAGTAACGTCACAGTGAAGGTTCTCGCCATCGCGCAGCGCGTTTTTAATGCATCGACCCGAGCAAAAATGATCGCTGCACACAGGTTCTTTTAGTCGGGATTGACATAACTGGCTGCTACATCAGAGTGGAAATTGACTAGGCAGCCTACAGCTTGGTAATAATGCCCTTTAAAATGTCATTCGTCCTTTAAGGCCAATTGGTTGGCGCATTGCTAGTGAATACTTTGGGACACAGCATTTGGCACCGTGTTTGAGGGAAGTGGCATCAATCTGTTTTTCTATAAGGCATTTCCAGCATGTATTGGGGCTTCAGAGAGATAATCACCAATGTATTAGCTGTTCATTTGACTTAGTGTGATGAGGGAATTACCTCCGTCTCCAAATGCTATACTCACTTTCTGTTTAATTGGGCGTGCATAAGTAGTCACTGGTCTAAAATGCTTTGCTGAGTTTTCACAAATCTCCAGCATTTGTCCGTCACCTGTTCAGAAAGCATTGAGTCCTCTGCCGTATGTCTGTCATTTTGTTGAGTTGGCCTTGTCGTGGTGTGAATTTTAAGTCCCTCCCTTCCCCCTATGCAACCGCCCCGTTCATAAACTCTCCTGCCACTAGCTCATTAAGAAGCACGTTATACATGTTTAAGTTTAAGATTACAATACAGTGATATCAATGGAATAGTTTCATGACATACTAATTCTGTTTACAACAATACTATGTTGTGATTACTGTTTATATTGATACTCGTAGATGAAGATTACTCGTATTTCTTCTGTTGTATGACCGGAGGTAATGGAGGCAAGTCCATGCAACCTGCGATGGCCGCCGCAAACGAGCAATTATCGTTGCAGTCGATTTTAATCGCTCATATGTGGGGCACTTCCAGAGGGCATGCTGCCAGTTTGATACATTGCCCCTCCAGTGAGTCGTGCCCAAAGTGTAATTTCTGTGTAAAATAGGCCTTTTAAGGGTTAAAGCCTCGATACGCAGGGTACTTTGCCTTTATGACCCAATATCACTGAGGACCGAGTATTGCAAATGAAGCAAGTAGAATAAATACATGAATTTGTGTGAAACCATCCATCCGGTTCAAACAAAAACGAGAAAAGGTTCAGGCCGACAAAAACTCCATCAAGTTATGAAATTTTCACTTTAAAATACGCAAAAGGGAAGTGCCGTTAAGACTTAAAGTTGGGACTTTTTTTTGTTTAAAAGTCATGATTTTCAGTTTTGGCCATTTTTGTATCGGCCATGTTACCCCAGTCAGAGAAATACGAAATGAACCATTCGAATATTCTCAATAAACGGCCCACATCCCTTCTTTGGAATGGTGTCCCTAATTACTCCACAGTTACTTTGACAAATACATGTATGTTGTAACTCTTTCTCATAGTGTGACTTTGATGGCCCTTTTCAAAACCAAGTGAATGCTTTACCATCCAATAAAACGCTAAGAAAAACATTCCATGGGCTCAATAGGAATTTGCAATTCTGCAGTTTGCTGCACTAAACTTCGTTGACAAGAGAATACATGTTCGGTTTAGATATAGTCAAAAACTTTGAAGCGAAAAAATATTCCAACTTAAAGTCTTCAGGACCCGTATTTAACGTTGGAAAGTTCAGAGCACGAAATGTTTTTGTGGTGGCTTGGACATTTTCTGGTTTATATTTGAAACTAACAGATGGTTGGCACGAAACTCCATGCCAGCTTTCTACTTGCCTTATATCTTCAGTCATATAAAAGTATAAAGCATAAGTACATGTATAAGCGACATAACGTTGGCATGGGAGTGTTAACAATTGCGTTTCAAGTAATGTCAAACGACCACTAAACCGTCCAAATAAAAAGGTCAGTTTAGAAATATCATGAAAATATGATTATTCAAAAATATCATTTCCTTGCGCTATTTTGATAACTTGTCCTTTTCTTCAAATACCTTTTTCTAACACTCATTCGTTCAAAACGTTTGTCCACTTAGGCGAATATGAGATCAAAAACATATTGAAATGATGTTGTGAGTTACATTTTAACTTTGCCAGTTGGCCGGCATCAAAAGATCACGAAAGAATATTTAGGTCTATTCATTAATAATGGCAACAATCTGACAAAGTAAAAATCACATGAAAATCTCGATATTTAATAATCTCTCCTTTAGGCCCGTACACCAATTTAGAATTACTCTAGACTCGGCTCTGAGACACCATGCCAGCAAAAACTAGTGAACCTGCCCACATTATATTTATTCATAGACTCATTTATAGTTATTCCTTTGTTAGGAGTCATCATAGGCCTTGATTGGTGCGGGGGTTCTCTGAATGACAAGCCACCGGGCAAGCCACGCTGTTGGTCATTATCAAAATCACAGGCCATGTCGATGGTTGTCATAAACTGTTACGCACACTGTTATTCTTCAAGGTTCAATTAGGCCTATTAAAGGTATAGAATTAGGATACAATGACCGGGCCTGAATGGATTATTTGGTTCAAGACTAATGAACCAATACAGAATGTCACAAAATGAATGTCACCATTTTCTTTTTCGGGGATGCTCCTCTCCGGAGTCTTCTGAATCGCTTCCTTGAAATAAAATTCTTATAATGATTTCTTGGCCAGCTGCCTTGGCAATAAATAGCCTGGGGCGAATTAAAGAAAAATACACATTTTCACTTATACACTCTCTGTATTCTAACTTAGAATTACACTGAATTCAGACATCGACTGGAAACTAGAGTTCGTCTTCTACAATTTCAACAAAATTCAGTCCCGCGTTTTCGTCATCCAGGTTAACGAAGTTTTGTGGTCCATCCTCAATGTCGTCATCATTCCTGAACACCGCCGCCTCGAATCCATTCTCGATAACTTCAGGAGTCACAGCACCCTAGGCATTGCTGAAAATGTTTGTAACGTCTAGTAGTGAGACAGGCGGACACCGACCCTCCTCATCTGTATTCTCGACTCTCCAATTTTTCCAAGCCTTCTTGGCGTGATTTTGAATGATTTCATTACACTGACATCCAGTGGCTGTGCAAGTGAAGTTCATCCCGCAGGAATAAAGTCAAGGATCCCACCCATCTCGGTGACGTCACCTCCAAATTCCTCGGTCCTGTGAACTCTGTAGCGGTCTACAAGCAGGAGAAACTGTTCGCAGTGGTCGGCCTCGACATGGGGTTGAAACACGTGTTCTATCCAGTGGCGAATGGTTTCCTGCTTCATCCATCCAGTATCAGAAGAAGTGAAACGTACATTAGCCGGAATATCCTTCTGTTCGAGTGCTTCCAACTGTCTCACAAAGCCGCGACGTATGAATGTAATATGGGCAGGTAACTTATCCCCAGCTGCTGTGACACACAATGACACGGTACATCCTAATTTGGTGTTTGATTTGGATGTTCTAACATCAACAGATTTGGTTCCTTTAGTGTTGCAGGTGTAAAGTGGTCGACAGTCAAAAAGTACGAAGGTTTGGTCCATGTTGAACACGAATTGTAGGACAATTTCGAATTGTTGAATGATTTCAGCAACATTGTCTCTGAACACCCTTACTCTTGCAGCAGCATCCGCAGGAAGACCTGTCGTGTTTTTGTGTACCTTCCGAAATGAAACGTCCTTTCTTTTCATGAAGTCGTGAACCCAACCGCTTGATGCACGAAAGTGATGAAGAATTGGTATAGATTGTTCAATTTCCTCGCGCCGAACTTGCGTAAGTGCGTCCCATCCAATTTGAAACAACTCCATCGCCCTTTCTTGGACGTCATAAACGGCTACAGGCAGACGTTTTTCTCTTTGTTGCAGCAACCATCGATGAAGGTCATCTTCTACATTTGGCCACAGCCCAACCAGTTTAGCTTTCACTTTACGTGCAGCACCGTTATTTTCCTGCCTGTCAAGTTCCAGCTCGGCCCTATTCCATCTACGAAACGTTTCCACAGGTATCCTGTATAGTGGTCAGCAAACTGACGGAGGCTGGTGACTGTCCCATTTGCTAGGGCCGTTTCTAGATCTCCAAGATAATGCAGTTTTTCTGATACACTGTAACTTCTTTTTCTCTTTTTCAATGGCTCAGGGGCTTCCATACTGCCTCAGTTCTCTGCCAGATCAACATTGCGAAAAGTGCCAACACGAAACATCATAAAAGCCTGTCTACACGTAACTCTTGTCTTGTCTCGTCCTATTTGGACTCATCAATTTCAATGACCAATGATTAAAGGGGCCTATGTGGTATTCATCCCTTATCTGTCATACAATGCATTATTACGGGCCCACCCAAGCTATCAGTCGTTCTTCATGGCACAATAACCTCACCATTGCTAATCGGTCTTATGACACAAAAGAGTTATGAATAAATATAATGTGGGCAGGTTCACTAGTTTTTGCTGGCATGGTGTCTTAGAGCCGAGTCTAGAGTAATTGACTACATGTACTTTTTTGCATGGTCTTCGAATTTCTAAGAAATGTCATAACAGAAAGTTGCAATTCTTACAGCAGCACTACACTCTATACGAAATTTTTCATGAACAAATCTTCCTGAAATTATCTTGAAACATGGGGCTCTATGAAAATGTGCTGCAATATACCCAAAATATCATCTGCATTTCTCTACTAAAACGCAACATTATCATACCATTCCATGGGTCTTACACCAACATAACCAAAGGTGGATAATTGCACCTAATTTATTTTGAATGTTTACTTAATAGTGATGCAACATGGTCAGTCAGTCCGGGCAAAAGCCCGAGGCTAGTTAATCGAACAATGATCAAGTATGTGAGTCAGACAGTCATCTATCAGAGACTTTTTGAAAGAAGCAGCCTAAGGGATTTTTTTCCACGGTTCTATAAGACCAGGTTTATAGCACAGCTTCATGCATGAACCAACGGTGATTTTAGGGCAGCATAACAAAGTTGTCGGCTGCTTCCCAAGAACCGCCAATTCTTCTTTCTGATAGAAAAGTTATCTATGCCAGAGGCAGTCAATTCATGTTTGACAATAATGCATGAGTGGCTAACACAAAAGTAGTAGACTGTGTGCATGTCATGAGCAGGTCCAAGCTGAAGAGTTGGATCGAAACGACGAAAAGGTGACTTCGATAAATTGAATGATCTTGAATATTCGAAACGTTAAGCTAGCTTTGCATTTAGGGCTGTGGGTTGAACAACAATCACACATCGTTGCAATTACTGATGGCTGACAACGTTTCTTGCCATTTTTTGATAGGAACAGTAGTTTTTGAGATATATTTGTTCTTGTTGAGTTTGAACGCTTTATGGCCGAGTATGAAAGTCGATTATCCTAACGATAATGTTCCTAAAACTAACCGTGTTGATATTCAATACACTTTCATTTAATTTAAGCTACTACCGGATTTGATGTCACATTTTTGAAAACGACCTTCACAATTACTCGTTTCTGCTAAAGCGAAGTACCGTTTTGGTTTTGTAAAATAAATTGTTAAAAAACGATTGCTCGTAGGCCGAGTTCAGACAACTGCAAAACCACTCAAAAAAGAACAATAATGTACATAGTTATATTCAGCTAGACTTTAAGATACTGCCTTTTCATTATATTTGAAATGCATAAAGCTAAGTCACTCCTTTCAACACGGCCACGGTTGGGTGTCCCCCCCCCCTCCATGAAAAACTAAATAGATATTGAACACTGTGAGTTCTCAACATGGTAAAGTCTAATCAACTACTAATTCATTCTGACTAATTTGACCCGCCTATCATGAATTTTTTTTATTGATGTCAATATGTTATAGTTGAATAAGGTCTAGAAATATTGTTTAGACCTATCAGAATGGTATCAATAACAGCGACATTGTTTTTTACATCGCAACTGACATCATAATATTATGTCAACAGTTACTTTCGTTATAATGATATTACCAGATGTTTCCTACCCAGCCTGGTGTGTAAATATGACAGAACCCATTGTTCATGTCTTGGAAGTCCTTTAGATACAATTTACATGAACATGACAATATACTAGTATTTACCTACATCTACAGCATGTTGAACGTCAATGTTTTGTAAACTGACGACCGCCTCGCCTTGCAGCAGGAATATTGGTCCTACTCTATGCTGTGACTGTCTCCTGTCAGTCATGTCAGCACCTCAGCTCAAAAGACAACAAAGCTAGAGGTATATATGACCCTGTCGCAGAAACTATCAGCGATAATCTCCAGCATTCATTTAACCTGTCTTACCCTTTAACTGTACTATGCCAGTGTCCGTGTCACAACTCAGCAAGGATGGCAAGACACAGCGTAACTGCTGATCCATGGCCATCCCAACATATATACTCTGTCCTTTTGATAGTCTCCCCGGTTTCTGACTGTATAGCAGGACAAATTTCAGCATGCGTCATGTTGTGACTGTCACATGTAAGTATTTACTCAACAGGCCACGGATGGATGTGACTGTTTCCCTGGGACAATCAGCAATTGTTTCAACTACGCGGTTCCTACGTTAAAGCTGTGACTGTAATGACAGTCTTGTTTCAGTGTCCCAACACCATAAATCAAATATGAAAAACAAGATGTGATAGTCCCATACTCCACGTTATGCTTTGGCACTCTGGTCTAGGTCTCCACAGAATGGGAATGACAGTGTTTGTCTTCACATAAACAATCAACAACTATAATTACCAATTAGACCTGCGATATGCTGAGAAGTCTCCTATTATTCTCACATCTCAGCCAACATGGATATTCTCACGCATTTTGACATGTGCTATAATGCGACAGCCTATTATAAGTGTCACATCTCAACAAGCATGGAAAGACGACAGGGTCTGACTGTCTGTCCACGGACATGACAGAATCATTCAACTATATTCCACTACATTTAGGCGTGTTAGGCGTGCGATATGCTGCGACATCTTGCATTAGTGTCATATCTTAACATACACGGTTAGACGGTGATGTGACTATATTTCCAGAAAAAATCTGCGATTAGTCCTGCACCGTATGGTCTGCGCTATTATCTGATAGTCACCTACTGTTTCACCTCAACTGACTCGGAAAGACGGTACGTGTCTCTCTAGGAACAATCTGCAATTTATTCCAACTCTTTAGGTCATCGTTATGCTGTTATAGTCTCTTATTATTGTAACATCTCAACATAAATGGAAAGACGGGATGTGTCTTTCTCTACTAGTAGGAACAATCATATCTAACTTTTAGGCCCGCGTTATGTTGCGACAGTCTCCCATTGGTCATGATGTGTCACACCTAAACAGACAAGGAAGAACAGAATAGTGAATGTCTCTCCAGGAATTGCAATTCACTTCACAAAAGATGTGGCTGTGTCTCTAGAAACAATCAAACATAATCCTTACCACCTGGTCCAAAGTTATGTTGCGACTGTCTTACACATGTCCAGCAACTCAACAGGTAAAGACAAAGGGGACGCGCCCGTCATGCTGTAAACAGTCAGAAATATTTCAAGGTCGATTTATGATGTGACTAATAGTGGCATACACAGTCTCGAATTTTTGTAATTAGTTACTGTTGTTCCCTGGGAGGTGATTTTGAATCTATTCATGTCACCCAGTTCGGTATCATTGTTCTTTGCAGTGGGTTGACTTTGGTGAGAATTAGTTTGGTTTAAGACAAGTGTCTTGTGGAAAAAACACACCACTAAATTCTTCAGACGACGGACAAAATCAGGAGATCGCTAAAGACTCATCACAGAGCAGAGCGACTGCTTATGCACGATAAATTCATGAACACAGATTCAGTATTGCGCTTTGTGACGGCGATTGTTGCCTCATTACAATGAACGGTTAACATCAAGTAAGATGGAAAGTTATACAGTGCGTATCAAAAAAAGGTAATCCGAGATCAGAGAGTTGATATGCCAAGGTTACTGATTTTGACAACCTTCGTTTGCGTTACCATTTGACCGGAGCCCATCACATTTCTATCATCACTTCTGTTACACATTGACCGATTACAGTGTTATTGAAAAATGATCCGATCAATTTCACTTTTTCCAAGTCGCCCCCCCCCCGGCCCCCAGCATAAAGAATGAATGTGGCCTTTAGACTGTTCTTCCTACTTGTAGAGCAGTGTGTGCGGGCGACTTTTAACTTCAATTTTGTAAGTGCTCTACGGCTCCTAAATTTCACGCTGGTCCACCTTCGGAAGACACGCCAACCTTTCCAAACTTTCCCACCATAATTTGACCCTACTACATCTCAATGTCCTATGTGGTGGAGAAAACACCAGATTTTATGTTTGCCTTTGGAATATCTATGTAAAAAAGCAATTAATTGGCTCTTGCGTCATATGTTCGCGAACCTCGCTGTTTGGAAACGCTGAAACACAGATTGGCACATTTTCTGTTTTCCCCTCATGGTTTTTCTTCTAGTTTGCTTTTGTATGGAAACATTTAAATATGGGGGACAAACACAGGAATGATGTTTCACTGGCTTAAACATCCACTTTCGGGAACTTAGATCCTCGAAAATTCATATTTTGCTAAAAGAAAAAGTGGAAAGTAAGGTGTATGTAACCCTTGCAAGTTTATTGTTGGTCAAATAAAAAAGAAAACCTGTTTTGATTGAGGGACGAATGTATTTTTAGCTCAAAAGAAACATTTCTATAGACACACATTAAATGATTACCTGACATCAGGAAGTTGTGGTCATTCAGTGTTGTTCGTATAAGTCTTATTATGTTGAATGATCCAAAAAAGAAATTAGTAGTTTGGTGTGATAATCCGATGTGGTATATTGCGAGATAATCACCGACGAATAAGGGTCTTTGACAGTAATGGCTAAATGATAATGTGATTGACAGTTATTTTGCCGTTTTGTTGCCTAATGCACCAACCGAGCAGCAAATATCATGAACCATTTATTGATACTGCGGTTTTATTTACATATGTATAAAAAGGTGATGGCATCCGGTGGTTTTAAGATTTTGTCTGTTCAGAGGCTGCAGTAATGACAGACTGACGTTTTTATTGTTAATTTCTGAAGCACAGCGCTACTAATATAAAACGCGCTACTAATACAAACGCTATGTCGACGCACCAGTCTATCTCCGCCTTGCGAAAGTGAGGCGCGGAAAAAAGTGTACAACACACTGACGCGAGGAATCGCTCTGATACGAACTTGGCTAAACTCGATTCACACTGATAGCGACCGTCAACGGTGTCATATGGACGCACGCATACCATGCATTGCAGATCGGGTAAAATCCTAAAATAATGTTTTTTTAAATAACACACTTAATGAGGTTAATGTTTATTTCTTAATGCTTATTTGGAATCGTCAAAGGCCAACGCGTTAAATAAACGCATCGATTGTCATCAACATAATTATGATAGGGGAAGAGCCTGCCCGGGAAGGACACTCAATAAATGAATTGCCTCTGGTTCGCATAGATGACTTTTTACAAAAGATAGGCAACGGCATATCTTATCCGCCTCCTATGTTTCATTGTGGAACTGACAACTATCATAAATATTGAGCACGCTGATCATAATGGTCGGACTTATCGCACCCCTGCAAACCAACATGTAAATAACCGTTTAATAGATCATACTGTCGAAAGGTATCGAAAAACTGACGAAAGGTCTCGGAATTCAAGAACTCGAGACTTTACGAGAGGCATCGCCACTGAGCGTGTAATCCGATTAGGCGTCCCTGCACTTTACGAGTGATTTACGAGAGATTTCGTGACCGATGCAGATTTCGAGAGTTTTCCGAGAGAAAAACGAGAGTTGGTGTTCGTAGTGAAACTGTACACTGCAAACATATGTCAAAAGATAATTTTTGGAGGTGGGTCATTTTCACCCTCTGGCTACTTCAGTTTCACCCCACTCTACGCTGAGACTACTCCTATTCTGTATGTACATTATTCTCCTTCAGGGGTTGTCAGAGACATCAATCGGGATAGGTTTTATGGTCGGACCCGCTTTAGGGGGTGCTTTATACCAGGTAGGTATCAATCCGTACTCTTGAAAGATGCTCACGGATAACAAGAACGGAGTGGGGTGTTTCTACAGAGTTTTCAGCGGAAAATAGCGGCCATCACAACCTGGGATTGTGCCAGTGTATAACTGCATTTCTATCCTCGCGGTGGAACCACAGTTATTACGAACGGCGTACCCCTTTAAACCCACGCGTCGATTCGAGCCGCCCGCGGGAGAAATTCACCTTGAACACCCGGGTGGAGAGTGCCTCATCTTGCAGCCCGGCCCGCCATAGACGATCAGGCTGACGAAATGGACTGCATCGGCGTCTCCATTGACAGTTTGGTACTCGTAAGCGTTTGGCCAACTTTTGCTGACTTACGACCGGACAATTCTTTGTCTTTCAGGCTGGTGGTTTCATGGTCCCCTTTTTCGTGGTAGGGGTGTGTATGTTAATTAGTGCTTTTCCTCCCATGTGTTTGATTCCGAAACAATTAAAATGTAAGTACAGATATGTTGAAATCACGAATAATACTGGACTGGCATCCCGTCCTAGTTTTATCTGAGATATATATGTATTCACAGAACAACAGATACAAGCACTACACTCCGGACGCAGTGGACCGGCCTCGTTCATAAGAAGACCCAATTAGGATGAAGCAATGGATTGCCCTGGTGGTCCAGCACTACCGCGAAAAAAATAAAGACCATTTCTTGTTACTAAAAGCATCTGCTTAGACTTCTGGCCTCTTTTTTATCTTTGATCTGTACGCATAAATCGGTCATGAAAACCACAATACCTTTCCCCATGCGGTGGTTTTAAAAACTAAAACACCGCGAAAACGAGATATTTTTGTTCGAGCGACCTGCGATAATTTTACAGGTTTTTTGTTTCCATGCCTGCCGCCGATCTTTTTATATTAAATACTGTGTCGTCTAATAACAATTCTTCAGGCAGTCGCCAGTATCTAGCAAGAAACTGGGTCGGAGGATGGTACCACGAATGACCACCACGCGTCACTAACTAGAAATATATCGGGTTGCACAATGAAAATGAGTATACTATACAAGGTAAAAATGTTGTCTAAAACCTCGGTTTTGGTTTACATTTTGGCTTCACCCTTGCAGTGTTTGGTGAGCAACCAATACCTCCAGTTCGGTATCAATTCCTTAAACAGTGCTTTACTTTTCAGCTGCAGATCAAGTACTGGAAAAGTCGCCGTCGATATGGCGCTTACTGACGAGGCCAGCCATTCTTATGTCCTGCCTATCTTTTGCGTTGGCGTCGCTTATCATAACCTTTCAGAATCCTGTACTGGGGAAGCACCTCGAACAGGTAAGTTTTTGCACAAAAACATGAGGTTTTGTAAGCAAATATAATCCTAGGCCTATATAGCAATATAGAATACCGGATGACTCGCAGTCAGAAGCTGAACCTTGACTTGGCACGCACTTGACACGCAATGGCCGGAGTTTACATGGTGCGTAATGATATGTCCGTCATTAACATAAAGTATGCTACTGTAACCTAATGACGGCATGGCATCCACATGATATTCTTCATGATACATGTAGATTCGCACAAGTATGTAACAAGATCAATAATTTGTTCGAATAAATCGTCTGATAATTCGTCAACGAGTGAACCAGAGTAACATTATAAAGGGTGTTTAAAATGTTTAACTGTTAAAATGTAAAATTTAAAAGCAGGAAGAAACAAATTGCAATTTCAATGTTTCGATTTCTTGTCTGTGATCAGATTCTCTGATGTAGTCAAACATGGCACAGTGATCAATTGTATTTGTAATGTGGAGTCGCAGTACACACGGTTCTCATTCGTAAAGCATAGTAAAATTCTGATAGCAGCCGATTTGTTGTGTTAATTTTCATCATATGCACAAAGCAAAGTTATTTCACAACATCTGGTGAAGTGCTGAATATGTAAGAGAACACCTGCTATACATGCTTCCCGAAATTGGTGGCTTATATTGGAACTAACCTTTTCCCCCTTGTCCGTCATTAAAGGCATTCAAGTGTGTTGGTCAACCATGACTATCTCCTTTGTCCCTCCACCATAAGGCCTAGTTTCCCCTTATGACATCACTATTTCGGACACTCAGCGCCCCATTTCTGGAAAGATGTATAGTCCGATGTGCTTGAACATATCTAGAGTGACGCAACCACTCTCTCGATTACATTATAGACTGAAATTTATGACTGAAGTATCTCGATCTATTGACTTATCATCTCGATCAATTGAGATATTATCTCGATCGATTGAACTGTTAGCTTGAGGTATTTAGAGATCTTCTCTGGTTCTGTTGTGAACCTGATCCGAAATGTCGAAGCAATTGGTCAAACAGCGCGTACAAAATAGCACTTTCGATGACAATTTGAAGTCTCAATCGCATTTGATTACTATGCATGTAAACAACATGTGAGGCTTTACAATAATAATAATAACATTCTATTATATACGGCGCTGGCGAAATTTGGGAGTTTTCAAAAATCCCCGAAACGCCAACATGAACGCCTAATCCATTGTTCGACCTCTCCATAACTTTGTCGAACAATGGGATAGGCATTCGCGCTGACGTTTCGGAGGGTTGCAAAAATTTCCCATTGCCCTGAATTCCAACCGCAAAACTAGCTAAACAGTCTGTTGTTGTCTCCATGCTTTGTTTTTTTCCAGTTCCACCTCGGCACGGCGCTTCAGGGTCTCGTCTTCATCATTGTCCCCAGTTCTTACACAATAGCTGCACCGCTCATGGGAATTCTTATAGATAAGTGGGTAAGGTACCTTACACCGCCTCTAGTATTAGTAATGCACAACATCTCGAAAAGCAGTACCGTGGACAAGCAGTACCGCGGATATAGAAAAGGATTTTTCGATTCCCAAAGAAGATAGGTGCACATCGCACAGCAATGCGCCGGCCGACCTAAGTCAATACCCATTTGCGCACACCCGATATCCAAAATGGTGCCACTTGATTAAATTTGTAAAATTCGTCACTGTACGAGTTTGACAGATGCCTGATACTTTTTACTACATATATCAATATGTTCTTACTTCCAGAAATGCGGGAGGACCTGTACTGTGGTCGGAACCTTTGTTATGTCGGCGTTGTATCTTATACTGGGCCCCTGTCCCATATTCCACATGCAGTAGGTGTCACAATGGTGCAGTACTGTTTGCTAGCCTAGTGGTTAAAAATTTGATATTGATGTGCATCTAAAACGGTGGTCACTCCTATTATGATCCAACGGCGAATGCTAAACGGCATTTCATTGGCCACGAGAATTATCGACATGTTAACCGTCTTCTGATTGGTTTGTTTTGGATATTGAATCTCGAATTTCGTATTTCGAAGTTCGCATTCATGTTGGCAGTGCCAGTGTGTGCACTTGAAGCACATCTTGAGAAGCGTTAGGGATTTGAGAATTTGACAATCTATCCAGGCGGTGGTGATAAATGAGTCAAAATCCAGTCAATACAGCAGTCCAGTGATCCAGCTTTTTCGAATACCCAGAAAATATGTCGTTTTGTCGAGAGCTTGCCTGACTGAACTGTACGTGCGTTATCTAACATCGTTCTATTCTATTTCAGCCCAGAGTTATGGATGTCGGCAGTACCTCTTCTTACCAGTGGGTTGGCGCTCGCCTCTACCAGTATTCCTGGTTTCACACTGATACTGGAGGATGCAATGTAAGTCTGAACACATCTCAAAGGGATAAAATAGGCAGTAGCTTGTGTGTCAATTTCATGAGTGTCAGCAAAACAATTAGTAAGTCAGTTAGTCTGTTCATATAATGTTTTAAGAAGAAGATGAAGATCTAAATTTACCTCTCAATAAAAGCAGTTGCACGTCAGAATCGGTTATGTACGCAGTTGTTCTGTACAACACATTGTATGTCTTCTTGATATTTAATGATTTTCTACTTTGAAAACACATTTTTTTCTTTTTAATTTGTCTCAGTTGAAGCTACCGCATTTAGGCCGGAAGGAAGATTTTCTATACGCCATTTTACAATAACTAGCCGAAATTCTGCGAATTGGCGGGGGAATAAAACCGACGCCAAAACTCATTGATTTCTGTACCCCCGAGAGTTTCGGCGATATCTTTCAGTGCAAAACTAACAAGGCAATCTCGGGCAGCAATATGCCACGATCTTTTTTTCTTTTGGTTGTGACTTGGTTCTCATAAGACCAATATTTGATATTCGGAGTCAAGAATGGCATTCAGACAGAATCTCACCCCACATATAACAGGGCCCCAGGACTGATTCTCTCACAACAGGGCCATGGTAATTTTGTTCGTATTTAATCGTTGGACAGTTAAGGAAAATAGAAATACAGTCATAAACAATGCCGTTATGATAGTGCAGTTGTCATGCATGCAACTTTGCTGAAACTAGATGTTTTTAGTAATTATATATCTGTGTATTTGTAGGCCTACACGACCTGTTTTCCTTCTTTCAGAAAAGTAGGTTTCCCCGACTCTATGGGAACGAAGGGTATAGTCTCTGGAATAGTTTTGTTTTCAATGAACTTTGGGTGAGTATAGGGTCTGCGTTTGACGTCATCTTCGCTTACATGTAATCTCGGGGGACGTTCGGGCATTTGTAGAACGCCAGGCATATAAATGGACATCAGTGATGATGGAAGACCGAATAGTATGCATCCTGTGGATTAGCGTCGGTCATAGCTGTGATAACATTTTGCTCCTCCCGTCAAATCTTCCAGATAATTCACTCTACACACCGTGTTTACGTTGGTCTCACAGGTCTGAGAGCATCCAAAATCGGTCTTTGACAGTGAAAATCATTCATAAAAAACACGCCGACTATGTACAGTCATAATAAACCTTGAAATAATCATACAGAACGTACGACGAACATGCTATGGTTTGGCAGGTTTGGATGTACTTATTTTTGATGTGAAAGCGTTTTGCTCGCCGATTGAGTACGTGAAAAAGTTATGAGCTTGTAGATTTGGCAAATTTACTTTGAAAATGGCTTAGAAGTGTGATACAAGTACGTCATCAATTCGTTGCTGTTCTGTAGTACCTTTTGTGAATTTTTTTTTATATAATATGTAAATTTATTAATCAATCTTATGATTAAGAGGAGGCATAAAAAAAGCAATATGCTTAACGCTTATGCCCCCTCATTACACTCTTTACAAATTACATAAAACACAAGATGGACAACTGTAATTGACCGAGGTCAGATATCACAAGATATAATGTGCAGAGATATCAGCGAGTAAATCTTCGTGTTCTTTCAATGTAAGTTTGAACTACTGAAAATATAGATATATTTGTATCATGGGAGTAAGCCTCGTTACCAAAAAGAAAATCCTTTACAGTATACGGTAAAATTCTAGGTGGAGGAAATCTGTCCTCGAGTTCAAGTACAAACTGATGTCTCCGCGCAGTACACCGAGTGCAGTGAAAAAAGTAATGATATGGATTCTCAACTGGCTTGTCGAAACAATAATTACAAGACGGGTCAGCAATGACATGATTTATAAATAAATGATAATTCAACCCGCTGCAACCAGTCCTTAATCTACAGTGATATATATTCCTCTCTCTCGTTGTACCAAAGAAGTACCAGGCTTGGGGTTTAGGTTGACAAAACATATGACACAACATTTTTTGGAATATTCCAATTGAGGGCGCATTTCTAACTTCGCTTGGTAGACTATTCCAATCCCTGGTTGTAGCGGGAAAAAATGATCGATAATGATACTCAGTCCGGCATAGAAATGGTATAAAGTCATCTTGATTACGAAGATTGTATACACGATTATCACCCACCCTGGGAGGTAATAACTGTCTCAAATAGGTTGGTATTTCGCCATGAATGATTTTGTAAAACATAACTAATCTATGAATCTATGCGATACAAGTACGTCATCAATTCGTTGCTGTTCTGTAGTACCTTTAGTGAATTCGCTCAGTTTTGCAATCATGCGGGGCATGCTTTGTATGTGCTCCTTCGTGTTTTATAACGACATCGATTTGAAGTCCAGGTCGGAGCCCGCACTTGGATAAGGTAAGTACTGGAAGAAAAACATAAATATCCTGCCTAATTGCATGTGTATCACTCCGCCGCTCGGACTACGTGTACTTTAGAAACATTCCTTGTATTTTTTAGACAAGGTGGCCAAGACTTGTTTCTGGAAATAAATCGACGAAATGATGCAAATTATGAATTTTTTTCTGCCTTCCAGCGCATTTGTTGGGCCGATGAGTGCAGGAAATCTGGTTGATGCTGTGGGGTACGCCTGGGCATGTTCCGTCGTCTCCCTGGTAGCATTTGTAGTTGTAAGTATTGATTCTAGGCGCGATTCTAATTATACTACGCGTCATTGAAAACAGTTTCTACTTTAGATGGCTCCTTTTTGTCAGCATGTCATTTGGGTCATTGACACAAGACAAAACAACTTAAAAGTTTTTGTGACGAGTTCTTTGGAGTACACTCTTAAAAGTTAAGGTTTTTGAGCCTCTGAAAAGTGTAGTACATGCACACGATTCCTCTTCTGTGCATTCTTACCATTACGTTTCAAGAAGGGCACATCGGGTACATCTTCTTCCTTTAAGGTTACCAATTAAAATCAATTAAGAGGAGAATATGAACGCTTTCTGCCAATCAACTGTCTAAATCGTATCGTTCTTATTTCCAGGCGATTACTATTAGCATAACGTATGCCGTTTTGCATTATCAACAACGCTCCCTTTCGGAGACGGAAACACCTTTTCTCGCGGACGACAAGAATGACAAACTGAATGAATCGAGTCACATATTGATGAGAAAGATCCCAACGTATTCATCGCATTCTAGTGATAAGCTGTTATCATCGCCTTCTAGTGATTAGCCGTCATTATCACCATCTAGTCATTAGCCGTCAATATTGCAGTTCTGCAATGCGTGATGCACAAAATAGACAGGAACCTTTGCCATGGACACGAGATTACACAGGCACGTCTCAACTCTTGAGAATCAATTCCCTAGATTGCCACGAATCGGACATTTAAACGTGCTGATGTAATTAAGGGTGACTTTGATCTCCTGCTCTCCTCAGTCAGATGGACAGCTACACAAACCTAAAATCCCGGACAGTTATACCAGGTTCTGGCCTTCCCTCAAATGGATGTTCCTTTTCGCTACGTTGTGCGCCTTGTCCCCAATGATGTGCCATTGCTCTAATCTGCAGGGTGTGTCAGGTTTTACATGGTGCCGCATGTCTCATCTGAATGTGCCCTCAGCTTCATAGCGCAGTATCAGTGTTGCTATTACAGAGTCCAAGTCTTTTTTGGATATGCCATGCCTCTTTACTAGGCGTACTTAGTCTGGTCTGGATGTGACCTCTTCAAACGTTGTGCACCTTGTTACTACAGGGTGGACGGCCATGTCTCTACCCTTTGGAAAACGTATATCATTTTTACATGGTAAATCCACAGTTCACCATCATGGTGATCTGTCAGCACTTCACCATGATGAATTGGGACGGTGGAATATTCATCATGGTGAGCATGTTAAAATATGCATTCACCATGGTGAGCATGGTAAACTCCGATTTCATCACGGTGAATCCCTGATCATTTTCGTAAGGGTCGTCTTCTCTCCAAGGTATACAATTATTTCTTCCGGGTCTACCTGCTGGTCCAGGGTAGCAGGATATTAAATGCAAGGCAAGTAGAGATACCAAGAGCGATGTAAAGATCACATCGATCGTCACGGGTGAAATAACCGATAATCGTTGGGTGTAACATAAACGAAAGGTGTGAAAGAATAGCATGATGATCGTCTCAATCATTCGCATCGATTTCTTGGTTGACAGTTTCGTTTGCATTGATGGCATTCTATAACACCAACATACGGAGTTTGGAGATATGATTAGCACTTTGCCCGATGTCAGTTCTTAGCGCCAAACTCTCCAACAGTTTCAATCCCCCGGGTACCAGAGAGGAGCGACGATAATGCAAGCCAGGGCAAAGAGACCAGGGTCAAGTTATTCAAAACTAGTTTGGCCACTAACACTTGCGTCAACTTTACTCGGCGTTAAATCTAAGAGCTCAACTGAAGGGGATATCGCGTGCATGCAAAATATCACTATTTGAGTGCGACTTCTTTTCCAGAACCAGTTCCACCAACATCCTGCAATAGCTTCGTCTACAACAACAACAAAGCGAAGCTCCGCCGGTCTCGCAGTTTCACGTCTCGTCTTCTTTCGGGGAACGGTCACGAGAACCGCGGATACGCATACGACACCACACCGCAGTACGAAAACGAAATGGACACGCTGCAATCCCCCGACACAATAATCACGTCCACTAGTCACAGTGAACACTACCCACAGGACGAAACCATCCAGGATTTACAGGGTTACAAGAGGAAATTGAAGAGGACTTGACATTGCCTAGGGACGAGGCTGAGGTTGAAGAGCCTCAGTATGATGAGCCATTGGGTGCTTGTGGTGGGGAAGTTGAGGTCGAGGTCGACAGTGACCTGAAATATTGACGAACTGGCGTGGTCAAAACAACGATGTAAACAGTCAAGGATTATTCTTTTTAATATCAACATTTCTAAGTGTTTAACGGCGGCGCAACTAGACCAACCAGACCAGCTAGCTCCTGCCTATCCCCTCTTTAATTGTCTTTTGCATTTTCTTGTAGTGAGAACTTTACTGGAATGTGAACAACTGTAAAAAAATGAATGCAATAAATATGTTCAGTGTAAATCAGGGTGTTTTCCTTTCACCATAGAACATTGGTGCTGGCCCGCCTGAGGGCAGTTTTGTTCTGGCCATTCGCCACTTTCCTCTCACTCCCTGTCAGGTGATAAGTTTTGACCAATCAAAATCCCCGTACGTGTGTGGAAACTCATGGCAGCACTGATTGGATCACGCTTGTTACGATACGTCTATCTGAGTTTGAAACAGGACTTCAAAATCTCACGTAGTACGTTATGGTCGGATAGTCAAATCGTAATCCATTGGATTAAAAGTGATAAAGATCTGCCAATTTTTGTCAAAAACCGTGTCAACGAGATTAGGAAGAATGAAGTCATAGATAGCATAAGGTATTGTCCGACAGCAGACAATCCGGCGGACATGCTAACACGTGGGATAACAGTCGCTGAATTTGAAAACTCGAACTTGTGGTGGGCTGGCCCCCACTGGCTTTCATCAGGAGAGTATCCGGAAAGCATTGTCGTGGATGATAACACCGTTCATGAGGATTCTAGTATCACTAACACCAGTGACATCAACTCAGTGACGTCAACCCTTGTTAATGCTGCCAATACGACCAGTGAAATCAACTCAACTCACGTGATTGACATCAATCGTTACTCCTCGTACACCAGGATGATACGCATTACCGCACTCGTACTTCGCTTCATATACGCAAACGTAACACTGATAAACGATTGCTCGGACCGCTATGCGTCGATGAAATTCAACAGGCCGAAATCGTCATCATCAGGGACATACAACGTGAAATCTACAAGGAGGAGATAACGCACTTACGAACGGAACAGAAAACTCACGGAAATCTCGTTACGCAGTTAAAACTGTTCTTAGATGACAATGGAATCATTCGCGTCGGTGGACGGTTACATAACGCCCCTATGGAATACGCCGCCAAGTTTCCGATTCTCGTACCGTCCAAACATCGTTTGGATGATTTGATCATTCGACTTGCTCATTCAAACGTCTTTCATTCAGGTGTGCAAACGACAGTGACATACATTCGGAAGAGGTTTTGGATTACGTCAATAAGACAGAGGGTTAAATCAGCCCTTCGTAAATGTTTTGTGTGTAAACTTGTTCAAGAAAAGCCTTACTCCCGCCCCATACCAGCACCACTTCAATCTGTGAGATTGATGCAGTCTAGTCCTTTCACGGTCTGTGGTGTTGATTTCTCTGGTTGTCTTTATGTCAGGTGTTCACAATTGAATACAAAATCAAAAAAAACCTCGCAGATTCACACCACGGAAAATAAGGTCTACATTGCATTATTCACATGTGCCTCTACCAGAGCCATTCATTTGGAATTAGTTCCGGACATGATACTTCATCATTCATTCTAGCTTTCCGAAGATTTGTCGGTCGGCGATCGTTACCACAACTGATGATCTCTGACAATGCTTCAACATATCTTGCATCCGCTGAAGAAATCAAGAAACTCATTTCTTCACCTTCAGTGAAAACCTATTTAGCAAATCGACGTGTTCAGCGGAAATTCATCGCCAAAAGAGCACCTTGGTATGGAGGTTTATATGAAAGGTTGATTGGGCTTACTAAGAATGCATTGAAGAGAGTTCTTGGGAGGCGATTTCTAACCTATGAGGAACTGAATACTGTGTTGATTGAAATAGAGGCAACGCTCAATGATCGCCCGCTGACTTACGTTTTTTCAGAACTGAATGATCCCGAACCACTGTCACCGTCATTTTCTTGTGTGGGAGGAGTCTGACAACGTTTCCTCATCAACTTTTTGATCCTGACGAATTGTCAGACCCAACCTTTGGTTCAGATTCAGAGTTACGTAAACGTGCAGTGTTACAGTCTCAGGTGATCGAACAGTTCTGGAAACGTTGGTCGAGTGAATACATGGCCGCTCTGCGTGAAAGGGATGCCATTTCAGGAAAAGGTGCCATTGAAAATAAGATAAAAGTAGGCGATGTTGTATTAGTTCATGAGGACCACGTGCCGCGTGTAAAATGGTCATTAGCTCGCGTTGAAGAACTCATTCATGGAAATGACGGACTTGTCCGATCCGCAGTGATCAAAATGACGTCTGGGGTCACAAACCGACCCATTGTCAAACTCTTTCCACTAGAAAGTTCAACTTAGGTAATTTCGCCATGAGTGCCATAAACTGTTGATTGAACTGAATAGACATTTTAGACATTTTCATGTGTTTATGAATATATTTTATCCATGCATTAAATAGTGTTTTAAGCTTACGTTTATTCTACTTTAAGCAGTCGTTTCAGCTATCAAACAAAAATCAAAAAATAGTTCAGTTTCATCAATTTCGGCCCGGGAGAATGTGGAAACTCTTCGTAAACACTATTATTGTTATGTGATTCTTTTATTGTACAGCACTATGTTAGGACGTAGTTGGCACCCATATTACACTTATGTATTATCCAACTTCTTGTATTGTATACACATTGAGAGGACTTGGCAATATAGTTTCATACAGGAAAGACGTCTTCGAGTTCTCTCTCTCTTCAATACGATCACACGCAACGTGACCATGGCCGTGCTGTCTGTGACGAACAAGCTCTCTTCAGATTGGTCAATACGTGTCAGGAAGTCCCAGTTTGGGCAAAAAGCATTCATTCTTTGGGCAGCACTGACGCAAAATGGGCCTGGCGTTTTTAGTTGCACCCAGGCGTTTCAGTTTCTGACTATTCCTGTCAAAGCTTAATAGGGAGCGCTCAACACAAAAGTTGAAACGTACTTCTCTATTGCCTCTCTGCTGTACGAAACAACCTCCAAATCAATTAGGTGTCATCAACGACTCATTTACTCAATTAAATGTCAACATTTCATACAACACCTTAATTTCAATGATTTTAATGATAATTGGAACAATCAGCACTGACTAAAAATCATCCGTCTAGGACTGTTCGTCAGTCCTGAGCTTCGAAGCTTGCCTGCCAAATGCAAAAGTCCGTGCAGCTGCCCGCCACCACCGCGGCGAAATACGTTGCCCAGAAGGTTCATTCAAACTCAAAATGCAACATTCAAACCTCGACATGGCACATTAGCGAATGTATGTTTGACTTTTCCTTGCTCCGTCGAAAATAACTTACTTCAGTATTGGAGTTATGGGTTCAACATTGAAGATGAGGTTTAGCTACGGAATTTTTTTTTGAGTTGGCCTTTTGGCCTTTTGTATTCCCAATGACGTCATTTTGACAGAGCCGGCAGAAGAAGCCGACGCAGAGACACTATGCCACTTGATCAAGCTCAATCCCAAGTTTGATAAAAAATAACAACAAACAACACGTACACCATCGCTGAGGTTAATTACAAGTCACCAATTATTAATTAGTAATTAGGATTAAACAGGCGTCAAATGAGGATTGCGTTGAGATCGGAGAGAACGGTTAACTGAGTGGGAAATCATCGGAACATCGGAACATCGGAACATCAAAACATCGGATCTCGTGAATTATGCCGCTGCAGAATTCAGAATTATGCCAAGGCATAAATAGGAATTGTGGTGTGGCATAATTAGGCCAATCAGCAAGTGGCAATCGTTTTAATTATGGTGCAGCATAAATCGCACTTCCGCCCACAATTCCTATTTATGCTGCGGCATAATTCACGAGATCCGAGGTTTTGATTGGTCGATTTATTGTGCACTACAATTCCGATTTATGCAGTGGCATAATTCTGTCCACTCGCGCCAGCCATATACGTTGAATTAATATCCTAATTAATATGACTGATAACACGTGCAGGCATCTGTGCACCAGTTATGCATTGGCGATTACCATTCAGAGCGCCAAAGCCGGTGTAATATAGGTGTAATATATGTGAGTGTTTTCCGTGTGTGAGTGTTTCCCCTCATTGTTTGGGAACGCTCAAAAATAGATTGACAAGTTATTCTGTGTATCCCCCCTATTGAAAAGTCGTGGTCTCTCTAGCTGCCTATTGTTTGGAAACACAGACACATGGGGAACAACCACAGATGTTACACCGGCATTCTCTCTCCCGTGATCAAAGCGGTCGGATATAGGCCCAATGTTCATGATATGATACAGAAGGAGTTCAAGTAGGCCCTCAATATGGGTACGCCAGGTCAGTTCATCAAAATCTTTATTTTCAATATACATTAATCTTATCTGTTGATGCATTCCAGAACCACATGGGATCATCGCACATGTTTTGTAGTGTCTATCAACCATGACTATAGGTTACCTTACCTATTTTCGGGGCTATATGTTACTTAAACAAAGCATGGCGGTGCACATCCAAAGTCTCCGGTGAGAGACAATACCACCAATGAATATTCATAGGTCGGAGGGTCCAGGCCTATCAATTAGACGAGTGCATGTTTTTAACTCTCAAGTACATATTTGGAGAGGTATTGAAAAAACATTCGCTGTAACAAGTCTACAGATACAAATAAATTGTTTGGTAAAAAAATTAATTTTGAATTTTGACAACCTGGCCATAGGGGGCGTCATTCAAGGTTGGAGTGAAAATGGCCGAAATGGGTAAAACTGTCAACTTGTGTCAAACTTGTCAATTTAGAAAAAAAATTCCGTGGTCAACCACCAGTTTAAATCGCACTAGTTCCTCCCAAGACTAACCCGTATATCATATCCGAATTTCAGTTTCACAACCCCACGCAGTATTTGATGGCGGGCATTTGAAATAACTGAAAATGGCTTGGAAAATCAATGGTGGTCTTGTCTCCATTTTTGAGACAATACCACCAATGAATATTCATAGGTTGGAGGGTCCAGGCCTATCAATTAGACGAGTGCATGTTTTTAACTATCAAGTACATATTTGGAGAGGTATTGAAAAAATATTTGCTGTAAAAAAGTCTACAGATACAAATAAATTGTTTGGTAAAAAAATTAATTTTGAATTTTGACAACCTGGCCATAAGGGGCGTCATTCAAATTTGGAGTGAAAATGGCCGAAATGGGTAAAACTGTCCACTTGTGTCAAACTTGTCAATTTAAAAAAAATGTCCGTGGTCAACTACCAGTTTAAATCGCACCAGTTACTCCAAAGACTAACCCGTATATCATATCCGAATTTCAGTTTCACAACCCCACACAGTATTTGATGGCGGGCATTTGAAATAACTGGAAATGGCTTGGAAAATCAATGGTGGTCTTGTCTCGTGATGTAGAAGACATGCACATTCTGCGCACATTTGAGTGCATCGAAGGCTTGGCGTAGAAAAACTATACGGAAGAGAGTAGTTATAGGCAGAAATCAAGCCAAAATTTATTTTTTTAAGTCGGCTCTATTTCAATGTCGATAACCAAAATGTGCTGTGTGTGGCTGCAAAACTCTAACTCTCCAATCTTCTTTATCTCCAGCAAATGATTGCAATGAAAACAACTATGACTTTGACCAAGAGATGACGGAGAGTTCTCTATCGACGGAATTGGGAAAGGATACGGAGGAAGAGAAGCCGCAAAAGGACACACTTTTGTTTTGTGATATTGTTTGTATTGTGAGCTTGATCTCCGTAAGCTTTTTATTCTCTTGTGGTTATTCGCTGCTGGCGCCGTTTTTCCCGAAAGAGGTAAGCGGGTTTTCAAATTGATGCACAACACAGTGTACAAACTAGCATGCTATATCTCCCGGAAGTAGAGGCCATTAATCGAAAGGTTATTTCAATGCGAATTGCTATTAATTTTTCAATGGGCTATACCCCGTCGGAATTTTATGTGCACTTGTCCACCCTATATAACAAAGAATTGGGCCACTGGAATGTACTTCCTGTTAGTATAGCAGGGTCTGCTTATGACGCCCTTTTACACAGTACGCAATAGGGGGCCTTATAAGCAGGAACTAGAGGATTCAAATTGGTCATCTTCGGGTGACTAAAGTGTACAACTACGGGCCTGCATTGTCTTTGATTCGATAAGCGTGGACGAATTTCTCGAACACGCGTGAATAGGTGCGATGAGTGACCCTAGTTACGTCCTGCTTGTAGAGTCCAAACATGACGATTAAAGGGGATATTGTTTCCTGAAGGAATCGTGAAATTATTTCTTTCAACCACTTTGAGAATGATGTCGCAGCAATTTCAATGTATAGTTCTAAAATTCAAAAAAATGCTATTATTTCTCCTATTATTTGGGGTTTGAAGCGAGACAAAAGAAAATTATTTGGTCTTTATTAGGCGAACGCCAACGCAAGTGCCTTTTCGGTGTAATATACGTTCACCCTGGCGTTTCGGAGGCTTTGCGAAAACTCCCTAATATATATAAGCCTAATCCCACATAATCTTATATTTCTTCAGGCTACTAAGAAAGGAGTCAGTTTAACAATGATCGGAGCCATCTTTGCTTCTTTCGAGTTTGCCAATACGCTTTTTTCGCCCGTAGTCGGAGCACTTGTGAGTATTCATCTGGTCTTTATTATGACATGTCTACCACCTTTCGTCAATGCTATATATATATACTTTGTAACTCCATTAACCCTCTGAGAAAAATCCAACCTGCATGTATACAAAGTCATATTACAAAACAGTGGCGGCATCTGTATGCTTATAGTGTATACATATTTGCATCGATCGCTGATCGGGAAATGCAACAAGAGCTTCAGTGTACAAGAGCATAGTTTTCAAAGTTTACAAAAAGGAGAACAACTGTTTCAGAGTATGACACCTAATATACAAAACGAAACGAAAGGAAATCATTTTACATCCCCCACATTGAAGCTATCGAGTATGCTGATCAAATGCATTAATTTCTAAAAATATCATGTACACTGTGTACTAACAAGCATTCTATATCTCCCGGAAGGAGAGTCCACTGATCCCATATATTCTTTTGTTACGAAAGGATATTTCAATGTGAATCCGCTATACCCCGTCGGCATTAATATGTGCACTTGTCCACCCTATACAACAAAGAATTGGGCCATTGGATGTGAGTGTACTACCTGATAGTATAGCAGGCTCTGCTCATGTTGCGCTTGTACACAGTGATGTAAGTCAATTAGCAGTCACCACGTCCTGTCATTGAAATAAATATTTTTTGGCTTTAGCGATCGCTTTACCCAGCGCAAAAGGGACCGGCTTTCTTTTTTATAGCCTTACGCAGACGGATTCCTGTTAATTAACACAATTGTTTTTTCCTAGATGAGTAAAGTAACGCCGAAATATCTGTACCTGGCCGGATGCATCTTTGGTGCCGTAACTACTACATTATATGGGTAAGATAACCCTGCCTTTCACTCTCTGAACTGTACCAATATGCGGTAGCCATTTTGCTCTATTCTAAGTCATCAACTAATCCCTAGCGGACACATGGGGAACCAATATAATGTTATGTTTAGCGGGAAAGTAAAATAGTTAAAAATTGAAATTGAAATAACTAAATAATGAATCAAACGAAAAACTTGTAGCCTGGAATAATGTTTTCTTCTGACCTGAACATATGTCATGAATATCAAGCATGTCGCAAAGCTTAACATAATATGGCTTTTAACCTTAAAATTCCATTTCCTCTTTTCAGCTTGCTTGACATGGCCCAGGACACGAGGACCTTCACAACTTTATGCTTCATTCTGAGGATCGCCGACGCGCTCGCTGCTGCCACTTGTTCTTGCACCGGTATGACAATACTGACGTCACTTTACCCGTCAAGAATGTCTACATTAAGTGTCAGTCCATGATACCACCATGCAGGATCATGCAAATGGTGGCAAGGTGGGGGGTCAACAGATCTAGTTGTAATTTCTACCACAGACCTGTCCTAGGGTACTATGAAGGCTGGTGGATTGGTTTCGAAAATAACCCCACAGTTTTGGGGTACGGCTGTTAACCATTTCCTACTCATTTTCCTTTTAAAAAAACATGCATTATCCCTCAAAATAGGCTAAGTCTTTTGTCAATTTTCGTGCATCAAACAGAATTATCACTAAACACCGCCTATTGAAATTGAAAGTACATGATCTGAGCTACCTTTTCATGCCTTTTGTTTTGCCCCAGGTACATTTTAATGACAGGTACAGTACGTCCCAAAAACAATGCAATCTCAAATTTCAGTAAAAAGGCAATTTTAACTCTCCTTTAGCTCCAACACTGCAGTTTTTTAGGTGATGCCACTTCCAGGTAAGGAAGTCAGAATGCTGTTTTTTAATTTGCAAAAGAAAAAAATCCGGCCGCCCTTACGGTTTTCCGGTGAGGGGGTCGAGTCGCGCCCTTCTCACTGGTGCCCATTTTTTGCCCATTCCCTCAGAAAACTGACGAAATACACATGCTTTCCAAATAAAATTACATTTTTAGATGTTAGTGAACCCACCTCTCCCTTGCCCCTCCTACACACTCCCTCAAACAACCTAGAGGCCTTTATTACCCCTGTGGAGGCTTAGCGGTCTTGGCGGAAACGATCACCAGCAACGACAACAACAACAACAGTTACAGTTACAATGCATTGTGTACATGCACGTGTACATTGTGTGATAGTCAATTGAAAATGGAACCTGAAAAATCACAGTTGAAATGTGGATTTGCTGTCATATCCAAGGATATCGAGTGTGGTACTGACGCTTCATACCCCAATGACAAGAGTGTGATCCCCTTGAAACAATGTAAGAAGGACGTGCACTCCCATTTGATGCGTTGGATGTCCTCCAGGAAAGCCAGTCAAGTCAAAAGTGAATGGGAGCTCATAGCACTTTGTGATGGCGTGTTTGATATGAGTTCTCCAGTTCTGGACACCACAATATGCCCGAACCACCGATACAAGTTGAGTTTATCATGGAATCAGCAAAGGAGATGCCAGCACCCACTTCATCAACCCTCTAAAACAAGTCGAAAGCCCAGAAAAGATGGTGGTTCAGTTCATCGAGTGATGTCTCGGGAAATATACATCAAGTGGGGAGTTTTTGTCCCAGTTGGCTCAGGTAAGGGATCAGTCTCAAAATCACTGAAGTAGAAAAGAAGCAGTAGGCCTGTAATGATACCCACTCTGACTAAACCTAACTTTGGTGCAAAACCAACTGAGTGATAACGATTTACCACTTCACTTGTGTTCTTCCTAGAAAGTTGATTGGAGCCTTGGCTTGGTGATCAGGAAGTCCCAGTTATGATTCCCTGCCAGTGCCACTGGAGGTGATGCTTCACTGCCGTACAAAATCAGCATGGCCGGTCGCATTATCAAAACAAGTCTATCATCATCATCATGTCCTCACACTATTATATTGCACATCATATTATCATTACCCCCATAATCTGGTGCCTTTTCAGCTCTGTGTAAAGGATGTGAGGCTAAACATCGAGTATCTGTGGCAAATGTAGAACGAGAAGTAGAACCAGCACCCATGGATACAGAGGTGAGTTGAATGAAAAAAAAGGGGAGAAGATTCGGGGCAAGCCAAAGTGAATATTGGTTAATTCTGCCTGCAGCGACTGACTTGCATGTAAGAAGGTCACTGATGAGAGAGGAGGGACTAAGCTGAAAACCTTGATGCCATTCTGGCTCCCATCTCCTTGGCAATGAGGGATTCTAAGCCAAACCTGATTCTCCATCAATATCTTTTTTCAGTCCGCTGTTGCCTCTTCCTCTGTTCAACCAGCCGACGCCTTAGAAAACCCAGCAGACGGGACAGAAGGGCAAATTTGATGGGTAATGTTGTTGCAACAGTATCATAAGGACTGCTGGTCAAGCACTCTTGAGCTGGGAGAGAGAAATGATAAGAGGGTGGAGACAGATTTTCTGAAATGTTGGTCTTTGAGTCATGACTGGGCAGAATTAGCCCAGTGAAAGTTGTCAGCTACACATCAAGAATTCTTGATTTAGAATGAAAGGGTACGACTTTATTGGATGTACATTCATCAGGCTTGACCTGAGATTTTCCACGCCATTGATTGCAAATGCATTGTTCGCATTCTGCAATACATCTCTCTTTTTCTAAAAAAAATACATGGTGAATTTCCTAAAACTGTTACATGCTGTGTTTTTGTCTCCCTTGACTAACATAACCTGCAATATGAAGGACATCCAGATTTGATGTTCTAGTATATCTAGCGGATGGTTCATCAGGTAAAATGCGGGGCTTGGTTAAAAAATGATTTTATAGTGATATCTTGGGATAAATTTGAACTTTGGCTTTCAGTAAACAATTGTAAATGCCAAGATAGATTTTTAATGTCAGTATACTTAGTAGCGCTAATGTCAGTTTTGAACAACCAAGCCTGCTACTGGAAAGTGGGACTCTCTCCTGATACTATCCTGCACTTGGGCCTGACATGTAGTACCGTAAATGAGGTGTTACTAGTATTGGTCCCTCCCTAGTAGTGGTTAGTAGTGGTTTGGCTATTGCCTGCAAAATAGCCTTTTTTCTATGTATCATTATATTAGCTTGTAAATAAATCACCCATTTGTAAAAAAAAAAGTGTCCCTTCTTAAGTGGCAGCACTGTCCTCTGCAGACAGGTACAAGTGTAGCATGTGGAAAGTTGTGATCTCTCCTAAGGGACTGGACAGTACCGTAACTCAGTTCATGAAAAACTTCTCCATTCCAGTACATGTATATGTACAATTTAGCCAATGCTAGAGCAACTCCAGGAGAACATTTCAGCGCCAACCAAGGAGCTAAAAACTTCCAATAGCAGTACTCTGACGGTGCAGCCAACTGCAGGGTTGTCCTCATCAAACAGTAATTACAGTAGGAACTGCACCTTTGGTCAATTGGCTCCTTAGCAATGGAAGGTGTTACTAGTATGTGAAATGAGCACTTATGCAAGGTTCTTAGGAACAGGATGATCCCTGCATGGGTTGATAAAGATGTATTAGTAGGTCATACCACATGCCCTTCAGGTGCCTTAGCCATGGGGGGGGGGGGGGGGGCCAACCCTTACAACATGCTCTGGCAGCATGACACAGGCTAATGAATGGGTCAACATTAGCATCCTCCCCAACAGGGGGGTTTCTTAAGGTTTTCGGACTGTAAGAAGGCCTACATGTAGCTTATTCAATTACGTTGCCATCAGGTAGGCCAAGGCCGAAATGTTATTTGAAATTCAAATCAGCATTTCAGGAACTATGGGGCCCAATTCCCCAAAGGGCTTTCATCAAGGGCAAATTTGTAGTGATGAGCTTGTTCTTTTTTTGGGGGAAAAATGCAAGTGGAGTTATTTACCGGTAGGCCTACTTAAATAAGTTAAAATAGGTTAGTAGGCCTAGGCATGGGGGGGGGGGGGGGGGTGATCATGGTGGTTGACAGTAACTACTAATCCTCATGGCCAGCACCAAGCATAAATTATGTGTTCATTATGCATTTATTTTATAATTCATCAAGTGTACACAAGGTGGCAGCACTAGCCAATGAGTGTCATTTTGGTGGAAAATAGCACTTTTTCCTTGGTTTATCCTGGGAAAACAGTAAAAGCGGCCGGAAATTTTATTTCTGATTTTGAAAGTAGGTATCATTACCTTTATCATGTGCAAGCCACAGCATTCAAAGACCTGCAGTGTTGGAGATATGAGCGTCGATAGAGAGCTCTTCCTAAGCACTGCCCCTAGGTATGCATAATTACTAGGCCTAGCACGACCAAAGTATGAAGTGTTACTCAATGACCTGTTGCAGAATGGAAGATCTCATCAAATACTTCCATCATACAAAGGGGGAAAATCCAGCTATTTTTTTTAGTCTCTGCAGGAGTGCCCAACATTGACCCAAAAATACACAAAAAATAGGGGGAAAAAAGCTAAAACAAGCCCCCTAACTAGGCCTGCCCCTAACTCGGTTGCTAGTGATTTTTGAGAGTCATCAATTGCTGTGTAATGATGTCTTAGTGGAAGGATCTTGCATACCTAATCTCGTTAAAAACGGTTGACCCCCACCTTGCCACCCTCTGCATGGTGGTATCATGGACTGACACTTAATTGCAAGTATATTCACGTACGCTTTCATGCGTTAGCTAATATCAGTAGTCAGTCTGTACAGCAGGGTATTTTGTGATACGCTTGTCGACAGTGGCTACCGTGGTTTCATTATTCATTCACACGAGATTACCGTCCAGGGGCCACAGTGGTCTAGTGATCCAGTGGTCAAGAAGTCCCTGGTTGGAACCTTGAGTGTTTTTTCGGTAGCGAACTTGCCGAACTGGATAATGGGTGGGGAAATTCGAAAGAAATCAATGAATTAGGCTGTTTTTATCATTTACCAGAGAGTATAAATTGCCTACCGTAAGACGGGGTGACATTGGCCCAAGGTGGGGTGACATTGTCAAACTGTACACTGCAAACATATGTCAAAAGATAATTTTTGTAGGTGGGTCATTTTCACCCTCTGGCTACTTCAGTTTCACCCCACTCTACGGTGAGACTACTCCTATTCTATGTGTACATTATTCTCCTTCAGGGGTTGTCACAGTCATCAATCGGGATAGGTTTTATGGTCGGACCCGCTTTAGGGGGTGCTTTATACCAGGTAGGTATCAATCCGTACTCTCGAAAGATGCTCACGGATAACAAGAACGGAACGGAGTGTTTCTACAGAGTTTTCAGCAGAAAATAGCGGGCATTACAACCTGGGATTTTGCCAGTGTATAACTGCATTTCTATCCTCGCGGTGGAACCACAGTTATTACGAACGGCGTACCCCTTTAAACCCACGCGTCGATTCGAGCCGCCCGCGGGAGAAATTCACCTTGAACACCTGGGTGGAGAGCACCTCATCTTGCCGCCCGGTCCGCCATAGAGGAAGGGCGATCAGGTTGACGAAATGGACTGCATCGGCGTGTCCATTGACAGTTTGGTACTCGTAAGCCTTTGGCCAACTTTTGCTCACTTACGACCGGACAATTCTTTGTCTTTCAGGCTGGTGGTTTCATGGTCCCCTTTTTCGTGGTAGGGGTGTGTATTTTAATTAGTGCTTTTCCTCCCATGTGTTTGATTCCGAAACAATTAAAACGTAAGTACAGATATGTTGAAATCACGAATAATACTGGACTGGCATCCCGTCCCAGTTTTATCTGAGATATATATGTATTTACAGAACAACAGGTAAAAGCACTGCACTCCGGACGCAGTGGACCGGCCTCGTTCATAAGAAGACCCAATTGCGATGACGCAATGGATTGCCCAGGTGGTCCAGCACTACCGCGGAAAAAGTAAAGACTAATTCTTTTTACTACATGCATCTGCTTAGACTGCTGGCCTCTTTTTTATCTTTGATCTGTACGATCAAATCAATCATGAAAACCACAAGACCTCCCCTCTAGCGGTTGTTTATAAACTAAAACACCGCGAAAACGAGATATTTTTGTTCGAGCGACCTGCGATAATTTCACAGTTTTTTGTTTCCATGCCTGCCGCCGATCTTTTTAAAATACTGTGTCGTCTAATAACAATTCTTCAGGCAGTCGCCAGTATCTAGCAAGAAACTGGGTCGGAGGATGGTACCACGAATGACCACCACGCGTCACCGACTAGAAATATATCGGGTTGCGCAATGAAAATGAGTATACATGTACTATACAAGGTAAAAATGTTATCTAAAACCTCGGTTTTGGTTTACATTTTGGCTTCACCCTTGCAGTGTTTGGTGAGCAACCAATACCTCCAGTTCGGTATCAATTCCTTAAACAATGCTTTACTTTTCAGCTGCAGATCAAGTACTGGAAAAGTCGCCGTCGATATGGCGCTTACTGACGAGGCCAGCCATTCTTATGTCCTGCCTGTCTTTGGCGTTGGCGTCGCTTATCTTAAACTTTCAGAATCCTGTCCTGGGGAAGCACCTCGAACAGGTAAGTTTTAGCACAAAAACATGAGGTTTTGTAAGCAAATATAACCCTAGGCCTATATGGCAATATAGAATACCGGATGACTCGCAGTCAGAAGCTGAACCTTGACTTGGCACGCACTTGACACGCAATCGCCGGAGTTTACATGGTGCGTAATGATATGTCCGTCATTAACATAAAGTATGCTACTGTAACCTAATGACGGCATGGCATCCTCATGATGTTCTTCATGATACATGTAGATTCGCACAAGTATGTAACAAGATCAATTGTCCGAATAAATATATCAAAATGGGATATCATTCTTCGTATAATTCGTCAACGAGTGATCCAGAGTAACATTATAAAGAGTGTTTAAGATGTTTAACTGTTAGAATGTAAAATATAAAAGCAAGAAGAAACAAATTGCAATTTCAATGTTTCGATTTCTCGTCTGTGATCAGATTCTCTGACGTAGTCAAACATGGCACCGTGATCAATTGTATTTGTAATGTGGAGTCGTAGTACACACGGTTCTCATTCGTAAGGCCTAATAAACTTCCGATAGCAGCCGATTTGTTGTGTTAATTTTCATCATATGCACAAAGCAAAGTTATTTCACAACAGCTGGTGAAGTGCTGAATATGTAAGAAAACACCTGCTATAGTCCGATGTGCTTGAACATATCTAGAGTGACGCAACCACTCTCTCGATTACATTACAGACTGAAATTTATGACTGAAACGACAAGAAAAACCAACTGTTAAAAAAAATACGTCGTTAAAACACTAAAACTTATTCTGCCATTCTAAAATTCTGGTCATGGATTACAAAAATAAAATCCCTTTGAATTAGGCCCCCAGCAGCAGCCGCCTCAGCGCCACCACGTGGGGCCTAATGGTACTAGGCTATTGCTTAGCATGCGATAATACGAGGCGCGAAATGCTTTGAAATAAAATCAGATGATTTCTTTTTTTACATGTATAAAAAACATTACCTGAAATATCTCGATCTATTGACTTATCATCTCGATCAATTGAGATATTGGGTGATATGAATAAACATTAGTAAATGCTTTTAATTTATTTTGTACAGAAATGCCTAGTGTAAATGTACGTGAAGTTTTAAGTAAAAGCCTTTCCTAGTCTTTATTCATATCACTCATTATCTCGATCGATTGAACTGTTAGCTTGATGTATTGAGAGATCATCTCTGGTTCTGTTGTGAACCTGATCCGAAATGGCGTAGCAATTCATCAAATAGCGCGTACAAAATAGCACTTTCGATGACAATTTGGAGTCTCAATCGCCTTTGATTACTATGCATGTAAACAACATGTGAGGCTGTATAATAATAATAATAACATTCTATTATATACGGCGCTGGCGAAATTTGGGAGTTTTCAAAAATCCCCGAAACGCCAACATGAACGTCTAATCCATTGTTCGACCTCTCGATTACTTTGTCGAACAATGGGATAGGCGTTCGCGCTGACGTTTCGGGGGTCGCGAAAATTTCCCATTGCCCTGAATTCCAACCGCGAAACTAGCTAAACAGTCTGTTGTTGTCTCCATGCTTTGTTGTTTTCCAGTTCCACCTCGGCACGGCGCTTCAGGGTCTCGTCTTCATCATTGCCCCTAGTTCTTTCACAATAGCTGCACCGCTCATTGGAATTGTTATAGATAAGTGGGTAAGGCACCTTACACCGCCTCTAGTATTAGTAATGCACAACATCTCGAAAAGCAGTACCGTGACAAGCAGTACCGCGGATATAGAAAAGGATTTTTCGATTTCCAAAGAAGATAGATGCACAGCGCACAATAATGCGCCGGCCGACCTTAGTCAATACTCATATGCGCACACCCGATATCCAAAATGGTGCCACTTGATCAAATTTGTAAAATTCGTCACTGTACGAGTTTGACAGATGCCTGAGACTTTTTACTACATGTATCAATATTTTCTTACTTCCAGAAATGCGGGAGGACCTGTACTGTGGTCGGAACCTTTGTTATATCGGCGTTGTATCTTATACTGGGCCCCTGTCCCATATTCCACATGCAGTAGGTGTCACAATGGTGCAGTATTGTTTGCTAGCCTAGTGGTAAAAATTTGATATTGATGTGCATCCAAAACGGTGGTCACTCCTATTATGATCAAACGGTGAATGCTAAACGGCATTTCATTGGCCATGAGAATTATCGACATGTTAACTGTCTTCTGATTGGTTTGTTTTGGATATTGAATCCCGAATTTCGTATTTTGAAGTTCGCATTCATGTTGGCAGTGCCAGTGTGTGCACTTGAAGCACATCTTGAGAAGCGTTAGGGATTTGAGAATTTGACAATCCATCCAGGCGGTGGTGAACAATGAGTCAAAATCCAGTCAATACAGCAGTCCAGTGATCCAGCTTTTTGGAATACCCAGAAAATATGTCGTTTTGTCGAGAGCTTGCCTGACTGAACTGTACGTGCGTTATCTAACATCGTTCTATTCTATTTCAGACCAGAGTTATGGATGTCGGCAGTGCCTCTTCTTACCATGGGGTTGGCGTTCGCCTCTACCATTATTCCTGGTTTCACACTGATACTGGAGGATGCAATGTAAGTCTGGTCACATCTCAAAGGGGTAAAATAGGCAGCAGCTTGTGTGTCAATTTCATGAGTGTCAGCAAAACAATTAGTAAGTCAGTTAGTCTGTACATGTAATGTTTTAAGAAGAAGATGAAGATCTAAATTCACCTCTCAATAAGATCAGTTGCACGTCAGAATCGGTTATGTACGCAGTTGCTCTGTACAACACATTGTATGTCTTCATGATATTTAATGATTTTCTACTTTGAAAACTTTTTTTTTCTCAGTTGAACCTACCACATTAAGGCCGGAAGGAAGATTTTCTATATGCCATTTTACAATAACTAGCCGAAATTCTGCGAATTGGCGGGGGGGGGGGGAAATAAAACCGACGCCAAAACTCATTGAGTTTCGGCGATATCTTTCAATGCAAAACTAACAAGGCAATCTCGGGCAGCAATATGCCACGATTTCTTTTTCTTTTGGTTGTGACTTGGTTCTCATAAGACCAATATTTAATATTCGGAGTCAAGGATGGCATTCAGACAGAATCTCACCCCGCATATAACAAGGCCCCAGGACTGATTCTCTCACAACAGGGCCATGGTAATTTCGTTCGTATTTAATCGTTGGACAGTTAAGGAAAATAGGAATACAGTTATAAACAATGCCGTTATCATAGTGCAGTTGTCATGCATGCAACTTTGCTGAAACTAGATGTTTCTAGTGAATATATATCTGTATATTTGTAGGCCTACACGACCTGTGTTCCTTCTTTCAGAAAAGTAGGTTTCCCCGACTCAATGGGAACGAAGGGTGTAGTCTCTGGAATAGTTTTGTTTTCATTCAACTTTGGGTGAGTATAGGGTTTGCGTTTGACGTCATCTTCGCTTACATGTAATCTCGGGGGACGTTCGGGCATTTGTAGAACGCCAGTGATATAAATGGACGTCAGTGATGATGGAAGACCGAATAGTATGCATCCTGCGGATTAGCGTCGGCCATAGCTGTGATAACATTTTGCTCCTTCCGTCAAATCTTCAGAATAATTCACTCTACACACCGTGTTTACGTTGGTCTCACAGGTCTGAGAGCATCCAAAATCGGTCTTTGACAGTGAAAATCATTTATAAAAAACACACTGGCTATGTACAGTCATAATAAACCTTGAAATAATCATACAGAACGTACGACGAACATGCTATGCTTTGACAGGTTTGGATGTACTTATTTTTGATGTGAAAGCGTTTTGCTCGCCGATTGAGTACGTGAAAAAGTTATGAGCTTGTAGATTTGGCCAATTTACTTTGAAAATGGCTTAGAAGTGTAATACAAGTACGTCATCAATTCGTTGCTGTTCTGTAGTACCTTTTGTGAATTTTTTTTTATATAATATGTAAATTTATTAATCAATCTTATGATTAAAAGGAGGCATAAAAAAAGCAATATGCTTAACGCTTATGCCCCCTCATTACACTCTTTACAAATTACATAAAACACAAGATGGACAACTGTAATTGATGGTCAGATATCACAAGATATAATGTGCAGAGATATCAGCGAGTAAATCTGCGTGTTCTTTCAATGTAAGTTTGAACTACTGAAAATATAGATATATTTGTATCATGGGAGTAAGCCTCGTTACCAAAAAGAAAATCCTTTACAGTATACGGTAAAATTCTAGGTGGAGGAAATCTATCCTCGAGTTCAAGTACAAACTGATGTCTCTGCGCAGTATACCGAGTGCAGTGAAAAAAGTAATGATATGGATTCTCAACCGACTTGTCGAAACAATAATTACAAGACGGGTCAGCAATGACATGATTTATAAATAAATGATAATTCAACCCGCTGCAACCAGTCCTTAATCTACAGTGATATATATTCCTCTCTCTCGTTGTACCAAAGAAGTACCAGGCTTGGGGTTTAGGTTGACAAAACATATGACACAACATTTTTTTGAATATTCCAATTGAGGGCGCATTTCTAACTTCGCTTGGTAGACTATTCCAATCCCTGGTTGTAGCGGGAAAAAATGATCGATAATAATACTCAGTCCGGCATAGAAATGGTATAAAGTCATCTTGATTACGAAGATTGTATACACGATTATCACCCACCCTGGGAGGTAATAACTGTCTCAAATAGGTTGGTGTTTCGCCATGAATGATTTTGTAAAACATAACTAATCTATGAATCTATGCGATACAAGTACGTCATCAATTCGTTGCTGTTCTGTAGTACCTTTAGTGAATTCGCTCAGTTTTGCAATCATGCGGGGCATGCTTTGTATGTGCTTCTTCGTGTTTTATAACGACATCGATTTGAAGTCCAGGTCGGAGCCCGCACTTGGATAAGGTAAGTACTGGAAGAAAAACATAAATATCCTGCCTAATTGCATGTGTATCACTCCGCCGCTCGGACTACGTGTACTTTAGAAACATTCCTTGTATTTTTTTAGACAAGGTCGCCAAGACTTGTTTCTGGAAATAAATCGACGAAATGATGCAAATTATGAATTTTTTTCTCCCTTCCAGCGCATTTGTTGGGCCGATGAGTGCAGGAGATCTGGTTGATGCTGTGGGGTACGCCTGGGCATGTTCCGTCGTCTCCCTGGTAGCATTTGTAGTTGTAAGTATTGATTCTAGGCGCGATTCTAATTATAATACGCGTCATTGAAAACAGTTTCTACTTTAAATGGCTCCTTTTTGTCAGCATGTCATTTGGGTCATTGAAACAAGACAAAACAACTTAAAAGTTTTTTTCACGAGTTCTTTGGAGTACACTCTTAAAAGTTAAGGTTTTTGATCCTCTGAAAAGTGTAGTACATGCACACGATTCCTCTTCTGTGCATTCTTACCATTACGTTTCAAGAAGGGCACATCGGGTAAATCTTCTTCCTTCAAGGTTACCAATCAAAATCAATTAAGAGGAGAATATGAACGCTTTCTGCCAATCAACTGTCTAAATCGTATCTTTCTTATTTCTAGGCGATTACTATTAGCATAACGTATGCCGTTTTGCATTATCAACAACGCTCCCTTTCGGAGACGGAAACACCTTTTCTCGCGGACGACAAGAATGACAAACTGAATGAATCGAGTCACATATTGATGAGAAAGATCCCAACGTATTCATCGCATTCTAGTGATAAGCTGTTATCCGATTAGCCGTCATTATCACCATCTAGTCATTAGCCGTCAATATTGCAGTTCTGCAATGCGTGATGCACAAAATAGATAGGAACCTTTGCCATGGACACGAGATTACACAGGCACGTCTCAACTCTTGAGAATCAATTCCCTAGATTGCCACGAATCGGACATTTAAACGTGCTGATGTAATTAAGGGTGACTTTGATCTCCTGCTCTCCTCAGTCAGATGGACAGCTACACAAACCTAAAATCCCGGACAGTTATACCAGGTTCTGTCCTTCCCTCAAATTGATGTTCCTTTTCGCTACCTTGTGCGCCTTGTCCCCAATGATGTGCCATTGCTCTGATCTGCAGGGTGTGTCAGGTATTACATGGTGCCGCATGTCTCATCTGGATGTGCCCTCATCTTCATAGCGCAGTATCAGTGTTGCTATTACAGAGTGTACCAAGTCTTTGTTGGATGTGCCATGCCTCTTTACTAGGCGTACTCAGTCTGATTTGAATGTGTCCTCTCCCAACGTTGTGCACCTTGTTACTACAGGGTGGACGGCCATGTCTCTACCCTTTGGAAAACGTATATCATTTTTACATGGTAAATCCACAGTTCACCATCATGGTGATCTGTCAGCACTTCACCATGATGAATTGGGACGGTGGAATATTCATCATGGTGAGCATGTTAAAAGATGCATTCACCATGGTGAGCATGGTAAACTCCGATTTCATCACGGTGAATCCCTGATCATTTTCGTAAGGGTCGTCTTCTCTCCAAGGTATACAATTATTTCTTCCGGGTCTACCTGCTGGTCCAGGGTAGCAGGATATTAAATGCAAGGCAAGTAGAGATACCAAGAGCGATGTAAAGATCACATCGATCGTCACGGGTGAAATAACCGATAATCGTTGGGTGTAACATAAACGAAAGGTGTGAAAGAATAGCATGATGATCGTCTCAATCATTCGCATCGATTTCTTGGTTGACAGTTTCGTTTGCATTGATGGCATTCTATAACACCAACATACGGAGTTTGGAGATATGATTAGCACTTTGCCCGATGCCAGTTCTTAGCGCCAAACTCTCCAACAGTTTCAATCCCCCGGGTACCAGAGAGGAGCGACGATAATGCAAGCCAGGGAAAAGAGACCAGGGTCAAGTTATTCAAAACTAGTTTGGCCACTAACACTTGCGTCAACTTTACTCGGCGTTTAATCTAAGAGCTCAACTGAAGGGGATATCGCGTGCATGCAAAATATCACTATTTGAGTGCGACTTCTTTTCCAGAACCAGTTCCACCAACATCCTGCAATAGCTTCGTCTACAACAACAACAAAGCGAAGCTCCGCCGGTCTCGCAGTTTCACGTCTCGTCTTCTTTCGGGGAACGGTCACGAGAACCGCGGATACGCATACGACACCACGCCGCAGTACGAAAACGAAATGGACACGCTGCAATCCCCCGACACAATAATCACGTCCACTAGTCACAGTGAACACTACCCACAGGACGAAACCATCCAGGATTTACAGGGTTACAAGAGGAAATTGAAGAGGACTTGACATTGCCTAGGGACGAGGCTGAGGTTGAAGAGCCTCAGTATGATGAGCCATTGGGTGCTTGTGGTGGGGAAGTTGAGGTCGAGGTCGACAGTGACCTGAAATATTGACGAACTGGCGTGGTCAAAACAACGATGTAAACAGTCAAGGATTATTCTTTTTAATATCAACATTTCTAAGTGTTTAACGGCGGCGCAACTAGACCAACCAGACCAGCTAGCTCCTGCCTATCCCCTCTTTAATTGTCTTTTGCATTTTCTTGTAGTGAGAACTTTACTGGAATGTGAACAACTGTAAAAAAACGAATGCAATAAATATGTTCAGTGTAAATCAGGGTGTTTTCCTTTCACCATAGAACATTGGTGCTGGCCCGCCTGAGGGCAGTTTTGTTCTGGCCATTCGCCACTTTCCTCGCACTCCCTGTCAGGTGATAAGTTTTGACCAATCAAAATCCCCGTACGTGTGTGGAAACTATGGCAGCACTGATTGGATCACGCTTGTTACGATACGTCTATCTGAGTTTGAAACAGGACTTCAAAATCTCACGTAGTACGTTATGGTCGGATAGTCAAATCGTAATCCATTGGATTAAAAGTGATAAAGATCTGCCAATTTTTGTCAAAAACCGTGTCAACGAGATTAGGAAGAATGAAGTTATAGATAGCATAAGGTATTGTCCGACAGCAGACAATCCGGCGGACATGCTAACACGTGGGATAACAGTCGCTGAATTTGAAAACTCGAACTTGTGGTGGGCTGGCCCCCACTGGCTTTCACCAGGAGAGTATCCGGAAAGCATTGTCGTGGATGATAACACCGTTCATGAGGATTCTAGTATCACTAACACCAGTGACATCAACTCAGTGACGTCAACCCTTGTTAATGCTGCCAATACGACCAGTGAAGTCAACTCAACTCACGTGATTGACATCAATCGTTACTCCTCGTACACTAGGATGATACGCATTACCGCACTCGTACTTCGCTTCATATACGCAAACGTAACACTGATAAACGATTGCTCGGACCGCTATGCGTCGATGAAATTCAACAGGCCGAAATCGTCATCATCAGGGACATACAACGTGAAATCTACAAGGAGGAGATAACGCACTTACGAACGGAACAGAAAACTCACGGAAATCTCGTTACGCAGTTAAAACTGTTCTTAGATGACGATGGAATCATTCGCGTCGGTGGACGGTTACATAACGCCCCTATGGAATACGCCGCCAAGTTTCCGATTCTCGTACCGTCCAAACATCGTTTGGCTGATTTGATCATTCGACTTGCTCATTCAAACGTCTTTCATTCAGGTGTGCAAACGACAGTGACATACATTCGGAAGAGGTTTTGGATTACGTCAATAAGACAGAGGGTTAAATCAGCCCTTCGTAAATGTTTTGTGTGTAAACTTGTTCAAGGAAAGCCTTACTCCCGCCCCATACCAGCACCACTTCAATCTGTGAGATTGATGCAGTCTAGTCCTTTCACGGTCTGTGGTGTTGATTTCTCTGGTTGTCTTTATGTCAGGTGTTCACAATTGAATACAAAATCAAAAAAAACCTCGCAGATTCACACCACGGAAAATAAGGTCTACATTGCATTATTCACATGTGCCTCTACCAGAGCCATTCATTTGGAATTAGTTCCGGACATGAGTACTTCATCATTCATTCTAGCTTTCCGAAGATTTGTCGGTCGGCGATCGTTACCACAACTGATGATCTCTGACAATGCTTCAACATATCTTGCATCCGCTGAAGAAATCAAGAAACTCATTTCTTCACCTTCAGTGAAAACCTATTTAGCAAATCGACGTGTTCAGCGGAAATTCATCGCCAAAAGAGCACCTTGGTATGGAGGTTTATATGAAAGGTTGATTGGGCTTACTAAGAATGTATTGAAGAAAGTTCTTGGGAGGCGATTTCTAACCTATGAGGAACTGAATACTGTGTTGATTGAAATAGAAGGCAACGCTCAATGATCGCCCGCTGACTTACGTTTCTTCAGAACTGAATGATCCCGAACCACTGTCACCGTCATTTTCTTGTGTGGGAGGAGTCTGACAACGTTTCCTCATCAACTTTTTGATCCTGACGAATTGTCAGACCCAACCTTTGGTTCAGATTCAGAGTTACGTAAACGTGCAGTGTTACAGTCTCAGGTGATCGAACAGTTCTGGAAACGTTGGTCGAGTGAATACATGGCCGCTCTGCGTGAAAGGGATGCCATTTCAGGAAAAGGTGCCATTGAAAATAAGATAAAAGTAGGCGATGTTGTATTAGTTCATGAGGACCACGTGCCGCGTGTAAAATGGTCATTAGCTCGCGTTGAAGAACTCATTCATGGAAATGACGGACTTGTCCGATCCGCAGTGATCAAAATGACGTCTGGGGTCACAAACCGACCCATTGTCAAACTCCTTCCACTAGAAAGTTCAACTTAGGTAATTTCGCCATGAGTGCCATAAACTGTTGATTGAACTGAATAGACATTTTAGACATTTTCATGTGTTTATGAATATATTTTATCCATGCATTAAATAGTGTTTTAAGCTTACGTTTATTCTACTTTAAGCAGTCGTTTCAGCTATCAAACAAAAATCAAAAAATAGTTCAGTTTCATCAATTTCGGCCCGGGAGAATGTGGAAACTCTTCGTAAACACTATTATTGTTATGTGATTCTTTTATTGTACAGCACTATGTTAGGACGTAGTTGGCACCCATATTACACTTATGTATTATCCAACTTCTTGTATTGTATACACATTGAGAGGACTTGGCAATATAGTTTCATACAGGAAAGACGTCTTCGAGTTCTCTCTCTCTTCAATACGATCACACGCAACGTGACCATGGCCGTGCTGTCTGTGACGAACAAGCTCTCTTCAGATTGGTCAATACGTGTCAGGAAGTCCCAGTTTGGGCAAAAAGCATTCATTCTTTGGGCAGCACTGACGCAAAATGGGCCTGGCGTTTTTAGTTGCACCCAGGCGTTTCAGTTTCTGACTATTCCCGTCAAAGCTTAATAGGGAGCGCTCAACACAAAAGTTGAAACGTACTTCTCTATTGCCTCTTGCTGTACGAAACAACCTCCAAATCAATTAGGTGTCATCAACGACTCATTTACTCAATTAAATGTCAACATTTCATACAACACCTTAATTTCAATGATTTTAATGATAATTGGAACAATCAGCACTGACTAAAAATCATCCGTCTGGGACTGTTCGTCAGTCCTGAGCTTCGAAGCTTGCCTGCCAAATGCAAAAGTCCGTGCAGCTGCCCGCCACCACCGCGGCGAAATACGTTGCCCAGAAGGTTCATTCAAACTCAAAATGCAACATTCAAACCTCGACATGGCACATTAGCGAATGTATGTTTGACTTTTCCTTGCTCCGTCGAAAATAACTTACTTCAGTATTGGAGTTATGGGTTCAACATTGAAGATGAGGTTTAGCTACGGAATTTTTTTTGAGTTGGCCTTTTGGCCTTTTGTATTCCCAATGACGTCATTTTGACAGAGCCGGCAGAAGAAGCCGACGCAGAGACACTATGCCACTTGATCAAGCTCAATCCCAAGTTTGATAAAAAATAACAACAAACAACACGTACACCATCGCTGAGGTTAATTACAAGTCACCAATTATTAATTAGTAATTAGGATTAAACAGGCGTCAAATGAGGATTGCGTTGAGATCGGAGAGAACGGTTAACTGAGTGGGAAATCATCGGAACATCGGAACATCGGAACATCAAAACATCGGATCTCGTGAATTATGCCGCTGCAGAATTCAGAATTATGCCAAGGCATAAATAGGAATTGTGGTGTGGCATAATTAGGCCAATCAGCAAGTGGCAATCGTTTTAATTATGGTGCAGCATAAATCGCACTTCCGCCCACAATTCCTATTTATGCTGCGGCATAATTCACGAGATCCGAGGTTTTGATTGGTCGATTTATTGTGCACTACAATTCCGATTTATGCAGTGGCATAATTCTGTCCACTCGCGCCAGCCATATACGTTGAATTAATATCCTAATTAATATGACTGATAACACGTGCAGGCATCTGTGCACCAGTTATGCATTGGCGATTACCATTCAGAGCGCCAAAGCCGGTGTAATATAGGTGTAATATATGTGAGTGTTTTCCGTGTGTGAGTGTTTCCCCTCATTGTTTGGGAACGCTCAAAAATAGATTGACAAGTTTTTCTGTGTATCCCCCCTATTGAAAAGTCGTGGTCTCTCTAGCTGCCTATTGTTTGGAAACACTGACACATGGGGAACAACCACAGATGTTACACCGGCATTCTCTCTCCCGTGATCAAAGCGGTCGGATATAGGCCCAATGTTCATGATATGATACAGAAGGAGTTCAAGTAGGCCCTCAATATGGGTACGCCAGGTTAGTTCATCAAAATCTTTATTTTCAATATACATTAATCTTATCTGTTGATGCATTCCAGAACCACATGGGATCATCGCACATGTTTTGTAGTGTCTATCAACCATGACTATAGGTTACCTTACCTATTTTCGGGGCTATATGTTACTTAAACAAAGCATGGCGGTGCACATCCAAAGTCTCCGGTGAGAGACAATACCACCAATGAATATTCATAGGTCGGAGGGTCCAGGCCTATCAATTAGACGAGTGCATGTTTTTAACTCTCAAGTACATATTTGGAGAGGTATTGAAAAAAACATTCGCTGTAACAAGTCTACAGATACAAATAAATTGTTTGGTAAAAAAATTAATTTTGAATTTTGACAACCTGGCCATAGGGGGCGTCATTCAAGGTTGGAGTGAAAATGGCCGAAATGGGTAAAACTGTCAACTTGTGTCAAACTTGTCAATTTAGAAAAAAAATTCCGTTGTCAACCACCAGTTTAAATCGCACTAGTTCCTCCCAAGACTAACCCGTATATCATATCCGAATTAAAATCAAGATGGACATACAGGTAATGCCAGTCAACAATCCATTGCTCAGAACTAACTTCATTAAAATGCACACCCTATTTGATTCAGTTGTTAAGCAATATCTGTTTGGAGTAGGAACACCTGAGGCACATCAGAAAAAATGCTTCAGCTTCTAGTCTATATAATTAGTATGTATTGGGGTATAGGACCCCTTGCTTAATAGTGACTGGGATTTTATTTTGGCCAAGTATTTTTAACACCCTGGTATTTGCAAGTGACCAGTTAAGTTTCGAATTCACAAACTATATATCCTCGTATGCCTTCTGGACTTTTTTCATTCAGATGAGAGAAGTTCAGTTTAAAGTGCTTTTTTAAAATAAGCCACAATATTCATTTCATCATACTACAGCTTATCACTGCTTTCACCGAACGGCGTAAGCTTGCTAAGAGTATCAAATATAGACAGTCTTCCAATGCGAGTTACCTTGATTGGTGGTTCAGCTGCAGTGTCGTGGACCGGATATTTCCTCATTTAATTTTCAGTCGTTGTTCCTGGACTTGAAGTATTTTCTCAAGGACGCCAGCTTTTCTCCCTTCAACAACAAGCCGTTTCTTTTCGATCTCGAGGCGCTCTTTTTCGACATCTAGACGTTCTCGCTCGATATCGAGGATTGAAGGATTGGCAGTGGGTGGAACACTTTTGGCTTTTGATCCGACTGAAGAGGAGGGCCGCGATCCTGCAGATGATGGTTTATCTTGACGTTCTCGCTCGGTATCAATGATTGAAGGGTGGGCAGTGAGCGGATCGAGCGGTTTTTGCTTTTGATCCGACTGAAGAGGAGGGCCGCGATCCTGCAGATGATGGTTTGGCTTGACGTTCTCGCTCGGTATCAATGATTGAAGGGTGGGCAGTGGGCGGAGCGATTTTGGGTTTTGATCCGACTGCAGAGGAGGGTCGCGATCTTGTTGCAGTGGGTGTTTTTGTTGGTTTGGCTCTCACGAGTGACTGAAACGTCTTCTCATGATCGTCGCTGTCACTTTCGTTCGGGGGCCAAAATGCTGCCTCGACAATATCTCGCAACGGAAGATCCGGTAGTAAAAGATATTGTTCGTCATCCGCTCCATCAGGTAGAATATATTCTTGGTCATCCGCTCCATCATGGTCAGAAAGATGATCAGACTGAAGAGAAATATATGGCCATTATATATACCTTGTTACGAAAGCAATAATTTATCAAATTGTGGCGAGATTTCAAACTAATACGGATACGTACATGTATACAGATATGGCAAGCCGTTTGTTCATTTAATCAAATAAACCTGTTTTTTTTAAAAACTAAGTTTCTTTCAAATAAACAAAGTTTATTTCCCATACCAGCAAAAAAACAAGTTTATTTTAAACTAAATCTAGTTTATTTGAGAAAGAAACTGTTTTTTGAAAAAACTAGGTTTATTTGATTAAATGAACAAACTGCTTGCCATATACAGACGGATAATATAGGCCTACTAGGTCACGAGAACATGTGCATGAACTTCTAAGGGTATGTATCCGTATACGTTACAAGTTCAAAATAGTAACAAAAACAATCGAATGCGAGGTTCATATTTCAAACGGATGATGTGCCAATAGAGGTCACGTTCACATGGACTTCTAATGATGAACATTTGTATTGTAAGTTCGAAATCTCAACCTCTCTAATCGGGGATTATTATAATGAAAAAGACACAGCCTATAGGCTAGAAAACAACGCTAACCTCGTCACTGAGTTGTTCAGTGTCAACACCGCCTTTAATGCCGAAGACTCTACTTTCACCGAGCAAGCCCATTATCCTCCTTTCAAAAGGATTCAGGTCTGGCCGAGTTTTCTTGCCTCCACCGGTTCCAGTAACATCGGACTTTAGTTCGGTTGCTTTCTGTTTCGTTCGGGATTTAATATCGTCCCACTTTTTTCGGACTTCGGTCGACGTCCTTTGGCATGGGGCACATGCATTCACCTTGGCAGTGATGTCTTCCCATGCTTTTGCCTTAGCAGTATTCGTGACGACATCAGAAAATTTCGAAAACAGCATCTGGTATCGTTGCTCAACATTGTTCACTAGAACATTCAATTCGTCTTCATAAAAACGAGCCTTTCGTTTTAGTTTCGCCATCCTGAAAACATTCAACTACCCTCAACGCTAAAATAATTCAACTGCCAGTGTGTAGGCTTCCCGGTCAATGCATACACGCATCGGTATGAGTCATTCGGACATTGTTAATGGATCACGTAATCAGTAATCGCGCCTGCGGAACTTTAGCGAATTCGCTAGCAGAGAGGGACAGCGAAGACATAGCGAAATATTGCGAAGGCCTTTGTAAAACGCTCGCTTCGCTAAGTTAGCGATTGCGCATGGGTCTCGCAAACGCTTCGCTTCACAAATACTTAGCAAGACTTTTGTGAATAAAGCCCCTGGACACCAGTTATGCATTGGCGATTACCATTCAGAGCGCCAAAGCCGGCATTCCCTCTCCCGTGATCAAAGCGGTCGGATATAGGCCCCATGTTCATGATATGATATAGAAGGAGTTCAAGTAGGCCCTCAATATGGGTACGCCAGGTTAGTCTATCAAAATATTTATTTCCCATATACATTAATCTTATCTGTTGATGCATTCCAGAACCACATGGGATCATCGCAAATGTTTTGTAGTGTCTATCTACCATGACTATAGGTTACCTTACCTATTTTCGGGGCTATATGTTGCTTAAACAAAGCATGGCGGTGCACATCCAAAGTACATATTTGGAGAGGTATTGAAAAACAATTTGCTGTGGCAAGTCTACAGATATAAAGAAATTATTTGATGAAAAAAATTAATTTTGAATTTTGCTAATTTAGCAATAGTGTTGAGATTTTTCTGCCAGTTGGCTGAAAAGAGTGGAAATATCAATGTCTGTCCAATTTGTCGATTATCAAAAAATTTCCGTCGTCAACTACCAGTTTACTTTTCACCATTTACTTGCCCAACTGTCCGGAATATCATATCAAAATTTCAGATTCACAACCCTACGTGGTATTTGATGCATCGCGGTCAAACATTGACAATTTAACTGCTAAAAGGCTTAAACAATCAATGGTGGTCTTGTCTCCATTTACACTACATTTTGGGCCGATTTGTGAAAAATTTGAATGTGCTCAAATCACTCTAATTCATTTAGAATATTGTATTGCTGATAATTTAAGGCCAAAACAAGCTAAAATAATGAGAACAAAACTTAATTTGACCCCAATATGAGCCAACCTAGCCCCGGTCTAAGTTCGGTTTCATTTTTACAAGTCTTGTTGTGTTCCCATTCATTTTGTAATTTCTTTGAAGCTATTTAAGCCCTGATTCTGAAAGCCATAAGCAGCAAAGATATTCCTTAATCACATCCTAAATTTTCAGCTCCATAGCTTGCTTATTCTGGCCAGAGCTGGTCTTTGAACTTGGGCTGTTGGCTGCAAAATCATGAATTTTTGTTGTTTTTGTCCTCTTTCGTCGCTTTTGGCACAGTTGTACCACTCTTGGAAATGTCTCTCATTTCTCAAAAAAATTCCAGATATCATTTTCCTTTGTTGGAGAGTTGTGGGATGTCGTTAACATTAGGAAAATCAAATTTGAAAAATCTACCTTCATTGTGACAATACCACCAATGAATATTCATAGGTTGGACGGTCCAGGCCTATCGATTAGACGAGTGCATGTATTTAACTCTCAAGTACATATTTGGAGAGGTATTAAAAAAATATTTGCTGTGGCAAGTCTGCAGATATGAAGAAATTATTTGATGAAGAAATTAATTTTGAATTTTGCTAATTTAGCAATAGGGGGCGTGTTTTGAGAGTGGAAATATCAATGTCTGTCCAATTTGTCGATTATCAAAAAATCTTCGTGGTCAACTACCAGTTTACTTTTGACCATTTACTTGCCCGACTGTCCGGAATATCATATCAAAATTTCAGATTCACAACCCACGCAGTATTTGATGCGTCGCGGTCAAACATTGACAATTGAACTGATAAAAGGCTTAGAAAATCAATGGTGCCTCGTGTGAGACAATACTACAATGAATATTCATAGGTTGGAGGGTCCAAGCCTTTCAATTAGAAGAGTGCATGTTTTTAACTATCAAGTACATATTTGGAGAGGTATTGAAAAACATTTGCTGTAACAAGTCTACACATATAAATAAATTGTTTCGTAAAAAATTAATTTTAAATTTTGACAACCTGGCCATAGGGGGCGTCATTCAAGGTTGGAGTGAAAATGGCCGAAATGGGTAAAACTGTCAACTTGTGTCAAACTTGTCAATTTAGAAAAAAATTCCGTGGTCAACTACCAGTTTAAATCGCACCAGTTACTCCAAAGACTAACCCGTATATCATATCCGAATTTCAGTTTCACAACCCCACGCAGTATTTGATGGCGGGCATTTGAAATAACTGAAAATGGCTTGGAAAATCAATGCTGGTCTTGTCTCCATTTTTGAGACAATACCAACAATGAATATTCATAGGTTGGAGGGTCCAGGCCTATCAATTAGACGAGTGCATGTTTTTAACTATTAATTATTATTTGGAGAGGTATTGAAAAAATATTTGCTGTGGCAAGTCTACAGATATAAATAAATTGTTTGGTAAAAAAATAATTTTGAATTTTGACAACCTGGCCATAAGGGGCGTCATTCAAATTTGGAGTGAAAATGGCCGAAATGGGTAAAACTGTCCACTTGTGTCAAACTTGTCAATTTAAAAAAATGTCCGTGGTCAACTACCAGTTTAAATCGCACCAGTTACTTCCAAGACTAACCCGTATATCATGTCCGAATTTTAGTTTCACAACCCCACACAGTATTTAATGGCGGGCATTTGAAATAACTGGAAATGGCTTGGAAAATCAATGGTGGTCTTGTCTCGTGATGTAGAAGACATGCACATTCTGCGCACATTTGAGTGCATCGAAGGCTTGGCGTAGAAAAACTATACGGAAGAGAGTAGTTATAGGCAGAAATCAAGCCAAAATTTATTTTTTTAAGTCGGCTCTATTTCAATGTCGATAATCAAAATGTGCTGTGTGTGGCTGCAAAACTCTAACTCTCCAATCTTCTTTATCTCCAGCAAATGATTGCAATGAAAACAACTATGACTTTGACCAAGGTATGACGGAGAGTTCTCTATCGACGGAATTGGGAAAGGATACGGAGGAAAAGAAGCCGCAAAAGGACACACTTTTGTTTTGTGATATTGTTTGTATTGTGAGCTTGATCTCCGTAAGCTTTTTATTCTCTTGTGGTTATTCGCTGCTGGCGCCGTTTTTCCCGAAAGAGGTAAGCGGGTTTTCAAATTGATGCACAACACAGTGTACAAACTAGCATGCTATATCTCCCGGAAGTAGAGGCCATTAATCGAAAGGTTATTTCAATGCGAATTGCTATTAATTTTTCAATGGGCTATACCCCGTCGGAATTTTATGTGCACTTGTCCACCCTACATAACAAAGAATTGGGCCACTGGAATGTACTTCCTGTTAGTATAGCAGGGTCTGCTTATGACGCCCTTTTACACAGTACGCAATAGGGGGCCTATAAGCAGGAACTATAGGATTCAAATTGGTCATCTTCGGGTGACTAAAGTGTACAACTACGGGCCTGCATTGTCTTTGATTCGATAAGCGTGGACGAATTTCTCGAACACGCGTGAATAGGTGCGATGAGTGACCCTAGTTACGTCCTGCTTGTAGAGTCCAAACATGACGATTAAAGGGGATATTGTTTCCTGAAGGAATCGTGAAATAATTTCTTTCAACCACTTTGAGAATGATGTCGCAGCAATTTCAATGTATAATTCTAAAATTCAAAAAATTGCTATTATTTCTCCTATTATTTGGGGTTTGAAGCGAGACAAAAGAAAATTATTTGGTCTTTATTAGGCGAACGCCAACGCAAGTGCCTTTTCGGTGTAATATACGTTCACCCTGGCGTTTCGGAGGCTTTGCGAAAACTCTCTAATATATATAAGCCTAATCCCACATAATCTTATATTTCTTCAGGCTACTAAGAAAGGAGTCAGTTTAACAATGATTGGAGCCATCTTTGCTTCTTTCGAGTTTGCCAATACGCTTTTTTCGCCCGTAGTCGGAGCACTTGTGAGTATTCATCTGGTCTTTATTATGACATGTGTACCACCTTTCGTCAATGGTTATATACATATACTTTGTAACTCCATTAACCCTCTGAGAAAAATCCAAACTGCATGTATACAAAGTCATATTACAAAACAGTGGCGGCATCTGTATGCTTATAGTGTATACATACTCTAGTCTCTGCTTTTTATGGTGGGTTCATTATCTCCACGGCCTACCGCCTACACAGTGGTGATTTGTAATGGAAGACCGCCTCCACCATATGAATGGCTGAACGTCTGTCATTCACATTTGAATCGTGTGACTGCTAGCATGGGACGCGGTCCTTGTGAAATTGATTGAGCCACAGGGAAAGTTATGGTTCATTACATCCAATCTTTTAATGTTCAATGTATGACCGAAATTGATACAGTTTGTAATATTGAAAGTTTTACTTCACACTGCTATTACGATAAATAAAAGTAATGCTATAATGCAGGGTGTCGCAAAAGAAATGCGCGAATTTTACATTCTGAGTATGAACCATAAACTGCCTGGGTGTCTAAATTTTCCTTTAAATTGCAACGTTTGGTGCATTTTTCTCTAAACATAGGAAATGACTACAGTCTCAATTCAGAATTGAACTTTTGGCATCGAGGTAAAAAAGAAATGAGATAGATAGATTGCTCCAGGGGGATGATTGGGGAACCTGTTTACACGTTTCAACACAGGCCATTTTTTTCTAAACACGTCAAACGTCGCTAAGGACAAAAGCCAACGTGAACCAACGTGAACCTTATTACCCATAGATTGCTAAGATGTGCAGTACGTCACTCGGTAATGTACACAGTAAGCACATGCAGCGACGATGTTGTATAACGGCCGAAAACAACAATGGTTTTTCCTCTTGCCAATGTGACTGACGTCATGACATAAGTCGACGTCATGGATCTGCATATATATTCAGGCTTCTGTCTGGGTCAAAATTAGTTACCCACCATAAATCGGCTTCATGGCGCTTATTTACCCATCAAATTCTTATCTAAAAACTTCCACAAAATCAAATTCAGATTTGGGAAACCTGCATTCAGTACTGAGTATTTTTCTGCATTTCATTGCAGCAAAACATGGAAGTTCTGTTGAAATACCACTGAATGCAGGTTTAAAAATCAGAGATTATTATGGGGAAGTTTTTAGAGATTTGTTGGGTAAATAAGTGCCACGAAGGTGATTTATGGTGGACAACTAATGTTGACACAGACAGTACAAAGACACAGTCCGTGTTCTCTCGCATCCTGCAGAGCACTATAGGCCTGATCCACTTCATCATCTAGCATGGCCATGAACTCAATTCCATCTGCATGTTCTTCGTCAAGTTGTGGAAGTGGTCCAGCCTCGACCTGGCCTTGGCGTAAAGCTGCCTCGAATCCATTTTCGATAACCTGGTGACTCACGGCACCACAGGCACAGGCATTGCTCACAATGTTGACAACAAACAATTCAAAAAACCAACCCGGACCCAATTTTGGAAATACCATTGACACTGGAACTTCGGAACTGCTCATAGGTCAGATCTCTTTCATAGGAGCGATTCAACAAACTGCCTGAGTGTTTAGCATAACCGCGAAATTGACCATAATGGTCAATTACTTCGGAATTGCTCCGCCATCTGATTGGCCGTTTCATCACAAAAGCGGTGAGTAACCATGATCTACGTAGTTTGTGAAGGGGAATGGCCTGCATATTGCAAACCCACCATAAAAAGCCGAGACTAGAGTATTTGCATCGATCGCTGATCGGGAAATGCAACAAGAGCTTCAGTGTACAAGAGCATAGCTTTCAAAGTTTACAAAAAGGAGAACAACTGTTTCAGAGTATGACACCTAATATACAAAACAAAACGAAAGGAAATCATTTTACATCCCCCACATTGAAGCTATCGAGTATGCTGATCAAATGCATTAATTTCTAAAAATATCATGTACACTGTGTACTAACAAGCATTCTATATCTCCCGGAAGGAGAGTCCACTGATCCCATATATTCTTTTGTTACGAAAGGATATTTCAATGTGAATCCGCTATACCCCGTCGGCATTAATATGTGCACTTGTCCACCCTATACAACAAAGAATTGGGCCATTGGATGTGAGTGTACTGCCTGATAGTATAGCAGGCTCTGCTCATGTCGCGCTTGTACACAGTGATGTAAGTCAATTAGCAGTCACCACGTCCTGTCATTGAAATAAATATTTTTTGGCTTTAGCGATCGCTTTACCCAGCGCAAAAGGGACCGGCTTTCTTTTTATAGCCTTACGCAGACGGATTCCTGTTAATTAACACAATTGTTTTTTCCTAGATGAGTAAAGTAACGCCGAAATATCTGTACCTGGCCGGATGCATCTTTGGTGCCGTAACTACTACATTATATGGGTAAGATAACCCTGCCTTTCACTCTCTGAACTGTACCAATATGCGGTAGCCATTTTGCTCTATTCTAAGTCATCAACTAATCCCTAGCGGCCACATGGGGAACTAATATAATGTTATGTTTAGCGGGAAAGTAAAATAGTTAAAAATTGAAATTGAAATAACTAAATAATGAATCAAACGAAAAACTTGTAGCCTGGAATAATGTTTTCTTCTGACCTGAACATATGTCATGAATATCAAGCATGTCGCAAAGCTTAACATAATAATATGGCTTTAAACCTTAAAATTCCATTTCCTCTTTTCAGCTTGCTTGACATGGCCCAGGACACGAGGACCTTCACAACTTTATGCTTCATTCTGAGGATCGCCGACGCGCTCGCTGCTGCCACTTGTTCTTGCACCGGTATGACAATACTGACGTCACTTTACCCGTCAAGAATGTCTACATTAATTGTAAGTATATTCACGTACGCTTTCATGCGTTAGCTAATATCAGTAGTCAGCCTGTACAGCAGGGTATTTTGTGATACGCTTGTCGACAGTGGCTACCGTGGTTTCATTATTCATTCACACGAGATTACCGTCCAGGGGCCACAGTGGTCTAGTGATCCAGTGGTCAAGAAGTCCCTGGTTGGAACCTTGAGTGTTTTTTCGGTAGCGAACTTGCCGAACTGGATAATGGGTGGGGAAATTCGAAAGAAATCAATGAATTAGGCTGTTTTTATCATTTACCAGAGAGTATAAATTGCCTACCGTAAGACGGGGTGACATTGGCCCAAGGTGGGGTGACATTGTCAAACTGTACACTGCAAACATATGTCAAAAGATAATTTTTGTAGGTGGGTCATTTTCTCCCTCTGGCGACTTTAGTTTCACCCCACTCTACGGTGAGACTACTCCTATTCTATGTGTACATTATTCTCCTTCAGGGGTTGTCAGAGTCATCACTCGGGATAGGTTTTATGGTCGGACCCGCTTTAGGGGGTGCTTTATACCAGGTAGGTATCAATCCGTACTCTCGAAAGATGCTCACGGATAACAAGAACGGAGTGGGGTGTTTCTACAGAGTTTTCAGCAGAAAATAGCGGGCATTACAACCTGGGATTTTGCCAGTGTATAACTGCATTTCTATCCTCGCGGTGGAACCACAGTTATTACGAACGGCGTACCCCTTTAAACCCACGCGTCGATTCGAGCCGCCCGCGGGAGAAATTCACCTTGAACACCTGGGTGGAGAGCGCCTCATCTTGCCGCCCGGTCCGCCATAGAGGAAGGGCGATCAGGTTGACGAAATGGACTGTATCGGCGTCTCCATACACAGTTTGGTACTCGTAAGCCTTTGGCCAACTTTTGCTCACTTACGACCGGACAATTCTTTGTCTTTCAGGCTGGTGGTTTCATGGTCCCCTTTTTCGTGGTAGGGGTGTGTATTTTAATTAGTGCTTTTCCTCCCATGTGTTTGATTCCGAAACAATTAAAACGTAAGTACAGATATGTTGAAATCACGAATAATACTGGACTGGCATCCCGTCCTAGTTTTATCTGAGATATATATGTATTCACAGAACAACATGTAAAAGCACTGCACTCCGGACGCAGTGGACCGGCCTCGTTCATAAGAAGACCCAATTGCGATGACGCAATGGATTGCCCAGGTGGTCCAGCACTACCGCGGAAAAAATAAAGACTAATTCTTGTTACTACATGCATCTGCTTAGACTGCTGGCCTCTTTTTTATCTTTGATCTGTACGATCAAATCAATCATGAAAACCACAAGACCTCCCCCCTAGCGGTTGTTTTATAAACTAAAGCACCGCGAAAACGAGATATTTTTGTTCGAGCGACCTGCGATAATTTCACAGTTTTTTGTTTCCATGCCTGCCGCCGATCTTTTTAAAATACTGTGTCGTCTAATAACAATTCTTCAGGCAGTCGCCAGTATCTAGCAAGAAACTGGGTCGGAGGAAGGTACCACGAATGACCACCACGCGTCACTAACTAGAACTATATCGGGTTGCGCAATGAAAATGAGTATACGTCATGTACTATACAAGGTAAAAATGTTATCTAAAACCTCGGTTTTGGTTTACATTTTGGCTTCACCCTTGCAGTGTTTGGTGAGCAACCAATACCTCCAGTTCGGTATCAATTCCTTAAACAATGCTTTACTTTTCAGCTGCAGATCAAGTACTGGAAAAGTCGCCGTCGATATGGCGCTTACTGACGAGGCCAGCCATTCTTATGTCCTGCCTGTCTTTGGCGTTGGCGTCGCTTACCTTAAACTTTCAGAATCCTGTCCTGGGGAAGCACCTCGAACAGGTAAGTTTTAGCACAAAAACATGAGGTTTTGTAAGCAAATATAACCCTAGGCCTATATGGCAATATAGAATACCGGATGACTCGCAGTCAGAAGCTGAACCTTGACTTGGCACGCACTTGACACGCAATCGCCGGAGTTTACATGGTGCGTAATGATATGTCCGTCATTAACATAAAGTATGCTACTGTAACCTAATGACGGCATGGCATCCTCATGATGTTCTTCATGATACATGTAGATTCGCACAAGTATGTAACAAGATCAATTGTCCGAATAAATATATCAAAATGGGATATCATTCTTCGTATAATTCGTCAACGAGTGATCCAGAGTAACATTATAAAGAGTGTTTAAGATGTTTAACTGTTAGAATGTAAAATATAAAAGCAAGAAGAAACAAATTGAAATTTCAATGTTTCGATTTCTGGTCTGTGATCAGATTCTCTGACGTAGTCAAACATGGCACCGTGATCAATTGTATTTGTAATGTGGAGTCGTAGTACACACGGTTCTCATTCGTAAGGCCTAATAAACTTCCGATAGCAGCCGATTTGTTGTGTTAATTTTCATCATATGCACAAAGCAAAGTTATTTCACAACATCTGGTGAAGTGCTGAATATGTAAGAAAACACCAGCTATAGTCCGATGTGCTTGAACATATCTAGAGTGACGCAACCACTCTCTCGATTACATTACAGACTGAAATTTATGACTGAAACGACAAGAAAAACCAACTGTTAAAAAAAATACGTCGTTAAAACACTAAAACTTATTCTGCCATTCTAAAATTCTGGTCATGGATTACAAAAATAAAATCCCTTTGAATTAGGCCCCCCCAGCAGCAGCCGCCTCAGCGCCACCACGTGGGGCCTAATGGTACTAGGCTATTGCTTATCATGCGATAATACGAGGCGCGAAATGCTTTGAAATAAAATCAGATGATTTCTTTTTTTACATGTATAAAAAACATTACCTGAAATATCTCGATCTATTGACTTATCATCTCGATCAATTGAGATATTGTGTGATATGAATAAACATTAGTAAATGCTTTTACTTTATTTTGTACAGAAATGCCTAGTGTAAATGTACGTGAAGTTTTAAGTAAAAGCCTTTCCTAGTCTTTATTCATATCACCCATTATCTCGATCGATGGAACTGTTAGCTTGATGTATTGAGAGATCATCTCTGGTTCTGTTGTGAACCTGATCCGAAATGGCGTAGCAATTCATCAAATAGCGCGTACAAAATAGCACTTTCGATGACAATTTGGAGTCTCAATCGCCTTTGATTACTATGCATGTAAACAACATGTGAGGCTGTATAATAATAATAATAACATTATATTATATACGGCGCTGACGAAATTTGGGAGTTTTCAAAAATCCCCGAAACGCCAACATGAACGCCTAATCCATTGTTTGACCTCTCGATTACTTTGTCGAACAATGGGATAGGCGTTCGCGCTGACGTTTCGGGGGTCGCGAAAATTTCCCATTGCCCTGAATTCCAACCGCGAAACTAGCTAAACAGTCTGTTGTTGTCTCCATGCTTTGTTGTTTTCCAGTTCCACCTCGGCACGGCGCTTCAGGGTCTCGTCTTCATCATTGCCCCTAGTTCTTTCACAATAGCTGCACCGCTCATTGGAATTGTTATAGATAAGTGGGTAAGGCACCTTACACCGCCTCTAGTATTAGTAATGCACAACATCTCGAAAAGCAGTACCGTGACAAGCAGTACCGCGGATATAGAAAAGGATTTTTCGATTTCCAAAGAAGATAGATGCACAGCGCACAATAATGCGCCGGCCGACCTTAGTCAATACTCATATGCGCACACCCGATATCCAAAATGGTGCCACTTGATCAAATTTGTAAAATTCGTCACTGTACGAGTTTGACAGATGCCTGAGACTTTTTACTACATGTATCAATATTTTCTTACTTCCAGAAATGCGGGAGGACCTGTACTGTGGTCGGAACCTTTGTTATATCGGCGTTGTATCTTATACTGGGCCCCTGTCCCATATTCCACATGCAGTAGGTGTCACAATGGTGCAGTATTGTTTGCTAGCCTAGTGGTAAAAATTTGATATTGATGTGCATCCAAAACGGTGGTCACTCCTATTATGATCAAACGGTGAATGCTAAACGGCATTTCATTGGCCATGAGAATTATCGACATGTTAAGTGTCAGTCCATGATACCACCATGCAGAGGGTGGCAAGGTGGGGGTCAACCGTTTTTAACGAGATTAGGTATGCAAGATCCTTCCACTAAGACATCATTACACAGCAATTGATGACTCTCAAAAATCACTAGCAACCGAGTTAGGGGCAGGCCTAGTTAGGGGGCTTGTTTTAGCTTTTTTCCCCCTATTTTTTGTGTATTTTTGGGTCAATGTTGGGCACTCCTGCAGAGACTAAAAAAAATAGCTGGATTTTCCCCCTTTGTATGATGGAAGTATTTGATGAGATCTTCCATTCTGCAACAGGTCATTGAGTAACACTTCATACTTTGGTCGTGCTAGGCCTAGTAATTATGCATACCTAGGGGCAGTGCTTAGGAAGAGCTCTCTATCGACGCTCATATCTCCAACACTGCAGGTCTTTGAATGCTGTGGCTTGCACATGATAAAGGTAATGATACCTACTTTCAAAATCAGAAATAAAATTTCCGGCCGCTTTTACTGTTTTCCCAGGATAAACCAAGGAAAAAGTGCTATTTTCCACCAAAATGACACTCATTGGCTAGTGCTGCCACCTTGTGTACACTTGATGAATTATAAAATAAATGCATAATGAACACATAATTTATGCTTGGTGCTGGCCATGAGGATTAGTAGTTACTGTCAACCACCATGATCACCCCCCCCCCCATGCCTAGGCCTACTAACCTATTTTAACTTATTTAAGTAGGCCTACCGGTAAATAACTCCACTTGCATTTTTCCCCCAAAAAAAGAACAAGCTCATCACTACAAATTTGCCCTTGATGAAAGCCCTTTGGGGAATTGGGCCCCATAGTTCCTGAAATGCTGATTTGAATTTCAAATAACATTTCGGCCTTGGCCTACCTGATGGCAACGTAATTGAATAAGCTACATGTAGGCCTTCTTACAGTCCGAAAACCTTAAGAAACCCCCCTGTTGGGGAGGATGCTAATGTTGACCCATTCATTAGCCTGTGTCATGCTGCCAGAGCATGTTGTAAGGGTTGGACCCCCCCCCCCCCATGGCTAAGGCACCTGAAGGGCATGTGGTATGACCTACTAATACATCTTTATCAACCCATGCAGGGATCATCCTGTTCCTAAGAACCTTGCATAAGTGCTCATTTCACATACTAGTAACACCTTCCATTGCTAAGGAGCCAATTGACCAAAGGTGCAGTTCCTACTGTAATTACTGTTTGATGAGGACAACCCTGCAGTTGGCTGCACCGTCAGAGTACTGCTATTGGAAGTTTTTAGCTCCTTGGTTGGCGCTGAAATGTTCTCCTGGAGTTGCTCTAGCATTGGCTAAATTGTACATATACATGTACTGGAATGGAGAAGTTTTTCATGAACTGAGTTACGGTACTGTCCAGTCCCTTAGGAGAGATCACAACTTTCCACATGCTACACTTGTACCTGTCTGCAGAGGACAGTGCTGCCACTTAAGAAGGGACACTTTTTTTTTTACAAATGGGTGATTTATTTACAAGCTAATATAATGATACATAGAAAAAAGGCTATTTTGCAGGCAATAGCCAAACCACTACTAACCACTACTAGGGAGGGACCAATACTAGTAACACCTCATTTACGGTACTACATGTCAGGCCCAAGTGCAGGATAGTATCAGGAGAGAGTCCCACTTTCCAGTAGCAGGCTTGGTTGTTCAAAACTGACATTAGCGCTACTAAGTATACTGACATTAAAAATCTATCTTGGCATTTACAATTGTTTACTGAAAGCCAAAGTTCAAATTTATCCCAAGATATCACTATAAAATCATTTTTTAACCAAGCCCCGCATTTTACCTGATGAACCATCCGCTAGATATACTAGAACATCAAATCTGGATGTCCTTCATATTGCAGGTTATGTTAGTCAAGGGAGACAAAAACACAGCATGTAACAGTTTTAGGAAATTCACCATGTATTTTTTTTAGAAAAAGAGAGATGTATTGCAGAATGCGAACAATGCATTTGCAATCAATGGCGTGGAAAATCTCAGGTCAAGCCTGATGAATGTACATCCAATAAAGTCGTACCCTTTCATTCTAAATCAAGAATTCTTGATGTGTAGCTGACAACTTTCACTGGGCTAATTCTGCCCAGTCATGACTCAAAGACCAACATTTCAGAAAATCTGTCTCCACCCTCTTATCATTTCTCTCTCCCAGCTCAAGAGTGCTTGACCAGCAGTCCTTATGATACTGTTGCAACAACATTACCCATCAAATTTGCCCTTCTGTCCCGTCTGCTGGGTTTTCTAAGGCGTCGGCTGGTTGAACAGAGGAAGAGGCAACAGCGGACTGAAAAAAGATATTGATGGAGAATCAGGTTTGGCTTAGAATCCCTCATTGCCAAGGAGATGGGAGCCAGAATGGCATCAAGGTTTTCAGCTTAGTCCCTCCTCTCTCATCAGTGACCTTCTTACATGCAAGTCAGTCGCTGCAGGCAGAATTAACCAATATTCACTTTGGCTTGCCCCGAATCTTCTCCCCTTTTTTTTCATTCAACTCACCTCTGTATCCATGGGTGCTGGTTCTACTTCTCGTTCTACATTTGCCACAGATACTCGATGTTTAGCCTCACATCCTTTACACAGAGCTGAAAAGGCACCAGATTATGGGGGTAATGATAATATGATGTGCAATATAATAGTGTGAGGACATGATGATGATGATAGACTTGTTTTGATAATGCGACCGGCCATGCTGATTTTGTACGGCAGTGAAGCATCACCTCCAGTGGCACTGGCAGGGAATCATAACTGGGACTTCCTGATCACCAAGCCAAGGCTCCAATCAACTTTCTAGGAAGAACACAAGTGAAGTGGTAAATCGTTATCACTCAGTTGGTTTTGCACCAAAGTTAGGTTTAGTCAGAGTGGGTATCATTACAGGCCTACTGCTTCTTTTCTACTTCAGTGATTTTGAGACTGATCCCTTACCTGAGCCAACTGGGACAAAAACTCCCCACTTGATGTATATTTCCCGAGACATCACTCGATGAACTGAACCACCATCTTTTCTGGGCTTTCGACTTGTTTTAGAGGGTTGATGAAGTGGGTGCTGGCATCTCCTTTGCTGATTCCATGATAAACTCAACTTGTATCGGTGGTTCGGGCATATTGTGGTGTCCAGAACTGGAGAACTCATATCAAACACGCCATCACAAAGTGCTATGAGCTCCCATTCACTTTTGACTTGACTGGCTTTCCTGGAGGACATCCAACGCATCAAATGGGAGTGCACGTCCTTCTTACATTGTTTCAAGGGGATCACACTCTTGTCATTGGGGTATGAAGCGTCAGTACCACACTCGATATCCTTGGATATGACAGCAAATCCACATTTCAACTGTGATTTTTCAGGTTCCATTTTCAATTGACTATCACACAATGTACACGTGCATGTACACAATGCATTGTAACTGTAACTGTTGTTGTTGTTGTCGTTGCTGGTGATCGTTTCCGCCAAGACCGCTAAGCCTCCACAGGGGATATAAAGGCCTCTAGGTTGTTTGAGGGAGTGTGTGGGAGGGGCAAGGGAGAGGGGGGTTCACTAACATCTAAAAATGTAATTTTATTTGGAAAGCATGTGTATTTCGTCAGTTTTCTGAGGGAATGGGCAAAAAATGGGCACCAGTGAGAAGGGCGCGACTCGACCCCCTCACCGGAAAACCGTAAGGGCGGCCGGATTTTTTTCTTTTGCAAATTAAAAAACAGCATTCTGACTTCCTTACCTGGAAGTGGCATCACCTAAAAAACTGCAGTGTTGGAGCTAAAGGAGAGTTAAAATTGCCTTTTTACTGAAATTTGAGATTGCATTGTTTTTGGGACGTACTGTACCTGTCATTAAAATGTACCTGGGGCAAAACAAAAGGCATGAAAAGGTAGCTCAGATCATGTACTTTCAATTTCAATAGGCGGTGTTTAGTGATAATTCTGTTTGATGCACGAAAATTGACAAAAGACTTAGCCTATTTTGAGGGATAATGCATGTTTTTTTAAAAGGAAAATGAGTAGGAAATGGTTAACAGCCGTACCCCAAAACTGTGGGGTTATTTTCGAAACCAATCCACCAGCCTTCATAGTACCCTAGGACAGGTCTGTGGTAGAAATTACAACTAGATCTGTTGACCCCCCACCTTGCCACCATTTGCATGATCCTGCATGGTGGTATCATGGACTGACACTTAACTGTCTTCTGATTGGTTTGTTTTGGATATTGAATCCCGAATTTCGTATTTTGAAGTTCGCATTCATGTTGGCAGTGCCAGTGTGTGCACTTGAAGCACATCTTGAGAAACGTTAGGGATTTGAAAATTTGACAATCCATCCAGGCGGTGGTGAACAATGAGTCAAAATCCAGTCAATACAGCAGTCCAGTGATCCAGCTTTTTGGAATACCCAGAAAATATGTCGTTTTGTCGAGAGCTTGCCTGACTGAACTGTACGTGCGTTATCTAACATCGTTCTATTCTATTTCAGACCAGAGTTATGGATGTCGGCAGTGCCTCTTCTTACCATGGGGTTGGCGTTCGCCTCTACCATTATTCCTGGTTTCACACTGATACTGGAGGATGCAATGTAAGTCTGGTCACATCTCAAAGGGGTAAAATAGGCAGCAGCTTGTGTGTCAATTTCATGAGTGTCAGCAAAACAATTAGTAAGTCAGTTAGTCTGTACATGTAATGTTTTAAGAAGAAGATGAAGATCTAAATTCACCTCTCAATAAAATCAGTTGCACGTCAGAATCGGTTATGTACGCAGTTGCTCTGTACAACACATTGTATGTCTTCATGATATTTAATGATTTTCTACTTTGAAAACTTTTTTTTTCTCAGTTGAACCTACCACATTAAGGCCGGAAGGAAGATTTTCTATATGCCATTTTACAATAACTAGCCGAAATTCTGCGAATTGGCGGGGGGGGGGGAATAAAACCGACGCCAAAACTCATTGAGTTTCGGCGATATCTTTCAATGCAAAACTAACAAGGCAATCTCGGGCAGCAATATACCACGATTTCTTTTTCTTTTGGTTGTGACTTGGTTCTCATAAGACCAATATTTAATATTCGGAGTCAAGGATGGCATTCAGACAGAATCTCACCCCGCATATAACAAGGCCCCAGGACTGATTCTCTCACAACAGGGCCATGGTAATTTCGTTCGTATTTAATCGTTGGACAGTTAAGGAAAATAGAAATACAGTTATAAACAATGCCGTTATCATAGTGCAGTTGTCATGCATGCAACTTTGCTGAAACTAGATGTTTCTAGTGAATATATATCTGTATATTTGTAGGCCTACACGACCTGTGTTCCTTCTTTCAGAAAAGTAGGTTTCCCCGACTCAATGGGAACGAAGGGTGTAGTCTCTGGAATAGTTTTGTTTTCATTCAACTTTGGGTGAGTATAGGGTTTGCGTTTGACGTCATCTTCGCTTACATGTAATCTCGGGGGACGTTCGGGCATTTGTAGAACGCCAGTGATATAAATGGACGTCAGTGATGATGGAAGACCGAATAGTATGCATCCTGTGGATTAGCGTCGGCCATAGCTGTGATAACATTTTGCTCCTTCCGTCAAATCTTCAGAATAATTCACTCTACACACCGTGTTTACGTTGGTCTCACAGGTCTGAGAGCATCCAAAATCGGTCTTTGACAGTGAAAATCATTTATAAAAAACACGCCGACTATGCACAGTCCTAATAAACCTTGAAATAATCATACAGAACGTACGACGAACATGCCATGGTTTGACAGGTTTGGATGTACTTATTTTTGGAGTGAAAGCGTTTTGCTCGCCGATTGAGTACTTGAAAAAGTTATGAGCGTGTAGATTTGGCCAGTTTACTTTGAAAATGGCTTAGAAGTGTGATACAAGTACGTCATCAATTCGTTGCTGTTCTGTAGTACCTTTTGTGAATTCGCTTAGTTTTGCAATTATGCAGGGCATGCTTTGTATGTGCTTCTTCGTGTTTTATCTGGTATACGATATCGATTTGAAGTCCAGGTCGGAGCCCGCACTTGGATAAGGTAAGTACAGGAAGAAAAACATAAATATCCCGCCTAATTGCCTGTGTATCACTCCGCCGCTCGGACTACGTGTACTTTAGAAACATTCCTTTTATTTTTTAGACAAAGTCGCCAAGACTTGTTTCTGGAAATAAATCGACGAAATGATGCAAATTATGAATTTTTTTCTCCCTTCCAGCGCATTTGTTGGGCCGATGAGTGCAGGAAATCTGGTTGATGCTGTGGGGTACGCCTGGGCATGTTCCGTCGTCTCCCTGGTAGCATTTGTAGTGGTAAGTATTGATTCTTGGCGCGATTCTAATTATACTACGTGTCATTGAAAACAGTTTCTACTTTTGATGGCTCCTTTTTGGCAGCATGCCATTTGGGTCATTGACACAAGACAAAACAACTTAAAAGTTTTTGTGACGAGTTCTTTGGAGTACACTCTTAAAAGTTAAGGTTTTTGATCCTCTGAAAAGTGTAGCACATGCACACGCTTCCTCTTCTGTGCATTCTTACCATTACGTTTCAAGAAGGGCACATCGGGTACATCTTCTTCCTTAAAGGTTACCAATTAAAATCAATTAAGAGGAGAATATGAACGCTTTCTGCCAATCAACTGTCTAAATCGTATTTTTCTTATTTCCAGGCGATTACTATTAGCATAACGTATGCCGTTTTGCATTATCAACAACGCTCCCTTTCGGAGACGGAAACACCTTTTCTCGGGGACGACAAGAATGACAAACTGAATGAATCGAGTCACATATTGATGAGAAAGATCCCAACGTATTCATCGCATTCTAGTGATAAGCCGTTATCATCGCCTTCTAGTGATTAGCCGTCATCATCGCCATCTAGTCATTAGCCGTCAATATTGCAGTTCTGCAATGCGTGATGCACAAAATAGACAGGAACCTTTGCCATGGACAAGATTACACAGGCACGTCTCTACCCTTGAGAATCAATTCCCTAGATTGCCAAGAATCGGACCTTTAAACTTGCTTATGTAATTAAGGGTGACTTTGATCTCCTGCTCTCCTAAGTCAGATGGACAGCTAAACAAACCTAAAATCCCGGAGAGTTATACCAGGTTCTGGCCTTCCCTAAAATGGATGTTCCTTTTCGCTACCTTGTGCGCCTTCTCCCCAATGATGTGCCATTGCTCTGATCTGCAGGGTGTGTCAGGTTTTACATGGTGCCGCATGTCTCATCTGAATGTGCCCTCACCTTCATAGCGCAGTATCAGTGTTGCTATTACAGAGTGTACCAAGTCTTTTTTGGATGTGCCATGCCTCTTCACTAGGCGTACTCAGTCTGGTTTGGATGTGTCCTCTCCCAACGTTGTGCACCTTGTTACTACAGGGTGGACGGCCATGTCTCTACCCTTTGGAAAATGTATATCATTTTTACATGGTAAATCCACAATTCACCATGATGGTGATCTGTCAGCACTTCACCATGATGAATTTGGACGGTGAAATATTCATCATGGTGAGCATGTTAAAATATGCATTCACCATGGTGAGCATGGTAAACTCCGATTTCATCACGGTGAATCCCTGATCATTTTCGTAAGGGTCGTCTTCTCTCCAAGGTATACAATTATTTCTTCCGGGTCTACCTGCTGGTCCAGGGTAACAGGATATTAAATGCAAGGCAAGTAGAGATACCAAGCGTATACCGTGAGAAGCAAGCCGATAGAATTCATCATATCCTCTTCGTGTAACATTCTTTATATTAAAATTATGGTTTTGAAGAAATCCAATCTGACCTCTTACTGGTACATGTATATGATATGATTGCTATTAAGTCTTATTTAATTGTAATGATTTTCAACAAGAAAAAGACTCCGGTGTAGTCCGAGTCTTTTATTCCCACGCCAAAAGGGGTCTTCCTTTTTTGCGTACGCAATTTGGGGGGGGGGGGGGGCATATAAAACCACACACGTACAGATTTAATGGGAAAAAGCACTTGTGTATGTCAAAATTGATTGATTTTGGCCCTTTTTTCTACAACAATCGTAGTAATCGTAGATTGCACTTTCCTTATACTGATAAGAACTCGGATTTTAAAGAAATTCTAATGCTTTCGACACCTTATTAGCACAGTTCGTTCAAATCCAAAGTTTTGTATGGTGTTTGGAGTTTAAAAAGGCTTCTCCTGTTGTTGTGACGTACCAAAGTGTTGTGTGAGAAATGTTTCACAAAGAACTATTCCGCAAGACATCCGTTTACCAGTCTGGAACAGCGTGTTACCGGATTTGGGAAACAAGATCCCGGGCCTAGCTTGGTGGTGGGCTGTGAGCTACGGTTTCCTTCTGTCTGACCCGCTCTCACTTCACGTATATAGTTGACCGGGCAAAATGGTCGGAGCAATTTGCCATTAAGGTCAAATCTGGGAGAAGGGCTGCCTGTTCGCTCCTAATGAGAATTACGGATAAGTCTACGTGTATAGGCTGCCCTCTCTGAATTGGTCGGAACCGTAAGTTATTGCAGATCGGTAGTTGGCAAAAGCTGGACGTTGATTTTGTGACTTACCTCAGGGAATTTATCACCGAATGAAACTGACAAATCCAGTTCAAGCATTTCACAAAATCACTATTTAACATGTAAAGCGCCTAATTTTTATGATGCCTATTCTTTAAATCATTAGTACATACCACATACCACATGCCTCATGGTCACATGTATATAGAAGATGACAAGGGGCAACCCTGATCTATTAGGTATCTTTGCAACAGTGCGAAGGACGATATACGCTGTACGAATGTCTGCGATCTCATCGATTTCTCTAATACATGTAATTGATTCATGCAACACTCCTGTATCATCTTAGATACTTAGTTAAAGAAGGAATCAGCCATTCACATCGTCCAAGATCGAAGATTCTCATTGATCGGTCGCGTCAACGGTTACCCTCTACATTTCCCTGCGCCAGTTACCCTCGATCGTGGTCGCGAAGGTGGCATGTTTTATCTTATCACGACGAATTTCTCTGCATTCAAGTGTCAATGACTTAATCTTCGTTAAAGGTCTAACCAAATTTTATATCAGGCGGACAAGTCAATGATTTCGTTCATACTAAAATAATTTGTGATGAACTGAATCAATCATCCTATTGTTAGTTTGATAAGCCACCACTTACCTTTAATAAAATAACTGCATCTTTACACACTCTATCATGATGCCTAATATAAATATCTTAAATTTGGCGCAGTAATGGTTCTCGGAGTTCTAGGAATTCTAGCGAAACCAAGAAAAGTCAACTCGTTAGTACGAAAGCCCAGAAGGCTCATTCCAAGTAAGGGTTGATGGTGGGGGGGGGGGGGGGTTCTTCAATATGCCTGATTTGTCCCCACGATGAAGCCAAGTGGTGAATCAGACTTTGATTTCGTTCCCAAAATAATTATCTTTTACTCAGATGTCTAGTCGGATTTATAGTTATTACATTTGAATTGCGTGTACAAATAGCCTATAAAAAGGCTCAGGGAAGGTTAACGACGTCGACTAGCTAGAGATGCCGTTCTAGGTCTCCTCTTAGTCTCGGGAGAGGTGTTGCTCGATTGTTTGGGTGGTTTCAAAGATTGGTAACCTCGGGCATTCGGCAATCAAGCGCTTTCTCCGTGTTAGTTTACCCATCTTCGCGCCTTCCTCCCTTATAGAACATACGGAGCTCAAAGTCCCAACAACGATGAGGACTGAGGACTGTGTTCCTCTAACTAGGGTTGGTTCGAGCGAGGTCTGTCGCGAGCATCTGGTACTTGGATCGTTTCTCTTCCGCATGTTCAAGGACGTGTCTATCGGAGCTGACAGCTAATTTAACATGAGCATCTCCTTTTCCTTTTCATCGAAGACAAGCATGTCGGGGCGACGGCAATTTATTTCCTGACCCGTAGGGACCAGCGAGTCCCAGAGTAATCTCAACCTCTTTCCTGAGTAAGAGTGATCGTTGGCCCCGGTCTCTCGAGACGACATACCAATGGTGTCCATCAGTATATGTGTCTTCTCACTGTCCTGCAAACGGCGTCGTACGTTCTTTGTGGGCCTGGAAGTTGTGGACCTCGCAACCTACTAAGATATTAGCCAGTGTCTCCTTTGCCTTTCCGCATAGTCGTTACGAGTCATCAACGTTCTCCCTTTCTACCGCCTTTCGGTACCAACGAGTACGTGTGACTCCATCCTGTGCCGCCATGATTACCGCTGCGGTGCCAGCACTGAGATTGCCAGTCTCGAGCCAGCGGTACGTTCCAGGGCCATGTCCCATACATTTGTACCTTCCTAGGAGTGTTTTTGCTCTAAACCTCTCCCTTAGGTTGATCTGTTCGGTAAGTATGACTTCCCTTCCCGATGCCTTTGGGTCAGTTTCCAAATCCAGGCCCAGTCGGGCGTAAATAACGCCGGATTTGGCCACATGATGAAGCCAAGTGGTGAATCCGACTTTGATTTTACCCAGATGTATAGGTCTATTCAATTTTGGATTTATAGTTATCGCCGTTGAATGGCGTGTACCAATAGCCAATAACTGTTCCTTTATATTGAATGACCCCCGTGACCTGAAATGATGAGAATGGCCATCTGTTATGCCAGATTTGACCTATGTGTCCTTGAAATATGCAATTAATCGGCGGGTCGTCTCGCGCCTAAAGTAGGAGGCAAAATACGGTTCAAACGCGACATTATCGTGAAATCTTTGCATTTATTGAATGTTCGAAGCTTTATTAATGTAAACCGCACATAACATGTTTTAAGCATTGGTCATCTTCTGACGATTATTGATAAAGATAAATGGATGTTCCTCGAAAGCTTTGGTGACTTTTTGCTGAACTGAAGATTTTGACCTCTTCCAGCAGAATGTATTTATTTGTCCGTTGGACAGTGTATCCTTGGACATTTTGTCGTTTAAAATCGAAATGCTTCGTCCTCCCCCCCCCCGATCATTTTTACTTGTGTCATTCTATATGCATGCATTGAGTGTTTTCCTTTCATCCAACTGTTACAGAATGCTTAACGGAAAGAGTGCATCTTATGTCAACACATCTATTTTTGGGCGGGTAATGGCTTTCGGTAATAGCAGAGAACACGGGCAGTGTGTAAGGACCCCAGCGGTCAATCTCGGAGGTGGTTGGTTGACTGTTACGTCCAACTTTAGACCGAAATATAGAGAAGTCAGACAGTCACTGATCACATCCATGAATCGAAAGGAATATATCAATGTTTACTTTACTGGTCTGTATTTTGTGGTGTCTTCTTGCACGAGGATCCGGAGTGGTCGGAATGTTTTTACCTATAAATTTGGCGGGTTGCCCTACGATCAGTGGTATCACTTCATCTTCATGATGAATGTTTTAAAGGAAGTCTGTAACCTTTATTTAGATGGGAGACAACTTAAACATGTTAGTTCTGAATATAGGAAACGAGGATACCAGGGTAGCAGTTGGAGAGGAACGATCATTGGGTGCAATTCTTATTATGCCATCCACCGTCAACGTCTTTGCAAGTCGTGGTATTTTAAGGGAGATATCGCTCAAATTATGATGTATCGAGCGAAGCTGAGTGATGAACAATTGTGGAGACTTCATGACGACTGTAAGTCCTTTCAGATTGGATTATGATCTTTATATTAATATTAAAACTGGTAAAAGTATCGTTGTGTCTACCACCGCCTCAACCGCTGGATGGAATCTTCTATTTTTTTTGTGGGTGAATGTAGATTTTACCCGTGAAGCAATTCAGCTTCATCTCCAATCCGTATTTTCACCCCAAAATGTGTTTTTCGGATGAACATCCTGAGATTTTGTGTTTTTCGTATGAATACTAAACCCGGGATCTATGTTATAAATGCAAGATCGCAACATCACTTCTAGGAATTATAGTGGTCTAAATGGTAAAAACACTGGACTATCACGCCAGCGACCGTACTTCAAAAACAGAATCGGACATTTTCTTTCTCCTATTTTTTTCCCATTGCACTGCTATGACCAAGATTAATGGAGTTCTATACGTCACAAACAAATAATAAAGGCGAATTGGTCATATATCATTCATGTCATATGTGTCATATTCACATGTACCCTCCCAGAACAAATAAGTGCATGCTGCACGAATTTTCTTCGTTGATCAATTGAACTCCTTAGCATCATGTGTGCCAAACTACCTGTGTCACCTATATAGAATGGGAAAATCACAATCCAATTTCTAAAGTCTGTGAAATATCAACGGAACGCATCATTTACTTTGGTTTGGTGGTGTAAAAAGTGGCAACAGTTGAGGATGGAAACTTTTAATGTCATGGAAATTTGAATGATAGAGGAAAAATTTCATTATCTCAAACACCAAAAAATTGTCATCATTCCGGAAATGGCCAGCTTGGGGTTGATAAATTGTACTGCATCGCGACAGGATAATAAAAGTTAAAATTTTACATGATAAGTCTTAGCTTTTCTTATTAATGGAAAAAAATGAATAAGATTTTTTTTAAGTTTATTTTTTTCTACTTTGGTGTATGTAGGGCCTAAAACGTGTCCATGCGAGTGATTATGATTACAGTTTGCAAAATCTATACATCTTTCTCTCGTATGGTTTGTACCCTTCAATGAGGTACCGGTAAGTTTTATATCGTGAGATAGACATGATTTCGAAATAAGTGACCTCTGCAGTGGCCATGCGTTTATTTTCAATATAATAGAAAAATTTTCTTTTTACAATGCGTTTTTTTTCTCTCGAATTACAACCGCCGTCGGATTTATTTCTCACCGCCGAAAAAATAATTTCCACCGCCGGGTAAAAAATAATAATTCCCTACACCGCCAAAGAAAATAATATCCACCGTGGTGGATATTAATTTCCACCGCGGTGGAAATAATATCCACCGCGGGAGCTAATTCGTTATTGACACCGGGTGGATATTATTTCCACAACGTGGAACGAACATTTCATGGTTTGACAGACTAGGATAGGTCTATTTGGCTGTGAAAGCGTTTCTTCCTGGGTACGTCTCGGAAAAAGTAATGGGCATGAAGAAAGCACCAATTTAAAGTAAAAACGGCTTAAAACTTTATTAGAGGCGCATGACTAACAGGACATAACCGGTCGTTGATACAGTATAATAAGAAAATCGCAGGAGTGGCTGTTACAAGTCACCAGATCACAGGAGATGTTTTTCTTTGTTCTGAGAGCTCGAGACCACAGGTCATGGTGTAAAAGCAGCAGGATAGACACCATTATGTAGGCAGACATTGTCTGACGGTTTTCCTTCCTGATATTGTATAATTGGCAAAAACTTGGATGGTTGTAGATTATTTCCTTCTTGATACCGCTTCTATCGAATCCATACGTTATATAATTTTTGGTTATTATAGAAGCATGTGAATGTTTTAGAACTCTGGTCGTGCTAATCGACCTGACCCATGCTGTGTTTTTTTGGTTCGTAGCAGGGAATCTGCCATGCTATTTCTGGTTGATTTGTTTTACCAGCTGGCTATGGTTGTTTCATTATCAAGTTTGTCATCATTTTTTCATTGAGAGGAGAATAGCATCGAGATGTAGGTTGAAAGTTTAAACACTGTATTAGATCGAAGCAAAGTGACGAACGGTGGTCGATTGCCAGGGTAGGCCTACATGCTCTCTAGGTTCCTTCATCAGTGCTGACAATGTCAATTTTATTGAAAACATGTACACCTTATCGTAACGATCGTATGATGGGACTTAATCTGCCCCTCTCCTTCTATCCAATATATTTGAAGGACAGTGATGCGTTCTTAGTCCATCCCATTCAAATATATATAGACTGATTCAACGCCATATTTGGGTAATGATGAAGCTGTTAAATTGTTTTCTTGGTCGGTTTCTGACTATTTTACAAACTGACAATTTAAAGGATTACAAAGCCTTTAGTGTTTCGTTTGCGATTATGCACATTTAACGCTTTGCGTACTTTCGATTGATTTTTCAAAAATATAGCCTACATGTAGCCAATCGATACGACAGTATTTTGCGGTTTAGAGCATATAATCGCACCAATGTGGAGATGACTTTAAAAAAGTTAAACTCAGGCGTTTTGGCATCGTTCCATGGAGTTATTGACCTGTTAGATAAGAACTCTGGGATATTAAGGAAATTCAAATGCATTCAGAACTACTTATTGGTACATTTCGACCAAATCCAATAATTGTTGAAATGTTTATATGCTGGTGAGTATTTGGAGTTTATAAAGGCTTCTCCTGTTGCTGTGACATACCAAAGTGTGGTGTGAGAAATATTTCACAAAGAACGATTTCGCCGAACATCCATGTTCATGCCTGGACCAACGTATCAGCTGATTTGTGAAACAAGGTGGTGGTGGGCTGGGAGCAACGGGGTTTCTCTCTATCTGACCCGCTCTGTAGTTGGTCGGACGAAATGGTCGGAGCAATTTGACCAAAAGTTCAAATCTAGGAGATGGCCTGCCTGTTTGCTCCTAATGGGAATTATCCAAGTAAAATCCATAGACACGGATAAGGCTACGTGTGTAGGCTACCCGTCCTGAATTGGTTGGAACACCAAGTTATCGAGGATCGGTAATTGGTAAAAGCTGGACTCGGATTTCGACTCACCTGAGGGCAATTATCACAGAGGGAAGCGAAAATACCCATTACAAGTATTTCACAATATCACTATTTAACATGTGAAGCGCCTAGTTTTTATGATGCATATTTTTTAAATCAAATGGACATACCACTTACCTCATGGTGACATGGTCACATGTATGTAGACGATGCTGGGGGCAACTCTGAGCTATAAACTAAGTAGCTTTCGCAACAGTGAGAACGACGATATACGCTGTACGAATGTCTGTAATGTCATCGATTTCTGTGATACAATTGATTTATGCGACATTTGTTAATCATCTTTGATCCTTAACTAAAAAAGCATAAGTCATTCAGGTCGCGTCAACGGTTAGCCTCTACATTTCCTTGCGTGAGTTACCGCGGATCGTGGTCGCGTTTTTGGCATGTTTCAATATCTTCCCAACACGAAGTAATTTGCCTCAGGTGTCAATGCCTTGATCATCGTTCAAGGTCTAATCAAATACGACATCAGGCGGACAAGTCAATATATTGGTTTAAAATTAAATCATCTGTAATGATCTGAATCAATGGTTCTGGTCTTGGTTTGATAAGCCACCACAAACCATTAAAAAAATAACTGCATCCGGACCCAGCCTATCATGAAGCCAAAATATCTGATGATTGCTGCAGTAATGGGTCTCGGATTACTAGCAATTCCGGCGAAACAAAGAATAGTCCATTCGTTAGGCTTGAAACGTAAGTATGTATTGGAGATAACTGTCGATAATATTACCGATTTGCCCCACAAACACGGCGTACCAGACCTTCAAACTACATAGTCCCTTTTGAGGATTCAGGAACAAATTTTGGTGAAGAAGTTACCCGTATATCTGCTTTTTATATTTTGCCATCAAATTGCAGCCGATGTGATTTGGAATTTCGATGGCAGCTCTCGAGGCATAAGGTCAGTAAGGGCCGGATAAGCATTGTGTCTGTAAACTACACATCGCATGTTTTAAGCACTGGTCATCTTCGGATGATCATTGGCAAAGAGGAAATAATGTTCCTCGAAAGCTCTACTGAGTATCGCTGAATGATTTGTTGGTTTGGTTGGTTGGTTGGTTGACTGAAGTACATTCGACTCTCTTGATAATATGTTCATTTGTTCCTCGGATATTCTATCCTCCACTGGATTGTCTTTTGAAGTCGATGAGCTTCGTCCTTCCTACTTGTGGCTTGATATATGCATGCATGCAATCATTGTCGTCCTTTCATTCAACGATACAGGATGTTTGATGGAAAGAGTGCATCTTATGTCAACTCATCTATCTTTGGGCGGGTAATAACTTTCAATAATGGCAGAGAACCCAAGCAGTGTGTAACCGCCCCAGCGGTCAATCTCAGAGGCGGCTGGTTGACCATTATATTCTACTTCAGACCCAAATATGTATATATAGATGGATCAACAACTCAGACGCTGATCATATTCATGAATCAAAAGGGATATGTTCATGTCGACTCCGGTTGTCCGAATTTTGTCGTGTATTTTGGCATGAGTGGTCAAAAAAGCCAGAACGTTTTTGCCTATAAATAAGGTTGTTTGTTCTACGATCAATGGCATCAGTTTATCATCATGGTGAATGTTTTAAAGGAAGTCTGTAACCTTTACATTGATGGGAGACAACTTGAACTGGTAGGGTATCATAAATATCCAATCCTGGATATCAGTTGGAGAGGAACGATGATTGGGTGCCATTGTCACAAGCTGCATATTTCAAAACGTAATTGCAAGCCGTGTTTTCGAGCTGATATCGCTCAAATTCTTATCTATCGAGCGAAACTGAGTGATGAACAATTGAGGAGACTTCAAGACGACTGTAAGTCCTTTCAGCTTAATGGATTATCATTTTGTGGAATATATTAGCTTAAATCTGTAACCTATTCATGACACGACATGAATAGGCTTCTGTACCCATAATAAAAAATCAATGAAAGGGGTGATATGACCAAAATTAATGGAGTCCTATACGTCACTAAGAATTGAGTAAATTGTAATGTCATGCATATCATATTTTACCTTCCCCAAACGTATAAATGCATGCTGCTCGAATTTCTTCGTTGATAAATTGAACTCTTTGGGTGCCAAACGACGTATATCACCGTAGAATGGGTAAACTCGCAACCCCCTCTCTAACTCACCATTGCCTTGGGTCTGCAGGTTAAAACCTTTTTCTTATTAGTAGTACGAATAAATGAATTGAATTATTTTGCAATGTATTTAAAACGTTTGCACATGTTTGGACTAAAACGTGTCCGTATGAGTGATCATACTACAGTTGACGGAATTGATGTCTATTTCTCTCGTAGTCTTTACTCTTCGCGGAGGCACCGGTAAGTTTTATATCGTGAGATAGACAGGTCTAGTATTTGGTGCCATGGTGAAAACATGTCAGCCTCAAATATGATTTCGAAAACAGCTTACCTCACGAGGAAGTATGTACTAAACTTACAAAAGATAATGGACTGGGCAAAAAACAAAATGGACTAGTAAATCTGGTGAAATATAGCCTACTTAGGCTGAATCATGTTTGGACAGCACATCACTATCACTTACACTCATGAAATGACGTTTTGTGGACCACATCTGTTTTTATAGTACAATGAGGTCGGTATTCCCTCGAAAACTCGATAAACATATCTCAAATCGCTATCATATTCGGTGTTCAAAAACATTTTTTGCCGCTCATTTTGGAAATTTTAGACCGATATCAATAAATCTAAAGTACCGTTGGATTCTATTTGTTGTTGTTGTCCGAGGTAGTAAACAATTTCCAGTCGTCTAACTGCTTACTTACCGCGAAATCCGGCAGAGTAGGCGCAGAAATCCGTACAAACGTGACATCGTAGCGGCCAAAATTGTACAATCATAATTGCGGCTATTCTTAATCGCCTCAACGCGAAAGGCTGGATCTCATGATATTTTCAAATGCGTGTTCCTTTCGATTTCTTCTAATATTCGACATTTCGCAGAAAATATCGGTATATCAGTTGTCCAATTACTACGGCAACAAAATTTGGCAAGCGCGTGTAGAGCAAACGCACCAGGTCGATGTTTGAATTTTGAGTTTTTAAAAGAGATTGTCTGGGCATTAGTTACGATCCACTCGATAAAACTTCAGCTCATGCTCGAACTCGGCCATTTCGTTCTTACACTAAGTTACAGTTGTAGTGATCAGTTGACCATGTGAGTTATTGGGGACTTCAGGTGCATACATGCCATATTGACTTCAGGCCCTGGGTGTAGTGTCGCTACTGCTGTTAAGCTCAATTGAGAAACGTTAAGCCAACGGATCCATCTTCTGAAAAGAAGAGTTTTGCATTGCATCGCAAGCACAGTGCTGCCGCCATCTGCAATAATGTTCATCACGAGGCCAGATCGCATTGTGTAATTTATTTCTACCCGGTTGCCTGAATTAGTAGTTTCAAGAGCTGTCTCAGGCAACATTATCGTTATGTTTATATTACAACGCTTGTTCTTCGCAGAGGTGCTATTCATGAAAAGCTTTAATGACGAACCCGCACAGTTGATCAGTAGTTTGAAATCCAGGTCGCGACTCGGATGTGCAACCGAACGAAATAGCGTATGTCAAACTCATTATTTGGAGGCAAAATGTACGTATTTTATTTTCGATGCGAAACTGAGGCGCTGTGGGTACTACCATGCCCCGTGAAGGAGTAGACTATAAATTCGAGATGCCATTGTAAAGATTGTAATCAAAATGAGGACAACATTATCCCACCGCTTCATTTTCTGACTAAATGATTGGTGCATTATCACTATTATATGCTGGACCAGAAGGCATCAATTAGCACCATGCGTATGGCAAGCCGTGTGTCCAATAATTAAGAAAACTTAGTTTCATGGAAGATAACCACGTTTTATACAGTGAAACTATGTTTTTATGGAAAATGCATAGCTTTACTATAAAAAACACGTTTTCTTGATCAAAAACCAATTTTTTTGCAAGAAAACTATGTTTTTAAAAATCAAACCTATGCTTCTTCAATAAAAATCTAGTTTCGTTGAAGAAAACTTGGTTTTGTGGAATAGAACCAGGTTACATAATTGTCTTCATCAAAACCTAGTTTTTTATTGAAAAAGACCAGGTTATTTCTTATAAATCCTAGTTTCTAATCCTTATGCTAGAAAACCTAGTCTTTTTACCTCGTCTCCACAGCGGGGCACGTATGGTTCGTCTGGGGGAGAGGTTGGGTTGGAGATCAGGAGCTTTCATTACACAACATTCGCAGTGAACCCGTCGGTTTTTCTAAAACACGTATGCAATGAAACAAAATGCATGTCAAGTTCTTCACCTTGTACGTTGAACTATAACATCTTTCTCATACATCAATCATTCTTTGAATTCGAATTTGGAAAATGTTACCATGAGAAGCAGCTGAATAGAAGTACCAAAGTCTCCTGTGCATGGCCCCCTGCGCATGCTCGGATTCTGGACAACCCGGGTAAACTGTAACTTCGCCCAAGAAGATTAGACGAGCTAAAAAGACTAGGTTATTACAGTAAAACATTGTTTTCTCCTTTCGAAACTTAGTTTCATGGAAGAAAACCATGTTATTTTCAATGAAACTAGGTTTTTATTGAAGAAACCTAGTTTTAAGGTTAAAAATAACCCTATTTTCATTGAAAAACACATGGTTTTCTTCCATAAAACTAAGTTTTGAAAGAAGAAGAAAACCAGGTTTTCTTCAATAAACGTAGGTTTTCTTAATTATTCGACACATGGCTTGCCATACATGCGTACCAAAATCATAATTCATCTGCATTCAAATAAAAAGTAATACGTGTCTACCAATCGATGTCATAAGCACTTCTTACCAGCTGCAATCATGCAATCGATACTGCAAATTGAATTCTCTAGCAAGATTTGAATTCCTCGCCGAGGCAAACTTTCGATAGGAATGGAAACATCGTTCTTTGTAGACGTAACCAAGTGGTGACGATTTTTTTGGGAGAACAGGCTCGATTCGATGGACTTTGTTTTCGAGAATTGCCAAAGATTTTAAGGGCCAGAATTATTTGATAAAGAGGTCGGGAGTAGTGCAGTAGGACAGAGTATGGCCCTGGCGTAATGTAGCAAGGTAAATAATTGATCAGAGAGGAGTTTCTCTAGTGTAATGCAGCAGGTCACGCAACTTTATTAAACCAATCAGATCGCGGTTGTATAGTTCAGTTTGAGATCAATGCGTGGTCTCACAATACCAGTTAAATGGTTATTTCCATTTAAAATATAGTTCTTCTTGAAGTGTGAATTAAGTGTGTTGAAAATGACGAAAATGATTAAGTTTTAATCTAATTGGCTTACTTTATCAACCCCGTCGTGGTGAAAAAGCTGATTCGCCGTCAAAAATCAACGGTCCCCTAACTTTCCGATCCCCCAAACCATAAAATTATCATGCACAACGTGCAACGAACATTTCATGGTTTGACAGGCTAGGATAGGTCTATTTGGCTGTGAAAGCGTTTCTTCCTGGGTACGTCTCGGAAAAAGTTATGAGCATGTAGAAAGCACCAATATAATGTGAAGACGGCTTAAAACTTTATTAGAGGCGCATGACTAGCAGGACATACCCGGTCATTGATACAGTATGATAAGAAAACCGCACGAGTGGCTGTTACAAGTCACCAGATCACAGGAGATGATTTTTCTCTGGTCTGAAAGCTCGAGACCACAGGTCATGGTGTAAAAGCAGCAGGATAGACACCATTATGTAGGCAGACATTGTCTGACGGTTTTCCTTCCTGATATTGTATAATTGGCAAAAACTTGGATGGTTATGGATTATTTCCTTCTTGATACCGCTTCTATCGAATCCCTACGTTATATAACTTTTGGTTATTATAGAAGCATGTGAATGTTTTAGAACTCTGGTCGTGCGAATCGACCTGACCCATGATGTGTTTTTTTTGTTCGTAGCAGGGAATCTGCCATGCTGTTTCTGGTTGATATTTTTTACCAGCTGGCTATGGTTGTTTCATTATCAAGTTTGTCATCATTTTTTCATTGAGAGGAGAATAGCATCGAGATATAGGTTGAAAGTTTAAACACTGTATTAGATCGAAGCAAAGTGACGAACGGTGGTCGATTGCCGGGGTAGGCCTACATGCTCTCTAGGTTCCTTCATCAGTGCTGACAATGTCAATTTTATTGAAAACATGTACACCTTATCGTAACGATCGTATGATGGGACTTAATCTGGGCTTACCCCTTTCCTTCTATCCAATATATTTGAAGGACAGTGATGCGTTCTTAGTCCATCCCATTCAAATATAATTAGACTGATTCAACGCCATATTTGGGTAATGATGAAGCTGTTAAATTGTTTTCTTGGTCGGTTTCTGACTATTTTACAAACTGACAATTTAAAGGATTACAAAGCCTTTAGTGTTTCGTTCGCGATTATGCACATTTAACGCTTTGCGTACTTTCGATTGATTTTTTAAAGATATAGCCTACATGTAGCCAATCGATACGACAGTATTTTGCGGTTTAGAGCATATAATCGCACCAATGTGGAGATGACTTTAAAAAAGTTAAACTCAGGCGTTTTGGCATCGTTCCATGGAGTTATTGACCTGTTAGATAAGAACTCGGTGATATTAAGGAAATTCTAATGCATTCAGAACACCTTATTCGTACATTTCGACCAAATCCAATAATTGTTGAAATGTTTATATGCTGATGAGTATTTGGAGTTTATAAAGGCTTTTCCTGTTGCTGTGACATACCAAAGTGTGGTGTGAGAAATATTTCACAAAGAACGATTTCGCCTAACATCCATGTTCATGCCTGGACCAACGTATCAGCTGATTTGTGAAACAAGGTGGTGGTGGGCTGGGAGCAACGGTTTTTCTCTATCTGACCCGCTCTGTAGTTGGTCGGACGAAATGGTCGGAGCAATTTGACCAAAAGTTCAAATCTAGGAGATGGCCTGCCTGTTTGCTCCTAATGGGAATTATCCAAGTAAAATCCATAGACACGGATAAGGCTACGTGTGTAGGCTACCCGTCCTGAATTGGTTGGAACACCAAGTTACCGAGGATCGGTAATTGGTAAAAGCTGGACTCGGATTTCGACTCACCTGGGGGAATTATCACAGAGTGAAGCGAAAATACCCATTACAAGTATTTCACAATATCACTATTTAACATGTAAAGCGCCTAGTTTTTATGATGCATATTTTTTAAATCAAATGGACATACCACTTACCTCATGGTGACATGGTCACATGTATGTAGACGATGCTGGGGGCAACTCTGAGCTATAAACTAAGTAGCTTTCGCAACAGTGAGAACGACGATATACGCTGTACGAATGTCTGTAATGTCATCGATTTCTGTGATACAATTGATTTATGCGACATTTGTTAATCATCTTTGATCCTCAACTAAAAAAGCATCAGTCATTCAGGTCGCGTCAACGGTTAGCCTCTACATTTCCTTGCGTGAGTTACCGCGGATCGTGGTCGCGTTTTTGGCATGTTTCAATATCTTCCCAACACGAAGTAATTTGCCTCAGGTGTCAATGCCTTGATCATCGTTCAAGGTCTAATCAAATCCGACATCAGGCGGACAAGTCAATATATTGGTTTAAAATTAAATCATCTGTAATGATCTGAATCAATGGTTCTGGTCTTGGTTTGATAAGCCACCACAAACCATTAAAAAAATAACTGCATCCGGACCCAGCCTATCATGAAGCCAAAATATCTGATGATTGCTGCAGTAATGGGTCTCGGATTACTAGCAATTCCGGCGAAACAAAGAATAGTCCATTCGTTAGGCTTGAAACGTAAGTATGTATTGGAGATAACTGTCGATAATATTACCGATTTGCCCCACAAACACGGCGTACCAGACCTTCAAACTATAGTCCCTTTTGAGGATTCAGGAACAAATTTTGGTGAAGAAGTTACCCGTATATCTGCTTTTTATATTTTGCCATCAAATTGCAGCCGATGTGACTTGGAATTTCGATGGCAGCTCTCGAGGCATAAGGTCAGTAAGGGCCGGATAAGCATTGTGTCTGTAAACTACACATCGCATGTTTTAAGCACTGGTCATCTTCGGATGATCATTGGCAAAGAGGAATTAATGTTCCTCGAAAGCTCTACTGAGTATCGCTGAATGATTTGTTGGTTGGTTGGATGGTTGACTGAAGTACATTCGACTCTCTTGATAATACGTTCATTTGTTCCTCGGATATTCTATCCTCCACTGGATTGTCTTTTGAAGTCGATGAGCTTCGTCCTTCCTACTTGTGGCTTGATATATGCATGCATGCAATCATTGTCGTCCTTTCATTCAACGATACAGGATGTTTGATGGAAAGAGTGCATCTTATGTCAACTCCTCTATCTTTGGGCGGGTAATAACTTTCAATAATGGCAGAGAACCTAAGCAGTGTGTAACCGCCCCAGCGGTCAATCTCAGAGGCGGCTGGTTGACCATTATATTCTACTTCAGACCCAAATATGTATATATAGATAGATTCAAAACTCAGACGCTGATCACATTCATGAATCAAAAGGGATATGTTCATGTCGACTCCGGTTGTCCGAATTTTGTCGTGTATTTTGGCATGAGTGGTCAAAAAGGTCAGAACGTTTTTGCCTATAAATTAGGTTGTTTGTTCTACGATCAATGGCATCAATTTATCATCATGGTGAATGTTTTAAAAGAAGTCTGTAACCTTTACATTGATGGGAGACAACTTGAATTGGTAAGGTATCATAAAAATCCAATCCTGGATATCAGTTGGAGAGGAACGATGATTGGGTGCAGTTGTTACAAGCTGCTTATTTCTAAACATAATTGCAAGCCGTGTTTTCGAGCTGATATCGCTCAAATTCTTATCTATCGAACCAAACTAAGTGATGAACAATTGAGGAGTCTTCATGACGACTGTAAGTACTTTCACTTTAATGGATTATCATTCGGTGGAATATATTAGCTGAAATCTGTAACCTATTCATGGCACGACACGACGAGGCATCTGTACCTATAATAAACAACCAATGAAAGAGGTGATATGACCTGAATTAATGGAGTCCTATATGTCACTAAGAATTGATATAGAGTAATTGGTCATGTCATGCATGTCATATTTTACCCTCCCCAAACGTATAAACGCATGCTGCTCGAATTTCTTCGTTGATCAATTGAACTCGTTGGGTGCCAAACGACGTATATCACCGTAGAATTGGTAAACTCGCAACCCCTTTTCTAACTCACCATTGACTTGGGTCTGGTGGTTAAAACCTCTTTTTTATTAGTAGTACAAAAAAAATGAATGGAATTATTTTGCAATGTATTTAAAACGTTTGCACATGTTTGGACTAAAACGTGTCCGTATGAGTGATCATACTACAGTTGACGGAATTGATGTCTATTTCTCTCGCAGTCTCGACTCTTCGAGGAGGCACCGGTAAGTTTTATATCGTGAGATAGACAGGTCAAGTGTTTGGTGCCATGGTGAAAACATGTCAGCCTCAAATATGATTTCGAAAACAGCTTACCTCACGAGGAAGTATATACTAAACTTACAAAAGATAATGGACTGGGCAAAAACAAAATGGACTAGTAAATCTGGTGAAATATAGCCTACTCAGGCTGAACCATGTTTGGACAGCAGATCACTATCACTTACACTCATGAAATGACGTTTTGTGGACCACATCTGTTTTTATAGTACAATGAGGTCGGTATTCCCTCGAAAACTCGATAAACATATCTCAAATCATTAGCATATTCGGTGTTCAAAAACATTTTTTGCCGCTCATTTTGGAAATTTTAGACCGATATCAATAAATCTAAAGTACCGTTGGATTCTATTTGTTGTTGTTTTCCGATGTAGTAAACAATTTTCAGTCGTCTAACTGCTTACTTACCGGGAGATTAGGCGCAGAAATCCGTACAAAAGTGGCATCAGTAGCGGCCAAAATGGTACAATCATAATTGCGGCTGTTTTAAACATTTCGTGAAAGATATCGGTATATCAGCTGTCTAATTACAACGGCACCAAAAATTGCCAAGCGCGTGTAGATTAGTCACGTGAATATAATGAGAAAACATTGAATATACATTCGCAAACGCACCAGGTCGATGTTTGAATTTTGAGTTTTTAAAAGAGATTGTCTGGGCTTTCGTTACTATCCACTCGGTAAAACTTCAGATCATGCTCGAACTCGGCCATTGCGTTCTTCAACTAAGTTACAGTTGTAGTGATCAGTTGTCCATGTGAGTTATTGGGGACTTCAGGTGCATAGATGCCATATTGACGTCAGGCCCTGGGGGCGGTGCATTAGGTGTCGCTACTGCTGTTAAAGGCCATATATCAAGGTTTGAAAACATGCTTGATACTCATGAAATATGTTGAGGGTTAAAAAAACAAGATCCCAGACATTAAAGATCCCAGACATTCCAATAATAAAGTCATTATTTAGTTATTTCAATTTTCAATTTTAAACTATTTGAATTTCCCACCACACACAACTTTAGATTAGTTCCACATGTGGCCGCTAGGGATTTTTTGATGACGTAGATCAGGTCAGTCAGAACAAAGCAAGATGGCTTCCGCATACAGTTCAGAGAGTGAGAGCAGTGAATTTGAGGATGTTTTGGTCGATACAGAAGGATATTTAAACGTTGAGCCGTACATGTTCGAGCCATTATCACTAGATAATAATGAGAGTGATCATTCGGACGAAAGTGATTAGAATTTGTGGTTAATCAATTTGCATGGCAGACCTGCCGATATAGCAAAGAAGACATTGATAGACGGTTGCAGATGCATAACATGTATGATTTTTGAACAGACTAATGTTGCACAATATTGTTTCGCCTCGTCTGTGTTGTATCGCCAGTTATGTCATGACGCTGAACTACTATTGAAAAGTGACGGTATTATGCACAATCATCTTGACGTGACGATATAATGCCGTGCAACGTTAGATAGGCCTAGATGTCAGATGACAATAATCTGTCATTGACAGTGGCTGTCACTGACACTGACCTGTGTCGCTGTCACCTTGCTATGGCTGGAACACAAGAAGACACTATGCGGTATCACAGGCCCCAATAGGGCCTACACATTATGTATGACAACCGACCTCAGCAGCCTCGGGCATTAAATGCAATTGACATGGTTGGAACAGCTGTTTTTAACAAGTGGCATTTAATATTCAGTTGGATGCAGATATCCGGCTTCATGTGATAATCCGTATCGATAAAGTGATCACTGCAAAGTTTGGCCGAAGGCCCAGGCTTCCAACACTCCAAACGTTTGCACTTCCGAATCCACAGCTTCCTCCTCTCTCGTTCAACTGGCTTTGGAAATTCATGAAAATGGGTCCCATCCGTCATTCGATTGTTCTTTGTGCTATCCTTGACACAATTCGGAGCCACACAATACACCATAGTGAATGAAACACATTACTTCCAGGTGTGCATAATTAATTAAGGCCCTCCTGCTTTTATGATTGCATGACATGTACAGATAACCTGATCTACATCACAACTTTTGCTGAACCCGCCGCCTGGCTCTAACAAGCCAGTTGGTAGCCTGATTAGGTAATCAAGTTGTCAAACACATAATTGGCTATATCTTCAAAATGGATGGAGCTAATTGCATTTGGTTTTCTGTATTGTATAAAGTGTTAGGTACACTTTTGAAATCGTCTTACAGCAGAAAATGGCAAAAAACCTTGATATATGACCTTTAAGCTCAAATGAGAAATGTTAAGCCGACGGATCCATTTTCTAGAAAGAAGAGTTTTGCATTGCATCGCAAGCCCAGTTCTGCCGCCATCTGCGATGATGTTCATCACTAGGCCAGGTCGCATTGTCTAATTTATTTCTACCCGGTTGCCTGAATGAGTAGTTTCAAGAGCTGTTTCAGGCAACATTATCGTTTATATTACAACGCTTGTTCTCCGCAGAGGTGCTATTTATGAAAGTCTGTAATGACGAACCCGCACATTTGATCAGGACTTTGAAATCCAGGTCGCGACTCGGGTGTGCAACCGAACAAAAAAGCGTATATCAAACTCATTATTTGGAGGCAGCATATACGTATTTTATTTTCGATGCGAAACTGAGGCGATGTGGGTACTACCATACCCCATGAGGGAGGATACTGTAAATTCGAGATACCTTTGGAAAACATGCAATCAAGATGAGGACAACATTATCCCACAGCTTCATTCTCTGACTAAATGATTGGTGCATTATCACTGCTTTCTGCGGGACAACAAGGCATCAATTAGCAACATGCTCACCGAAATCATAATCCATCTGCATCAACAAATTATACGTGTCCACTAATCGATGTCATAAGCACTGCTTTACCAACTGCAATCGTGTAATCGATTCTGCAAATTGAATTCTCTTGCAAGATTTCAAATTATAGCTGGGGCAGATGTTTCGATAAGATTCATATTGTATTTTAGGTATCCTTTTAGAACACTTTAAAGATATTGAATCGTCTTACAACCGAGAGCAGTAGTGACATACGTAGCGAAATTACAAACTACTGTGTGACGTCACTAGTTCCATATAAGGAAGCTTATTTACATAACTTTACAACTTTTTGTTTACTACGAGTTGAAAATTCGCGAGCAGCACGTGGATCCCCTGGATGCTGTCAGCTGTTTCCACTATGGGCTACATAATCGGCCAGTCTTCTGGTATATAAATAAAGTCGGCGATGATAGCGGAATGCAGTTAGGACATGTTACATCGTCAATAGTAATAGAAGTGATGTTTTAGCAAAGAAAAGATGGAGAATGCAAAGAATATAGTACATATATATGGACTTTGAGTCGGGTGGGGACGTGGAAACCAAATAACCTTAGAAAGAGGACTGATTACGATACGAACATGATATACATAGCGATACCAGAAAAAACGCCGTGTATGTGATGTATGCTTTCATGAGTAAGGTTACACATACCTGGGCGCATCAGTTTTCATCGGGATAGCCTACTGTATTTGGCAGCGGAAGGCTAGGCCTTGAAGACTCCAAAAAAGAACTTAGCAACATCAGATGAATATAGTAGGCCTTTCCTCTCTCCTTCGATTCCAACAGTAAGGAACAGAAGTGTAACTTATTCGTTTATCCGCAAGCGAAGAAACTGGACTAGGCAGTTTGTCGCAAAACATCCAAATACATGTGGTACCTTACGAATCTGCAAGGGGCGCGTTAACGATAATGTTGCAAAATGAATGTAAAAATTGGTCGCATCGGTCGTAAATATTGTCTTATTTTTCAAGATGAGAGTATGTTGATGATAGAAAAACGTAAACCAATGACAGACCAGTATTTCTTAAACCTTGCAAGTGTTTTGGGGTCCTTGGAACTCCTTATATTTATCAATGAAACCTTATTCCCGCCTAAGGTTTTGACCGGGCCGTCCAAAACTCCCCATTTTTTGGCGGGCCCTTCCCTTTAAGCCAAGTGCTTGTGATCATATCCGCCTATTCTGGTGTACATACAGCACATGCAAAAATATTCACAAATTATGCCGATGTCGTAGAAATAAGCACAATTTGTACCCTGAATTAGGCATAGGACTGTAAAAACACAGTTTTCTCTATTTATTCAGGAGAGCCTCACCTATACAAACCTATAACAGATGTGTTAAATTTATTATCTAGAAATATCTACATGTACCAAAAAAATCCATGTCGAGTGCCATAAAACAGGAGTTATTCGCCGTTGAATCGGCCTGAGTTTTCGAATTTGTTACAGTCATCTGCTAGCGCTGTGGTAACCATAGTTGACAGAGACTTGCTGACACTTTCCGAATCCCAACACAGTCGTTGAAGGCACAAAAAACGGTTCCTTGACGAGACCGGTAACGGATCGAGCTGGTCTCGTTGTGGGTTAGAACTTGGGACCTCTGGACCTGATTTTTATCGTCTAATCCTTTATGTCACGAATTCATTGTTACGAATGGCATGTGTACTTTCCAGTGCTTCTTTTTATGTGAAAAAAATTGGCACAAGGGCGTATTTTTGCACCATTCGTGCCATTTTCAGTTTCAAAGCGACCTTAAGAAATTACCTCTTGGCAAAATAGACAAAAGTATCTTCCAAAGACGGGTTGACCAAACTACTTTTAGCTTCAGAATTTGGCAACGCCAACAGGTTCTTTCGGTTCTTGCCCGATTTGAAAAAAAAACACTTCAAATTGTTTGTGGATATTGATGCTGAACCTTTTTCTTCCAAATTCGAGGTTTCAATATTTCTCTCCTTGCTGTCCCAAACACTTGCACTTCGAATTTCTCCAGGGTAATTGATTTATGTTAAAGAGAATGACGAAGACAACACGTGATATTGATTATGGGATCGTTTTGGCCAGGAAATATGAAATACTTTTATTTACAAAGTAGAGGAAGAGCAGGAGTGCATGTAACACCACATAAACATAGGATGAAACCCTAGGTACATATGAGAATAAATATGTCACATGTAATAATAAAGATTGGGTTAAGGTCACGTGAACCTGTAATAGCACGAACAACCATTCAAAACGATCAATAAGGTTTACGACACCATAAGCTCAGTGCTAATAAGGATGAATGGGTTGAACACTTCTTCTAAACTACTGTAATAAGGTAACGACTACCCCGATCATTTACTGTGAACATATATAGGAACGTATTCATGGATTTGCCAGACTCGTGAATAAATTTCGTCATAAATACTGTTCCGCCGAGAATGACAACTTTTTGTTCATGACGACATCAGTTTTAGGGCATCAGGTGGTCTTCCCGTCTTTGAAAGCGGATACCGTGAATCAGGCCTTGGAACCCGTTGGCTCCATCGCAAACAAATACTGGCAATTTTGTTAAGAGACATTCGACGATAAATGACCTTTTTCATATTGACCATAATATGACCAGATACAGTTTTCTTTTTGATAAGTCGAGATAGCGTGATAAACAGTCGGTCAAAACACGGAAAACCTTTGAAATCGTCAGTCACTGCTGGATCTCGGTCGGGAATGCGAAACTAATTTCTCTAATCCATGATGTCATGAATAAATAACCATGATGGTATCCGATAACGGGGAACGGAACGAGAACCGTTTGCGGTAATACTGCGTTGTTCTTCCCTCATGATATTTTCTTTAACTGTGACACGCACACACAGAGCTTTCAATAGAGAGTAATTATATACCTATCAAGGCTTGTTGCTTATTATGTTATATGTTTGTTACGGTGATATGCCTTTAAGGAGCTAACATGGTAAGCGAGTGGGGTCCTAGTGCATCTAAAACATCGTAGTTCTCACATCACATTTAACAAGTCTACAAAAAATGTAACGTTCTAATGTTACATGTATATATAATATGATCACAAGATTCTAATATATGCAATACCTATCCACTTCTTTCGAACATGTTTACATCAGAAATCGGTAGACATATCGCTGTGACATTTTCTGCCCGCATAAAAACAACACGAGATTACACGAAGAGTATATGACTGAAGCCACCCAATTGTTGGTTGCAAGATGAAAATAATATGAAAATATTTCCAAATCTTTGACCTCATCCCAGTTCCAGTATTTCCCTAAACTGCATAATTCGTGGTTGACGATTAGAACCGTGTCTGACACTAGACAACAGCAGTGACCATCTGCGTTTGTTGACAGATTTCAGTGAGTTCGTTCCGCTTGAATTCTAGTGTTAAAACAGACCTGTCTTCTTCTCTCGCTATGTAACATATTTGGAATTAATGCAGGGTAAAGAAAGCGATAACATATAAAAGTTAGTGATTATCAGCTCTATTTTTTGGTAATGTTGAGTTACAAAAATCGCAAGTTATAGCCGTCACCGTATGTGTGCAGGCAAACAATTACTTAAGCACAGTCAATTCAACCGAACTTGATAAGTGTTTAAAAAAAACATTATCACGGCTAAAAGTACATGTAACAAGTAAGTTATACTTTGGCTTTATTATATGGTTACTAGATCTTGTTCACTTCACGATAAAGATGCAAGTGCATCAATTAAAAGCTTTCTTTGAATGCCTGATCTTCCTTTCCTTCTGATACGACAGATATCGGGTTGTAGGGGTGGTCAGTTTTGTTGAGATAATTCTGAAACGAATAAAAAACAACAACCGAAGATTAGGTTTGAATACATCTGATGAATCATGCCCATATTTTGAAACAATCACACACGTGTATGTACACACCAGAATGCTTATGCAACCAGTTAATTTGCCGACATCTGTACATGTAGCAACTCAAACATTTTCCTCAACTAGACCCTCCGATGAAGGTAACACTCGGAGGACTACTGGACGGTAGTTCTTCACAACATACAATTTTCGTTGTGGGTCGACCATGATACTTTCAAGTTTAGGGGATCTGAAGTCTTGGGGGTCATTTTGGATCTTTTTGGCCCGTGAATCAACTTCCAGCCGTGAACGGTCAATTTTACCCCGGAGGCCATATCATTTCGGGTACTGAACTGAAGCTAAGATATTGGAAAAAAAAACATCCATGCTGGTGACTGTGGCCATGTATCAGAAATTCAAATATTTTTTTGTATACAGCTCAAGTCTAGCGCAGACCAGACAACTCTCGAGGTCTGCTGACGCCACTCGGCGACCTTGGTCAACCATGTCAGTTAAACTGATGAAGTTCATAGTGTATGAACGAAATATTCACTCCGAAATCATCTATAACGTTCATAAAATCATCCTCACCAAGGAGATGAATCATTTTGATCCATACTCTTCTTCTTCTTCATCTTATGGCGACTAGACAATATGTATCTCGCTACGAAACGAGGTATTCTGTTGATTTCCAAAGGTGGTTTATTGCTCTAACATAAATATAATTGCGATTTCCTTTCCATCCAGTTCAACTGAGAACTAAATATTTTGCCCTGATTGACAAACACTCTGCTTACGTCGTTTGTAATAACTTGTGGGTCGGGAAAATAAAAATGCAGTTATGCCCAATGCCCTACTGCAGTTATCACGCATGCACATTTGCTGAAACTTGGTATTTAGAGTTTTTGTATATTTACCCAGCTTACAATTCGGAGTATATATTACGCAATTGTAAGTTTTCAAATTTAACATATTTTTCTAACGATCTGCGCATACCGTCAACGATACTAATCGAGGGCAGGAAAACGTCCTCTTTGAGGTTCTCACAAACTGCATATACTTACTGACGCATAAGTTAATCCGTTTCTCCGCTCGTCTATGGAGGCCCCAGAACCAACCCAGCAATAACAGTGGTCTTCCAAATCGATGATGTAAATATCATCACTCTGCAAACAGAAGATACGAAACATCAGTCATCGAACTCTAGTTGTAAAAAGACAAGAATTTACGCTACCACTTGTTGCACTTGAGCACGTCTTGGCAACTGTGCCGCTGAAATAACTCGTATCCCACGTTTGCGTATTGAATCGTTCAGCATATGCGCCAAGCAGACGCGCATATTAGGTCTTAAGTGTGTTGAAATGAATGATACGACATATCCTGTCTCCGATCTCGATGGCCTAGTAGTTTAGGCGTCCGCCTCGTGAACGGAAGGTCGAAGGTTCAAGGCACGCTGGTAACCTCTTTCCGATGCGGCCGGTCGGTTAGCCGCCAGCTAGTTGAATGTAGGGTACAAACTGCCTTCTCGCCAGGCGCCTGGCATTAGAGATAAGAGTTTGGAAGTAAAGAGTGTCTCATAAGCCAAAAGCTACTGGTCCTTTCATTAGGGGCGATACTATAATAAACTAACTTTAGTTTTTTATACTGTATCTGAGAACTGGCTGGAGGAGTATTGTATACATACAAAAGATATCAGCTCTATCGTATTACATGTCTTATCCGTTCGTTGAACAGGGGGAGAATGAACTTTTCCAAACTGTTGCTACATCAAACATTTTTTTCATTCCTGACAAAACAATTTTCTCAAATTACCGCCCAGTAAAATGTGAATCAGAATGTATTTGCCAGACATTTGGCACAAATGTGTTTACGACGTTTACGACGCCGAGAGTTTTTTTCACCTGATATTATCGATTTCTCGCCAGGTGGGAATCAATATGTGCATTCCGTGATGCTGTCTTTCTAGGTGAATGTACAGTGTTATGCAGTCATGATGACTTGTGCAATATAAATAAAATCGGCGAGGATCAATCACCGCTGTGTCGCGCTCGTAAGATAATTCAATCCTTTACCACCCCGGAAATTAATCATCAAGCTATTGTAAACCAGACAGTGTCGCATTCGTCCAAATAGAAAAAAGTGGTACAAACTGATTTTTTCCATTTCATGGGTCAATCATTGATAAGAGTTGTTGGCACAGTCCAAAAACGATGTCACGTTGCAGAACATAATGTTACGCGAATTTAGCGCGGTACTCCTTTAATTTTGAAAACCAGAAGATCTGAAGATAAGCTCCACGTCCGGCATCTATTAACCAGTCTATGCGAACAATAAAATCAATCGCCTGTGGCTTTAGGATGATTTGGGCTCGATCACATTATGCCCAAGGGCACGATATATTGAACTGTAATATGCACTAGCACTGAATATTTCTATAACATACATGTATTTTCAACCTGTTCATCAATGTAGGTGTATTCCGTCATTTTCCTTCTTTCAAGGAAGGTTTCGATTGGAACGGGACCCAAGAGTTCCAAATTCGATGGGACACAGGCGAGGTGATCGAGTGTCTCCCGATCACGTCCTTTAAAAAACCCATGAAAAGTACTATTCATCCAGGTTTATTTTCAGCTGACAAAAGAGGAAAATTACTTACGCTTAACTTGTCTTTAGATACATCACTCCCGCTCGCTTTTTCTTCCAGGTCTAGCGGACCGTCCGCATCGGAGACGCTAAATACAAAAAAGTAAAATGACACAATTGACTCGTGAATACACGGCGACTGGGAAAGGACATCACATTCTCCACCAATGGGTTCATCTCGTTCCACCAGAGTTCATCTCGTATTTCCGAAATAAAATTTCATGTTAAAAAATAGATCATGCGATGTATTTTCCCAGCCACCGTACGAATAATTCAGTGTAATTTTGTTAAATTGTCATATTGAACACATGCTGGTGGGTTTTAAATATACTGTGTAGACGCTATTTAGCCAGTTTCGGTGCGCCTGTTTCACATAGGCCTACTACATGTAAAATAGACCTTTTGTACAGGTGCCCTTCAACCGGCTAAATAGCGTCTACACGAAAGTATGTTTATCGAGTTTCTCGATAGTGGGTACCGTGAATCAGGCCCCGAAACCTGGTGGCTATCTGACAAAAAAGGGGTAAATGTGTGGGCCATTTCGCCGGTAAGTTACTTCTAGATTTATACTGTACATTTGATTAACCATGCGATACAGTACAAAAATTTTTACAACCGGATAGTTTTTCAATGCCGACACGGCATCAGTCGATCAGTTGCATAACATTTTCGGCTCAGTTCGGGCTTTTCCGATGGCGCGTCGATAGAACTACAGTTATAACAGTGATGACGATAGCAAGGGAAACCTAAATGTGACCCGTCACAGCAAAACCCGGCGCATGTCACTCATCTTTCTGCCGAACAATTAGTGCAACTTTCTATCATCACCGAAACTTACCAGAATAACTTGGGTACAATCTTCTCTCCCAATGGCTTCTTTTTGATCTCCCCGTCCTTCAGAACGATCAATGCGGGGTGATCCTGCTCAACCGAATAAAGAGAGAAGATCATGCCATTGAGGACAATGAGGAAACCAAATGTCTGCGAGACCGCTTTTGGAGCGCTATCGGGAGCCAATTCAAAATAGCCAAGTCAATTTAAAGGTAGGACGTCGACGACTTGGTGCTGTCCGGAGTTTTGGGAACAGCCCAGTGATTAACCGCAGTTAACTCACTGGTCCTGACCCCAAAAATGTCTACTCACGGAGTTGGCTACGTGTTTCCAAGGCTACATCTACATGCATCACCCACTGGACTGGTCATCCGCTCACCACAACCATGCTCAACATGGTAACGGCTTGCAGCTCCAGTTAGGACAAGCGAGGCGCTCATCATTAATTGGAAACATCTCACATTAATTGGTAACATCTAACATTAATTGGAAACATCTCACTAACCAATGTGTCAATATGTTAAGTTTTGGATGCACAGTGTTTAAATATCATGAATTAATAAAAATGTGTGATCCTAATGGTGTACATAGCTTTCAAAATACAAACCGATGAAGTTGAATTTTCCTCCAACGTTTCTGATTTACACTTGCCACGGGAGCTCGCTATCCGTTGGATTTCTTGGGCAGCCTGAAATTGAAATGCAATCAATAATTCAACACTTTAACACTGAAATTTCGCTACGCAACATTTGAGAACGTTGTATTTACTTTAATATAGTCATCAATAGGCATTGTTTTTATAATTTTCAGGCGATTTATGACTGCATGCGATCAAAAACAATATCACTCTCAAATTGTTCACACGGTGTGTAGTGTACTGTTCCGTTGAGGGAAGACTTCCATTGCGTTCGATTGCGCGAACGCACGCGTCTGCTTTTTACTGCAGAATGTTTGTTCTTCTTCTGGTTCATCAGTAAACTATTTCTGAACGTGTTTCATGTTTTCCAATTTTGTTTAAGCTCTTTGATTGCAGAAAAACGTGTTATTCGTTATTTTTAGTACGCGCAAGTCCTGAATTGAGCCAACAAAAGCTTTTGCTTTGCGACTTCGAATGCGCTATGCAATTACCATGATTACAAAAAAAATCACATTCATTGGAAACCTTCCTCGGAGCTATTGACTATCATGCCCTCTTAAGAATCACATACCATTATCGGTCAGAACACAATAGGGTCGGGAACTTGTTTCAGAGAGACATTTTATACATTTACACTGTTGTCAATGCGGCAACGCTTTCGGCAGTGCATGTTTCGTGATTTCAGGTCATATTGCGCCCAAACAGAGCCAGAATACCACACGTTGAAATATACATGCGATATTGCGTTATATGGTATTTTGTGGAAACCTTCACTACAACGATTTATTGTTTGAATTTTATAATTGCCAATGACTAGCCTTTGGCTTGATCTTTTAAAATTAAAAGCAGTGTTGGGAAAACACATCTCCCCAACCCACGCATTTGAAGTAATGGCCACGCCAATTGGCCGTTCCCAACCACCCTTGTAGGCAACCTTGCCTTACCTTAAACTTTTCGTCATGACTGCACTTCGATCCATTCCACTGGTAAATTTTCGAACCAAGGTCTATGAGGAAAACGTCATCGGAGGTAAGATTACCTTTCTTGAGCGAGACCTGAAAATAAATGTGCTTTTAGGAATATACTTTAGTACCAAATTCGTTGCGTTCATCATAGTAATGAGCCTGTTCGGTTGGAATTCGAAAGTTTCATTGTGTTCATCATACACGCAATGAGCCTGTTCGGTTGGAATTCGGAAGTTGGTTGTGTTCATCATACTCGCAATGAGCCTGTTCGGTTGGAATTCGAAAGTTTCATTGTGTTCATCATGCACGCAATGAGCCTGTTCGGTTGGAATTCGGAAGTTTCATTGTGTTCATCATACACGCAATTTGCCTGTTCGGTTGGAATTCGAAAGTTTCATTGTGTTCATCATGCACGCAATGAGCCTGTTGGGTTGGAATTCGGAAGTTTCATTGTGTTCATCATGCACGCAATGAGCCTGTTCGGTTGGAATTCGAAAGTTTCATTGTGTTCATCATACACGCAATGAGCCTGTTCGGTTGGAATTCGAAAGTTTCATTGTGTTCATCATGCACGCAATGAGCCTGTTCGGTTGGAATTCGGAAGTTTCATTGTGTTCATCATACACGCAATTTGCCTGTGCATTTGGAATTCGGAAGTTTCGTTGTGTTCATCATACACGCAATGAGCCTGTTCGGTTGGAATTCGGAAGTTGGTTGTGTTCATCATACACGCAATGAGCCTGTTCGGTTGGAATTCGGAAGTTTCATTGTGCTCATCATATTTGCAATGAGCCTGTTCGGTTGGAATTCGGAAGTTTCGTTGTGTTCATCATACATGCAATGAGCCTGTTCGGTTGGAATTCGGAAGTTTCGTGGTGTTCATCATACTCGCAATGAGCCTGTTCGGTTGGAATTAGGAAGTTGGTTTTGTTCATCATACTCGCAATGAGCCTGTTCGATTGGAAATCGGAAGTTTCGTTGTGTTCTTCATACACGCAATGAGCCTGGTAAGATATCATATGTTGTAGGTGTTGATATTGATATGAGCGAAACTGTACGTCATTTGCTGGCTCAGTCAGACGATAGTTGTGACGTCACATGGACAGTGGTGTTGGCGCGGGGCAAGTAATCGAACAAGTTATACAACACCTCAACAAAAGTAAATTCCCTTAAATGATTGGTGATATTTTCTCCAATTCAATTCTACATAAATTTCAGGACATTGCTTGTATGGTCGTTGGCTTAATTGGTGAAGGACAGTGTCATACCTGTTGCTTCGCCTGAATGAACCTCAATCAAACGAAATGGATCTACATGTAGTTCCAAAAATAACAAAAGCTTATCACTTTTGGTTATGTTTTTCCATGCAAATAATACATACAAATTTTGGTTGCTTTCAAGCCTATGGGACCAACTTAAACATGCAGTTTGGTGGAGTGAGTGACTGGACTTATCTGGAAGATTTGACAGTTTTCCGGAGGAGGACCGGAAAGCCATCCCACAGCTATGACTGTCGCCTCATCCACATCATGCCGAACAGGTGACGGGAAATCATCACGAGAAAAGGAGGCTGCACAAAATGCTAAAAAAAATTGAGAGTGGCTAAAATTCGTCTGAAATTGCCGAGAATAGCCTGATCTTCGTTAGAGATAAAACCTGTTGTCATATATAAAACTAGCCCTTTTTTATTTAATTCAGTCATAACAACCGGTATGACCCTGTCCTTTTTACCAATTTTGTCCAAGGCCACAGTGGAGACATCCTAAAAGTTCCATCGCATGGGATACTTAGGAAAATGACGAATCATTTTGGGGGAACTTACTTTTGTTGAGGTGTTTATATTAACGTAGCCCTGCGAAGGTTCGCTGGACAGACAGTCACCTACCTGAGTTGATTGTATTTTTCTGCCAATTTTCTGTATATGAAACAGGCGTGGCGAGTAGGCCTCTGGCAAAACGCGCCTAAATCCGGTCTCGGCACCTCCCTTGAGAAGCCTGAAATACATTAGTTAGACTTTGGGTACAAAATGCCTTTGGGGAGATGAAATTTCTGAAGAAAAAAAGATTTCATTCATCAGATGTCGCCTTTGAAATAAAAACGAATTTCAGATTCAGTTCGCATTTTTTTTACGGGGACAGGTTTTTATATCATGACCACAAGGGGCTATATTTTATAATCAATATGGCGAATGTGTATCTACTGCACTCTGCGGTGAGCGATATGAACCCCGATTATCACACAGTTGTAGAAAGAATTAGAAATATCAGATGTTTGTGAGAAGTTGAAACGTCCCCCACCCGCGAAAGAATTTAAGGTGTTTTCTAAAGTTTTGCAATGTTTTCCTCGCAACAATCCCGTAGGACTGCAGTGCGGTTCACAGTTGAGTAAAAGCTTATGCTTCGATAGTCCAACCGCAAGAATTTTCAGTCCGAGCAATTTTGTATGATAAATGTTTGAAAAACAAGATAACAATTATCATTTCTGCGAATGCAGGCAATTCTAAAATACCTGGATTTAAAACGAACCGCACTTTACAGTGAAAATACACTGTGCGAAAACGTAGCCTCGTTTTGAATTTAGCGGTTATGGTTAGGCAACCACAACCACTTGGCTTGGTGTAAAATGATGAAGCTGTCAAAAAACATTTAAAACCACATTTTTCGTTGCTATTTGAGATTAGAATAGAAATTGATCATACCTCATTTCCAATACCTCCAGGCCGGTATCAATTCCTTAAACCTTTTGGTTAATCAGAATGTGAAATTAGCATAGACGGCACCTGTGCCTCAATGCGGCACACCTCTTTCACGCTGCCTTCCATTATGGCCATCTTTCTTTTCTTTTTTCATTGCTGGTAAACCGAGTATGGACCAATTCCACATCAGCCGCCTTTCTTATAGGAGGCTGCAGGCCAGAAATCGCTGGCTCGCTTTTGTTCTCGTTTTCATTCAGCCCAATATATGCAGGCCGGACTCCGCCACAGGGCTCTATTTCCGTTTCATTTCTTCATTTCTTCAATTCTTGTTTAATTATATCACCGCAAGAACACGTTGACAACAAAAAATGAATATAGGGGAAAACGTACGTGAGGTCTTCGAAGTAAGACTTGAACAAGGCAGATTCGTTTCCTTGAACCTCGCGATGCTGGATGGGCTCATCATCGTGTAAGGTATCCAACTCGACGGTCTTGTAAGCTGCAGTGCCGTACTCGTCCTGGGTACTATATTTCCCGATCCAGAAGTGAACATGTTTTTCGAGTGAATCATCCTCGTCATTTTTCTCTTGCTGTAATCAAAAGTGGCCATTCAAATAAACGATGTTTCCAATGGCATCAAGAATACGTTAAGGGGCTTAACGAATAAAAGTTAGACAATATTGATATCGGTTTTGCACAGCTGCTGTAACAAAGCTACCCTATACGGGTCATTATAAAGTCCTGTAACATTGTGCATATCAGAAATTAACTTATATGCCAATATTCTCATGTCAGAATGATGAATGTCCGGTTACGTAGCCAACGATAGGTAACGATGTACGTCATTTAAATTCCAAACTGATGAACTGTAATATTCTAACATGAAAACTGGTTCTCAATGTTTCGTGGTAACCATGGCAAATAGTTACGGAATACGGAATAGAAGCAAAGAGACAACAAATTTAGTTTGGAAACGCCGTCTGACGGACACTTTCGCTTACTCCCACCTCAACTTCTTCAACTCAAAGTGACTGATATCTACGGTTAGATCATCTGATGTGATGATAACATTAAAGGAACACATCTTTCTTGAACACGAACTCCGCCTTTTTATTTCTATCGTATTCAAGTCACACGACGATTCTGTAGACCCCAAATGAGCAAAATCTTCACCGCCGTTTTCAGAAAATTACGGAGCTCGATCGGTCATACCAGAGTCTTTCAATAGAAACCCTTATACCAGGCGGTGAAAGCCACTGCTGGCCACAACAAACGAGCAGCAAACAAAAGACCATGTGGTCGCATATTACCACATGGTATTTTGTTAGTTGTGCCTATATTTATGTTTGTTTTGGCCAGCAGTGACTTCTTCCGACCAGTGTATAAATGACGATATATACTCGTTTACCATTAAGATTGGCCTGGTGACCTCTCTTTGTCTGGTATTAGTCCCGGATATTTATGTATGTATAAACTTATATTGAAATGCTCTGGTTAAACAGGGCATATTCCGGGTCGAAATATTATGCGTAACATAATCTATTGTTAATTGTCTTCATCCTTGTTCACAGACACCTTTCTCTCAACAAAGCGAGACCAAAGCAAATGCGAATTGAAGGTCTTATCATGTCTTGCGGGAAACGACAATCTTGAATGGTGACAGTAGCTCTTCCACTCGAGTGAAATCAGCGTGAGCTATTTAAGACCATTAAGGCCTCAATGAACAGGTCTTGACTCAATTCTTGGTGGTACACATTGTACACCGAGTCGAGTGGTCACGTGTCGTCAATGATAAACTAACCGCCGTGAAGAAATAGTTTTTCTCAAAATGCGAGGCAGATTGTTTTGTCTTATCACTTTTGTGTTTAAAGCGATCGACGATACTTAGCCGGCTGGGCGACGCCTGTACAACAGGCCAACCTTTATGTAATAGGCATATGTAAAACAGACCCGCAAAATACGGCCGAATAGCGTGACATAGTCCGTTCTTCACTGGCAATTGTTAAAAAAATCATTGCGGACATTCACCAAGATGCTTTATAACCATCCTGTACCTCAGGTTAACACTCGGCTGTAATAACCTCGACTCCCTGAGCATTCCTTTGCGTCATCCTAATTGACTATCGGGGCAACATGACGAGGCCGGTCCAATGCGTCCGGAGTGTATAATAACCCGAGCTTATAACGATGATACGACGCGTGATTTTCGCCGAGGCACGTAACGGACTGTATCAGAAATCTGTTCGTTCATGAATAATATTGTTTGGTAGTCGAGCTGGTGTGCGAAGACCAAAAGAAGAGTGTTGGAGGAGGTTAAAACCTCCTCCAACGACTCCTCTATGCGGGTCTTGTAATTGAACTTCCCCCGATAGTTATCTCAATCACCCGTAAAGATATATTATCGCAATCGATAGAAATATCAAGTCCATTGATCGGGATCTTTCAGGAATATTTTGTTTCATGTTAAAAAAAGCGGTGTCCTTTCCCAAGCACGTTTCCTTCTTCAGCTTATCAAGTTTGGATGCTGCACAAAATGCACTCAATTTACTTACGTGGTAAATAATATAAGAATCGCCGTTATAGAACTCTCCATACTGTTCCTTTGGCCACTCTGTTACTTTGAATTTCTGAAAGTAATAAGATAGCTGAATCTTGACGAAGTTCGTTTTCACCAAACACCGTGTGATGTCAGAACAACGTCTCGCAATATACACCAACTTAGACAGTCCTGTTTCTACAGAATTTTATCCGTATGAGAATCCGTGATAAGTCGGTGTTCTCAGCCTCCCTATTTGGCACATTTTTTTACGTATATTTCACTTATACTACCCTTAATCACTATAACTTCGAATTTACTGTTGTCTTCCCTCAATAAGCATGCGCCCAATCCCTCAACACCAAACAATAGGGACGCACAACCGTGGCTTTCACCCAAGGACGGAAAACAGCCGAGATCGACAAACATGCCTTACTATTATAGCTCTAAAATTGTTATTTTTTAGTCAATTTAAAAATGTAAAAGAGCTATTTGTGATAGAGATACATCTGTTGGTCAACTGCCTCGTTCCCAAAAGCAACATGGCACATTATTTTACCTGCTTTTTCATGGCAAGGACATATCCCAAGATACACAATCCCCAGGGTCATGAGGCCAATCTTGAGAAAAGTACCCCTAGAAAGGCTTCGAAATGGGGGTGCTTACGTAAAAATCATTGAGGGCTAAGAAACGTATTGCATAATCTCCTTTTACGTTCGGGTAGTCTCATACAATGTATACACTCTTTGAAATGATGTTTCTTGAATATCTTAGGGTTTTACAGCCAATACAACTATGCACTCCCTGGAGGTTTTCGGCGAAACGAAAAACATTTCTTTGTGATTTGTCAAAGACCCAAAAAAATTTTTCTTCCTCTTCATTTCTCTCAAAAATCTTTTGGTGTGAATATTTGTGTCAGCCGAATAATCTAATAAGAGTGTGGATCCGGCCAAGGTGAGACATGGATGGTGAACATCCGTGATGGAGCCGACACTGATGATCGGATAGGATGGTTCACGTGCCACAATAACTTACTACTACTCGGAAAATCACTGTCTGTGTTCCTGCGAGGTTTTCTGTTGCTTCCCAAGCCTTCTCCTGTTGAGCGGACTCTTCTGCAATGCAAGACGTGTTTAACGATGATATTGACGCGGATGATATTTCAAAACTGGATATCGCATTTACGCACAAAATCGTTCTTGCAGGTCACCGTGCCATTTATTCGCTTGACATCAATCCCGACATGCACATCCGAATAGAAAATACTCGCTGTGGTGATCTTGAAAATAATGTGCCGCCTTCCAACTTACATTTATTTTGTAACAGTCCACATAGACCCTTTCGTCATTAAAGCATTCAAGGCTTAGGTTAGCGGGTGGAGTTATTGAAGACAGGTTTAATATCCGACAGGCGGTAGAATTTTTGCCCCTTTCGATGAATGGCTTTACAGTGGGATGTTTGACGATTAGTCAATCGAAAAACAGGACAAAATCAGAGAGCCAAGACTCACTGATCCTTCAAATCACCGATTAAATGTTTTGGGCGCGTTTGTAAAAATATATGCGCGTAAAATGTCCCCGGGCGCGCTGCGCTGTTCTCTGGAAAAAACGGGTGCTTTTTTGATTGATTGAATGAATGAATGAATGAATATAAGAATTTCTATAGCGCCTGAATTAAAAGAAAAACTTAAATTCTCAGGCGCTTTACAAAGCAAAACACTCCCTGAAAAGGTGTTGTTTCAGGAGAGTTTTGAAAATGTCTATGGAACCAGCAAGCCTGATGTTGGAAGGTAGCTGGTTCCATAGAACCGGTGATGACTTGTAAAAAGAACGGTCACCAAAGGTTTTGCACTTAGTGCGAGGGACCACCAAAGTTGGAGCAATAACAGAGCGGAGATGGTAGGTGGAATGGTGCCTCAGTCTGACCATATCACACAGGTACGCAGGTGCGACTCCATGTATTGCCATATATGTAAATAAAAGCACTTTGAAAACAATCCTGTATTTAACAGGAAGCCAATGGAGTCGCATGAGAACCGGTGTGATACGATCAAACCGCGGCACCAGACACACAACGCGAGCTGCAGCATTAAGTGCACGCTGCAGTCTGGAGAGTTGATGTGTAAAACTGCCATATAGAAGGGAATTACAATAATCAATGTGAGAAGTGACAAAGGCATGAACAAGAGTGGTGGTTGACTCAGGACTGAGGAACCGTCGAATTTGGCGGATCTTATAAAGACCCAGGAAAGCCTTGGAGCAGACCCTACTAACATGGGTTTCCATAGACATGTTTTTGTCAAAGTAAACACCAAGGTTTCGTACCGATTCGACAGGTGAAATTGAGGCCTCCCCCACTCTGATTGGACCCATATCTACCTTCTGGAGCATTTGTCTAGAACCGATAAAAATGAACTCTGTCTTAAGAGACAGCGCCTCAGTTACTCGCAAAATTTGCAAAAATTAAGGGCATTAAATTTTAAGAGCAATTCACAGAAATGTGTACGGCCAACAGTCAATGCAAGCAATCAAAGAAAATTCGGGGTATGAACTGATACAATGAATTACCCTTCGGTCATGCACAGAGGCATCTTGACCCTCAAGGTATTGACATTGCCAAGGTTACATACAACGTGCGTCAAACCCTTGACGAAAAGTACATTATGCATTTATATGCAATCTATTTCAAACCGAAGTTAATCAGCTATTACTCGCTCATAAACGGCATAGTTGTACACGTCGGCTAATGGTAGCAATTAGTTAGCGTGATGCCACCGACCACCGGGCTCAGATCACTATCAACTGTTCACTGGTATCGAGGTAAAAAAGCCCTGTCATGCCGACTTTGTAAATCGTTGTTATAAAGGCCTACGCCGTTCGTTAAAACATTTGAATTTGTGATTGAATTTAAAAATGTCCAATTGCAAAAATACATGCTAAATATAAATTTCAACATTGCCGTTGTGTAGGCTGATATAAATACTATGAATACAAAGTTATTTGCATTCACAATATTAAACTGCACTACGGCATTGTGTATCAGCGGATTTCTATTTAATTGGATCACAGGTAATTACGAACGGTGTACCCTTTAACAATCGAAGTAGTCCTTCTTAAAGGGAACTGCCCGGGAAAAAAAGGGGAGTTTTGCACGGCCCGGTCAAAACCTTAGGCGGGAATAAGGTTTCATTGATGAATATAAGGAGTTTCAAGGCCCGCAAATCACATGTAAGGTTCAATAGATACTGGCCTTTCATTGGTTTACCGTTTGCGTATCATTTACATACTCTCATTTTGAAAAATATGACAATATTTACGATCACGTTATTGATTTTTGCAACATTTTCGGTAACTCGCCCCTTGCGGATCTGTAAGGTACCATTCGGATCCTTGAAAAATGCTTCGTCTCGTCGATTCGCTCGCGGATAAACGCATCAGGTTGACTGCAGCAACTTTTAATTGTTGGAGACAGAGAAGGAAGGAATATGATTATCAGTTTGATGAAAACTTTGCAAAGTTTCTTCTTGGGACTCGAAATCCATACTACTATTCTCTCCATTTTCCATTTTCTCCTCTCTCCAACTCACTACTATCGCTATTGACTGCGTAACATACACGAACATTCTTTCGCTATCATTGCTAACTTCATTTACTAGAACACTGGCCTCTTTGTAGCCGATTATGTAACCCATAGTGGAAACACCTGACAGCGCCGCCCGGCATGATCCACGTGCTACTGGCATATTTATAACTCGTAGTAAATAAGGTGGTAAAAATATGCAAATGAGATGCCGTATATGGAAACCATGACATCACTAAGCAGTTCTTATTTCTGCTACGGGTGGCACTGTTGCTTGCTTCTGGAGGCGCTATTCAACCTCTTCAACCTTTTCAATTGTTATATTCTACGAATTTTCTAACTGCTTACTGATTAACTCAATTTAAGAGTTAATTTTTACATGGCTACAAGTTGTGCAAAAAATTTACGAACTAATTAGAGCCATTTTATTGAAACCATTTCATTTTTCAGGTCTCCTTCATCAAGAGAGGGAGCTCCTGATTATGCTACCTACTTTTGACGCTCTTTTCCGTGTCGGACCCAAATAGGGCCATGTTTGAGTCTTTCCAGTCATACTTCTTTGCCTTTTGCATCCTTGAAAAGAGCAATAATGCAATGAATGTAATAAATATTGATGGCATATTCAATACAATGATAAATGGTTGAAAGAGGTGGATATGGCAAGCGGAGTGTCCAGTATTTAAAAAAACCTAGATTTATTTTTTTTAAAAACTGTTTTTTACCTAATAAACTAAGTTTATTTGGAAAAAATATAGTTTTTTTTAAAACAACCTTGTTTATTTGCTAATAAACCGAGTTTCTTTAATAAAACCAAGTTTTTTTACTTTCTTTCCTAATAAAGTAGGTTTTTTTAACAGAAACTAACATTTTATGCTAAAAAAACTGTTTTTTTACCTAAAAATCTTGTTATTTTACCACATAAAAACAACCTTGTTTATTTGCCACATAAAACCAGGTTTTATTGCAAAAAACTAAGTTGTTTTGTATAAAACCAAGTTGTTTACGTAAAAAGGTAGGTTTATTAGCCATTTGTCCAGTTATTGTTAATAATACCAAGATTCTTTTCTATAAAACTAAGTTCATTACCACTGGGTGAAAAACTTATATTTCAAGGAATAAAACCAAGTTTATTTGTTAAACTTGACATTTGTGGATAGAAACAAGGTTTATTAGGTAAAAACTTGGTTTTATTGAAGAAACTCGTTTTTTTAGGAAAAAAACAAGGTTGTTTAAAAAAACTATATTTTTTCCAAATAAACTTAGTTTATTAGGTAAAAAACTAGGTTTTTTGAATAAATCTAGGTTTTTTTAATTACTGGACACTCCGCTTGCCATAGGCGGATGGCTTTTTATAGGCAAAGAGTTCCATGTGCAGTTCGTGATCCTTCAAACACAATGGGCACTTTTTAACCATTTGAAGAATAACAACTGAAGGATTCAACCCCAAATAGCAGGACCGCTACAATAATATGTTTTAACTATCAGCAACCCATTCACTCCTGATCCAATTGGTCATGTGACCAAACTTGACTAATCCAATTGAACGTGAATTTAGATACGGATATTTTTGACACATCATACAAGATTCATGACCAGAAAAAACAGACAATAGCCACCGTGCTGAAATGTATACAATACAATTGTATTAGTAAATCCTTGATGTTCACGTATTTGAGGCACTTTCTGAGAGTGCATTTTTATGAATACATAACTTTCAAATATAGGCAGTTTTTGCTCTGAAAACCCCGCTATAATAATCCCGGTGAGTGTAGAACTGTTTGGTCAGTTGACCTAGTCAAAAACGACAGTGTTAAACCTTATCAACCAAAGACTTTACTTACATTACTTACAAGTAGAACACCATAATGTAAGCTTATAAAACTTCATTTCAGACCTCTAAATAGCTTCTGGGTCGCCTCTAAATACTAGTAAGCAGACACCACGGTTGTAAACAAGCAAAACAAACAAGGAACGCTTAGTTTTTTCAATGAGACTCGCTATCTCTAAAAGTGTAACTACTTGTTGTGATGAACTACCATGGTGATAAAGGAGACATACCGAACATGATACAAACAAACGTTTATCATGTACACTTACTTGAATGTTGGGATGACCAAAGGTGGACACAAAATCGGCTCGAATCGTGAATGTTTTGAAATGGAATGAGCTCGTGAGGAGTCGCACCCGAGGCTTTATACAAAATTGGTTATAATCCTCCTAGATCGACATAACATTTCAAGGACCTCATCCATGTCTCCATTGAAAACGAAGATATGCATGCACATGTAAACCATGGTTATACAATACAAGAACTAATGAGTTTACCAACTTGTTCAAGCCCATGCAGAGGTTCAATCGGTCGGGGTAGGCCTATGCCATACCAGTCCATCCTGCAGGGGCTATAATAGTCCTGGTTTTCACGGTCGATTTGGGACTTCTCGCAAATTCCTCGCAACGCCGATGTGAATGCCTATCTCATTGTTCGACCAAAGTCCAGATATGTAACCAAGTTGAATGGATGTTTCGGCAAAGTTCGGGGGCTTTGCCTAAACTACTCAGCGCTCTCTGGCGTGGTCTTTGCCCGTGAAGATCTATTGTAAAGATGGTTTGTATTCTCAATCCACAATGGTGCATTTGTATCTGGCAAATGCCAGTTGTACCATTTAACCATATATAGTGTGTAGACGCTTTTAGCCGGTAAAGGGGCCTATATTACGTGTAATTGGCCTATGTAAAACTGACGCACCAAATAAGCCAATTATGTGGGACTACACACTGGGTGATGTAAAAGTTGGTTTTGGTTTTAGTGTTGGTTGTAAGTGTCAGTTTTATTCTTAATTTCTACCCCTAAAAACCTATAGCTGTGTTCTCACTGAATCCGATCTGAAGTCGTTCTCCGTAAAACGTCCGACGGAAAACGTTTTAGCAAAAACGCACAGGCCACACTAGATTTTAAAAGCGTTCTCAAAGCGTCTTCAAAACGTTTTGAGCGGGTCACACTGAAGTCGTTTTGGTTGTAAGTTGACTGGTTGACACCTCATCCAGTATAGCAAACTCCTCATTCGCCAAAATGTTCCGTGAACCTGTCCCAGAACGTTGCAAATAAATTTGCTTTCGTTTTGTTATAATCATGCTTTAAGGCATAGTTCAGGAGTGCGCTCCCACCCCTGATCAGACATGAGCTCAGCCAGCCTGGCGTGAATACAAGTATTTCTATGAACGTTTTGCATCTGCCCCTCTTCGTCCTCGTCCCTCCACAGGCCCAGGAGGGCAAGAACTTCAATCCTGGCCCACACTTTACCTCTCCCAGCCATTTTAAGCGAAGCAAGCACAAAATAAATGAAATGTCAGACCACGCAGCATCCAGGCTTCAGAACGGAAGTAAAGTAAAAATCACTATTATTATTATACAGAATTTATATAGCGCCCTAATCAGAAAATCCGCTCTAGGGCGCTTTACAGAGATAAAACATTCATTGCACACAAATATTGAAAAAAGATAAGATATTGATAATACATGTAATGAAATGGCCAGGGCCATTGTGCTCACCTCTTGTGAAGGGGAGAGTCCACTATTAACATTTGGGGCCCTGCTGGCCAAACTGACAATCAGAAAAAGACTGCAGTTTAGTCTAAGAGTATAGGGGTACATTCGTACCAAGTTAGGGATCTGTAGCTAAAGCAGTGACAAAACGTGCCGTCATTGTAAAATGGCGGTGCCATAGGAAAACTTTGACCTCTGTGACCTTGAGAAGTAGGTCAAATCAAAAACCCACATTTATGAAATGTATCCTTGCTAGGAGTACCTACCATAAAAATGTTATGAAAATCAGACCACTATTAAACGAGCAATCAAACATTTAAACTTTGGACATTAAATTTGGCCCCCGGGTGGCCAAACTAAGAATCTTTCAAGATGCCCGCCTGGCACCCATATTGGCTATCACATTTGATAAAAAATCAAGGATTTAGTAGAGAGTACATAGATATACATCCAGATCAAATTTGGTTGCAATCCGATCATTAGTTTCGGAGTAATAGTACTGTGTTTATTTTTCAAGATGGCCGCCTGGCGGCCATATTTGATGTCCGAACGGCCGAAATTTTAGGGGTGGAATAGAGAATCCCCAGATACATGTCCACACTGGTTTAAACCCTTCTAGCTAAAATAGATAGGAAACATGCTACTGTTCAGTGAATCAGCAAACTTTGACCTCTGTGACCTTGAAAAGGAAGTCAAATCAAAAACCCAGATGATATATGATGCACCTTTGCTAGAAGTACCTACCATATTTTTTTCAAAATTTCCCGACTACTATTAAGGGAGATATTGCATATTTTCACTTTTAACGTTTGGCCCCCTGGTGGCCAAACCATGAAACGAATCGAACCGAAACTTGGTCTCCAAGGTATCATACATAAGGGTACATGTGTACCAAGTTTCAACTCAATAGCTCTAACAGTTACGACACGTGCCCTGCTAACGGACGACGGACGACGACGGACGACGACGACGACGACGACGACGACGACGACGACGACGACGACGACGACGACGACGACGACGACGACGACGACGACGACGACGACGACGGACGACGGACGCCACGGTATGGGATAAGCTCACCTCTGCTAAGAGGTGAGCTAAAAACTTGCAAAAATTTAAACATTGTAATAGCTTTTAAAAAATAAGGTCTTCACTGACTTCTTATATACATGGAGACTGGACGATTGCCTTACGGCCAAGGGCAGTGCGCACTAATGCGCATTCGTACAACGCATTGATAGCACCACATTCAAAACGCCACAGAACTGTTTTAGTTGAAACGGTTTCAAGACGACTTGAAAGAGCATCATGAACCGTTCTCGTTAAAACGGTTTCAAAACGTTTTAAGGACCCTCTGGTGTGGCACCCAAAACCGTTTTAAAGACATGAAACGTTTTCAAGACGTTTTAAAGGCCCTGTGAGAACACAGCTTTACTGACTTCTTCTTTTGTATTTTTCCTACAATAACTATGTTTATTTCTGTTTAACTGACAGAATGTAAATATTTCAAGGTAGTAGTAGTAATCAATAATTCTTCCTTTTATTATTATATTATGTTTATTTCGTACTGTAGTACAGAGAATTACAAAGATAGTGCAGATAACAATCACGTGTAAGGTGCGAGTGCAAGATTAATTTGGCAGGAACATGTCAGGAAGTTACTCAATACATGTGTAGCTGATGATCTGCTGATGCCCATTTGTAGTTGGGATAGTGGCATTTGACGAAAAAGAATCCTCAAGGCCACCTCAAATAGGCCCGAATAGGAAAAACGTTTCATGAAACTGTTATTTTAGGAAGGTGAACTCCTACCAGTGTCATTTTATATTTTTCTTCCCATGAAAGCAACGCCTGAAACTAACAACTAGATATTGACGTTACAGACAATCAGTGTATCTGCTTATCCAATCGGAGCAACTCATGATTTTTTCGTTAATCACATCTCCTCCATCTTGAGCTTGAAGTTAAATTCATTTTGATCTCCTTTTTTAGTTCTTATTGATATAACATAAATCGACTTTGAATAAAGTTTACAGCTCTTTATTTTCTGTGAGAAAATAGCATGTTTGCAAGGATTATACCTCGATTTGCAATAAACAATGCAGCTTATTCGTGATCGTCGCTTTGCTGCTTCAATTAGGCCAGATACGTCATATAAGGTTTGGTCCTTGTTTGTCCGTATGTATTTCGCTCTATCGACGACGACTGAATACACAAAAAATGTCCGACAAATAAGCCAGCTATACCTGTTTTATATTAGTACCGGGTTCACTTTGAAGAGTTTGCGTTATCAGCCTCCCGTATGACGTGATTTTCCACACAATATAAACTGTCGGCAGTCACTTGACCCAAAATGGGCACTCCGAGAGACAAACTGAGTTCTAACGGGTTAGGCCCGAATCGGAGTGAAAAACACGTTTTTCGGCAATGGCTGTGCGGCAGTTGGCTTTAGGCTTTCGGGTTGGAAGCAGAACAACCGTTCTATAATTCCAACGGCTTGGGCCCGAAACAGAATGAAGACAACGTTTTTCGGCAATGTCTGTTTGGCAGTTGCCCTCTGACAACCCCCCCCCCCCCCTCCACAGCTAAAATGGCCCTAAATGGTTGACTCCCCCCAAAATATTCAGGGCACTGACCAGAAGAGATGTAGATATAAATCATTCGAAAGTCTTTGAATGAGAGGTATAAGCATCTTGAGAGTTCTCGCGACCTACTGTACATGTCAATGTAGCGACCGCAACTTCTCAAAACGTGGTTAAGAAGGATTCTCGAAATCCAAAAATCATGACAACGATGCAGGCTAGTAGGCCAACAAATATGGCCGACGGAAGTCGACAAAATTCAGAATCAAGGCTCTGTATAAATCAAGATTATTGCCTGGTATAATTCTAACTTTTGGTGTCCCAACTCGCCAACTGAAAACATCGAATACCCTGATTTATGTCCCTCCGTAAAGCCGCATTAAGCATCCCACTACAAAAGCTCAGTATGCCCCACCATATATAAAGGAAAAGACGGAAACACTTCAGACTCGTCTAATCTTGTCGGGACATAGTTCAGCTTTGTGGCAAGGCATAAGTTTTAGTTCTGCCTATCTGAAATCCACGGGATTTTCGACACCCGTGTCTTCGCCGTGTATAAGAAAAACCCGGCGAGTGCTTCCACCTATAAAATCAGCATAAAATATTGTGAGTTGACCCAGCGACAGGTGCCGCTGCAGTTAGTACCTCTCCTGTGTTTTGTAAATGTTGGAGGTTAGAAAGTGTGCATCACGCATGCGCCGGAGGCACAGCAATTACAGAAATCGAACGCGCCATCTGTCGCCGTGCTAAGGAAATACAGATTGCCGTGTTTCTTGCACTTCCACCTAATAGAAAACCCCGTGTCAAACCCGTGTTTAAATAAGCCCCATCGAGCTCGATAGGGCTAATAGACAACGGGGTTTTCACACACTGGTCTATTTAAGCACGGCAATTCAAAGGTGGAAGTGCAAAAAACACGGTGATTCACTGGGTGGAAGCGCAACTATTATTATGCTTTATGGTGACGCATAATTCAGGGTATTCGATTATTTTAGGCCCGGTGTAAAAGTAAAATGTGTCCCCCCTGGAAAAAGTGTCCGGCCCTATTGTATTCTGCAATATGGTTCTATAGAGACCCTGACAGTCAATAGCTCAGAGATTGAAGCGCATAATAGAATCCTTTGTTCCCGGACATTTTATCCTAGGACATTTTAAACTTCTACACCGGTATAAAAGGAATGGACGTCCTAGGAATGCAGGACCCCATATAATAGCTATGTATTGTCAACGAATGTGGTTAATGCTTTGGTTAGGGTTAGCTACATAATCTTCAACAAAGGAACTCGGCGGCTCTATTCACTTTAACAAAATGACCGGACTTAGACTCCGGAGGACTTGCATTTCTTTTACACCGGTATACACAGGCATAATTTTTGCCCTGTTTGGAGAGCTGCTTGCCGAACAGCACAAAATTTTTATCCTGTTAGGCGAGCCGGAGACTTTACAACATATTAGCCAATAGGTGAGCAGTGACGTCATAATGCATTGGTATGTGCATAATTAACAATGGTCGATTTCTAACTCTCGAGTCATTTTCTTTTACTGAACTCGTGCTCTTGTAAAAAAATCTATTTTGAGGAATACACACGAATACGTGACTAACTGGTAAACGTCATAAAAGCATTGGCTAACTTGAGGGTCACCATCTAAAAGTTAGAATTTTGACAGGCAATAATGAACACTCTTAATACAAACTGCTTTCTAAGTCATATTTTATTTAATCCGTACTTTTATTGACCTTGACCGTAATTTAATTCTTCTTTTACAGTATTTATCTACGTTTTTTTCGATCGCGGGCAGGCGGAGGATGTTTAGTGTTCCCTGAAAGATTGTGTATTGGATCGATTAAAGCTGACATGCATGCATAAAACCCCTAACAAGAAATTCTGCACACGTGTGTCCCATGCATTTGAAATTTCAGCCAATGAGAGTGCGTTTTAGATACGGTGATTGTTTTCAATAGTGACTAGAGTTTCTAGGAAATAGGTAAGAGCCGTTTTGATTGGCATTGGTCAGGCGGAGTTGATGTGACCTCCTCGCCCAGCGAAGAATCATTGGTTTAATCCAGGGTCAGTAACGTGTGCGAGGTGAGGAGTATAAGACTGACTCTGGATTTTCGAGGATGGGCATTGTCGGACTTTTGTAACATGAATCAGGAAAAAGAAGTCAGAAAAAGGTTCCTATAGTGATATAAATTATGACATCGCGTATACCTACTGGTATTCTTGAACTTCTTGACATCACTTAGAGAAAGTGCATGGTGGTAAACTTGGAGCCTACTCATGGCTCCATTGAACACACCCATTCCGCCACCAGGATATGTGTACCCATCCCCCTTCCACCCGAGCTGGTACCGCTTATGCTCGTTGTAAACACTGTCTAAGTTACTTCTCATGACATGTTGCCTTTGAACCACTTTACCATTTACATACATCGCTGCTGTGCGTTCTCGACGGTCCCATGTCACAACGACAGATGTCCACCGCTGCACGTTTAAGGTATCTTTGATCTTGCCATGCACCACAATAAGCTTCTCCTGTCGTTCACTTGTCCGGCAGAGTTCAAATTTCAATTCATTACGGCATAAACTCAAGAAAAACTGATAGGGCTCTCGCCAGTCGCCTATTAAAACTGTCGACTTTTTATAATGTTCTAATAACTTAATATATATGAAAATATAAAGAGATATAGTAAAACTAAAGCCTCTCAATTCGAATCTTGGAATTGTGATCCTTGCGCTGTTGTCCCTAATTGTCAAAACAGACCCAAATATGACTGAGTGAACGTAAGATGCATTACCATCGATTCTGAAAGATAACCAATAAATCACATGGAATTTTGCTTTTTCTTTCTCAGTACAAGGAGAGCTGCATTTTGATTTAACCTTGTATTCTACGACTCTAGTTGATCAGGTGCATGAAGACACACCTGTTTTGGAAATATTTATATTGGCTTATGTTTGGGTTTGAAGGGACCGATGAATCGCTAAGATCCGTTGATTCGGATATCTTCAAATGCATTTTAAACATCCAGGATATTGTAGTGTAATGAAAATATGTGTTGGCAGAGAGAATCTCACGCCGTTGCTCAATTCAGGCTACTTGAAGCGGCGCAGTGACTCCTTATGATCTGATATGTTTCGCCGCCAAATCATTTGAGCGGACAATTCATAAGCGATATTTGCCATTCGTAGGTCTGTTTGAGACCTCCTTTCGTGATTGCTGGTATGCTCTTGGACCCACCCAACGTCTGGATGATGTCCATTCAGACTATAACTGATGATGGCTGAAAGAGGAACGAGAATTATCCAAGGCAATGATATCCGTCAAGCTCAACTCTTCACAGTTCGGTCTGCAAAATTGCGATGGGTGATGGTTGCGGTAAGGAATGAATCGAGTGGGTTCATTTTTGAATGGGAAATATCGAGGAAAATCGAGGTGATACAACTAAGCACTGGTAGCGGGCTTATCATAAAACTGCGAGATGAGAAATCGCGAAATTGCGAGATAAGTAATCATTATTTTCTGCCACAAGATTTTCTACTTCCCTGGACCATTGACAATCACCATTTCTAACGCTTCTGTCCATTTCTCCATTCAATGATAGTAGGACTGGTTACATACAACTGCATGTTCGTCTTGACCACAAAGGTTTTTGCAACTTATCAAGATATACTGAGAGTATAATACAACTAGGTTCGGAATGCTGCATGTATCAAGATTATTTTCACGTTACGCCTGGCGACACAAGACACCATACATTGACCGATAACACAGGTCATGCACCTGGTGAACGTTTGGTCATCCCTAAAAACCGCGGGATAGTCTGACATCGAAACTAGGCTATAAATTAGGCTAAATTCCACACATTGCACAGCGGAGTCTATTTCAATGGGTCAATCAAAACAAGGGTAGCTCCTACTGCAGCCTCGGTCTCGTGAATGTTCGCTTTTTCAGGTTCCATATTTGCACTACATCCTGTGGCGCATGGTACTCTCACCAAGGTTGACATCTCGCGATTTTGCATTCCGCATCTCGCAGTTTATAATAAGCGCTACTAGCGTAAACGTTATTGGTGCTCACGCTTCATATTTTGATGCAGGACTGCCTTTGTCACTAGGGAAATGGTTATAGACAGCCACAAACGGAAATGCAACAGGCGTTTCATGCCGGGCCTTTCGGCAGAAGAGTTCTGATTATCATCGACGTATATAGATTCGATCTCATTGATGAGAGGGACGACCTCAGGTTGCAATCCTCCATAACACAGCGAATGATGTGATTGTAAAGGAGTATATAAGCCAAATAAAAAGAATTGCGGGGTCTAGTTTCTTCCAGAATAGAAGAAGCTCCATTTTATGCTTTGTTTGGTAAACCTGACATGCCTGAGGCAAACCTTTTAACATAGATAAGCTGGTGTTATCGATTGATGGCGACCCTATCGGATATCGTATCAATAAAGCTGCTGATTAAAATATGGCACACTTGGCAGCCCCCAATTTCCTCCGGCTATATATAAACCTTATTCTGGGCCGCTGTAGGTTTGAGCAAGTCTGCTGCATATAACCATGAGTAAAAAGTTATCGTCAAATGCAGAGGAACCATATGACGGCCGGTCACAGAATCGTCGACATGTATGAATACCGTGGTAGAATCGATAATCATTATCACAAACCACGTATTATCATCACCCCGGCTATTTAGATCTCCAAACTGATGGGAAATATTCATTCTGATGAACTACCGATGCCAGATTTATATACACCCAACGATTTTTTTTTCCATAGAGCATCAAGAAATCCCTTCCTACGTCAAGATATCGCCTGACCACGAACAATATTATGCCTTCCTTCGGATCTCTAAACATTAACCAAGAGATTGACGTCTTACACATTACATTTGATTCAGTAATAATGTACAATGTATGTATAGTCAAGACAAACATGCTCGCATTCAAAGATCGATAACACTGCTTCGTTTACTTTTGAATCGGCACAACCAACGCTCATTTGAATGACTCTAAATTCAGCAAATTACCCCCGTCAAATAGACTGAATAAGGTATGATTGCATTTCAAGACTTCCCCAGATCCGAATACAAGCATTCAAATTTCATGATACAATGGTTTCTTGCAGTACAAGACGATTAATGAGAATTCATAGAACATTTTCCATGGGGTGTATATAAATTATGGCTCGGGCAGATGGACGGTATGCCAGTTGCCCGTCAGAATGCAGGTCTGATCATGATTAGCGATCAGCCGGGGTGATAATATTCCATTCTCCTACTATCGATCATATCATGGGCCATCTTTGGAACTGTGAAAATATAGACCATATACCAAGTAACCGGGGTTTTGGTGTAGACTTGACAGTATGTGTGGTGTATGGTGACATAGAATCCTCCGAAATCAAACTGACAACGCACTGTCTACTTCAATTTCGTGGTAAAGGTTCTGGCATCCATGCTAACTTTTACCAAGTCCCACACTGATAATAACACACTCCACCGATCTAGATTTGGTACGCCTAAAGTGGCAAGGGCAATTAAGCGTAATGACAAAAGACACATTTTGGGAAACCCTAGTATTTTTCACAGGTTTTCTAGTAATCCGACCTTCAGGGAAAAGTCGGATTTTTGTCGGATTAATCAAGTAAAGTTAGAGAAACCGTTAAGAGGTCGGGAAAAGCCTCCTCCTAGTGACAATAACCAACGCAAATGACAAGATTTTCTATTTCTGTCAACTATCTTTATTAGTTACTACATGTAGATTCGATGATAAACATTTGTCCGCATCTTTTCGGGCAGTGGAGCAAAGTCAGATTTCTCTGAAGTTTGTTTTCTCTTTATTGATATGCGCTTCTCGACCAAAGAAAGTTCTCATTTTGGTAACCAAATATTTTGATTTTGTTACAGACGCATTCGTGTACATTTTGTACGATTTATTTCTTGGCTTATCAGGGTGAATTTGTAGTGTCAACCAACCAACGCTCCGATCTCATAAAACAAATATGGCCTTTATCCGGTGATTTCACTAAAGGATTTATTTTTTTTAATAACAACAGACAATATTTACGCTTACTAAAATTTGTGTTTGGTCACAAAGCACAATAAAAAAAAACGCTTTAAAGAAATCCGACCAGTGGTTTGCACCCCCTGACACAAAAACAAAACATTGCTGACAAAATTTAAATGAATAGTCAATTACTAGATACATTCGATCATTTGTAATGTAAAATGTTCCGATTACAATCGGGTGGACCATATCCAAAAGAGATAAACTCCAGATAATTACGGCTTCACGAATCAACCTCGGGAAATTTGATCTATGGTCGATTTTGTATTTTCTTGACTCACTGATATAAGACCGCAGTTCATTAACCTGTGGCATGACTCCTTCAAGTATAATATTTATTGAAGAGACCAAGATCCAGTCCCTTCATATGATTTGGAGGTTAAGAACAGCGACTTATCAAAGACCTGTACGGATAACACCATGAAGAAAGGGACCAATCTGTGGACATTTCTATACGTACACATAAACAGTTCCGTTGATAATAAGTCCCTCTCAACCTCCCTACTGACTCAAACTTGTCCGTCTTCAAATTTTGGTAAGTTGATTGACAGTGCATGGTTGGCATTGGGAATGAACTGATCACTTGTGACATTAGCTTACCACTAGTTCTATCAGTAGTTGGTGCAGTCGATAATTTCCCTGTCTCAGCCAAAGACTAATTGGCAAAGACTCTTCAACAAAAGAAATCGTATTAATAATAAAGTGAAATCCTAGTATGGGCCTTGCATCCTGAATTCTTTTTATAAAATGTATGCAACGGCGAGTGACATAACCATTAGACAAATTGGTGTCGCCTACCCATTGTCAATCTCGATTGAACAACGTTAAATGGCATCCAATAAAAATGCGCTAAATATCTACGGGAGCGTGGCTTGCATATTCAGAAACGGTCTTAGATCGGCAAGTCTAGAATATACGCCAAAACGCTAGCTTCTCTACACTACATTATTTGTATACACATAAATTGTACAAATATCTTCGTTAGTCACAGGGTAAATTGCTGATTAAAAAAGCACACGATTTCTATAAGCGGCTGCCATGAAAACCATGATAATTCAAACAACCAAATAATGCCAGAAAGTATCAGACGGGTTATGATCCGGGAGAAATAAAGGCTTGACGTGTAATATTTATATGATATTATATGATATTCACCGCGAAGTAAGTTGTTTTTGCCAAAAAATCGTCAAGCTAGAACTAATTTCAAACGCAGACCGGTTTTTTCAAGGGTCCTCAGAAATGCTAAAAACCGAGTTTGTGCCCACTCATGCGGCCTCATAGATAGCTAGAGGTCAATGCACAACATTCATGTCATTCATTCATAAAAGAGGTTAGCTGAGGCTTCGACACTATCGAGTCTATAAGGTAACAAATCGCGTAACCTTTTATACTGTCACCTTGGATAAACATGATAATTTTACCGAATATAATGTAGTAGGGAATCAATTATAGACTTATATATGACGGGCCATCAGAGCACAATCTTTACACTAAAGGCGCTGATTTCGATCCTTACAACTCCTCTAGTGCAAGTAAGTTGCCACCATATTGAAAAGCAGTACCGAAGATAGCCGATAGAAAAGGAACGAGTTTTTCGATTGGCCAAAAAGCTGTCGCATCACAACTCAGCCAGCGAAAAAGATTGCTGCCCTACGCGGCATTTAGTTCCCCATAAAATCACATTGAAACTCACCAGAAAGTGTCAGGTTTTATTTACAAAGATCATATATTGTTATATATTGATAAAATAAACCGTTTTATGAAAGAAGATGGCACTTATTAGTCCCGAATAAGTCTTACACTTTGAACAAGTGACACAGTATATGACGCAGGATTATCAAAACCCTGAGTCTCAGGAAGCCGATATCCAAGATTGCGGCTATTTATCAATTAGACTGTCTGAAAGTTTCATTTCAAGTTTCGTCACAGTGCGAGTTTGATCAGGGCATAATCATATTGGAATTGGTGAACCAGTCTTACTTTCCTGAAAAAGGCTGTCGGCTGTCACTGGGTTTATACACTTTGGTGGATTCCGTGACGGTTTATTTCTCTGAAAAACCTCTAGAGGGCGCTTTTTGTGCTGGCTGAAAAACCGTCAAAGGTTACTGAAAAGCTCTAAACCCCTTGCTTTTAAGAGTGTGTGATTGAACCTATATTTGTATAATATGTATGGTGTTATTTCCATAGTAGTAGAATCTACCACGGGCATAATGAGTATATGATGACGCATCATAGAAATCTATGACGGCGACGTTTGCCTAAGTACCTTTCGAGAACTCCTCATCTGGAGCTGCAGATCAAAAATCCAAATAAGACGCTTGCGAGGCTGTAAGATTCTTTGAGGCAGTTAATTTGCCCTTGCCGTAGTTAATATATCGACCCCCCCCCCCCCCCCCAAGAAAAGTTGTTTCGTGGTAGTCAATGTTATCAAGGATTTGCCCTGATAACTCTTGAGACACTAAAACAATAGAAATTTTGGCCAAGTTGCAAGCCGGCTTCGTTTCACAATAGACCATGCATTGGGTCAGGCCCGAATTCTTCTGAGCGAGGAAAGGAACAAATAACGTAATGTTCGAAATTCCTTGGTCGTGGAGTTCGTTCGACTCTCGGCAGTCGGGGCAATTCTTTATGTGGTTGTTTCGATTCAGATCATGTCTTCAAGCATCTTATCGGGTTTTTCGACCAGCATGGGGTGTGTGGTACCGTGTGTAAAAGGCATTATGGCTTTGGGCGTGAACCCAACATAAATACTTTGCATATGGGACATTATGCGTATCAATCATTCTCACGCATGACACAGTTCATATCCTTATATTTCCGACTCGATCTTGACATGCAGCAGTAGAAATGAACGTTTCGTAAGCCGTCCGTCAGGCTTCCTCAGTTTCACGTGGCGATAACCTGCGGGGATTATAATAGAAGAAAGAAGTAATAATTCAACAAGTGGATGGCAAAAGTATAATCTGTTCATATATATATGAGAACACGGAGAAAACAAAGCTATGAATGCTTGACATTTGAATTGTTTTGATATAAAGTGGTCAGGTTGACCTAGTCCATCATCACATTATGTGACTTTCTGTGACTTTTTTGCATTATTTTTGCATATATGTGACCCGCTCTATCAAAACTAGGCGCTTGTCGCATCTGAACTTGACAGGTTGATACGGACTTGTTGTTCATTTCCCTATTGTAGACCTTTTGTGAAATCTATTACAAACTGATTTGGTCACATTGTTTTATATCTCACCCGTACCACTATGTATTGCATCAGATTTGTTGAGTATTATGTCCTCAACATATTGGCGGCGCTAACAACATGAACAAGGTATAGCTTCTAACACGCAATAATTTGAATAATCTTCAACAAGAGCAATTTCTATCCCGTTACAACACAAAGCGCATGACACGACTTATTCAGTGTGACGTCATCGAAGAATGATGCAGTAGAAATAACGTATTTATGCGTGAAAAGATACTCTATCTCCGGAACTATAACACCAGACAAAGAAAATTATCTGGGCCCACCATGGTGACGATATGTGAGCACTACCGAGCTTAATCGAAAAGTTGGTTATTTCTCAAATATCAAAATTGTCAGTTCATCTCTAAGACCTTGATAACTTGGATCGTACAATAGTCATGGTAAGTTTCGCAACCCGTATAAACGACAAAGTACGAAGGTCCAACGGCTGTTCGTGGTGTCATCACGTCTGCACGACACGCGTGACTCCTCTTATACTTATCGGAGGAATCAGTGGAATCAAAAACATTGTCGATAAAATGAGTTCACATTCTTTGTACTTCGTCGTTCTACGTAATGCTAGCGAAACCTGTCCAATGACCAAGCTCATGATTACGTACCTTGCTGCATGGACTCGAATGGAATGCAGTAGTAAGCCAAACCGGTATCCGCCATAGCAGTGTTACTGTCCTTCACTGCCAATCTTAGAAACGCAAGTTCGGGCACCTTTACTGTGAAGGTGAATCTATCGTTCCAAACTGGGTTAAAACCTAAAATTAACAGAAACAATCAGTGTTAAAAAAAGTATGGCTTGCTTACAATATATTTTCGTAATCTCTATTTTCGAGAGGTGAAACTGGGGTGAAACCCATGTTTTCTTTCGCAGGGCCCTGACTATCGCTAGCAGGAAGCTTTTTCCGACCTCTTTGATGTTTCTCTAACTTTATGATAAACACAAAACCCTGTGCAAAGTGCTAGGGCTTCCCGCAGTATGGCAATAAGAATCAAATGCCGGTGTTGAATGGAGTAAATGAGGTGTGAGCCAAACGCTCATAGTGACCCTAAATGTGAATAATAATTATCTCACTCAATTATATAAGCCTCCTACCCCTGTATCGGATGGTCGAGGGGATTACCCGACCAGTCTTTCATAAAGAATTTCGTCTCACAAACCGGCCACTACCTACAGGGAGGCCCAGAATTATTTTCCCTTGTACAAAACCTTGGACAAAACTGGCAAGCAGGGAAACACATTCTTGACCCGTCAATCATTTTACCATTATTCTTCACCACATCAGTTGCCTGTTTCTGCCTATCGGCTTTGACTCCGTAGATCTTGACCTTCACGTACGGGTCCAACACTCCGGAAGATTTCGGATTCTTTGGGAGCTGGTAGCCACTGATGACAGTGATAGTGAGCTTCTTTTCCCATTCTATGGGAAACGGGCCACGAGGATCAAAATTGATATTTCCTGCAAATACAAAACTCTCTGTGAAGTAAACAACCAGGTAAAAAATCTCTTTCAGTTTCTGATACACTGTCATGAACAATTTGTATACGACAAGATTGTACGATATAGACACTGCAACTCATTTTAAAATGGTTGTCCATGACATGACCGCTTGGGCCCGCGGATGGAGTCAAAATGCAGTATCGTCAAATCCGACAGATAAAGCTCAGTAAACAGTTAAGTAGAATCTCCCTTAGTGGACATCTCTTTGGTCCCAAATTGGGTCTTTCCATTCAATTCAACCTCTCTAATCAGGACACCTCTTTAATAAGGACAGCACTTGTCAGTCCTTAGGGTGTTTTTTAATAGACAGGTTCTTCTATGTTATACACAGCATACATGTATAGCGTACTTTCAATCGTTTCCCAGTACTTACTGTCTCTTAGGAAAGCTGGTTTGAGAACGTATCCTGTTTCTCCATTGATTGAGAACAGGCCTTGTATCAGTTGGACTCCCTTGCTAGGGGTCTGGTAGTTCAATGCAACTGAAACAGCCGGAAAGGTTTCTTCATTACGTATATTTGCCATTGCTGGTTAAGCCTATCGATCCCCACGGAAGCTGTTTCGTGAGGGTTGGTGTCATCAAGATTTGCCCTGATAACCCTTTGATAAGACAGTCGAGCAATGTGAACTTAAGCCTAGGTGCGAGAAGGCTTTAAATAGAGACTTTCTGCAACGTCTAATCTCCTGCCCGTATAACGTATCCCTATCAATGTTGCAAACGATGTCATTAGGATGTGTAGTTTCGACTACAAGTGGAACCCCATAGGTATACGGTAAAACGCAAGAACTGTATTCCATGCGGGAAGCAATACGTATGATTCAACTCGCATTTGCTGCTAAACTGAGACTTCTGTCATCTTTCGATCTCTACATCATTGTTTGAGAAATATGGTAGATTACGTTGATGATGCTTTCGTTTATGAGGTATTTTTTGGAGCAATTAGAGGCGTTTTCATTGCCACGTATCTCTTCAGATGTTCACAAATTGCACACGGATGAACTATCGATGCTGAAACTCACTTTATGGCCTACCTACGTATCACGTACCCGTAGGCGCAATACAGATTCGATTTGACGGTGCTGAGTGTCGCTATTGCTTGAAGATAACAGACCGTGTATTAGGCTAGGCCTAAGGCCGAAGTTACATAGACCTCATTCGTTCATTTACCACGAGTCACTTTCCGGATTTTTCTTTCATTCCTCGGTGAATGCACGCCACAAGGCCGTGCTTTTACAGGGGAACGAAAGCAAAAGGGGAAAATGAGTCCTGGGAAATGAACGAATGAGGTCTATGTAACTTCGGCCTAAAGAGATTTTTAATTGTGAGGTAAGATGAAGTACGGTTATCCGATCGATCCAGCCAGGCTTCGAACTACGTCATGCGCCGATTTGAACCGTCATAGGGAGTGGTCCGCCACGACCGCCATGAGTTAGTGTGTACTTATTATGATCCATTTGTATTGTTCGGGTTCAAAGTCTAAGATTATTAAATTGTTCTTATTTAAATGTTTTACTTAGAATTGTATTAGACCCTTGTGACGGATGTACAGGCAGAAGTACATTAAGGAAACCTATAGCGAAACGCTTATAAAAATGGGGAGTTTTGAATGGGCCGATAAAAACCTAATATAAGGCGGGAATAAGCTTCCTTTTAAAAATGTTAGCAGTTTCGAGTTCCCCTTAGGTAGTTGATTATGTAGCCGATGAGCTGCATAAGAAGTAATCATCAATTAAGTTATTTTAACCACGTTCAGCTAGTCAAAATAAAGACTTGTGCTACGACTGGATCTCCTCAACTAAGAATTGTACAAAAATGTTAATATCGGGATATTCGACTCTGATGAGCCAGCAAATGATTATCGTATAAATCATACGTTGTACCATATCATGCACCAAATATGGAATTATCCATACTTGCATGCACCTATATTTTTTTATCAAGTATTGATAAAGACTAGCCTTTATAAATTCTTGATTCTATTCTTACCTATTTGAGCCCCACAGATCCAGCCATCGCACGGATCATAGTTACTGGAGTCTGTCCTCGACCCATCTGGATACAGTCTCACAAGAAATCTCTTGTTGTTCTCGACAAATATGTCAGCCTCGGTCTCCAGTATTTTCTTGAATTTCTTCTCCTTGAGGGACGACATATTGTAGAATTCGTCTAGAGGTAAATAAAGTAGAGATAAGATACTTTTTTCCTGAGAGATTTTGATTATAAAAATGATTAAAAATGACGATGGAATTGGGGGATAGGGTTACTTCCCCTAAATCTCGTATTTCTGGTACCTTTTATGAAAGTAGTAAACTTTTCAAATGTCATCGTTACTTTTAGTCAGAAGAATTAGAACACCCTTGGCAATATTTTGACAAAAACATTTGCCACTTTATATTGTGTAATGCAACAAATTCGACCAATCACCCAATTTTTGCAAAATTGTAAGTTCTCAATTTCGGGGGGGGGACAGATAAATTGAAGAAATGTTATATAATTTTACAAATGAATTTTTGTTGTTGTAAAGGCCCCTTCGGAAAAGCCTTAATGATCAAAATATTATCTTCCCCAGCACATTGCAAAAATAAGTGAATAAGTTGCTTTGCACCTTATCTTGTAGTTTAAAAAAAGGCCTAGCCCAATGCACGGTATATTGTCTTAAGAAAAGTCGTTCACGCCTAGGCATCAATTCCCAATGTTCCGCTGTCCTAACAAAGGGTTACCATGACAAATGTTGATAACATATACCCGACAAACAGCTTTCCTGGGGGGGGGGGGGGGGGGCAAGTAGACGTTATGCATACCAATAAGAATTTAACAAAAACATTGTCACTTACTTTTTTCGAATGCATCCTGAAACCCGGTGAACTTCACCCCGGACATGTACACGCACAATTCGGAGAACTCCTTCGCAATAGCTAAACCTTTCTTCTTCTTCTTTTTCTTCTTCTCCTCCTCCTCCTCTTCTTCCTTCCGCTTCAGTTCTCCAATCATTTCATGCTCGATATCGGCAGCTTCGTCATCCTCGCTCGCATAATCGGCCTCGTCCCAATCTTCATCTTCATCTTGTTCCTCGTTCTCCTCTCCTTCTGGTTTTATAGGTTTTGGAATTTTCTTTCCACGCTTTCCCTAAAATCATAAATTTGAGAAAAAAAGTCAAATACAATCTTTAATTATCAAGAATTGTAGCGAATTGCATTGGAAAATTTCCATTTGTGTGAATACGTGCTTCAATACGTAGAAGTTAATACAACTTAAAATCGCAAATTGGATCAAGGAAAATGCATTCTGTAATCCGCCCAAAAAAATGTTCTGCAATGAACGCACAAGATCAGGCACCAAGACATGTGCGCCAGGACTGCCCACTCCTAAATACGGAGAGATTGGCCACAAGGCCGAACGTTATATGAAAGGAGACAAAGCAGAACAAATGTTTTTTTCGGTTTTTTCCGGATGGCGAAAAAAAGGAGGCGTCAGATTTTGGCAGTTTGCAGTATAGTTCGCTTACTTTCACCAAGATCTTCCCTTTCGCCAACTCGGCTGAGCACATGGCATCGGGGCAGGCGTCGAAAAGATTCGTCAGGAGGTTGTCTCCCATGATCTCCCTCGTGTACTTGGCCAAGACTTTCTGTTGTTCCACTGAGCAGTGATTTTCAAAGGACAGTAGTACTGGGTATCTACAGAGGAAGAGAAAAATGGCAAACTCACACAAATATGCTGTTGTGATGATTAAGCGATAATTGGTGAAGTCAAATATCTTTTTGTTGTTTTTACGATCATTTGATGGGTACTCAAAACTCCTGGTCACTAATGATAAAGAATGGATCACAAATTTCATATTTAAGGCCCCTATAAGGAATCGCGAATCTAGGCATAGCATTTGAAAGAGATGATTGAAATAGAAATTCCACAATCGACATTAAAAACGGTAGTTTATCACGCTTTTTTTGGATTAATATTTCAATGTATCGCTCCACCATAGTAATCAGGCGCAATGACTAGAATATGACAACATTTTATTTGTGTGGTTTTTTTGAGTTAAAAAAACACACAAAAAAACCTAATAACAACATGAATGCGCGCATTCAAGCAGCGATAACCGCCTCATCACTGTTCGATACTTACGCGGAAGGATATTCAACCTGGGATACAATGCTACATGACTGCATGGAGCATTAAATTTCGATAGGTTTCTTACTTGGAAGCCTTGAACGCGTAGTCGTTGATGGCTTTGATGCAGTCCTTGAAAAGTATCTTCGAAGTCAGTGTGTGACCGTGGTAGACTATCGGCTCGTTGTCTGGCCCATCCCAGCAATCCACTGAAAGTGCGGAAAATTTATGAAAAATGAGAAAACTCGGGGAAACATGTAGAATGAACCTGACTTGAGGTGTGAACCAAATACCCAGAGTCAATTATATCATCCGGAATGTTTGTCTCACACCTCATTAGCCCAATTCATCATATAGGCCCTTGGTCTTTAATGTCATATTTTGGGAAGGCCTGGTATTTTTTAATACAGCGTCAAACTTTTGTCGGAATAATCCGGACAGAGTTGGAGAGACCGCTAAGAAGTCGGAAAATGCCTTCTACTATGCCTCCAAGGATAAGGTGTGTAAAAGTCAATGACAAAGCTGTCAAAAGAACTTGAAATCATATTATTATCTGAACTCAATCAAGCGAATGCCAATTTAAAGTCTGGGAAGCTGTCCTTCGGAAAACAAATAACAAACTCCCACCCATGAAATTGGTATTCACTTCAATTCGTTTGTAAAGAGGTCTATTTGCCTTTGGATTTTAAGTTCTGGCCAAAATGAGAGTACCTTTGTTCAACACTTCAGCAGCAGGAAAGTTGTATGATAGGTAAATCACTTACATTCCACACACCGACATCCTTTTTCTAAGACGTTGATATATGCTTCCGTGCTGCTTGTGCCTTTCAGTTGATCACCCATTAGATAGCTGAAATGTTATAATGCATGCACTAAAACGTTTCAGAAGTAGAGTTTATTCACGAACAAAATGTTAAATTATAGCTGCAGCTTAGTGGTTTGAATTCTGGGTTGGCGGTCACGAAGTCCATTGACCTGTTTCAAACCCCTTTAGGCCGAGTGAGACTCTAGACAGGCCCCTTGCCTAAAATTAATATGTTTTGACTGAGAAAAAAACTCATTATTTCCAACATGATAATCGTATAAATTTGAAAGTGTACGTGTTAGGGCAACGAATTTCTCACGGAGTGAAGTGACTTACGTGTTATGCGACGAGTTGATGAAGTAATCTGTCAGTGGCCTAGTCATGTCTTGGAATATCTTCTTGTGTTCCGGTTTCATCAGGTGCTGGGCCCCATCCAACAGATACAGCCTGAAGCCTTCGATACTCATCCGCTCGCTAAGTCTTGCTTTCTCCGATGGTTCATAAGCCTTGAACATGTCCAACACGTACTGGTCACTCACGGTCATCTGCAAGGAAATAGTGATTAGGATCGAAATCTACAGGGTGGCCCAGAAAACTGTTTTATCTCACGCACATGGATAAACAATAGGATTTTATTGTGCAAGGGAAACGTTTTCTGAGCCACTCTGTAAATAAAGACCGAAGAGAGGTGACCACTACCTTTCGTCTTAGAACAGGCCACTGCAGACTTCAGGCCCACCTCAAGGCCGGAGTCGAAATGTGCCAAAGATATTAACGCACAAGATCAGACACCAAAGCATGTGCTCCAGAACTGCCCAGTCCCAAATACGGAAAGCCTGGCCACATGGCCGAACGTTGCATTAAAGGAGACAAACTCTGCAGGTCAAGGCGCAACTAGCTAGTAAAGACTGGTTCATTAGAGACACAGGTCTGGTTCTCTAATATAGCATAGAAATAAAACTGAACGCTGAAAGGAATAAAAACTAATGTTTCTATTCCCCATCTTAGCTCGCCCATGTTAGTTCACAAGGGAAAAAAACGCCCATTATATGGCAAAATGGAAGAATTTGTTTCCTTTTGCTAGTCTACCAATTTGAATAGACTTTTTGTCTAATTCTGGTGACAAAGCGGACGAGTTTTAAACCACCATTTAAAGTTTATATGGTAAAGAAACAGTTGGAATTATAATGGCAGGATGGATGAGTATTTTACATTTTGAATAGCCCGACACGGTACAATCATCCAAAATTCGTAACTTGTTCAAAATAGGATAATTTGGGACCAAATCCAGATTACATCGCTCACGTCGTCATCAATGACGTAAATCTCGTAATGACGTCAGTATGTATATTCAGCCAGACCAGATCATATTCGTGCATGAATCTAGGTAGATACGGGTCGATGGAGATCGGTTTGGTCCCGTGTAAACGGCCCTAATATTATGAACATGTGCACCCCGATTATCCAACAAAGGAATTTTTCAACTGCAACAACTGTTACCGTAACATCATCAGATGGTAGTATTGCATAAGCGTATCAGATATGCTTACGGTATACTTGTGTAGGACTTCATATCTAGACATATCACACTGCAACTGTCCCCAATAGTGCTTTAAGCGTCCAACAAACCAGCGATTAATATTACTGCGACCTGCGACAAAAATCAGTAATCGCAGCGACTACCTTTTTTCTCGCAGTCAAGAGACTGTTTGCCGTACATCTCAGTCATTATTAGTGCGTGTCGCAGTGACAAAAAAGCGCTCGATTGTGAGGAGGTTTGACGAAAGGCTTTGAAATATTCACCATATTGACAAATGTGTTACTCACTTTCTGTTCCTGCGCGAGAAATTTCTTGAACTCCTGTTTCTTCATGTATTCACCATCCTGCGTGTGCCTGAAATGAATTTATTAACCAATATTTCTTTGTTTCTCGGTGAACTATACAAACCTCCCTCTTGAATTCAGGTTCGTTGGTTGAAATATCGAAATTCAATAATTAGAAATTCAGGTTCGTTGGTTGAAATATCGAAATTCAATAATTAAAAGCTGTTTAAGCTGATTTTCCAATGATGGTGCAGTGCAGTGACTGGTAGGAGGCTTTTTCGACTTCTTAACGGTTTCTCTTACTTTTTCCTGATTTGTCCGACAAAAGTCCGACATTGTCCGACTTTTCCTTGAATGTTTGGATTTTTGACTAACCTGTGAAAAATATTAGGGGTTCCCAAAATAGGGCAATGGGGATCAAAGGCCTGTTGGAAGTGGTTCACTAAGGTATGAGCCAAAAACTCAGGTTGATCTTAAGTGTGAATACTAATTAGCTCCCAATTAAGTCACCTCATTAGCCCAATTCAACGCAGGTCTTTGATCTTTAATGCCCTATTTTGGGAAGCCCTGGCATTTTTCTCAGGTTTTCTGCAATTTCCGACCTTTCAGTGAAAAGTCGGATAATGTCGAACTTTTGTCGGATAAACCTGGAAAAGTTAGAGAAACTCTAAAGTGGGAAAAGGCCTCCTACTAGTGAGTGAATACCGATTTCAACAAGACTGTTGTGAAAATGTCGACAGACATAAAAATCATTACAGAAGCCAATTTGCATTGCGCTGACTTACAAGCATATATAGAGTTATTGCTCGAGTGTTCAGCATAAACCTACAAATAGTAAGTCAAGTTTTGAAAAATTAGAAATGAAAATATAAATTTTCTCATTAGTCTACATGTATTACACTTGAGAAACAAATCTGAAGACGCCTCTTTAGTCACGCTAGTGGCCGGGCTATTCACATTCAGCATTTTCTAATATTAAATTACATAATATTCATAAATGTTCCCAATATGGATCTTATTTTTAAATAACTTTAAAGAAAAAACTCTTCTTACCACCTTCAAGTATTCTGAATTTCAAAACGTTCTCGATCTCATAAAATACCTTAACCTCCCTATCAAGAAAGTAACTTGCTTTGAACAAACAGACCATTATGTATCACGGTGTCGGACCAAAAACAATTTTGTTTTTTTTCGTACGTGATATCACTCATGCATAACTAATTTTGGTTGTCGTATTTGCAGTTAATCTGGCAAATGGAATAGGTGACTGGCAATTTCATGATACGCTGTTTCTCCTGCTGCCTGCATAAACAATAGCAAAATTAATCACCACAAGCAGTTATGCATGAGTGAAATCGCGTACAAATGAAATCACTCAAATGATTTTATCTTTCACAGGGCGCAAAAAATATAATCAGTAGAACCTCCCTAATAAGGACATCCTTGGGACTCTCGTATGCTTAATAGATCAAGAGAGGTACCCCGATGAGAGGTCAAACTGAATGGAAACAACCACTTTGGGATCAGAACTAGTGTCCTAAATAGAGAGGCGATCGGAGGCCGCGTGTATTAATAGACACGAAAAATGTACGATTTCTGTCTTGACACGGGGGCAAACCAGCCAACACTCTGAAGAATATTCACAATGTCTGTTGCTACGTACACTTCGAATATTTGGTCTACCTCTGGTCGGGCCTGTAGAGATCTGCAGAATGCCACGAATTCATCCTTGTCAAGGGACTGCTGGCCCTTCTTGTTAGCAGCCTTGTCAGTGTTGGCAGCCTGAAGACAATGATATTGCATAGCAAAATGAATACGCAACTCCTAATAGGTGACCGCGTTCAAATTTTCTTGTTTGTATTATTATGTATTGTCTAGCATCTGCCAAGGGCGTGGTGTTGCGTGTGGCGTTGCGTGATAGGACGACCAGTTGCAGCATAATTATATACCACTTTGTCTATACTGACAATGAACATAGTAGCTATATCTGGATATCACGATATTAACATGATGATTGTGTTCCATTACCGTGACGGCAAGACATGAATACCAAAGATCGTTTCATCTCAAAATCGTTGTTCCGAACTTGGTTTTGCTGTCAGATTCCTGCTTCGTCATACAAAAAGAAAAATGATGGTTTCCATTTAAAAAATGCCCCGCATATTCTTGATGCAGAAACAAGCGATAATCACCCATGAAAGAAATATAGCTTGTCAGCACTTAAAACTGATCTTAAATCTTCAGGTTTGAGAAATTGATTCCGAACTGGAGGTATGGGTTGTCTCAACAAAACCGCTAAAATGTGTACCATAACCGAGGCAGCAGAGCCGAGGTTTTGTCGGGTCAACATGTTAGCGCCACACGAACAGTTTTGTTTGACATTTATACCGACAGTGAGGAATTAAGTCCTATTCTTAAACATCTCAAATTAAATAACAAATAATGTGGGTGCTTTTTGACTGCTTTTTTTTCACCAACCCAAGCAATGTTTTTGCTACACCACAACCGTTGTGAGTTCGAAACTAGGCTTCGTTGCCGCAAAGTGTATTTACACTGTAAAGTGCCGTTTATTCAGTCTAAATCAATGTGTATTAGAATTTGACATTGATTATGTTGATTGCAGGACGTAGCAATAAACGATTTGTGTCGCCGGTACCTGCTATGACCGACGAAAACTCGATAATATTGTGACAGGTCGCTGAATAAAACCCTTTTGTTTGCGGGGTGCTATACGCTTACTTCAAAAAGCAGCTCTATGTGAGATTTCTTGATGTCGATGCCCATTTCTGGCAGGACCTTTTCGATTTCTTTAAAGGTCAGACTCCCGTCCTTGTCCTTGTCCGCCTTGATGAAAAATTCCTTGACCCATCTGATGGTCAGAGTCAAGGAAGTGATGTTCAAGTTCTCTAAAGAAAAACTTATTTTCATGCAGATCATGCGTTATTCTGAGCTTCTTCAAACTTTTCTATCTTGACAACTGTGGTCTCGCTTCTACAATATTCTGAATAACAGAACACTTTCGCGACATAAATTTTCGCGAATGCCTATAACAATCGACACAATCGCGGCGGAATATTCCAGATACGTGATTTGCCATGGGGACAGCGGTTTACATGTTAATGATACTTGATCGAAAAGTTATTTGGATGGAACCTTTTTCATTTCGCTTATCAGCATTATCAAAAACTCATTACACTCATTTAAAAAAAAACTACAGTTTAAAATCAGAAATATAGCCTTTCTTTCAGGCAGCTGTATATCAGGCACCAATCGACCGATTCAGACGTTTCTTGTGCCACTGAGCTGCATTTGCTCTCTACTAACCAATTTCATTTACTTCTTAGTCGTTCAGTTTGGCAATTAATATCCATGGTGCATTGTATGTAGAGCTGTTTTTACAATTGACCCCTGTTTCTGCCAAATAGCATTCCGCGAAATTACTATTTATAGCTCACAAGGTCATTTGCATAAGATATTGATGACGTTTTTGTCACATGACAGTCGGACATCGACACTTATTTCTACGCATTTGAGCTTATTTCAAAGTCAATTATCTTTGACTCTGCATTGATTTTAGCATGAATGATACCATAGAGTCAGAGAGAGAAATATTCAGAACAATTATGTAGTATTTCCAACACTCGGACATGTGCCAGATTAACTTCTGAACGACAAGGTTTGACAGCATGGCCAGAACAGCGATGTAAGAGCTTGGTGAAATGACATGTTATTAATATGACAGCTTTTCCAGTCATCGATGGTTTGCAAGGCTTTATACTACTTGAATAGCTGATTAAGCCTGTCGGCATTTTTGGTAGTGTGAGGTGGGGACAAAATTCCTTTGTTTCTCATAGTTAGGAAGATTTGCGAACCTGAAAGACTGTTTCATACCTTCAACATTGACCCCAAATTGATACTTGATATAAGTTAGCAGACATTGGGTTTCAGACTTGTAAAACTTCACCCAGTATCTTTTCACCGTAATGTGCAAAACAAATTGGGGGTTTCTTGGACAAGGCATGTTTATTCATGTTTGTGAAGTGCATGTAAGTCTTCTGCACTTCAGGTGAAATATATCATCTTCGGCCTGCTAGATGGCATTCATCCTCAGAGTTAAACAGCAGAACACAGGGAGATTATCCCAGCAGCAAAAGTCAGTTGGTTCAATGCTCACAATGTGCTCTCGCTCAAATCCTTCAAAAACTGCGACTGCCAGGTAGGGGTTGAAAAATGCCAATCTCATTCAAAAATTGAGGAAATCCTGACTACAGGTTTTTTTGAAGTAATGAGTATTTGGCATTATGCAGGATGTGAAAATGTCGTGCGTAGAAACGATAGGGATACGTAACACGGCGTGAATTGTAAACTTGCCGAAAGTTTCTAATGTCATTGAAGGATACGAGTCCTGGTAGTCCCTGATATTCGAGTTGTTCCTCTTCGATACCAATGCTTGGATGCCTCTGACCCAGGTGTCGCGTTCCTCGGTATTGTCAGCAACCAGATCAAGGGTTTTCCGCTTGCTGCCAATGACAAGAGAGAAACAGCGGTTCTCCTGAAATGACAAAGTAATAAATGCTGATCACAAAGTTCTATTTGATTCTTTCAAAATATCAGATGTAAAAAGAGTCTAAAAGCGTGCAGAATGATGATTTCTCCGACCCAGCCATGTAACGCACGCGACAGACTACGTACTCTATCCCCGGAACTATAACACCAGATAACTCCACCCCGAACCAGTATGACTTACAATCATGACCTGCTTATTTCTGGTTGGTTGATGCATGAAATAAGACGTAGGAAGGCTGTCGTAATCAACACATGAATATTCACTATAAAGGTGGGCCTCGTGACTTTTCTTTGTCTAGTGTTATAGTTCCGAAGGTAGAGTATATTACGGTACACAGTGAGTGAATACGGTAGTGCCACTGCGGACTGTTGGCGGTCTATCACATGGCAGTCAGGCGTTTGTGTTTTCTAACTTGACCGCTGGGGTGCGTCTATGTTTGTTAAAGTCGATGTGTTTACTTTAGGTTAAAGCGAAATGACAATAGGCACGATACAAAAAAAAGTTCTTTGAAAGTGCATGTTTTTTCATCGCAATGACTAACCTATGCTAGTGTACATGCACCCTGAATAATAAATTCAGCATGTAACTGGCATGTCGGTGGTACATACATTGCATTCACCTGGAACAGCTGACTGTCAGGCCTCTTGAATGCAATGCATGTACAGAGGCCTATCGGGTATAAACATGAAAACAACTATCACAGACAACGGTAATTTCAAATTTGACGTTGACAATGTTGGTTTTTTTCTAGTACAATGTAGCAGCTATTTTGACCAGAATTATTGCTGAGCTATATAATGAAGAATGTGCAAAATATATTTTAACCTCTTACATTGGTTTTGCACGCCAATAACGAGAGCACCTAAAGTAATGTACAAGGAATACTTACACATTTGATTTTTGTTTCTTTTTTGGGCGGGGGCGGGGGCTATTAGAGCTTGCTCCATATTCCCGAGAATTTTCGGGAATATGCAGCACCTTTCAGAAGCACTACATATTTAGCCCAAAAACATTCTATGTCAATTAAATTACCAGAGTAACTCGCAGTAAGATAGAAATTATAGACATTATAAGCTGGTCCGCCCTGTTCCTGACTTAGTCAGAATAAGAGAGGACATACCGGCACATTTGACAACCTTGACTTGTTCTTGTTGAAGACTTCAGTGTTCATGTCAGTCCGCACCTCCACGATTTCATCCACAGAATCTGAGAAAACGATAAGAAAGATTTTAGAAAAAAAATGTCTTACACTTTTGAAGGCAGGTATGCAGTATCATGATCATGATTAAGCTCCCTAAACGTCTAGCATACATCTCAGAAGTGTACTCGAAGTCGTAGGAAATGCGACGCTGGTGATGGAACACTATTGAAGCAAACGATATCAATATGCCAAACTTTAAAACATTTCCAATTTTGTTGTTCGCCATTTTGTAATCGGCCAAATAGAAATCGTGAGAGAGTTGTTGTTTTTCTTTTAGAAGTTTTCGCGAATTGCACAATTGAAAAAGCCCGAACATAAGTAACTTACAGCTGTTTCTGTGCCAGGGGAATATCTTCTTGGAATTAGTCTGTTCCATGGTGAGACCATCCTTGACTTTGAAACCTCTGTCGAACGACCTGGACCGCCTGACTTTTGTCAGAGAACTTCCAGATGACACCTGCTCTATGCATTTGTTGACTGAAAAATGATTTGGTATAATTAATGATTTTATGATTAAAACCTTACTGAGTACTTTACTTAAAGAGACCCAGTCATGACTCAAGTATTTATAGAGACCAGCTGAATGTAGTAAAAATAAGTACATTGGTGATTACCTCTTATGCAGTTCATTGACTGGAGTCAGTAATGTTATGTAAAGTTATGCAATGTTACCCAGATGCCTAGCTTACACAATCAACTACCTGGGGGAACTCGAAACTGCTAATACTTATCAATGGAACCTTATTCCCGCCTTAGGTTTTAACCGGGCCGTTCAAAACTCCCCATTTTTATAAGCGTTTCTCTATAGGTTTCCTTCAATATAATTTAATAATTGATAAATAATTGTCAAATAATTTTAAGAATTGATAGTTATCTTATAATGTTGATAATTAATAATTGATAATAATCAATAATTAATCGTTAATGATTGAAAATTTATAATTTATAATTAATTATTAATTATTAGATATTAAGTATTGAATAATTCTCCCTTGGCAAAACAATCAACCTATCGTTATATGATGCATGCAGCTACGAAATTCCAGAAAGATCAGGCTAGACTTCTTTTGCGCATTCGGTTGCAATGTAAACCCTTCAGCAGATACAGGTACAGTCCTTCCAGAAAGTAAATTTCCACCGTTTTTTTTAAATATCACAGAGATAAGATAAAATATTTGAATGCGGTTTTCAGCAGAGTATGGTATATTTAGTTGGTCATATATCTGTTGTATTTGGATGCACCTAATTCCATCCCTTCTTTATGTAACAAACATTTTTAAAAAGGTACAAAAATCACTTGTTTTATTTCATGTGCCTTTCAAAAGTTCAAATGACCCCATGAACTCTGCTTTATGACCATCATTTTTTGGCACTTTCAATTCCGATGAGTGGATTCGATAGTCATGACAAATGCACATTTTTGCTTAGGATTTTTATGTTATTTTAAAAATCTCTTCCATAACCTTTAATGAAGACCCCCAATCCTCCATGTATGAGCTGACTTGGCCGTAACTACCCTGACTGACTGCATTGCTGATTATGAGGGGTGTTCTCAAAGGTCACCAGCTGACTGAAAAAAACAATCGCCTGTAGCGAGCTAAAGCTAATCTTCAAAATGAAAGAATTTAGCATGAATTGTCTAGTAATGAAAGCAAAAAACCTTTGTTGCGTCATAGTTCACCCATACATTGTGAAAAAGAACGAAAATAAAATGAAATAAAAAAGTTACTTTTTGGACATTTTTTCAAATTGCCAGTTACATAATGAAGAGACAGGATTAGCTGGGTCCAAATACAACAGATACATGACCAACTAGATATACGATTTTCTGCTGAATATCGTATTCAATTAACTTATTCTATCTCTGTGATATAAAAAAACCTGTGGACATTTACCTTCCTGAAGGACTGTACATGTATGTAATCACAAAATAATACGTTGGTGCTCACTTGAACAGGCCCGTGGAAAAAACAAACCCAGTCCTATGCATCAACAATATGACTTGGGTTGCTTTTCCAGGCACCCCTACACTTTTAGACTGGTATAATAAATCAATTATATTAGTGCTAAATTCATTGAAAATTCTCATTCATGTATATATGATCATAAACCAATATCCCGAGTAGGACAGATAGTTCCAGTAAGAACACCTCAATCACGGGCCTAACCCAGTGCATGACTCATTTAATTGCCAGTGTCTCTCACTTTATGACGAAACAAATTGCCAATATATAGGCCATAATAGATTATAGAAAAACAAGTCATCCTATCAAGTCCCAGGGACTTGGTCTGCAGTTCATTTTAATTTTCTATTATAGTAACACAATTTTTCACGGTGAACTAGGCAACCTGACCAAAAGGCCGTTTAATCGCGGTGTTTATCATTTCATGACGAAATAATGACCCATTAATGATAGCAACGTGTACAGTGGCCAATAGAGGACATGCGTTTATTTTCACTATATTAGGATATTTTTCTTTTTACAATGCGTTTTTTTCTCTCGAATTACAACCGCCGTCGGATCTATTTCTCACCGCCGAAAAAATAATTTCCACCGCTGGGTTAAAAATAATAATTCCCACCACCGCCAAGGAAAATAATATCCACCGCGGTGGAAATTAATATCCACCGCGGTGGAAATAATATCCACCGCGGTGGAAATAATATCCACCCGGCGTCAATAACGAATTAGCTCCCGCTCTGATCTTTCTCATGTTGTTACTCTCCTTGACCTGATACTAGTCCAGCCACAATCGTGGTTGTAAACATATTATTTCCACCGCGGTGGATATCATTTTCCTTGGCGGTGGTGGGAATTATTATTTTTAACTCGGCGGTGGGAATTATTTTTTCGGCGGTGAGAAATAAATCCGACGGCGGTTGTAATTTGAGAGAAAAAAAACGCATTGTAAAAAGAAAAATATTCTAATATATTGAAAATAAACGCATGTCCTCTATGGGCCACCGTAAACGTGTCTAGGACATGTTAAGATCGTTTCAAAATAGATGCAAACACTTCCTTAGAGGAATGCATTGTACCTTTATCATAGTTAAAATTATTGGTGTTGACAAAACGATAACACGGTAGTGTGAAGGCATGCATATATGTAGATGATGGGATGAATGCACTTCTGCATTGCATGATTATGCAACTACTTTAGAAGTGTGTCTGGGCCGTTTGTCATACTGCATTATACTTCGTCTTCTAAAAGTATGTTTAGGAAGTTTTTAGATTAGCCAACCTCAAAATTTGACAAAATCTGTTGCCGTGGTCGTAAGCATTACGTGAACGTATAGAGTTCAAGACAATGCTACTCATACAAAGCAAGAAACGGACATGCCTGGCCTCGGCTTACATATCAGAGCTCCTCCCATTCTTCGACCCCAGGCGATCTCTGAGGTCTATATAGACTGAAGATCCCCAGGTATCGCCTGGAGACGTACGGTTGCAGGCGCTTCCTTGTGCAGGCGGCCAGACTTTGGAATGAACTCAGTGTTGATATTCAAAAAGCTAAGACTGTTGACAGTTTCAGGCGTGGGCTAAAAACCCATCTGTACGGACCATTTTTTGAAGAACCGCAAAGAGCAAATTCATTTTGGCTTTTGCGTTATACAAGTGTAAATTTATGTTTCGTTGTTCTTGCCGTATAATTAAGGCGTATCGACCTCCATGAAAGCTGTTTCTCGTGGGGTCGATGAAATCAAGATTTGCCCAATTTGATAAGGTAGTAGAACAATATTGGAATCGAGGCCCAGGTGCGTGTGGGCTATATTTATAAACAATAGACCGTGTATTAGGCTATTGGCGAGCATCACACCACTAACAGCAGTGCGACTAACCCGAGCAAGGAAAGCTTAAAGCGAACATCGTTCGAGCAACACAATGGGTGATTTCAAAGTTGGTTACGGTTTTAACACTGAGATTTAGTGTTAATCTTAGTGTCAATCTGTGGCTATTAATCCTGCTATCAGATTAAAAATTAGTGCTTTATTTTCTCTTAACACTTACACTGACACTAAAACAAAAACGTATGATAAAACCGGAATTGAAATCTGGTAAAGTGTTAGTTTTAACACCTAGATTTTGTCTTATCCTGGGGTTTAAGTGCCACACCAACACCAGGAGTGCGGTCTTAATCCCAGCTTGGTGTAATGTTCTCAGCACAAGCAATGCATTTTGTACTACCGATAACATAAATGCCTTAACATTAATCTGTTCGTTGGCATTAACAACGAACAGATTTCAAAGTTGATATTGGTTATCAACTTGCATCAGCTGACTAGTTTTGGAGTTTCAAATATTTTTTTCAGTGTTGTTTGGTCAGATATGCTGATTACTATAGAAAACATTAATTTGAATTGCATTTGTTGGATTTTGGCACTTTCAAACATATTGTAATCTTAACACCAAGAAGCACATGTTTTTTAAGTGTTAAGACAAGGTTTTTAAATGATTGATGGACGCCAAAACTATATCTTAGTGTAACTGTAAAACCTGGTGTGATGCTAAAACCTACTTTCAAACAGGATTAAAACTTATTCTAAGTATTACACTAACACCAAGCATGTTTTCAATATTGGTCTAATCTCTGGTTTTAGTGTCAGATTTGGTGTTAAAACCTCGTCTTAAAACTGACTTTGAAATCACCCAATGCCCTTACCGCCCCTCAATTGGTATCAAGGCAATAGATGCATCATCAAATCACACATTTCTGAATGGAACCCTATTGCAGGTTCGTTTGTCAGCATGTTCATCATGACGTAATGCATCTTGTTGACTGATCTGCTCTGGACTTCTAACAGGAAATGAAAAGGTTCATTTTCACCGCCCGGGAAAAGGTAAACAAAGTAGGCCGGAATATTGGTCGCCCTCGACCAATTGGCGACATAAGACGAAAGACGAAAATAAACGTTGTAAGTGGGGAAGGAAGGACCGGGCTCGTTATTCCAAATCTAAAGTTTGAATATCATTTATATTCCCAAAGGATGTCGCAGACTTTTCAAATATGATTAATCACATTTGATTGTGACTAACATCGGAAATTCATAAGCGAGCGGACTCGGCATATTTCTATTCAGGTGAACAACATTTTACATGTTTTACTAAACTCATCTCTCAGACAGATATCTGTCTCCTTATTCGAAGATCGAGTTCCCCTTTTCATGCCTACGCCCATTCATGAACAACTGTATATAAAATTGGTAAATGATAAATGCCTGTTTTAGACGCAGTCCTCAACAATACTTGTCAAAAACCAGACAGTTATGTGTTCTTTCGCGCCATGGTGACCTAAATCGAGTTCAATAAATCTTCGTAATGTCACCATCAAACACACATGACTGAGTTTCAGTATGTGTAATAGCTCTAAAGTCCCTCGATAGAGTGGCCATGGGTACTTATAAAGCGCTATCAATCTCTAAAGTAAGGTGACTTATGAAAAAGCCAATTGTCTCTAGGCTGTGTATCTTATGCAGTTCTGCCCTGTTTCTTTTTCGCTTGTAAACTTTTGTTGCACCACTTGTCGGGTCAGTATACGAAAAGAAACAGCAGAACCTGGAAAGTTTTTCTTGATGGTTTTGAGTAGTTTTGACTGTGGACAATAACTTATGAAAGAGCCTTCATTGTTTGGTCTATTTAAACATTAACATGCTCTTAACATGAATGAGACTTGAGTTAGAAATAAAGTGAAAACTAACTGCATGGAATCACCAAAATGTATCACTCAGTATTGCTCCCCGCTCAGCAGGCGCCTGCTGCATATTCATTAGGGTGCATCAAAGTGATAGGTATAGAGACAATGCAACTGAGTCTGCTTGCAATGCAATTCGACACGCTGATTAATCCTAGTCTATTCATTCCAATTCGTTGTACCAGGTTACAAGTTATTGGGAAAATATAGAAACAATGCCACAACAAGTCTACAAGTTTACAAGGGAGCAGCCTAATGGATACGTACGCAACCTTAGGGCGCGTATCATACTCAATATCCTGCTCCCATGATACCAACAACAACAGTAGAATAGGCAACAAAAGTTCATGCTGTGTGTGCATGGCGCGTCACGAGGTCACACGCGAACACGAAACAAGGAAAAGGTGCTCGAGTGAACACCCTATGGACATGATGGCTATACCGTCCAAGACTAACTGCTATTCACCACTGCAGTTGGAAAATATGTCAAACATGTCCAAGGATAGGGAGTCATGAGAGAAAAATGGGTCTATGATGCGCTATATAATATCTGAACTATGAAATGTCTTGGGTCGCAAAAGAACCATTCCTTATAAGTCCGTCACCATGACCTTCAGGTAAAGAAACTTTTTCAGCACCAGCAAAAGTGTTCGGAAAAGCCAGTCATGGTGTTCATCTTCAGATGGTTACTCGTTGAACATGTCTGATTTCCGGATATGATTCTGCACAAGTTTTACAAAAATATTGACCCCGGTGATGCGTTTTAACTGTAAAAGGTAGTCTAGTTCTCTACAGGGTGACTAAGAAAACTTTTCCCTCAACACAGTTTTCTGGGCCAATAACATTTTCCCAAACAAGTGATTTCTAGGCCGCGTGCTTGAAGTAAATGAAAAAAAACCCTCTCATTGGCCAATGCCTTCGGCTATCATCGGAAATATCCGAACCAAAGCAAACGACTGGTAATTAGCACTTCCCATCTCCAACACCATGTACCGAGTTTTGATCTGATGTCATGTTTGGTTCAACGAATTGATACCGAACTGGAGGCATTGGTTGTTACACCAATCACCACGAGGGTGGCGCTAAAATGTAGGCCAAAACCGAGGCTGGATGAGGCCGAGGTTTGCAGAGAAATGACAGCGCCATCCGAACAGTGTTCGGTGCAACAACTAATTCCGCAAGTGAGTTAGGTATCAGTTTTTATTCTAAAACAATGACGCAATTCATTGTGGCTGTGACTGCGTTTTGACCACTTGCATATTTTGCACAAACCCAAGCGATGGCTTCCTAACTGCTGCATTTCATAGTGCAATATACACCAACTGCAAACTGCAGCTCTTTGTAAACAAGGTGTTTCAGACGCTCGAAAAGGTTTCAAGAACTCCAAACTGTGCATATAAATGACTCAAATGTGGGGGCAAAGTTAATGAATATGCGCAGGCGTTAACCATATGAATACAATGCTGGTAGGAAAGGCTTATTACTTTCAACTGCCGTTGATGTTACGATAGATGCAAAACTATTGCCAAGCAGAGACTTTATATGAGAGATCAATAGCAGTGTGGTAAGAAGGCTGGACTCATGAGTTGGGGAATAATGGGTTCCGCTCTCTGAGAAACCACCCCTGTGTATGTGATATTTTTGTACTTAGGAGGCTCTTGATCGGGACCTCATGGTTGAATTCTATCCACCCAGCAGCATGGGCGTGGGATTTGCCTGGCATGAGGATAATGTGCCTACTTGACACCATGCGCTGCCACTTGTAGTATCACACTGATGCTGTTCTCAGACAACGATTTTAGCAGTGTTGGAAGGAAGTTTTGGGCATGGCTTGCGAATTTCTGGCAGGCCTAAAGTTACACCCCGTTCTAGTGCATTGTTTATTGCAGTTCAACGAGTTTTCATTAATCGTGTTTGGAGATATCGCGGTCCTGCTGGAAGCCATTTTTGTATGAAAAAACCAACACTCCCAAGTTGTCCCTTTATGTGAATAAAATGCTTGCCTGGGAGATATCATGCGATTGACCATGCAGTATCATGTACAGGGGAATTTATTCTCCGAGTCGCCCAAAAAATAACAATCCCCGAAAATGTATGAAACAAAATGTATTTTCTTTAGCTTAAGGCAATATTTCGGGAATCTTGTATTGCTAAATGCTGATTCCCTCGATCATATGTATTTGGGAGAAAAACATCGCTTCCTTCTTTCTTAGCTCAATGATGGTGTTATTTAGTCGGGCATTCGGATCTGCAGATCAAGGGCAACACAGTTCACCTCGCTTTAGCAGGAGAGCTACATGACGCTTGAAATCAGTCAATGGAAGGCCAAGTATGATTTGGCCCGCACGAATATGAGGTGGCGAAAGATCGGACGAACCTACTTCCTCCACACGTGACCCAATGCACTACCAGCGGCGGGAGAATATTTCTCGAAGGAAGATAAGCCCTTGATATATTACACGACAAGTAGTTTGAACGCCGATCCATGGCCAATTTTGTGAAGCAATGCCGAGAGTACTTTTCAACTTTTTTCGATACAGTTCGTCTTTCGGCTCAAATCACTTCCGATGTTTGCTTCTTTAAAAAACTGACTCTGGAGCTGAAACTGCCCCACTGATTTGACGTTGATGCTATTCCTTCTCTAAATTAACTTTGGGTCTCGGGGTACTGGTGTAAAGTTTTTAAGGGTTTACGTTTCTGAGTGTTTACTCCTATTGAAAACGCTGAAAATGACCGTCTCTCTAGCTGCAGTCATGCTGCGTTCCTCACAGTTTTCCTTTACATTGGTGTCTGCTTTAAAAATAATTTCTAATTCTGACGTAAATTTTGATCCTGGAGGGGTCATGTGTCTCTCAAGAGTTTTTGCCAAGAAGAAATCGAGAGACTTGGTACTCACGATGCTCCGAGTTCCAGATACTGATTTAATGAGGCGACCTCTAGAGTCGATATTAAAAGTCGAATATCCCTACTTTATATACATGTACTTTGATAATAAGACATCTCCCAGACAGCACCAATCATTGCGTTTTTTTTTAGGTCAGACGGCCTGACCAATTTGGGACTGTGGCGATCCAGTGATCTACGAGAGATGGGAACGCTCAAGCATTCTGGGCGATATGGATGAGGTAGACTGAGCATGCTTCTAATGGGCCGAGACTGAAGCTGTATTATGAATCCAACCAATTACCACAAAGCCATCAATACTGGCAGGCAAAAATATAAGAAGGTTTCGAAACCCTTGCGAACGACGAAGTATGAAGGGTCTGTGATGTACATGTATGTATTCATTTTTGCGGCGCCTGCTAATAATATCCTACATGTATGCTCAGTCGTGGAGAAGTCGGGGAAAATTTCAGATTAAATGCATTTACAGCTTTCGTACTTCGCCGTTCATATACGCAGCTCTTCGTAAGGCTTGCGAAACCTGCCTACTACCGTAAAATTATTCATCACGAAGCAGATTTTACAACCTACCTGAAGGCTTCTGATCTGGAAAAAGGACGAACTTCTGTTTACTCATGGCTAATTTAGAATCCTAAGTCAAATATCGACGTACTTGTCGTAGCTATACTGAGTAGTGCGGGACCAATATCAAAATTATCCTCTAAGTCCTCAGGATAGCAAACTATGCCAGTTTGAATATATGAAACGTCCTCAGAACCACTCGCTTCTCAAATACATGGACCCGATTTGTGCTCGCGGGACAACACAACAAGACATTAACATTTTCAATTGTGTAACATCGTCTTATTATGTGTTTATCGGAAAAGCTGATGTCATTATTTTAACAACTGCAGTTTATTGCGCCGGTTTGAATACCAATCATAATGACCTCATTTCGCATAATGCCCAGCCGACATCTGCCGACAAAGGATGTAGGTTGCATTCACTTCCATTTACTCTTTGAATTTGAATGCAATCCTCGATGTTACTATACTGATACGGCACCTTTTATTCACAATGTAAGATACAACAGAAAGTTGACTCTTCTGCTTATTTGATACAACAACAACAACAGCTGTCGGAGTGGCGGAGTGGAAACATAACTGATCAGCAAACATCTGTCTACTGCGAAGTCCAAGTTTCGATGCCTGAACGGTCCCGTTGGGAAGGCGACTCTCTTCGAGAGCGGTAGACTCTATCACTCTCCTCCAATCACTCACTACAGTGACTGGTACTTGGTACTTGACGGCATTACACTCGTCATGAACTAGATTTGGGGGCGTCAGCTTCCGGTTCCACAACGTCCGCAGCTTCCACAAAGATGGGTAACCTCGAGTCAAGTAAATAATCAGGAATACCAGAGTGCTCGGTATAGACAGATGCGCGGCGGATAGGGTCCGATGCGCGGCGGATAGGGTCGAAGTTACCTGGACTACGAGAGCGAAGGCTCTCCCGGGGTCTCCGGTTTCCAACTGCTTCAAACATATATATTTGCAGAGGGCTGGGCGAAAACAATCAAAGGATACCCTAAACAATGTTAAACTGCCTTCTTTTTGATACACTATGCCCAAAATGCGCAAAAAGCGGTCAAGCTGTAATTTCATGTCAGGTACACTGTCAAAATGTATTAATCACCTGCACTCAAACCCTGGCTGGTCAAAGTAACAACTGTCATTGAGTTGTTGGCTCGATATTGCAACTGAATGTTTTAGAAATTGTTTGGAAAGGTTGCCGGTGTAGCAGTGTCGGTAACGATGTTTTAGAAAAACTGCATAATACTATAGGTTCTACAACATTTCTATGTTTTCAAATATTGCAAAGCAGTTGCAAGTCCTTTCAACAACCTGTTGCATTTCAAAAGGAAGGTGTTGCAGCACTGCTTGCAACTGAATATTTAAGGAATGTTTTAGAAGTCACCGGTGTATAATAAAATGCCTTAAGGGGTGACCACAGGCACCACCATTTTGGCTAGAATTCGAAGTTTTCAAACAGTTAGAACTTTTTTTAAACGAGGTAAATGCTAATTTCAAGGCTGGGAGTCAGTTATTTGTTTTCTAGAGAACAGACTCCCACCTTTGAAATTGGCATTCACTTCATTTTGAAGGCATTCTACTTGCTTTTGGATTTCAAGTTCCAGCCAAAATGGTGGTGCCTATGGTCAACCCTCAATATTATAAGGTCAGTGGTGACGCCAACACTTTTGAAAGCGTTACCAACCTGGCATGCCTGGAGGGAACATCTAGTGAAGGTACAATCTTGGAAACGAAGGAGGGGGGTCTGGGATACCTTTAAGAAAAATGGGAACTTTAACACCATTCAGTATACATCTATTATGCCCTCTTCATGCATCTGATCGGAGGACTGAAATCTGAAGTTGATTGCTTGTTCAGCTGAAAAATCGTTGCGATGAAAAGGGATCCCCCCCCCCCGCCCCATTCATCTGCCACTGGGTCTAATGTAAAGGCACAACTGCTATGTCTCAATAATGCGTTGTGGCAAACGCTAATTCAAATAGAACTATGCAGTGCTAATTTATAAGGCCTGTAAAGCCGTTGATTCTTATCCGGCCGGCGCATGTGTCTGTGTGCTCAAAAAAAGCATTTCTCCCCCACAGCGTAGGTTCCTCTGGGATCTCCCGTTTCTACCCATATCATCACAGATCGCCTAATGTTATCTATGGAGCTAATAATTTCCAATAGTTGATACTCAGCTCTCAACTTACTAAAACAAACTTACCTGGTTGCTTCAAAATCTTCCTGTAGTCGTGTGGTCCATTTCCACCAGTTGCCATCTTTTGTTTTTGATATCCAAAGAACTGAATATCCACAACCAATCAAGTATTGTTTTTAGTGCAATTGCAAGGCACGTCTTCGCCTAATTTCGTTTGTCGATCAACTCCTAAAGTCACAGGTATCAATAAAAACAGGTTTCTCGGCCGAACCTCTTTCGGTTGGTGGCAGGGTAAGTTTTAAAGGTATTTTTTACTGATGGCAGGCATCAGACACATAAAAGGCGAATGCGTCTTTAGTACGACCGAAAAACTGATCCCCTTCCTAGCAAATACAAGAATGAAATATATGAATCCCCCAAATTATGTATTTTATCAACAGCAATCAAACAGAAGTGCCAAAGTGCTATCAGCATTGGATGGGCATGTGAGTTCTACTATAAGACTTTTAGCAATTAAATTGCGAAATGAAAAGAAAAAAATCGGGAGTACAAAATCGGATCGGGTGGGGGCGAGAAACAGAATTTTATTTTAGTCTGAATAAATTGGACATCGACAAATGAAAATACTCCTTCCCCTCCCGCAATATTTGTGATTATACTCCTATGTGCTGTTCTTGCTGATTCAGTAACATGGAAAGTATCAATACGTGTTGGCTTAATCCTATACCATGTGAATTTACGGGACGGCCACCTGCTCAATAAGAGGACTGCTGTTGATTTCGCAAAGCCTACGATATATACCAATATGCCACTGCCAGATGATATATCTAGCAAAATATTCCTATCCGTATTTATGTTTCGCCTCCTTGATAGAGCCTAACGTGGATATAGAAGTCACGAACCTTCCAAATTGGCGTCTAATACCGCCTATGAAATATAGCACACCCGTACAGAAAGATGCAAACTGGCTAAATCCGACGACCTAGGCAAGGCAATATTAGTATCGATAAATTTCATAGGCCTTTATTCAATGAAGACATCCATGTAAACAGTCATGAAAATGGCCCCATTGACATCTATTGATAAGCTATCCTTCGTAAATATGCTAGTAGGCCTAGTTTTAAATATTATTATTCAAATTATCCCAGTCTGGTCCACACGTAGTCGTGTTCAGTCATGTGCTTGATCAATATATATATATTTGTTTATTCCTCCTTAGATAAGAAGACAAAATTTACAATGAATAGCATAAACGCTTAGAAATGAAAGTTAAATGAAATGACATGTATGTACAAAGTGCTACATTTACTGGTTAGGGTCGTATAATATGTAGCTAGTTAGTATACCCTCCAGCATTCTGCATCAATTTTCAGCATATGAATGTTATCGCTGTAGTCAAGATGATCAACTTGTTTCCCAAGAAGGGTTGCTGAGAGTTCAGAATCGTCCATGTTCCAGAGTGCGGCGTTGACAAAAACAGAATATTCATTTTCAAGTCGTTGCCAGAATAAATCTCGATTTTCGCTGAAATCGGGACAAACGCAGAAGAAATGTACATGTGGATCTGTATACGTTTTATGGCATCTGGGGCACTGTGTCGATTCGGACTGAATTGTAAGTGTGTTGAGTCTTGCGATGAAGGCAAAGTTTTTCTTAATCAAAGGATATTCTAAAGCGGCTAGCCAGATGAGCGAGGGATAGTCCAATGATTTTTCGATTTCTAGAGTTCTGCTAAGACCGTTCGCTCTACATTTTTCGGCAAATAAAAAGTTCTCGTGATTGATAATGGTTATTTTCGTGAGTGATTTGAGCGTATGCCCCTGCGGCAGTACAGGTAAAGAAAATGTTTCACTGCTCATAAAGCTTTCAAGAATATGGCGGAGACCATATTTGTCTAATGCAACGCATAGATGTGGAATAAAACCTCCATGTTCGTTGTTTCTCCTTTGATAGAATGCTTTATAGCGGAACTCGAACACTTGTAGCGGCAGTGAATGCTCGGGCATTATGGAAAGTTGTTTGAAAAACAGGATGCACTTTTCATCTAATAAACCTCTCAAACTACATTGTCCTATCATCGCTTGTGAAATCACTGTTCGCGTGTTCCTGCTGAAGCCCTGCATTCGTTTTAAACAGAATCGATGGGCGGGTTCGAGAATGAGGAGGTCAGACTCAGACATTTGGGACCAGAGTTCACATCCATATAGGGCTCTGGGTAAACAAATGAGGCGATAGAGCTTTACGCTGCAGATCGGATTGAACGAGTTGGGTTGGATTCCTGGTCCTAAGATTGACATTAGTGAGCTTTTCAGCTTTTGAGCAGCCGATATTGCAATGTTAGTTGATTTTGGATATTTGTTCAGTGTTATCCCGAGGTGTACAGTAGATGTGGTTTCAGCAATGGGCATAGGCCCTAGCCACCATGTTCGAAGTTCCTTCAATCTTTTCCAATGTTGCGCAGATTCGCCAAATACAATTATTGCACATTTGTCGTAGTTGAAGTCATATCTCCATTTGAGCGAATATCGGAAACTGCACAGGAGCATGCGGTCCAATCCATATTTTGTTAGCGAAAGTACGGCTAGGTCATCCGCGTGGCACGGAGACCCGCAGTTGATTTCACCGAGGCGAGCACCGACACCAAGGTTGTCTAGATTGTCTAGCAGTTCGTTGATGTACAGTAGGTAAAGCCATGTTGAAAGTACGCCACCTTGCCTTACGCCCTGTCGAACGTTAAACCAATCAGATCGCACATTGTTTTCGACTACACAGCTTTGTATATCCGTGTAGCACGCTTTGATAAGGCTCCATAGAGGACCTTGTATACCGAACGTATGCAGTTTATAAAGCAGGCCACCATGCCAAACCGTGTCAAATGCTTTGGCGGTATCTAAGAAACAGGCATAAACTTTCGAGTGTCTTTCTAGCATGTTGGCCACAGTCTCTTGCAAAACGAAGGATGTTGAAACGCAGCTTCTTCCTACTTGGTAGGCACTTTGCTGTTTATTTGGAAAGTTCATGTCATTTTCAGCTACCCACGCATTTATTCGCGAAAGTATCACGCATTCGAGTAACTTGTACACTGACGGCAGCAAGGTAATTGGGCGGTAACTTTGCGGGGCATTTTTGTCTTTTCCTTTGCCTTTATATAGGGTATGAATGACTCCTTGTTTGGCGGGTTTTGGAACGTGAGACGTTTTACGAATTGAAATAAACAAGGAAGCAAGAAGTGTATGCAATGCATGGCCTCCGTATTTTATGTGTTCATTTGAGATGCCGTCAATTCCACACGCTTTATCATGTTTTAGCGTTTTTATCTCAGCCTTGATCTCATCAACCGTAAAAGGTTGGTCAAGAGCGGGGATATGCACGGCGCTGTCGGCAGAGTCCTTTTCAATTGTTAGTTCTCGCACCTTGAAGCGCATGCCCAGTATGAATTGAGCCCTTTCGCTCTCGCGCTAGACCCGAGTAACTGTTGCGTACACGATCATGTACTGTACATGTAAAGTAGTGCGCAAAGTATTGAAAAAATATAATATCATATGTTTTGGTCTAACCACTAACAACCTTCGTATAAATATACACCAGCAACCGTTTTCGGAATGTGAGTTGACTGTCGATGATTGCAGTATGTACTTATCATGCTTATCGAGACTTTCTCTGTGTATGATTTCGGACTTTAATTGTTCCTGGTTATAAAAATACAGATAAACAGAAAAAACGCGTTTAGGCCTATAGTTCTTTGAAAGCACATTTCGGATATATCCCTCCTATATACCTTTTCTGAATAAATCATCCGAAATGTGCTTTCAAAGACATTTAGGCCTAAACGCGTTTTTTTCTGTTTATCTGTTCTTTTTTATTTCGGGCACTGCTAATGCCGCAAGTACCACGGCGCGAGATAAAACGAAATTGCAAGAAACGTCCTCGTCCCTAAGATCCGTAAGCCAGGCAAAAAGAAGCTGGGTGCTGTTTGTCTAGTGTAATGGTACCCAGGGTGCTTATTGTCCAGTCGATCTCGAACCTGGGTACCATTTGTCGGCACCCAGGACAACATCCACCCTTTCAGCGTTAGTAAGATTAAGAATAAACCTGTTCACACTCGTGTTGACCACAGTTATGTCGTTGTTGATCATAGTACTGAGCTTGGTGAGCCTTCTGTTACTGATAAACCGGGTAAACCAGATGACACACATGATACAATTAAATTCATTTTGTACACAGTGTTTGGTAGTTTGGCTGTTTTACTTGTTAATTAAATATGGACATAATACCAGAAGATCAACCAATCGAAATGGATGTTTTGATACTGGTAATACTATTGATGGAATAAGTGATTACAATCCAGTTTCTGAGGATGACACAACAGCACAATACAACACAAATCATGCTAATGTAACTGATTGAATAGCAGATTACAACACAGGTTGTGGTAATTTAACTGCTGAAACTACCTTTTCAACTCCAAAAAGACCAAGAGGTGTTGTCGCTGAATTGATGGGAAGGGATTTAGAATACATTTATATTATAGATATAAACTTAATAATGCAATGAAAGGAACAGATTGGGGAAATAAAAATAAAAATCTGAATAAACTCGCACCAGGTGTCTATGTTAAAGGACACAATCAATTCTTCAGACCAACACCTCAAGAACTCAATGACTTTCAATCAAAACAAAAAGAAAATATGACCAAGTTTTCATACCCTGACACAGAGGGGGTTGCCATTTCTTTAACTAAAAATGATGGTAGATTCTTGGCTGAGTCAACATTAAGTGAAAAGTATGGTACTATTTTTGCTACACAAATAGAAGGTCTTATTGCACCTGAGACAACAGCAGCTAACCTACCAGGACATATGGAAGGCTCCACCCCAGTAAATCAACTGCAATTAGTAACTACTGAAACACAGACATTAATTGATGATGTAATCAGTTTAAACCAACCAATTGATAAATTGAAAGATGCTGATGAACAAACACTTAAATCATTGGGCTTCACGGATAATGCAATGAGGGAAATTAGAGGGTTAAAAGAGGCTGGTGATGATCTTGCTGCAATAAGGTTGGAGAAGGATAGGAAAATAGAAGATCTAGAGAAAAATAATAAAGAACATAAAGAAAACCTTAGGTCAAAATAAATAGTCTCGTGATCATTACTTTGTTGTTATTATCAATAATCTCGTGAGACGATAGTTCGATCAAGAAACACTGCCAGCAGGCTTTTTCCGACTTACTAACGGCTTCTCTAACTTTTCCTGATTTATCCGACAGAAGTCCGGCATTGTCCGACTTTTTGATCCAGCATAGACATTTGATCTTTAATGCCATATTTTAGGAAGCCCTCGAATTTTCACATGTTTTCTATAAATTCTACCCTTCAGAGAAAAGTCGGGCAATGTCGAACTTTTGTCGGATAAATCAGGAAAAGTGAGAGAAACCGTTATCAAGAAATCGGGAAAGCCTCCTACTCGAGAAAGCTCCCTTCGTACACGCCCTGATTGATATCTATTACATCACTACAGATCACAACTATGCGAATGCCTTGGCCCAGGCTTGATGATAGTCACTTCCTGGTGAGCAGTCGCACCACCTGTGGACGTTTGAGGCTAGCCGAAGCGGAGAGTTGACTAAGCCCCTTCCTTTACAATAAACACCAAGGGAAAAGATATCCGCAGAGGTTGCAAACTCCTCGATGGGCGGATTCTTTCAACCTCTTCTAAAGTGCTTTTCAGATAGGTCTGACCAAACATACTTGGTTGCGACCTGCTGTCACTGAACTGTAGTAGTGTGTGATCAAAATTAATAACGTTACACTGCCTGGGCAGTCGGCGGTGTCGTAGTTGACGGGATTTAATTGACACAGTAAAAGAGCATTCGTTAAGCCTACTCAACTTACCTAAGGATAATTTGGTGTTCTGCAACGCTATCTTTTGGTAAATATGGTTTGGTCAAATTCCTGAATTTGACAAAGGACCTTTGGCTAGAACGAGATGAGAGGCTTTCCCAAAGAAGAAGCGCGTACCGAGGAGCGCAACGGTTTATTTCCTTGGTAGCAGATGTCTGATTTAGATTTCAGATGGCGCGACCGTTTCCTCCAAGGGTGCCGCCAGGCAGTGCCAGGAATGTATCCAGTGCAGTCTTTGTCGGCATCCCTAATTGTGCAACAGGACTTATCAGCCACTTGGCAGGCGAATTTTGTGTTTCACTGGCTACCTAAAGGACAGGTTTCTGGCAGCAAAAAGGTAAGTTCGATATATTTTTTGAAGGTTAAGATGTTGCACAGTTAAATGTTCACCCAAACAACCTGCAGAACGCGGGGTAAGGATGACATTATACGCAATCCTGCGTATTCAAGAACAACGCCCTGTGTGTTCTTGGCTAGCTTCTGCCATAAAATACCATAAATACAGGCCACGGAATCTTGGGGCAGTGATGGGTAAAGAATCATTTGTTCGTTTGCCCCAGCAGGTTCAGGTCTATCGGCATCCCCAATTGAAGCTGTTTTGTAATGGTCGATTTCATCAAGAGGTGTGCTCCGATAACCCTTTGATAAAACAGTCGAACTATGGGAAATTAGGCCCTGGTGTGAGTGGACTTTATATGTGGGTAGGCCTGAACTCCTTTATTTGCGAGGTAAGTGCCAAGATATTGTAATGATTTTTAAAAATGTCCCTAAAGGTATGAGTATTTATGGGTTGACATAGAATGGACCGAATATGGCCAAGAATATCGGGAAATCCATCATTTTAGCGGGATTTGGGATATTTTGTTCGGGAGACATAGAAAATTTGCCATCACGATTCGCTGGAGTTGTCTGCCGGGAATCGGGTTGAGTCCTTCTTTATACTCGGACCTTTGGACAGGTACTCCCGCCCAGGCCTTAAAGTGGCAAGTTCTGAGGCGATGCATGATTATTGCCTTTCTTCTGTCTAGGAGTATGGGAGATCATTTAACTTCGGATTGTTCATTATTGTACCTTATCCATAGTTAGGAATTGGAGGATTCCGGGAGTGGTAACATCGGCGCCTGTCACCTTCGACTCGCTTGGACATCATAGGTTTTCTCCGGGTCTCCGGTCCTACATTTCAAATCGTCTAGTATTTTTTGTAGAACGAACGATGTCCTGTCCTAGTTGACGCTCTGTTCTCAACCAAATATTCTTGTCCACTTGTTGCGATCCGCCAATGCCAGTGTTTTTGCTTCTTTATAGAAAATTGAGACTCAAAATGGTAAAATATTATTTCTACCGTTTTGTATTTTATCACGCCGGGGCAAACATGATCCTCCTATAATAAGAATTGCGTATCATTCACCACCAGATATATATACAAGTTTGACGCGAATACGTAAGACTTTACAAGTAAATGTAACAAATAGCTTTTTGCATTACATCACATTATTGACATACATGGCACATCTTAAAGCGTACTTATTACGAACAATACAATGTCTCTACCCCGCCTTAGTCGGTACCAAAGCAATGGATTCATTATCAAGTCGTGACTTTCTGAATAGGACTCCAACTGCAGGCCCTATTGTCTACAACTTCATCGAGTCCAGCTTGCTGATCTGCGCTGGACTTATAAACAGGGAATGAGAAAGTTCATTGTCACCACCCGTGTAAAGGTAAAATGTAGGCCGAACGTTGGTACCCTTTAATCCACGAACCCTTTTGATAAACTGAAGTGCTTTTATACCGAGAACGTTCAGATCAGCACCTGTTGCTACAGTCATGTGGTCGGGTGATTTTAAATTCCAAGATTTGATTCCACTTCTGCCGGGAACCGCTCTGTTCGACTGCGGCAAAATTCTTGACGCAAAAGTAGCAAACTAGGGCGGGAAACCGATGCGCTTTTAATCAAAAGAATGCTCTTTGCGAAATCAGTCCTTGAAGCTGTTCGCGGTTCTTGTGCTCTAAAATCGGTTGCTGTCCGAGACAGCAACGCCGTATCTGTATCCGTACTTCTACATAGCAAGCTCTCCTCATCCAGATATCACCCCGTTTTCTCTGCGTTGCCATGGAAACTGGAACTGGCTCATATAATATTGGCCGTGCTCTCAATTTATCTGATGAATGCTGTTCCTTTAGCTCAATTGGTTGCTTTCTGGAAAAAGAGGCCTGATAGAGCTAAAATGTTGACCAAAACCGAGGTAGAGCCGAGGTTTTGGCCAACATTTTAGCTCCACCCGAGTCTGGACTTACTAGTTGATGCTGTCACTGAATGTCGAGGCCATTCCCTTCAAAAAAATTTTGTTTATGTCTATACATGTTCCACTTCATGTGTTTCTTATTGCTTAATTGGGGCTTCCATTCCTGTAGACAAGAGTCTTAATTAGGACCATGGAGAGGAGGGAGCAGGATGGACTATCTTGTCTCTCCTGTTGTCTCTTTGAGCATTCGGCTCCAGTTGGCTCTGTCATTTCATTAGTCTTGTGGTAGTTTATTGTGCTCAATTTAGGCATTTGGCTAAGGGACATGCAAAAGAGCCTAGTTTTCTTAGAATCGTCGTTGTTGTCGTTTTTTTTGTTTTGATTGTGTTTTCCTTTGTGTGTATTTTGGTAACAATGTTTATTTTGTGATTCTGATATATTTCCATCGGTAAACCGTTTCCTATAGCACTGCGTTTTGCGTTGGTCTGTTGGGCTGACCCCTGGATACCACACTGAAAATTTCATCACAGGATGAGTCATTTCTGTACAAATCAAAAGTTAAAGCTGTAGCAGTCTTTACCTTATTCATATCAATCAATATGTCGCGGATTCGAAGGAATAATAGTATTCTTTTGCTATCATAACACCCAACGAACTGGGATACACTAGTGTTGATAAACACCATGTAGTACAGTGCATGATTTCAAACCAATGCAGCATAAATATCACAGGAATGACATCACAGAAGCATGAAAATTGATCAATCTATAGTAATTCAAAACAAATCCCCAGTGACCACACCCGACGTTGACTCGTTCATGTTCGAGGCATATTTAGTCTCAGTAGACAATCGCTCCCTGCGTCCGCGTACATAGGCGGCCATTACTGAAAATCGACTCCAGTGTATTTGGTATAATCACAGGCACGTACCGATACCATAATTGCCGTAATCGTAGTTCAACTCAGTTGATTTGATTCACATAACCTACAAAACAGTATAAATGGTACTCTTTTATACCCAGGTTGCATATTTGTTTTCTGTATGTTGAGTGGAGGCTGATCGATCGCTTGATGGTTGATTAATTCTGGCATTTTCGCGCGCCTGTGGCCATATGGTATAATGGAGAGTTGTGTTGGCAGAGAGACAATATTCTTCGCTCTGCTTGGAGAATGAGCCATATACACACAGAAGTCATCTTTCAGAGCATATATAAACTTGAGGATACTTCAAACTGTGGTATGTTCATGATATAAGGTAGTGCGTGTGTGATTTATGAGTGGTGCATTAGTTTAGAAAACTGTATTATTGAATGCTCAGTAATATCAACTGGGTATCTATATCGAAATCGGATTTCTCATTTGGACAGTCGCGTAAGTACACATTTCCTGTAGCCTTTTTTTGTTCACTTTGTTAGGATAGGCAAAGGCACATAATGTTGAATTTGAATACTGGTAATTTTATCAGATTTTGATTAGTTTTTCGCTTATCAACATGATTACGAGGTCTTTGACTTCGGGACAAAGACAAGCTCTCGGCAAATTTCTTTTAGAAACCTCGAGCAAAAAACTAACTAAAATGGTGTGTGTTTAACCTTCGGAACACATGAAAGAGGTACTCGAACGAGCCACGCCCTTCAGGAGAATTCAAATACATCAATTTTGCAGGTTTAAAAAAAATAATACCCAAAACTTTCAAAACATCCAATGTTGCTAATACAATAGCACTGCCATTGAGACATCTTTCAGTGAAGGAATCATCCGGTCCAGAGTGCAGTTGCGTTAAGTACATGAAGTCGAGAAATACCAGAGTTGCCGCTATCTGTAGCTCATCTTGACCCTCAATATATTGACATTGCTGAGCTTTCAGACAACGCGCGTAGGGGCGAAGGATACGGAGGCAATACCGCTGGAAGTTTGGTATGTCTGGAGCTCCGCTGCCTCAATACATGAACAATTGATTGAAAGGGTCAAGACAAGCAAGACAGTCTGGTTCGGAAATACTAGTATTCTGCCGATTTTTATATCACTATCATTACGTTTTACAGCCCTCTGAAGATAAAACCATTCGTACTGCTCTAAAACGCCTTTTGGAGTGGTACAAGTTACAAAGACTTTGCCTTCCTCTGATAAGCAAATCAGTTGTGGGATCGTCTAGTCACGAATGAAAATGGTACAATATTTTGCTGCAATGCTTTTGGAAGACAGTTCGCCTATTAATGAATTTTTCGAGCTAAAAAGCTTCTTTTAAATTTAAAATTGACTGAAAAATAACGACTTTATTACTATTTAGTTTGACCAGTGTTGGTCATAGGCCTATCGCGCGCTGTCCATCGTTTGTTCTAACCCGCCCATTTTCCGAGAGCTGATACCCAATTATGCTCGACTATCTGTTCAGGGAAGGCTCACGGAACAATAGGCCCAATCTGTCTAAGGGGCTTGTAAACGTAATGATCGTTACCTGCACTGCTGCAGCTATCTGGTTGTACTGAGACCCGAAATACCGGGTCCAGGCCAAGAAGTGCAATTTGCGTTCAGGGAATGCGATAGAATCCCATTGGATATTCCCGTGGTAATAGGACATGTTACTAAGTTCCGAAAATAAGCATCCACTTGGGGCTTCATTTAGCCAATTGACGGCCACCTGTGATTCACAGAAGAATTTGCGATTTTATTGATCGCCACTTAAGTTCCCCAGTCTGTCATTTGCCTAGATCTTTACTACACAATATATACACGGGCAAAATGTGCTACATGCGTTCATGAAGTGAAGTCGTTGTACTTAAAGGGACAACTTTGGCAGGAGATACATTGGTTTGCAAAAGATGACTTCCAGCAAGACCGTGACATCTCCAAAAACAGGATACATGTAATTGAAAATCGTTAAACTGCAATAGACATTGCACTAACGGGATAAAACCGTAGGCCTGACTGACATTCACAAGCCATATGTCCAAAACTGCCTGGCCACTCTTGTGAAATCGCTTTGCGAAATAAGCATTGAGAGGAAATAATAAGAGATCCCATTGACACGTGGGGCGCATGGGGTGGCAGATTCTCCTGACAGGTAAACTCCCACCCCGGGTTGTCCCTTTAAAAGTCACTTATTTTGCTTTTACAGACTTACCAGTAAGACGTTGGAAAACGTTTCTTAGGCGTTTCCGTACGCACATGTATACCAAAAGTCTCACTTCTGTAACATGCCGATAAACGTAATTTTTTACATCTATCATAGCTTGGAAACTCTCATCGCGAGGCCAAGAAACACTTAAATCCAAAATTAGGAAAGTGCATAATTTCATGTGTTAACCATCGGTTACATGTACGCCACGCCGGCCTTTGACGTAATGGGTCTCCGCTCCGGCACAAATTCCCGACATTTATGCATGCATAATTTTATTGTCGGGGGGTTTAAACCTTTTCTGCTGGAGCCATTTAGTGTGAATTTTTCAGCGATGAATGAATGCTACATAAAATTTAGGATTGGCGCAAAACAGATTCCGTATAGCTTGCATGAGTGTTTTTTTAATTTTTTGCTTGCGTATATTCGAGCATTGTAGCCTAGGCCTGCGAAGTGCATGACGTAACCGACGGGCACAACCTGGTATGATTGTGAGAAGATATCTTGAGAGACATGAGGCCATTGGCCTAGCCACCGAGGGTCTGAAGGGACAAATCCCACTCCCCCAGCGATCCCGCCCAAAAAAACGTGTTTTTGACAGTGATTTTGGACGAAAAAGTGTACCCCCCATTCCGAACCTTAAATGGAACGGGGTACATGAGTTATGCATCCGACTAACGCAGACTCGTGTAAGCATGAGTTTGAAACCATCAATCAAGCGTAGGGCGCCTGCAATCCACACTCGTGCCTGAATACACGAGCCTGACACCATCTACAATCCCCATTTCCGAATCAATGTTCCGTTGTGACTTCACATGGTTCTGGTGTGTTAACAAATTGATTTTATCGACCAGAGATTGGAGGGATAAATCAATGTTGACTCCTCTCTTTTATCAGATATTGTGGAGTAGTTTTTGTTACATTAATATCATGATTTCCATTGATTTCTTGTGTATTGTGAATGGGAAGTTCTAATTTACCGTCGCGTGGTGCGGATCACTATCGTAATGCAACTTCGGAAGCGAGGAGCGCCACTATTGGTGCTGAGACAAACCTGGCTCCTGGGCGAGAAATTTATTGGCGGGGATAATTTGTACTGCGCAAGATGTGGTCATGAATGAGAGAGTGAAGTTCACCGACCTGGTTAGCATCCGTGCTAAGGATGGGGTAGGGTGGGGATGGGGATGGGGTGTGCAATCACTGTCCTATAATTACAGCTTTATTATCTCTTTATTACTGCATTAGGGGCAAGTATCTTCAACTGTCTTATTATCCGGGATCTCAATTCAGGCACAGGTTGTTTTTTTTTTGGGGGGGCAAGGGGGGCAAGGGGGGCAACCTGCTGCTTGATCTCGCTTTCAATTATGGACAACTTGTTTCCCTATCACGTGATTTCTAGGCCACGTGCTAGATGTAAATGAAAACAAACCCTCTCATTGGTCAATTGCTTAGGTAATCATCGAAAATTCTAGTCCGAACCGCACCACGTGACAGTAAATTACAACTTCCCATTGTGAATTGCTCTGCCTCTAACTCTTCTAAATGAATGCATGTACTAGTTTATATATCGGGTGATCTGAAAAAAGAACCGTTTTGAAAGTCCGATAACAAAGTCAGTTTTACATCGATATTTTTTATATTCGGCCCTCATGATCTAGCTTCTGCAAATTTCAATTTGCTTGGCCCTATACCTAAGTCAAGAATGCAAGTCCAAAATTTCGATATCACTTGATATATGAAAATGCCTTATTTTTGAGCAGGTGCCCAATTTACCTTCTTCTTCTGCGTACCGTCCAGGTTGAAATGCTTCTTCTTACTTCGTCTGTGGAAATTTCGTTCCAACTTGCCAATTCACAGATGTTATAACTATGCACACGGACTGGAGTTATTCCATTCAAAAATATGCAGTAATACATATAGGATACATGTACAAACGTGATGCTGGTCAGCAATGCTTTGCCTCTGATTTCATTACTGTCTCTGAGCTCATAAAATATTCATTCGTCCGGCGCAGTGATATCTTGATGAAGTTACTGAGTAGAACAATGTAGGGAACCCATCTGTTGAGCCACAATCTAATCAAACAAATTTGTATGCCAAAAGTCGTTAAGAGCCTCGCGTTCATTAGTAATTCAAGTATAATGACACTCCTTAGAAATCCTAAGGCATTTATTCAAGTTACTGCAAGTTACATGGCCTCTTACATGTGCTGACGCCAATAATCTGAGTATCGCATACGATAATTACTGGTTTTCATGTGTCTGTGGATCATTTCATCGCAATTCATCAATAAGCACTTATGTGAGGAGATAGACTACAGTTGTTTGCAAAAAGATTAGACCCCTTACATATTTTATAGTATTCTGATATGTTGATATCTTCTGTCGTTTTATTTCTGAACTAACGCTATTTGTATGACGGCAAAACTAATGAAATTTTTAACTAATGAAAAAGTGACTTAAAGAGCTGCTGATTTTCAACAAAACACTTAGCACTACTTTTTAAAATTTGTATCATCATTTGAGGACACGTGTGTGTGTGTGGGGGGGGGGGGGGGGTAGCTAGGTAATATTCAGACACAGTATAAAACTGTCAAACTGTCACCTTATTTTCTGAAAAAAGCTTATCGCTAAGTAATAGTCAGACACAGCATCAAACACAGCATCAAACTGTCACTTCATTTTCTGAAAAAAAAGCTGATAGCCAAATAATAAGCAGACACAGCATCGAACTATCACCTTATTTTGTGAAGAAAAACAACTTATACAATATAAGTTTGTTTTATTGAAGATCAGTTTTGATCCTTATTTGTTGTCGCATGATTGCCCCTTGAACACGTTGTTCGTCATGTTCGTCCAGTTCGTATACTTTCTTCCATTGGTCCTCACTCCGCACTAAGTAACATCTGAATTCAACGTATTTTCGCCAGAAATCCTTATCTGGAATCGGCTTCTTAACCAATCACATTCAAAATACCTCGTGGTCAAATGCGCGCTGAAATATAGAAATACACGTAGTTACATTTATTTTGAAAGACTCTGCATTTGATCAGAACCTCAAAAGTACCAATATCTAAAAAACTTAACGAGCCATTTGAAGCAATATTTTTCAAGTACACTCAACAAGACGAGTAGGGGATCGTGTATGATGATAAATAGGCTTTGTTTGAGTAAGGTCTCGTTAGGGAGTTTTTCCCGAATGTACACGATGATGACGTGCCCCGTAACATCTATTTTAAAATGCGTTTCCAATGTGATTGCATGAAGACAACCACTTTGTGTCGTATATCACTGGAAACGCCCGATACCATAGAGTCAGAGAGAGAAATATTCAGAACAATTATGTAGTATTTCCAACACTCGGACATGTGCCGGATTGAATCTAACTGCCCTAGTTAGAAAGCCTGAATCCATTACGAAACCGCTTGTTTGTCCGACATTGCCTGTAATTCAGCGATGGGGAAATAGAGGGCAGCAGCTGCAGTGATGTCATCTTCGCGGAATGCTATTAAAGGGATTGGTTGTGGAATGCACTATCAATGGGGATCATCATTGCAAGAGACCCGGACTCAAAATCACAATGTCGTTGGTTGGACTCTCGAGATAATCAGTAGTGAGTGCTGTTTGCCTTTATGTCCTTTGGTAAGGCATTCGACCCTACTTGTTTCTCTTCCACCCAAGGGCATATCGTCGGCCTGGCAGAAATATCAAAATGTCAATGCCAGTCATCAGCGCTGAGTACATGTAGCTTGGTGATACGTGTATGCTTCCCAGGGAGTAGAGCTCGAATCTCAATATACAGTGCACATGCCAATAGCTGGGGTAAAACAAACTGCAGTTGAGAAGACGAGCGCTGTACACAATTTGAAATATCAGTACGTGTTCAAAATTCAAGATTACGATGTTCTTCAACACTGCCAATATCACAACCCTTCATAGAATCAATGGTCGCATATAGCCTACAAATTCTACCGCGAGCGTCCGTTGCCAGCATCTCGAGAGCTGAAGTCATGAATCAGGAGACCTAAATCAGCGCTATTGATCCATCCAGTGGAGTCTGGCAGGAGGGTTGGGACATAAACATCATTTATGGAAACAAGATGGGTTCCATCATAAAAATGCATAGTGTCATGTGTGATATAGATGTGGTGTACGCTGTGCTGTGACATGAATATCTCAGAAAATGAACTGCAAGGTCAATAAACTATATTGGTACGGTAACATGTTGGCTCAACTACTGGTGCTTTTTGTGCCGACATGTTCTGTCCCTCGAAAGGCCTATTGGAATCCCCGCTGTATTCAATTTATCTAACTCGTGCCCCTTATTTTATCTATTTTTGACTGATTTTAATGCACATGTACCATCTTCAACTCTTCAAGAAACACCAAAAGGCCATGAGAAAGCTACTATATATTGAAGTGGACAACACAAAATGATGCATTGTCAAAAAGTTTGAAACAAGGCCATACAGTCAATATTCAAGACGAGAATCATTCTCCAAAGCAGCGATAATTTTCAAAGCGATAAGCATATTCTCTCTGCAAGTATTGGCTTCCATTTAACATGTATTGCATTTGTAATGTACACAAATGTACACGGCAAGAACACTCGAACAAAATGCTGTAAATGTGGCGATTTACTTAAAGATCTTCGAGTCTGCTGTAATGTAACCCTGTTTAATACTACCATAGTGAATATTTATTCCCATTTTGAGCCGATTAAATCTGTTTAACATTGTTTAAGGGCCAAAACTAACGTCGCTTCAAATCATCGACTGCGCGTAGAAACATGATCACAGTCAACATAGCAATCTTCTTTACGCTATCAAAATAGTGCGCATAAAACCCTCAAAATCACTTTTTTTAGGAAGAATTTGTTTTGACAAAAATTTGTAATGCAATATGACAATCTGTTTTTAAGTTTTGGAATAAAAAAAAGCCACAGAAAGTCTTGTTGTTTCGAGGATGAGCGATTTCCACACATTCAGATTTCAATGGCGGCCAATTTCAGCAATGAGAGTTGGACCACCTCATCAAACTAATATCACTGCGCAAGGAGTATGGACGGTTAATAAGACATTATTTCTGATATTTCAGTATCATTACAACTGGAATTAAATTCATACGCATTTGCAATTTGGTATATCCCTTTTGGTAAATTTTGATTTGATCTGGATATTTTTATCCGCAACGTAACATGTGACGGCATGTATATGTATGGAAAAGATGAGATTTCGCGGTTAGAATATTACACTGTATTGATTATGAACGCTATTGATTTTCATTTTCACGAAACGTGTTATTGTTGATTTAAGCATATAGACATTGGAATCAATGCAATTATAAAAAGGCTTTGTCAAAGGGTTATTTCCAGCAGCGCATATTTAGTGAGAGTGAAAATCCCCACTTGCATTTCGACTCACACACTCCAGCAACTTGACATTTCTTTGTCAACTGTGCCACCACATCCCTCCAAGTATTACGGTCGTGAGTCACCTGTGTCAACACCTCTCGTGCAGGCCAACGCTCTCTGCATCGTGGACTACAACATCACATCCATTCAGCGTGCCCAGCATCGTCCTCTTCGCCGTTATTATCTGTTTGCCACTTCAACACTATTTTGGGAATTCATTCTGGATCCATTCGTCACAAGTGTCAAAACCAACGAAGTCCTTTTCGACAACAACGAGACTGTCGACTGGGGGGTTGACCTGTCCTTGGCTTACTGTATTTAGCGCAATCATTACTCATAGCGAAATGAATGGGGAAAACCCAAAAAGTGGTACATGTATATGTACCTATTTCTATGCCTATTGAAAAACACGATGAAATGCACTTGCATGAAATTGGACAACGGGAACGTCGTCTGCAACTTCCGGTTGGGGAGTGCTCATTAATTGGCTGAATACATTTACCCCACACGATTAACTATGGATAAACGCACGAGGACGGACCTTTAGCTCCGATATTTTCTATCTGTATACAAGCGTTAACGCTTACCAGATAAGAAAAAAAACCCAGAAGTACGGGTACTGTTTGGTCGACGTTTTTGGAGAGGCAGAGTTGGTTTTCGGCGTTGGGTGGATGAGTTCCCGGTATTCCCTTGAAATTGATGAGAAACAGAGTTAAATAAATAAAACTACAGAAAATGCTTTCGATGTATACACCTTTTGATAATAATTTGTGTGTTTGTCAGTTGTAGTTATGATATGTGCTTATTGCAGGGAGTATACGCAGTCTCCAAATAATCACCTCTTTATGGTTGAGTATTTGCTGAGATCTACATTATAGGGCCTAGCTGGGTGCATGGCAACAAGCCAACAATGACATGGAGATTTTCGCGGCGAAAGACTTTCGCAAGAAAAACCTCCTCGCGGAATTCGCAAAAATATTCTTTTTCCGTTTTGCGATAATAAAAGGGCATGATCGAGAGAGCACCCAAGATTTATCTCGCGCGACGAATGACGTCACAACTTCTTTCCTTGCTCTGGCAGTTTCGACGTGGTTCTCTCTTCGTCTTCCCCCCCCCCCCCCAGTTTTGGCGTTTGGATTTTACCCGTTTCAGGTTCTTGTGTCAACAGTCGTGGTGAGTTCATCGTATCTTCAAGTGATGAAAACCTATTGAAGCAAGTTGGATAAAACGTCAAGTATCCTTAAATGACCACTGGCATTATTTAGGGCAATATTACCCAGCGGTCGCCTGCCCAGTCACCTCCTATTCTACATAAGTAGTTTCCATCAACAAATTGCACAAAAAAAGGAAACATTTACAAATCTGACTGAACAGCATTCCGCGAAGATGACGTCACTGCAGCTGCTGCCCTCTATTTCCCCATCGCTGAATTACAGGCAATGTCGGACAAAATGCGGTTTCGTAATGGATTCAGGCTTTCTGACTTGGGCAGTTAGATTCAATCTGGCACATGTCCGAGTGTTGGAAATACTACATAATTGTTCTGAATATTTCTCTCTCTGACTCTATGGTATCATTCATGCTAAAAACAATGCAGGGTCAAAGATAATTTACTTTGGAATAAGCTCAAATGCGTAGAAATAAGTGTCGATGTACGCCTGTCACGTGACTAAAACGTCATCAATATCTTATGCAAATGATCTTGTGAGCTATAGATAGTAACTTCGCGGCATGCTATTATCGCGCTTTTCAAATGTTGACTCCGATTTGACCCGAATTAACTCTCCACGCATCACATCTTTCCACTTGGAACGATGCACTATACATCGATGCACTTGATTGGGAACAACGTTTACGAAGACTTCGCGTCACATCACGTTATACTGATATAAAAATGCACGGTGACGTGATGACGATCAACACCACGTTATGTAAACGTTGTTCCCAATCAAGTGCATGGATTTGACGCCATGGTGCTGATATCGATTTTTCCAACGTCACACTGATGACGCTTCATTACTCCACAACGCCGACGATGAATGGAAAAGACGTTGCGTCGTAAAGCCCGCAGCACACTAGCCGCCAACTTCGGCGACAAGAAGCGTTCAGCTGACGCCTCACGACGCCAAAGTTGGCGGCCAGTGGATCCCGGTCAGAGCACACCTGCCCAGAATCGGCGTCCAGTAGCATCTTTTCCGCCACTTTAGGCTGCCATTTTGAAATCAGGTGACATCAAGACGCAAGCTGATTGGCCATACCATCGCCGCCGACTCCAAGTCAGGCGGCCATCCGTAGCACACCTGGCTTCGTCTTGCGTTCAAACGCGGCGACACGCGTCAAAAATCAAACATGTTAGATATTTGGCGTTTAGTTGCGGCAAGTGGCGTCAAGTCGCGTTCGCCGACGCCGTTCGTAGCAGACTAGGGATTTTTCAGGAGTTCAGGACTCTTGCGGCAAAAAACGCCTGTGAAAGCCGAAGTTGGCGGCTAGTGTGCTGCGGGCTTAACAGCGGGGTGACGTGAAAGCGTATCTCGGCGTGCCTGTACTCACGTGGCGAGAAAGGTCTTTCGCACCCGAACTTGCGCGTACTGAAAAAAGCGAATAACGCGTTTTTCTACTATCTGAGAGCTAAAACGAAATTGGAAAAGCATCAAACACGTTCAGTAAGAATAATTTACTGATGAACCAGAAGAAGAACAAACATACTGCAATAAAAATGCGACAATTACTATGACGATATATCTTTCAGTTAAAGGCCATGACTCCAGGTATTTTGCCATTTCCTGCTGTAAGACGATTTCAAAAGTGCACCTAACAATTTATACAATACAGAAAACCCCATGCAATTTGCTCTATCCATTTTGAGGATATAGCCATTTATGCATGCCATACTTATCGGCGGTGAATATCACTCCTAAAGTCTCTTCCTTTCACCGCCGATAACTCTCGCCAGGTAATCTGTCGGACGCACCATCATAAACGGATGGCCAATCAAATTGCCCGACACAAAGTAAATGAATGACGGCCTACATTGATAGTGCCAACCTCCGGATCAGGTTTCCCTTCTTCTATACATGATGCACTGTGCATTTGGGTCAGGTAAGCATCCCTGGAACCGTACTCATTTGAACGCCTGGTCTTCAATTATAATGGTTTTCAGTGCGTGTCTCGTGCGACAACCACGAGTGAGTGTAATGTTAGTGTTGTCGCGACACAGTTATAACCACATCTACGATAAATTTGTGGGCAACTTTGCAAAAATGGAGTCGACACCCATTAACGACCCTTTAAGAAACTCCCAGCTTGAAAATCACGTGAGGAATTGAAATACTCAACTGTCATGGCGTTGACATTGGCAACAATTTCACTTGAAATAGTATCTGGGGCGAGCTCTGGTTTGTGGTGTTGGCCGTTCGACAGGTTCAACGTTGATGATAATATAGTTGGAGATCGACATTCTTGGAGAGGAGTAACGCGTTTGGTGGTCGGTCCCGGCGCAATACACGATGCCAAAGAGTTAACATGTAAAGGAAAAAAGGGTCAACTGTCAATATACCTACGCATTCCATCCCCTACACTGACCCTTGCATTCCTTGCTTTCTTTCTTTTCAATGATACGCGAATAATCTATTCGATTGTCGAGGTCAGGTTGAGGATAGGGGCCTACATGGTACTTAACATTTGTATGAAGATAACAAAGAAGAAGCGGGGCAGAGTACGGTGTGAATTGACTCTGCACATAGCGAAAGATGCATTTGATTTGAAAGGGCATGAAAATCCTGGCAAAAATATCATGCTACCAAAATGTATCATCAATCAGTGGGTACGGATACACGTTTTCCTAGACCGTTTGGCTATGTCTCTACATTTCAGTTTAGGCAAAACGAAAAAGATCGTTCAAAACATGAGACTGACATATGCACAAGACCCGGACCTCAATTTTCGCTTCGGAAGCAAACAGCCACTCTGCCATGTGATTGGAACTTATTACGTAACCAAGCTCTTGTTATCGAATAAGAAACTCACTGCAGCCAATATTGCATCCTACTGGCAGTGGATATCAGGTTGGTTTGAGCAATATAGGAGACAAGGATCAGTTATTCCTCCTTGCATATCCCGCTACACACGTGGAGTGCCGTGGTATTATTCCAGCCAAAGCTGACATGCATGCATAGAAAAGGACCGCCTTTTTTAAGCGCCCGGCCGCGCAGCGCAATGATCAAATTTAGATCGACCATCGGCCATTATTTCAAACGCTATCAGATATGATGGACTAAGGGCAGTCCACTGCGGGGCTACTGTATTTACCATCAGCAAAGACGGATTAGTTTTAAAAAAACTTCAATTGAAATGCCATGTTGCATTGTATGTGCAGCTGTTTTTACAACTGAGCCCAATTTTGAGGCGATGGTCCTGTTGTGTTCTTTTATCCCCCTATGTGCCGATAGTATAATACACACACATATGAATTAGTAATGAGTGATGCCATGGTAGAGCTTAGGCCAATGCAGTGGGTGGGTAGTAATATGGAAATTAGCAATTATAGCTCACAGTGTCTAAAAATAGAATCTACTTTGATGAGCTACCTTTTGTACTTCTCAACAGTAAGGTTACAAGTAATACATGTGAAAACTTTGTAGTGTGTGGATGTAGTATTCGGTGGAGAAGAGACCCCTTTGATGCAGGTGTGTCAGTTTATAACTGATCATGACCGTGATCTATCTGTCATCCCGTATTCATTTCAGGCCAGGTAACCTTTGAAATGTGATGATGGTTGGAACAGTGACAGAACATTCCTTTCTATTGTATTGTTAGAACTGTCCAAAGTCTATCGAAACCACCTAAAATGTGAAATAAAATAAAGAATGCTACTTGCTATCTTATCAAAGATATACCTGGTGTCAGTAACGAATATTGAATAAATGAAACAGTCTTTCAGGTTGACAAATCTTCCTAATTGTGAGAAACAAAAGAATATTTTGGTGCAAGGAATAAGCCAACCTATTCGCTTTTCTCTGCATAAAACCTTATTAATGCGTGAATAAGGGTGATTGCTAAGACAAGCTGACTTAACAGCCAGCACGGCCACGAACAGCGAATGGCTTGGTGAAATGACAAATTATTCATATTACATGATTTTTCCCTTCATCGATGGTTGACAAAGCTTTATGCCCCATGTATAGCTAATTAGGGCTGAAAGGGTGGATGTCGTAACAGCCAGCACGGCCACGAACAGCAAAGAGCTTGGTGAAATGACAAATTATTCATATTACATGATTTTTCCCTTCATCGATGAATTACAAAGCTTTATGCCCCTTGTATAGCTAATTAGGGCTGAAAGGGTGCATGTCGTCCTTGGTGCCGACAAATGGTACCCAGGTTCGAGAGCGACAGGACAATAAGCACCCTGGGTGCCATTACACTAGACAAACAGCACCGAGCCCTCATTTGGCTGAAGTGCAAGCGTAGAAGTTATTGCGCCTAATCGGAGCGTTGCTTTCACTCGAGTCGGAGAATTTCAACAACGTTGTAACAGCGAGACCCAAACTCGTATTTTCATTGGCTGTCTCCTTCGGGGTGCGTACTGCAACCCCGATTCGAAACCCCAATTTTAAGATTTCTGAGTGCGATTTCCGTTCATGCAATTCCTTAGAAGCACGGTACTGGATCGAGGTTGACAGTTATATTTGGTGACTTAAAGGTGACTGACGTGCATCTCTGTATTTCAACAAATGATGGCTAATGTCTCAGGGGTTTGTAAGAAGCGTCGGAGAAGCGAATATTACACCTGTTTACCTTAAGATGGCACGAAATACGCAATTGTGTCAATCTAGTACATGTACATGTTGGGTGCCACCTCTGCGGTATAAGGTGATTTTACACTCTAATCACTTGGGGTCAGATGCATGAGTTTTATGATAGCAGATATTGCACATGAGGTAGGCTTTGATATTGATAAGAGCTAAAATTGTACATATCAATGTGATGCATGTCCAAAATGACAATCAGCAGTGGAAGTGAGTTAGCTTTCTTTCTTTTTTGACACAAAATATCTTTTTTCAGGGCGAATATTCATGCGAATAAGAGTCCCATTGCCTCTGTCCTCACGCGCACCGACTAGACATATCCCGAGTGCCTCTGCTTGCGCCGTTTGCTGCATCCTAACTAGGCCATGCAGATCATTCATTTCGGTTAAGAAACTAAATAGCCACTACTGCCAATTGATAAAATTCAATCTGGATCAGATCCAAACAGCAAGGTACAATTCACAATCAAAAGAAGCGGTTTATTTCATTAAAACTTTCAAATCGCTTGACATCTAGCTCAGCCTTTGTCATCCCCTCAGATAGTATTCCCCATGTTGATAATTGCACCAGAATTTAGTTTTATTATTCTATGCATTATCGAGTCAAGAGTTAACAGGACGGGAAGCATTTGACATAATGTGTGAGGAAGGAATGACCGTGATTTTTAAGTATGATGATCAAGAAGATAGCGATTTGGAAATGCGAAAAGACTTAGGTCGATGTTGTTATATGAAAACAAATGTGTTTGTTTCGTTGAACCTGTCTGCAACCACTGTGCACATCGTTTTCGAGGACAACTCCTTGCAAAACAAACTTGTTTGGCAATGTGGACTCAACGGTAATAATGTCATGCTTGCGTCCCCAGGTATGTTACCAGGACCACTCATTCATGCAGACATAGACTTTTTTTCGCCAATGATATAGATTTATATATCGTTCATTCATCTATGAAAAAAGACATCCAACGTGAAAGAAAGTACGTATGTAAAAAATGTACAGAGAAATTTCACACCATGACGGATGTCGTAATGTCGAAAGCTGGTGTGTCGTAGCCGGCGGACACCACCTGTGTTCAAAACCGGCTTTTCAGTTTGCCCTTTCTTCATCATAACCAGATGTAAATTCGTCTCTCCATTGCAAATTTGTTCAATTTTACGGTTATATATTGGATGATTTCAACGCCTATCATAGAACTTTGTACTATGTACTTTGTACACTGTATATTGCAAATGTCGACGAATCTGCTGTCAGTCAAAATGATGAAAGTCAACCAAGCCAGTCAATGCAGCCATGGAAGATGAACTTATCGGTAATTTGGGAATTGGAACCAAGTGCTCACCAAACGAATTTTATTTACTCAGAAAAGTGCATTTTCCCTGCATGCGGCTGCGAAGTCAACCAGTTGAGTTAAATTCTAACATTTGAGTAACACATGGCACACGGGTCCGAGAAGCTTATGATCCTGCACACCTGTTGGCGAGTATTGTGCATTGGTAATTGCCATGGTAAATCGCAAGGGGGTTTTGACAGGAGACCAGGCTCCAACTTGCGCAGGTTGCTTCGCTGATCATGTGCTTTTCGATTCGCAGCAGTAATGGTGGCCTCCAGGTAACTTTTAATGCAGAGACAAGACCACTAATGAATATTCATAGTTTGGAGGGTCGAGGCCTATCAATTAGACGAGTGCATGTTTTTAACTCTCAAGTACATATTTGGAGAGGTATTGAAAAATTTTTGTTGTGGCAAGTCTACAGATATAAAGAAAGTATTTGATGAAAAAATTTATTTTGAATTTTGCTAATTGGGTAATAGGGGGCGTGTTTTGGGTTTTTTCTGCCAGTTGGCTGAAAAGAGTGGAAATATCAAAGTCTGTCTAATTTGTCGAATATCAATAAATTTCCGTGGTCAACTACCAGTTTATTTTTCACCATTTACTTGCCCGACTGTCCGGAATAACATAATCTAAATTTCAGATTCTCAACCCCACGCAGTATTTGATGCGTCGCGGTCAAACATTGACAATTTAACTGCTAAAAGGCTTAAAAAATCAATTGTGGTCTTGTCTCCATTCACACTACATTTTGGGTCAATTTAGTGAAAAATTTGAATATGCTCAAATCACTCTAATTCATTTAGAATATTGTATTGCTGATGATTTAAGGTCAAAACAAGCCAAAATAATGTGAAAAAAACTTAATTTGACCCCAATATGAGCCAACCTAACCCCGGTCTAAGTTCGGTTTCATTTTTACAAGTCTTGTTGTGTTGCCATTCATTTTGTAATTTCTTTGAAACTACTTAGGCCTTGATTCTGAAAGTTGTGCCCTAAGCAGCAAAGATATTCCTAAATCAGATCCTAAACTTTCAGCTCCATAGCTTGCTTATTCTGGCCAGGGCTGGTCTTTGAATTTGGGTTGTTGGCTGCAAAATCATGACTTTTTGTCGATTTTGTCCTCTTTCGTCGCTTTTGGCACAGTTGTACCACTCTTGGAAATGTCTCTCATTTCTCCAAAAATGTCCAGATATGACTTTCCTTTGTTGGAGAATTGTGGGATGTCATATACATTAGTTTGAAAAAATTCTCAAAATGTTAACCCCTGAAATGTACCTTCATTGAGACAAGACCACTAATGAATATTCATAGGTTGGAGGGTCGAGGCCTATCAATTAGACGAGTGCATGTTTTTAACTCTCACGTACATATTTGGAGAGGTATTGAAAAAATATTTGTTGTGGCAAGTCTACAGATATAAAGAAATTATTTGATGAAAAAATTAATTTCGAATTTTGCTAATTGGGTAATAGGGGGCGTGTTTTGAATTTTTCTGCCAGTTGGCTGAAAAGAGTGGAAATATCAAAGTCTGTCTAATTTGTCGATTATCAAAAAAGTTCCGTGGTCAACTACCAGTTTATTTTTCACCATTTACTTGCCCGACTGTCCGGAATAACATAATCTAAATTTCAGATTCACAACCCCACGCAGTATTTGATGCGTCGCGGTCAAACATTGACAATTTAACTGCTAAAAGGCTTAAAAAATCAATTGTGGTCTTGTCTCTGCACACTGTACGTTTCGGTGTTAGCAACTCTCAGTCAGTAACGCCAGATTAACACAGTGTTAATCCGGTATTAGCTCGGTGTTTACCAAGACCATGTTTTTTTTCTGGCAGCAGTTCACATTAAAACTGTACTGGTGTTAACACTGACACCAGTGTTAACTCAGATATTTGACCTCACCAACTGTATTGATCATGTTGATTACGAACACTACGAAATTAAATTTGCACGAAACATGTTATTGTTTCACTATTTTGAATAAAACGTCGATATAAGCCTATAGACATTGGAATCAATGAAATTATAATAAGGCTTTATCAAAGGGTAATTTCCAGCAGGGCATATTTAGTGAGAGTGGAAATCCCCACTGGCATTACGACTCACACATTCGAGCAACTCGACATTTCTATATCATATAAACTGTGCCACCACATCCCTCCAAGCATTACGGTCGTGAGACATCTGTGTCGACACCTCTCGTGCAGGCCAACGCTCTCTGCATCGCGGGCTACAACGTCATATCCATTCGTCGTGCCCAGCATAATTCCCTTCGCCGTTATTATCTGTTTCCCAATTCAACACTATTTTGGGAAGTCATTCTGGACACATTCGACACAAGTGTCGAAACCAACGAAGTCCTTTTCGACAACAGCGAAACTGTCGACTGGGGGATTGACCTGTCCTTGGCTTACGGTATTTAGCTCAATCATTACTCATAGCGAAATGAATGGGGAAAACCCAAAAAGTGGTACATGTATATGTACCTGCGATTTATTTTAGTTTATGAAATACAAAACAATCACAAAAGCTTACTTTTGCTTTCATCGAAGAGCAATAATTAGATACATGCAAATGGCCGCCCGTCATGAATATAAGTTTATTTTTAAACGACAACAACACATTTCCATTGCATTCATGATGACGTCATCCTCCACAAAAGGTTGATTCTGGAACTACTGGCAAATTGCAATCAATAACGTCAGCTGGGACGAGATTGGCAGTTGGGAGGGTATAAATCGTGGAAGGAACGCGCCCGATTTCACGCGGAACTTGCACAGTGATTCCACGGTTTAGTACTAACTATTCCAAGGTTTATCACTGGTTACATGGTTTCACTGATTCCAAGCTTTATCTACTACCTTTCCCAATTTCGTTTCAGCTCTCAGATAGTAGAAAAACGCGTTATTCGCTTTTTTCAGTACGCAAGTTCGGGTGCGAAAGACCTTTCTCGACAAGTGAGTGCAGGCACGCCGAGATACGCGTTCACGTCACCCCGCTATTACGACGCAACGTCATTTCCATTTATCGTCGCAGTTGCGGGGTAATGAAGCATCGTCAGCGTGACGTTGGAAAAATCGATATCAGCACCATGACGTCAAGGGGTAGGTCTTAGCTCCAGGAAACGCTTTACTAGTGACTCGTTCCAAGTGGAAAGAGGTGATGCGTGGAGAGTTAACTCGGGTCAAATCGGTGTCAACATTGGAAAAGCGAGATAATTCCGTCGGATTTGGATTTTTTCCTTTTTTTGTACAATTTGTTGATGGAAACTACTTATGTAGAATAGGAGGTGACTGGGCAGACGACCGCTGGGTAATATTGCCCTAAATAATGCCAGTAGTCATTTAAGGATACTTGACGTTTTATCCAACTTGCTTCAATAGGTTTTCATCACTTGAAGATACGATGAACTCACCACGACTGTTGACACAAGAACCTGAAACAGGTAAAATCCAAACGCAAAAACTGGGGGAGGGGGGAAACAAAGACGAAGAGAGAACCACGTCGAAGCTACCAGAGCAAGGAAAGAAGTTGTGACATCATTCGTCGCGCGAGATAAATCTTGGGTGCTCTCTCTATCATGCCCTTACTTGTATCGCTTTTATTACCGCAAAACGGAAAAAGAATAATTCGCGAATTCCGCTAGGAGGTTTTTCTTGCGAAAGTCTTTTGCCGCGAAAATCTCTTGCTGAAAAGCAAATTTTCCATGTCATTGTTGGCTTGTTGCCATGCACCCAGCTAGGCCCTATAATGTAGATCTCAGCAAATACTCAACCATAAAGATGTGATTATTTGGAGACTGCGTATACTCCCTGCAATTAGCACGTATCATAATTACAACTGACAAACACACAAATTATTATCAAAAGGTGTATACTTTGAAAGCATTTTCTGTGGTTTTATATTTACTTTCTGTTTTTCATCAATTTCAAGGGAATACCGGGAACTCATCCATCCAACGCCGAAAACCAACTCTGCCTCTCCAAAAACGTCGACCAAACAGTACCCGTACTTCTGTTGTTTTTTTCTTATCGGGTAAGTGTTAACTCTAGTATACAAATAGAAAATATCGGAGCTAAAGGTCCGTTCTCGTGCGTTTATCCATAGTTAATCGTGTGGGGTAAATGTATTCAGCCAATTAATGAGCACTCCCTAAGCGGAAGTTGCAGACCACGTTCCCGTTGTCCAATTTCATGCAAGTGCATTTCATCGTGTTTTTCAATAGGCATAGAAATAGGTACATAGCGATTTATTTTTTCACACCAGGTGCGGCCATTTTGTTTTCCATATATATGGCATAATTTATGCAGCATCGTCATTGCATGTAGAATGTACGTTTTTCGAGAAAAAAATTGGGATCCTTGCGAGAGCTAAGCGAACTAATTATCGCGCGCTAAAACAAAAAGTAGGTCATTCAGTGTGGTGACCGGCGTGCGAACTCAATGGGGATTTCCAAAACCAAAAACGTCAATTCATTCGTATCAATAAATGAATAAATTATGACGCATTTGCCATATATGGAAAACAAAATTGCCGCACCTGGTGTGAAAAAATAAATCGCAGGTACATATACATGTACCACTTTTTGGGTTTTCCCCATTCATTTCGCTATGAGTAATGATTGAGCTAAATACCGTAAGCCAAGGACAGGTCAATCCCCCAGTCGACAGTTTCGCTGTTGTCGAAAAGGACTTCGTTGGTTTCGACACTTGTGTCGAATGTGTCCAGAATGACTTCCCAAAATAGTGTTGAATTGGGAAACAGATAATAACGGCGAAGGGAATTATGCTGGGCACGACGAATGGATATGACGTTGTAGCCCGCGATGCAGAGAGCGTTGGCCTGCACGAGAGGTGTCGACACAGATGTCTCACGACCGTAATGCTTGGAGGGATGTGGTGGCACAGTTTATATGATATAGAAATGTCGAGTTGCTCGAATGTGTGAGTCGTAATGCCAGTGGGGATTTCCACTCTCACTAAATATGCCCTGCTGGAAATTACCCTTTGATAAAGCCTTATTATAATTTCATTGATTCCAATGTCTATAGGCTTATATCGACGTTTTATTCAAAATAGTGAAACAATAACATGTTTCGTGCAAATTTAATTTCGTAGTGTTCGTAATCAACATGATCAATACAGTTGGTGAGGTCAAATATCTGAGTTAACACTGGTGTCAGTGTTAACACCAGTACAGTTTTAATGTGAACTGCTGCCAGAAAAAAAACATGGTCTTGGTAAACACCGAGCTAATACCGGATTAACACTGTGTTAATCTGGCGTTACTGACTGAGAGTTGCTAACACCGAAACGTACAGTGTGCAGAGACAAGACCACAATTGATTTTTTAAGCCTTTTAGCAGTTAAATTGTCAATGTTTGACCGCGACGCATCAAATACTGCGTGGGGTTGTGAATCTGAAATTTAGATTATGTTATTCCGGACAGTCGGGCAAGTAAATGGTGAAAAATAAACTGGTAGTTGACCACGGAACTTTTTTGATAATCGACAAATTAGACAGACTTTGATATTTCCACTCTTTTCAGCCAACTGGCAGAAAAATTCAAAACACGCCCCCTATTACCCAATTAGCAAAATTCGAAATTAATTTTTTCATCAAATAATTTCTTTATATCTGTAGACTTGCCACAACAAATATTTTTTCAATACCTCTCCAAATATGTACGTGAGAGTTAAAAACATGCACTCGTCTAATTGATAGGCCTCGACCCTCCAACCTATGAATATTCATTAGTGGTCTTGTCTCAATGAAGGTACATTTCAGGGGTTAACATTTTGAGAATTTTTTCAAACTAATGTATATGACATCCCACAATTCTCCAACAAAGGAAAGTCATATCTGGACATTTTTGGAGAAATGAGAGACATTTCCAAGAGTGGTACAACTGTGCCAAAAGCGACGAAAGAGGACAAAATCGACAAAAAGTCATGATTTTGCAGCCAACAACCCAAATTCAAAGACCAGCCCTGGCCAGAATAAGCAAGCTATGGAGCTGAAAGTTTAGGATCTGATTTAGGAATATCTTTGCTGCTTAGGGCACAACTTTCAGAATCAAGGCCTAAGTAGTTTCAAAGAAATTACAAAATGAATGGCAACACAACAAGACTTGTAAAAATGAAACCGAACTTAGACCGGGGTTAGGTTGGCTCATATTGGGGTCAAATTAAGTTTTTTTCACATTATTTTGGCTTGTTTTGACCTTAAATCATCAGCAATACAATATTCTAAATGAATTAGAGTGATTTGAGCATATTCAAATTTTTCACTAAATTGACCCAAAATGTAGTGTGAATGGAGACAAGACCACAATTGATTTTTTAAGCCTTTTAGCAGTTAAATTGTCAATGTTTGACCGCGACGCATCAAATACTGCGTGGGGTTGAGAATCTGAAATTTAGATTATGTTATTCCGGACAGTCGGGCAAGTAAATGGTGAAAAATAAACTGGTAGTTGACCACGGAAATTTATTGATATTCGACAAATTAGACAGACTTTGATATTTCCACTCTTTTCAGCCAACTGGCAGAAAAAACCCAAAACACGCCCCCTATTACCCAATTAGCAAAATTCGAAATAAATTTTTTCATCAAATAATTTCTTTATATCTGTAGACTTGCCACAACAAAAATTTTTCAATACCTCTCCAAATATGTACTTGAGAGTTAAAAACATGCACTCGTCTAATTGATAGGCCTCGACCCTCCAAACTATGAATATTCATTAGTGGTCTTGTCTCTGCATTAAAAGTTACCTGGAGGCCACCATTACTGCTGCGAATCGAAAAGCACATGATCAGCGAAGCAACCTGCGCAAGTTGGAGCCTGGTCTCCTGTCAAAACCCCCTTGCGATTTACCATGGCAATTACCAATGCACAATACTCGCCAACAGGTGTGCAGGATCATAAGCTTCTCGGACCCGTGTGCCATGTGTTACTCAAATGTTAGAATTTAACTCAACTGGTTGACTTCGCAGCCGCATGCAGGGAAAATGCACTTTTCTGAGTAAATAAAATTCGTTTGGTGAGCACTTGGTTCCAATTCCCAAATTACCGATAAGTTCATCTTCCATGGCTGCATTGACTGGCTTGGTTGACTTTCATCATTTTGACTGACAGCAGATTCGTCGACATTTGCAATATACAGTGTACAAAGTACATAGTACAAAGTTCTATGATAGGCGTTGAAATCATCCAATATATAACCGTAAAATTGAACAAATTTGCAATGGAGAGACGAATTTACATCTGGTTATGATGAAGAAAGGGCAAACTGAAAAGCCGGTTTTGAACACAGGTGGTGTCCGCCGGCTACGACACACCAGCTTTCGACATTACGACATCCGTCATGGTGTGAAATTTCTCTGTACATTTTTTACATACGTACTTTCTTTCACGTTGGATGTCTTTTTTCATAGATGAATGAACGATATATAAATCTATATCATTGGCGAAAAAAAGTCTATGTCTGCATGAATGAGTGGTCCTGGTAACATACCTGGGGACGCAAGCATGACATTATTACCGTTGAGTCCACATTGCCAAACAAGTTTGTTTTGCAAGGAGTTGTCCTCGAAAACGATGTGCACAGTGGTTGCAGACAGGTTCAACGAAACAAACACATTTGTTTTCATATAACAACATCGACCTAAGTCTTTTCGCATTTCCAAATCGCTATCTTCTTGATCATCATACTTAAAAATCACGGTCATTCCTTCCTCACACATTATGTCAAATGCTTCCCGTCCTGTTAACTCTTGACTCGATAATGCATAGAATAATAAAACTAAATTCTGGTGCAATTATCAACATGGGGAATACTATCTGAGGGGATGACAAAGGCTGAGCTAGATGTCAAGCGATTTGAAAGTTTTAATGAAATAAACCGCTTCTTTTGATTGTGAATTGTACCTTGCTGTTTGGATCTGATCCAGATTGAATTTTATCAATTGGCAGTAGTGGCTATTTAGTTTCTTAACCGAAATGAATGATCTGCATGGCCTAGTTAGGATGCAGCAAACGGCGCAAGCAGAGGCACTCGGGATATGTCTAGTCGGTGCGCGTGAGGACAGAGGCAATGGGACTCTTATTCGCATGAATATTCGCCCTGAAAAAAGATATTTTGTGTCAAAAAAGAAAGAAAGCTAACTCACTTCCACTGCTGATTGTCATTTTGGACATGCATCACATTGATATGTACAATTTTAGCTCTTATCAATATCAAAGCCTACCTCATGTGCAATATCTGCTATCATAAAACTCATGCATCTGACCCCAAGTGATTAGAGTGTAAAATCACCTTATACCGCAGAGGTGGCACCCAACATGTACATGTACTAGATTGACACAATTGCGTATTTCGTGCCATCTTAAGGTAAACAGGTGTAATATTCGCTTCTCCGACGCTTCTTACAAACCCCTGAGACATTAGCCATCATTTGTTGAAATACAGAGATGCACGTCAGTCACCTTTAAGTCACCAAATATAACTGTCAACCTCGATCCAGTACCGTGCTTCTAAGGAATTGCATGAACGGAAATCGCACTCAGAAATCTTAAAATTGGGGTTTCGAATCGGGGTTGCAGTACGCACCCCGAAGGAGACAGCCAATGAAAATACGAGTTTGGGTCTCGCTGTTACAACGTTGTTGAAATTCTCCGACTCGAGTGAAAGCAACGCTCCGATTAGGCGCAATAACTTCTACGCTTGCACTTCAGCCAAATGAGGGCTCGGTGCTGTTTGTCTAGTGTAATGGCACCCAGGGTGCTTATTGTCCTGTCGCTCTCGAACCTGGGTACCATTTGTCGGCACCAAGGACGACATGCACCCTTTCAGCCCTAATTAGCTATACAAGGGGCATAAAGCTTTGTAATTCATCGATGAAGGGAAAAATCATGTAATATGAATAATTTGTCATTTCACCAAGCTCTTTGCTGTTCGTGGCCGTGCTGGCTGTTACGACATCCACCCTTTCAGCCCTAATTAGCTATACATGGGGCATAAAGCTTTGTCAACCATCGATGAAGGGAAAAATCATGTAATATGAATAATTTGTCATTTCACCAAGCCATTCGCTGTTCGTGGCCGTGCTGGCTGTTAAGTCAGCTTGTCTTAGCAATCACCCTTATTCACGCATTAATAAGGTTTTATGCAGAGAAAAGCGAATAGGTTGGCTTATTCCTTGCACCAAAATATTCTTTTGTTTCTCACAATTAGGAAGATTTGTCAACCTGAAAGACTGTTTCATTTATTCAATATTCGTTACTGACACCAGGTATATCTTTGATAAGATAGCAAGTAGCATTCTTTATTTTATTTCACATTTTAGGTGGTTTCGATAGACTTTGGACAGTTCTAACAATACAATAGAAAGGAATGTTCTGTCACTGTTCCAACCATCATCACATTTCAAAGGTTACCTGGCCTGAAATGAATACGGGATGACAGATAGATCACGGTCATGATCAGTTATAAACTGACACACCTGCATCAAAGGGGTCTCTTCTCCACCGAATACTACATCCACACACTACAAAGTTTTCACATGTATTACTTGTAACCTTACTGTTGAGAAGTACAAAAGGTAGCTCATCAAAGTAGATTCTATTTTTAGACACTGTGAGCTATAATTGCTAATTTCCATATTACTACCCACCCACTGCATTGGCCTAAGCTCTACCATGGCATCACTCATTACTAATTCATATGTGTGTGTATTATACTATCGGCACATAGGGGGATAAAAGAACACAACAGGACCATCGCCTCAAAATTGGGCTCAGTTGTAAAAACAGCTGCACATACAATGCAACATGGCATTTCAATTGAAGTTTTTTTAAAACTAATCCGTCTTTGCTGATGGTAAATACAGTAGCCCCGCAGTGGACTGCCCTTAGTCCATCATATCTGATAGCGTTTGAAATAATGGCCGATGGTCGATCTAAATTTGATCATTGCGCTGCGCGGCCGGGCGCTTAAAAAAGGCGGTCCTTTTCTATGCATGCATGTCAGCTTTGGCTGGAATAATACCACGGCACTCCACGTGTGTAGCGGGATATGCAAGGAGGAATAACTGATCCTTGTCTCCTATATTGCTCAAACCAACCTGATATCCACTGCCAGTAGGATGCAATATTGGCTGCAGTGAGTTTCTTATTCGATAACAAGAGCTTGGTTACGTAATAAGTTCCAATCACATGGCAGAGTGGCTGTTTGCTTCCGAAGCGAAAATTGAGGTCCGGGTCTTGTGCATATGTCAGTCTCATGTTTTGAACGATCTTTTTCGTTTTGCCTAAACTGAAATGTAGAGACATAGCCAAACGGTCTAGGAAAACGTGTATCCGTACCCACTGATTGATGATACATTTTGGTAGCATGATATTTTTGCCAGGATTTTCATGCCCTTTCAAATCAAATGCATCTTTCGCTATGTGCAGAGTCAATTCACACCGTACTCTGCCCCGCTTCTTCTTTGTTATCTTCATACAAATGTTAAGTACCATGTAGGCCCCTATCCTCAACCTGACCTCGACAATCGAATAGATTATTCGCGTATCATTGAAAAGAAAGAAAGCAAGGAATGCAAGGGTCAGTGTAGGGGATGGAATGCGTAGGTATATTGACAGTTGACCCTTTTTTCCTTTACATGTTAACTCTTTGGCATCGTGTATTGCGCCGGGACCGACCACCAAACGCGTTACTCCTCTCCAAGAATGTCGATCTCCAACTATATTATCATCAACGTTGAACCTGTCGAACGGCCAACACCACAAACCAGAGCTCGCCCCAGATACTATTTCAAGTGAAATTGTTGCCAATGTCAACGCCATGACAGTTGAGTATTTCAATTCCTCACGTGATTTTCAAGCTGGGAGTTTCTTAAAGGGTCGTTAATGGGTGTCGACTCCATTTTTGCAAAGTTGCCCACAAATTTATCGTAGATGTGGTTATAACTGTGTCGCGACAACACTAACATTACACTCACTCGTGGTTGTCGCACGAGACACGCACTGAAAGCCATTATAATTGAAGACCAGGCGTTCAAATGAGTACGGTTCCAGGGATGCTTACCTGACCCAAATGCACAGTGCATCATGTATAGAAGAAGGGAAACCTGATCCGGAGGTTGGCACTATCAATGTAGGCCGTCATTCATTTACTTTGTGTCGGGCAATTTGATTGGCCATCCGTTTATGATGGTGCGTCCGACAGATTACCTGGCGAGAGTTATCGGCGGTGAAAGGAAGAGACTTTAGGAGTGATATTCACCGCCGATAAGTATGGCATGCATAAATGGCTATATCCTCAAAATGGATAGAGCAAATTGCATGGGGTTTTCTGTATTGTATAAATTGTTAGGTGCACTTTTGAAATCGTCTTACAGCAGGAAATGGCAAAATACCTGGAGTCATGGCCTTTAACTGAAAGATATATCGTCATAGTAATTGTCGCATTTTTATTGCAGTATGTTTGTTCTTCTTCTGGTTCATCAGTAAATTATTCTTACTGAACGTGTTTGATGCTTTTCCAATTTCGTTTTAGCTCTCAGATAGTAGAAAAACGCGTTATTCGCTTTTTTCAGTACGCGCAAGTTCGGGTGCGAAAGACCTTTCTCGCCACGTGAGTACAGGCACGCCGAGATACGCTTTCACGTCACCCCGCTGTTAAGCCCGCAGCACACTAGCCGCCAACTTCGGCTTTCACAGGCGTTTTTTGCCGCAAGAGTCCTGAACTCCTGAAAAATCCCTAGTCTGCTACGAACGGCGTCGGCGAACGCGACTTGACGCCACTTGCCGCAACTAAACGCCAAATATCTAACATGTTTGATTTTTGACGCGTGTCGCCGCGTTTGAACGCAAGACGAAGCCAGGTGTGCTACGGATGGCCGCCTGACTTGGAGTCGGCGGCGATGGTATGGCCAATCAGCTTGCGTCTTGATGTCACCTGATTTCAAAATGGCAGCCTAAAGTGGCGGAAAAGATGCTACTGGACGCCGATTCTGGGCAGGTGTGCTCTGACCGGGATCCACTGGCCGCCAACTTTGGCGTCGTGAGGCGTCAGCTGAACGCTTCTTGTCGCCGAAGTTGGCGGCTAGTGTGCTGCGGGCTTTACGACGCAACGTCTTTTCCATTCATCGTCGGCGTTGTGGAGTAATGAAGCGTCATCAGTGTGACGTTGGAAAAATCGATATCAGCACCATGGCGTCAAATCCATGCACTTGATTGGGAACAACGTTTACATAACGTGGTGTTGATCGTCATCACGTCACCGTGCATTTTTATATCAGTATAACGTGATGTGACGCGAAGTCTTCGTAAACGTTGTTCCCAATCAAGTGCATCAATGTATAGTGCATCGTTCCAAGTGGAAAGATGTGATGCGTGGAGAGTTAATTCGGGTCAAATCGGAGTCAACATTTGAAAAGCGCGATAATAGCATGCCGCGAAGTTACTATCTATAGCTCACAAGATCATTTGCATAAGATATTGATGACGTTTTAGTCACGTGACAGGCGTACATCGACACTTATTTCTACGCATTTGAGCTTATTCCAAAGTAAATTATCTTTGACCCTGCATTGTTTTTAGCATGAATGATACCATAGAGTCAGAGAGAGAAATATTCAGAACAATTATGTAGTATTTCCAACACTCGGACATGTGCCAGATTGAATCTAACTGCCCAAGTCAGAAAGCCTGAATCCATTACGAAACCGCATTTTGTCCGACATTGCCTGTAATTCAGCGATGGGGAAATAGAGGGCAGCAGCTGCAGTGACGTCATCTTCGCGGAATGCTGTTCAGTCAGATTTGTAAATGTTTCCTTTTTTTGTGCAATTTGTTGATGGAAACTACTTATGTAGAATAGGAGGTGACTGGGCAGGCGACCGCTGGGTAATATTGCCCTAAATAATGCCAGTGGTCATTTAAGGATACTTGACGTTTTATCCAACTTGCTTCAATAGGTTTTCATCACTTGAAGATACGATGAACTCACCACGACTGTTGACACAAGAACCTGAAACGGGTAAAATCCAAACGCCAAAACTGGGGGGGGGGGGGGGGGGGAGACGAAGAGAGAACCACGTCGAAACTGCCAGAGCAAGGAAAGAAGTTGTGACGTCATTCGTCGCGCGAGATAAATCTTGGGTGCTCTCTCGATCATGCCCTTTTATTATCGCAAAACGGAAAAAGAATATTTTTGCGAATTCCGCGAGGAGGTTTTTCTTGCGAAAGTCTTTCGCCGCGAAAATCTCCATGTCATTGTTGGCTTGTTGCCATGCACCCAGCTAGGCCCTATAATGTAGATCTCAGCAAATACTCAACCATAAAGAGGTGATTATTTGGAGACTGCGTATACTCCCTGCAATAAGCACATATCATAACTACAACTGACAAACACACAAATTATTATCAAAAGGTGTATACATCGAAAGCATTTTCTGTAGTTTTATTTATTTAACTCTGTTTCTCATCAATTTTAAGGGAATACCGGGAACTCATCCACCCAACGCCGAAAACCAACTCTGCCTCTCCAAAAACGTCGACCAAACAGTACCCGTACTTCTGGGTTTTTTTTCTTATCTGGTAAGCGTTAACGCTTGTATACAGATAGAAAATATCGGAGCTAAAGGTCCGTCCTCGTGCGTTTATCCATAGTTAATCGTGTGGGGTAAATGTATTCAGCCAATTAATGAGCACTCCCCAACCGGAAGTTGCAGACGACGTTCCCGTTGTCCAATTTCATGCAAGTGCATTTCATCGTGTTTTTCAATAGGCATAGAAATAGGTACATATACATGTACCACTTTTTGGGTTTTCCCCATTCATTTCGCTATGAGTAATGATTGCGCTAAATACAGTAAGCCAAGGACAGGTCAACCCCCCCAGTCGACAGTCTCGTTGTTGTCGAAAAGGACTTCGTTGGTTTTGACACTTGTGACGAATGGATCCAGAATGAATTCCCAAAATAGTGTTGAAGTGGCAAACAGATAATAACGGCGAAGAGGACGATGCTGGGCACGCTGAGTGGATGTGATGTTGTAGTCCACGATGCAGAGAGCGTTGGCCTGCACGAGAGGTGTTGACACAGGTGACTCACGACCGTAATACTTGGAGGGATGTGGTGGCACAGTTGACAAAGAAATGTCAAGTTGCTGGAGTGTGTGAGTCGAAATGCAAGTGGGGATTTTCACTCTCACTAAATATGCGCTGCTGGAAATAACCCTTTGACAAAGCCTTTTTATAATTGCATTGATTCCAATGTCTATATGCTTAAATCAACAATAACACGTTTCGTGAAAATGAAAATCAATAGCGTTCATAATCAATACAGTGTAATATTCTAACCGCGAAATCTCATCTTTTCCATACATATACATGCCGTCACATGTTACGTTGCGGATAAAAATATCCAGATCAAATCAAAATTTACCAAAAGGGATATACCAAATTGCAAATGCGTATGAATTTAATTCCAGTTGTAATGATACTGAAATATCAGAAATAATGTCTTATTAACCGTCCATACTCCTTGCGCAGTGATATTAGTTTGATGAGGTGGTCCAACTCTCATTGCTGAAATTGGCCGCCATTGAAATCTGAATGTGTGGAAATCGCTCATCCTCGAAACAACAAGACTTTCTGTGGCTTTTTTTTATTCCAAAACTTAAAAACAGATTGTCATATTGCATTACAAATTTTTGTCAAAACAAATTCTTCCTAAAAAAAGTGATTTTGAGGGTTTTATGCGCACTATTTTGATAGCGTAAAGAAGATTGCTATGTTGACTGTGATCATGTTTCTACGCGCAGTCGATGATTTGAAGCGACGTTAGTTTTGGCCCTTAAACAATGTTAAACAGATTTAATCGGCTCAAAATGGGAATAAATATTCACTATGGTAGTATTAAACAGGGTTACATTACAGCAGACTCGAAGATCTTTAAGTAAATCGCCACATTTACAGCATTTTGTTCGAGTGTTCTTGCCGTGTACATTTGTGTACATTACAAATGCAATACATGTTAAATGGAAGCCAATACTTGCAGAGAGAATATGCTTATCGCTTTGAAAATTATCGCTGCTTTGGAGAATGATTCTCGTCTTGAATATTGACTGTATGGCCTTGTTTCAAACTTTTTGACAATGCATCATTTTGTGTTGTCCACTTCAATATATAGTAGCTTTCTCATGGCCTTTTGGTGTTTCTTGAAGAGTTGAAGATGGTACATGTGCATTAAAATCAGTCAAAAATAGATAAAATAAGGGGCACGAGTTAGATAAATTGAATACAGCGGGGATTCCAATAGGCCTTTCGAGGGACAGAACATGTCGGCACAAAAAGCACCAGTAGTTGAGCCAACATGTTACCGTACCAATATAGTTTATTGACCTTGCAGTTCATTTTCTGAGATATTCATGTCACAGCACAGCGTACACCACATCTATATCACACATGACACTATGCATTTTTATGATGGAACCCATCTTGTTTCCATAAATGATGTTTATGTCCCAACCCTCCTGCCAGACTCCACTGGATGGATCAATAGCGCTGATTTAGGTCTCCTGATTCATGACTTCAGCTCTCGAGATGCTGGCAACGGACGCTCGCGGTAGAATTTGTAGGCTATATGCGACCATTGATTCTATGAAGGGTTGTGATATTGGCAGTGTTGAAGAACATCGTAATCTTGAATTTTGAACACGTACTGATATTTCAAATTGTGTACAGCGCTCGTCTTCTCAACTGCAGTTTGTTTTACCCCAGCTATTGGCATGTGCACTGTATATTGAGATTCGAGCTCTACTCCCTGGGAAGCATACACGTATCACCAAGCTACATGTACTCAGCGCTGATGACTGGCATTGACATTTTGATATTTCTGCCAGGCCGACGATATGCCCTTGGGTGGAAGAGAAACAAGTAGGGTCGAATGCCTTACCAAAGGACATAAAGGCAAACAGCACTCACTACTGATTATCTCGAGAGTCCAACCAACGACATTGTGATTTTGAGTCCGGGTCTCTTGCAATGATGATCCCCATTGATAGTGCATTCCACAACCAATCCCTTTAATAGCATTCCGCGAAGATGACATCACTGCAGCTGCTGCCCTCTATTTCCCCATCGCTGAATTACAGGCAATGTCGGACAAACAAGCGGTTTCGTAATGGATTCAGGCTTTCTAACTAGGGCAGTTAGATTCAATCCGGCACATGTCCGAGTGTTGGAAATACTACATAATTGTTCTGAATATTTCTCTCTCTGACTCTATGGTATCATTCATGCTAAAAACAGTGCAGGGTCAAAGATAATTGACTTTGAAATAAGCTCAAATGCGTAGAAATAAGTGTCGATGTCCGACTGTCACGTGACTAAAACGTCATCAAAATCTTATGTAAATGACCTTGTGAGCTATAAATAGTAACTTCGCGGAATGCTATTGCTTCGGGCTATAAGCAGGCGCCAGAGAGTAAATCAAAATTACGGGAAAAATTGTTTAATCTCCACTAATAGTCAGTATCAGTTCAAAATGGCGGCTGCATTTGAATACAAGATGGCGGTCACTAGGGGCAAAGTAGCATCTTGATCGGTATATTACTAAAAGGCCCGTGACAGACAGTTATGTGACTTTGCCTTATTTGATGCTTTCCCATTTGAGATTGGGATGCATCATGCTAAGCTAACTGCTTGAATAGACTGTATACGTATACAGTACATCAATCTGTTTCTACTGTGTATGCAACCTCAAGCACATGCAAACTTTCAACTGTTAATTGCTCCGTAATGCAGTATGATACATGGTGTGAATGCTTTGTTATATTTTATGCAATGCCATTTGCATTGTTAATGGTCTGATTATTTCCTTTTATTGATAGAAAAGAAGAAGGTTGACCGTAGTCTGGACCATCTCAGTCGATTTTAGAGGTCTTCGAAGCATTAGGGTACCTGTTCAACAAGTACATGGGGAAAGACATTTTCTCATGCCTACATGTATGAAAAAATGTGTTACTCGGAAAGTTTTAGCAACTATCTTATTCTCCAGTATTTATTTCAGTCTGTATCAAAGCAATTATGACGAACATCGAGTTTTTGAATGGAACCACATACATATTCTCCGTATATTCATCAGGCCGCGACTAGCTTTCTGATCTGCGCCGGACTTATGAACTGGAAATTAGAAGGTTCATTTTTAGCCCCCCCCCCCCCCCGCGAAAATGTAACAAGTGAGCCGAAACGTTGGCAATACGAATCTCCCTTTAAATCTCTCGGCTGAACTGGTTTTTACAATATACAACTACATGACGATACTAATGTGTAAGTTTATTTTGTACACAAACGGTCACTAAAGTATGTGGCATTTTTTCATCAGCATCGAATTCTCGCTGAAAATCGAAATGGTGTAGACCGATGAGTGAGTCTGTAAACCGAGTTAAAGTACCATTTGCATTATTTCACAACGTCTCGTAAAATCAAAATTAACCCGCTAGTTCATTTCGGCGAATCGCCTACAGTTTTTGAAAAAAAAAAGTTTGATGATTTTTAATTTCTATGAAAATTATTTCGGTGATTCAAAAACATAATTTACTTGCGACATCCGCGAAAGGAAATGCCCGCATTTATTGTTTGCTACCATCATTTTTGCAAATTGGCATGTTGGGAATGTTCTAATTTCATCCCGATTTTTTATTCTCCAACGCAACCTCCTCTTAGAATTTAGTGTACTATCATTCTAGCGAAAAATATTTCATAAAAACTTTGAAATAAAAAAGTTTGTTATAAGTTTTTATTATTTGGCAGATTACATAACCGAAAGACTCATGCGTTTGCATTCCTGCCATAATGGATGAATAGAAAACATGATTTCTGATAATATCCTGAAAACCGGTTTGGAATTGGTGCACTAGTTGGGGAGATAATGAATGAAGAAGGTGTTGATATTAATACTATCAGGACTGTACAAACGTCATGCTGCAGGTAGCATTGCTTTCCCTCTGATTTCATTGCAGTCTCTGAGTAGTGCAATGTGGGGAACCCATCTGTTAAGTCACAATCTAGCCAAACAAATGTGTACGCCAAAAGTCATCAACATCCAGGCGTTCATAAATATTTCAAGTGACACTCCTTAGAATATGTGTCGGCAATAATCTGAATATCGCATCTGTGGATCATTTTATCACATATGATATGTATGAGGAGATAGACTACAGTCGATTTCAAAAGCTAAGACCCCCTTACATATTTTATATGTTGATATTTTCTGTCACTTTTTTCTAAATTAACTACGTACACTGTTTATAACATGGCAAGACAACTAATAAATATTTTGAAAATTATAAAGTGACTAAAAGAGATGTTAATTTTCAACAAAATACTATTTTGAACATCATTTGATGAGGACAAGTATACCTATTGTGAGGGATGACCCACCTGATGCGATGATGAGGTTAGTATCTACAAGGTTTATTGACCTCAAATACATTTCATTTGTGTGCGCCAAACATTTTCTTGTCAAACATACACGAGTACCGACTCGTCCTCAGATTTTTCCGGCCCGGAAGCTCTCGACCTGCGGTCTCGAGCTTTATAAGGCCGGAGAATATCAACTCATGAAATCTGGCGACTCGGATCACACACTCGAGCAGTAATCTTATTTGATGTCAAGCGATTTGAAAGTTTTAATGAAATAAACCGCTTCTTTTGATTGTGAATTGTACCTTGCTTTTTGGATCTGGTCCAGATTGAACCTTATCAACTGACAGTAGGGGCTTTTTAGTGTCTTAGCCGAAATGAATGATCTGCATTGTCTGGTTAGGATGCAGCGAACGGCGCAAGCAGAGGAACTCGGGATATTTCTAGTCTGTGCAGCGCGTAACGACAAGGGCAATTGGACTCTCATTCGCATGAATATTCTACCTGAAAAAAGATGTTGGTGTCAAAAAAGAAAGAAAGCTAACTCAATTCCACTGCTGATTGTCATTTTGGACGTGCATCACATTGATATGTACAGTTGTATCTCTTATCAATATCAAAACATCTGCAATACATACTATTATAAAACACATGCATCTGACACCAAGTGATTAGAGTGTAAAATCGCCTTTGACCGCATAGGTGGCACCCAACATGTACATGTACTAGATTGACACAATGGCATATTTTGTGACATCTTGAGGGAAACAGGGGCCACATTCACTCACACATTCACTCTTAAGTCACCAAATAACTGTCAACCTTGATCCAGTACCGTACTTCTAAGGATTTGTATGAATGGAAATCGCACTCAGAAATCTTAGAATTGAGGTTTTGAATGTAAATTTCAGTGTTCACCCCGAAGGAGACAGCCAATGAAAAAGCGAGTTTCGATTTCGAATTCGTTGCTGCAACGTTGTTGAAATTCGTTGAGATTCAATGCAAGCGATACTCCGATTGGGCGCAATTCTTACTGTGCTGGCACTTCACCAAAATGTGTGGGCGAATGCACATGTCTCAGGGGTTTGTGTGCATGTTAGAAGCGAACTTACAGCAACCCCTGATTTCCTCAAGATGATTTTGTGTCAGTATGCCTTTTGTACCGTTTTCACGGAAACGTGATCGCGCAGATATGCGCAAGGGAGTCATCTTGGTGAACATGTTGTGTGGACTGGTGTTCATATCAGTTTTGATCGATATTACTTCCGTTGTCTCTTATAGAAAATACAGTAGCCCCACATTGGACTGACCTTAGTCCGTCATATTTGATGGCGTTTGAAACATGGCTGATGGTCGTTCTAAATTTGAGCATTGCGCGGCCGGGCGTTTAAAACAAGGCGGTCCTTTTTTATGCATGCATGACAGCTTTGACTAGAATTTCACTGTGCGCCACGTGTGTCGTGGGATATGCAGGGAGGAATAACTGATCCTTGTCTCCTCTATTGTTCAAACCAACCTGAAATCCACTGCCAGTATGATGCAATATTGGCTGCAGTGAGTATCCTATTCGATACCAAGACCTTGGTCACGTAATGAGTTCCGAACACATGGCAAAATGGCAGTCTGCTTCCGAAACGTAAATCGAGGTTGTTCAGTCGTTTAGCATATTTCAGTCTCATGTTTTGAACGATATTTATTGTTTTGCCAAATCGGAAATGTAGAGACGGGGCCAAAGTTTCTAGGAGTAGGCCTACGTGAATCCGTACCCACTGATTGATGAGACATTTTTGTAACATGATATTTTCGCCGGGTTTTTCATGCCCATTCGAATCAAATGCATCTCCCCCCTTGTACAGAGTCAGTTCACATCGAACTCTACCCCGCTTCGTCTTTGTTATCTTCATACAAATGTTAAGTACTATGTAGCCTGATTTCTTCAACCTGAATTCGACAATTGAATAGATTCTTGGCGTATCATTGAAAAGAAAGAAAGCAAGGAATGCAAGGGTCAGTGTAGGGGAGGGCATGTGTAGGTATATATATAGGTTACGACCCTTTTTCGCCTTACATGTTAATTCTTTGGCATCGTGCATGCCGGCGGGACCGACCACTAAACGGGATATTCCTGTCCAAGAATGTCGATCTCCTACTGTATTATCATCAATGTTAAACCTGTCGAACGGCCAACACCACAAACTGGAGCTCGCCCCAGATACTATTTCAAGTGAAATCGTTGCCAATGTCAAAGCCATGACAGTTGAGTACTTTAATTCCTCACGTGATTTTCAAGCTTGGAGTTTCTTAAAGGGTCACTAGGGGGTTGTCTCCATTCTTGCAAAGCTGCTCACAAAATCTATCATAGATGCAGTTATCCCTTTCATGCAAATGTAAACGCATACACGCAAAAATGTAATACCATAGCTGATTCAGGCGATGACGCAGCATGTATAGCACGAGAAACACTTTGTGTAGCCAACCAAATAACTTCTAACTTGATAACACGTCTCATGGTAAACATGGATACAGAGATATCTGACACGAACATACAAAAATAAATTCTTTGTCGCTAATTTCAATGTGATATTTTGCCACCTGCTTTCGATAGCACCACTATAAAGAATTCCACGTGGCTGTCGTTTAATCCTGATGACAATTTTTAATTGCAGTCAATAATCATGCAACAAATCGTAAATCTTTGCCATTGATAAATGTCGTATAGAACATTTTAATGCTTATTGTTTTTTGGCCACGTTGGGGAAATTGATATTTTTGATCACAGCAATATTATACCAAAAGGTCAAGAGCGAGAATTCAACCTATAAACGGCTGAGATTGCTGTTCAGATGATAACCAGAAGAATATTAAAATCATCACGTTAATCACTAATTGAATGCAGATGACCATGACATGTGATAGCGAGTGAAGTCATCAATATTATCAAGCATAGAATATGCATGTATGTAAACTGTCATGAGCTAATCACAAAGCTTTTATTGTGTGATCAGGGGTCAAAAAGAGTAGTGAGGAGCAGTACTTCAAACGAGAGCGGAACATGGCATGTATTAAAAATTGAAAATTCAGTATGCAAACCTTTACTATAACACTAAACTGCTAAATATGCAATAACAAAATCACTCAATTTCGACTAGGAACACATCAAAACATACTACATTAGCAAATGTATAGCTGGTCGAGGTTTAATTCAATGCTGAAATTTGATATTAAATTAACTTTCTGGAATTCCAAATTGACCCGCTTGCGTCCAACTCTCGATCGTGCCCGAACTCGGCTCATGTGACAGAGGTATACCTATATTATAGTGCGATGAGTAATTAAAGTCGCCATTTAAAACACATGTTGGTGTATAAAACACCACAAATATGATGTATTCATGGATTACGATGATTGAAATTCCTTAATCGTCGTCAAAATAGACGTAATACGCTCTTTAAAGAATCTATTTGTTATGTTGCTCCGCCATTGCAGCTTACGATACGCACAAAAGGCAGCCAACATACGGGAAAATCCCTATTACCTCAGCCTCAACCCGATCGATAATTCCCAAGTGTTTTAGACAAGTACCAGGAGTAGGTGATTTCAATGGAATAGCTCGCGGTATTACATACGAGTATTGTGGTTTGGTGTCATTGGAAGATCGCCGTCGCACCCGGTGAAGGCCTATTGTGTCATGCAATTGCCGTGCATTACTTTGACGACACTGTATTGGACGTTTGCCATTGTCAGTCGACCAACTCATCAGTTTCAATGTCTCTTTACACTGGCTGAGGCGGTCTAACTATGTAATTTCATGTAGGCTTTTTTGCCGGCTTGGCTGCATGAATGTGGCTGGCAGGGTCTAGGGTGTACTCTAAATATTCGTGGTTAGAATTAGACAGGTGTTAAGAGCACACGTCCCATGACACGAGTCAAATGTCACGGAATTGTGTTAAAATCGCCAACATCAACAGACTTAGGACAATTATCAATTATTATTGTGACACAAGTACCGTTGACAAAACACAGAAAAAGACGCAAGTTCGCAAGAAAAGAATATTTAATACTCTAAACTAGTCATCAACATCGGAGAGGGGCAAAAACTCGAGACCCTCGCCCTCTTCTTTCTCTTCAACAACTAGATCATTGATGTATATTTCTACATCATTATTTTGTACTAATCTGCTCGTTTGCCAGGCAAGGCTAACTCCTCCGTAATTCGACCCCAAGCAAGGCCTAGCATACGGAGGATCTCTCGACGGGAAATTGGTGGGCAGGTCCCATCCTCTTCTGTATTGCCCACTTTCCAGGCTTTCCATATTGCCCTTAACCTGCATTTAAATGCATACATGATTGTCAGGTCAAGGGGTTGCACGAGCGATGTACAACCCCCTGGCACATAGTCCATACGTCCACCAAGGTCCCCAACCGCCTCCTGGAAGCGTTCTTTTAGGTTGGCCGGGTATCTATCCACAATAAGGATGAATGTTTCTTCATCATTAACAAATTCAACCAGTACAGTTTCTGTCCATTGAATCAATGAAGCAATTCGTGCCCATCCATTTGGACTTGAAGTTACCTGGAATGAAATTGAAACTTTGTATAACCCAACGCTTGTGATGAAGAATGGGAGAAAGTAAAACAAGTTTATGTGCTCAGCGCGGGTCTAGGTCGTTACAATTGTGAACAATAATGCGTCAGCTATTGTTTACACGATATTCGTTGGACACCATGTAAGGAATACGATATTAATCACAAAGCATTCGTCATTTGACATGGTAGTCCAAGCCACACTCACCCGTACATTTTCCGGTGCATGTTCCCTAATTCAGCTACGACTGCCCCATGTTCAACCAGTCGAGGGAAGTTCACTTCAGCTGGGCCTTTGCTCCCATCAGCCGCAATTAAAAGGGTGACTGTGCATCCTTCCTTCGGGTTTCCTCTCGATGTTTTTATTTCGACTTCGCGGTTACCTGTGTTATCCATCGAATAATTAGGGGGGAAATCATATCGCACAAATGTCTGGTTCATGTTAAATAGACGTCGTTTAGAATAGTTACTCTCTTCCACTCTTCGTTGAATAACATCCCGAAAGTCGGCTACCAGCTGAGCAGCGTTTTCAGGAATTTTCTTAGAATCCCTTGTACATCTTCTATAGCTGATACGATGTCTGAAATATGAAATGATCAGTTTCAAAGAAGAAATGAAATGCGGATGAGGGAGCAGTTGTAGGTGCTCTAGAAGAAGCCGCATAATGGTACCCCAAAAAAATGAATACCATTGATTATCGATTTGTCCATCACTAGTCATACTAATGGTTAACGTATGGCTACGCGGTAGAATATGATGAATCAGTGAGGTTGTTGTTTTCAATTACACCCATGCGTAGAAGTAAAATGTAACATTGCACTGTTTATTCACATTTCAGTCAGTGATGTGCTTGATGTTCATTTTCTTGACATTTCCCCTTACCTTTTCATGAAACGTTCAAGCCAGTGCGGAGTGGCTCTGAAATCAAAACACCGAGGTCGAGACATTTCCAACTGCGCCCTCTTGTCTCCAGGGATATTGTCCACCCATCGTCGGAAATCCTTATGGGCTTGGTCCTTTAAGTCTTGTGCAGAGACTGGCAACCCAAAGTCTCTCCTTCCACGATACCATTCAACTGTGCAATCTTCCATTTCTGGCCAAAGACCTGAAATGATAAAAGGTGTTATTAAGAGCTTCTGTACCACCATTCATGAATGCTGTAGGACAACACATTTTATCAAACCCTTCACATTCACCTTACCCGACCCCCCCCCAAAAAAAACAACAAAATTCAGAGTTCAATCCATGTTGTATACTGTGTACGCATCCACATAGCCACCTGGCCAGCAAAATTAGGCCTAGGCCAAGGCGAGTACAATACATCGAAGGTAAACAATGACTTGGGACCATTTCATTGAATTAACTGTCGGCTGACTTTCGCAAGTGGTCTATTACGAGTGCATACGGTTCGAACCCAGCTTCGGCTCAAAGTATGGTTCCACTGCAAACTGAGTTGATGCCGAATTTGGTAGGCCTATATGCAGTGACAGTGACATCCCTGTAATTCTAGAGCGTTAGATTCAATAAAAAGGCGGTCGATACTCACCGTTCCCCAATTGACGGTCCCGTCTCATCCGTCTTCGCCGTTGACATTCTTCATGCGCACCCCTGATGTCATCCTCGTTACGAATCCAGTGGCGGAATGTATTAACTCGAATGTTACGAAACCTGGCAAAGTCAGCTGGAGTACGCCCTTGGTCGTGTCCTTCAAGATGAGCCAGCCAGTACTCGTCCATATACCGGATCTTTTGCTCCAACGAATAGGCCTGGAGTCGGCGCCTTGGAGGCGCAGGATCCACATCCATCGCCATGCACGTACATGTGCAATGCCAGGCGACGAATAAAAAGAAAAATAGAATCTCACCTTGCATTTTAAATTTTAGTCTTCAAGCTGTTGAACGCAACTTTCGGAAGCTCAGTCAATGCCGTGAATGCGACAAAATTCTGTGTAAGGCCTCTCGATGCGATGTCGTAATCATCGTTTATGGGAAACGCCGTGGAAAGAATACCCTGTGCTAGAGAAAGGCCCATTTAACCCTGCGTTCATGTAAGACTATTGACAATGGCTATTCCATTGAAATCACTGTGACCCTGGCACCGGTCCAAAAAACTTAGAAAATTTCGAACGGGTTGAGGCCGAGGTAAGTGGGATTTTCCCGTATGACATACAAGAACATTGTCCGCAGACTGCAATATTGAAATGTTAGACCTACGTTGTATAAAGAAATTGATATATTATTATATGTTTCATAAAGTCTTATCTCCGTCATGAATATTAATTTTCCCGTTTTTCAAACGTTTGGACAATGCAATGTTTTATCCACCATGTTTCAATGGATGTTCAAATTAATTTCATTACTTGAAGATTTGATCAACTGACCACAACTGTTGACACAAGAACCTAAAACGGGTGAAATCCAAGCGCCAAAACTGGGCCGGGGGAACGGGAAAACAAAGACGAAGAGAGAACCACGTCGAAGCTGCCACAGCAAGGATAGCCTAATACCATTAGGCCCCGCGTAGCCTCTGCCGGAGGCTTAATTCTAAACGATATTATTATCGCAATCCTTGCCCAGAATTTTGAAAAATACGAATCTTCGGCTAGGAATAAGTTTTAGTGTTTTATTGAGACAAACATTTTCTTACAGTTGGTTTGTCATATAGGTTGTCTGTTTCAGTCAATAACTACACAAATGTGATTGTTAGTATGGACAAGCAGATTTAAATCGATAAAACATTCCACCTTTGAAAATCGCTGACCAACTTCTGTTATACACGCTGTCCCTACGCTCCCACAATGTGGCCAGTGTGTAACGTAACAACTATTGGCCAGTTCCGGGTCTCTCACTGTAATGTAATCAAGGGTGTGGTTGTGTCACTCTATAATAAGGAAAGAAGTTGTGACGTCATTCGTCGCGAGTTACTTGTATCGCAGGTGATGTAAATGTATTTAGCAAAATAATGAGCACTCCCTAGCCGGAAGTAGCAGACCACATTCCCGTTGTCCAATTGCATGCCAGTGCATTTCATCGTATTTCTGAATAGGCATAGAAACCGCTTTTGGGGTTTCCCCCATTCATTGCACTAAGCGCAATGATTGCTCTAAATACAGTAGGCCAAGGACATGTCAATACCCAGTCTCGCTGTTGGCGAAAAGGACTGCGTTGGCTTCGACTCTTGTGTCGAATGGATCCAGAATGACTTCCCAAAATAGTGTTGAAGTGGCAAAATATAATAACTGCGAAGAGGATTATGCTGGGCACGCTGAAAGGATGTAAAGTTGTAGCCCGCGATGCAGAGAGCGTTGGCCTGCACGAGATTTATTGACACAGATGGCTCACGACTGTAATGCTTTGAGGGACGTGGTGGCACAGTTGACATAGAAATGTCAAGTTGCTGGAGTGCGTGAGTCGAAATGCAAGTGTGGTTTTCCACTCTCACAAAAGATGAGCTGCTGGAAATAACCCTTTGACAAAGCCTTTTTATAATTTCATTGATTCCAATGTCTGTAGCTTATATCAACTTTTTATTCTGAATAATGAAACAACAACAGGTTTCGTGAAAATGAAATTCAATAGCGTTCATAATCAATACAGTATAATACTCTAACCTTGAAATCTCATCTTTTCCATACATATACATGCCGTGGCAAGTTACGCTGCGGATAAAAATATCCGGTTCAAATCAAAATTAACCAAAAGGGATACACCAAAATTTCAAATGCGGATGAAGATAATTCCTTTTCTATGGATATTGAAATAATGTCTTATTAACCGTCCATACTCCTTGCGCAGTGATATTAGTGTGATGAGGTTGTCCAACTCTCCCTGCTTAAATTGGCCGCCAATGCAGTCTGAATGTGCTGAAATCGCTCATCCACGAAACTACAAGACTTTTTGTGGCTCTTTTTATTCCAAAACTTTAAAACAGATTGTCATATTACATTACAAGTCTTTGTCCGACAAAAATTCTTCCTGATAGAAAGTGATATTGAGAGGTTTTATGCGCACTATTTTAATAGCGTAAAGAAAATTGCTGTGTGGACTGTGATCAGGTTTGTAGACGATGATTTGAAGCGAGTTTAGTTTTGGCCCTTAAACAATGTGAAACAGATTTAATCGGCTGATATTGAAATAAATATTCACTTTAGTCGTATTAAACAGAGTTACATTACAGCAGACTCGAAGATCTTTAAGTAAATCGCCACATTTACAGCATTTTGTTCGACTATTCTTGCCGTGTACATTTGTGTACATTACACATGCAATACACGTGCAATGGAAGCCAATACTTGCAGAGAGAATATGCTTATCGCTTTGAAAATTATCGCTGCTTTGGAGAATGATTCTCGTCCTGAATACTGACTGTATGGCCTTGTTTCAAACGCTTTGACAATGCATACTTTTTTCTTGTCCGCTTCAATATAGGTTTCTCATGGCCATTTGGTGATTCTTGAATAGTTAAAGATGGTACAGGTGCATTAAGAATCAGTCAAAAATACAGAAAATGTGAGACACGAGTTAGATAAATTGAATAAAGCGGGCAATTCAATTGGCCTTTCGAGGGACAGAACATGTCGGCACAAAAAGCACCAGCAGTAGAGCCAACATGTCACCGTACCAAAATAGCTTATTTACCTTGCAGTTGATTTTCTGAGATATCCACGTCACAGCACAGCGTACACCACATCTTTATCACACATGACACTACACAGTTTTATGATGGATCCCATCCTGTTTCCATAAATGATGTAAATGTCCTAAATCCCTCCAGCCAGACTCCACTGGAATGATCGATAGCACTGATTTAATAGGTCACCCGATTCATGACCAGCTCTCGAGATGCTTGCAACGGACGCTCGCGGTAGAATTTGTAGACTATATGTGACCATTGATTCTTTGAAGGGTGATATTGGCCGAGTGTTGAAGAACATCGTAATCTTGAATTTTGAACACGTACTGATATTACAAATTGTGTACAGCGCTTGTCTTCTCAACTGCAGTTTGTCATACCCCAGCTATTGGCATGTGCACTGTATATTGATATTCGAGCTCTACTCCCTGGGGAGCATACACGTATCACCGAGCTACATGTACTCAGCGCTCATCACTTGCATTGACATTTTGATATTTCTGCCAGGCCGACGATATGCCCTTGGGTAGAAGAGAAACAAGTAGGGTCAAGTGCCTTACCAAAGGACATAAAAGCAAACAGCACTCACTACTGATTATTTTGAGAGTCCAACCAACGACATCGTAATTTTGAGTCCGGGTCTCTTGCAATGATGATCCCCATTGATAGTATATTCCACCACCAATCCCTTTAATTGCTTGGGGCTATAAGCAGCTGCCAGAGAGTAAATCAAAATTACTGGAAAGATTGTTTAATCTCCACTAATAGTAAGTATCAGTTCAAAATGGCGGCTGCATTTGAATACAAGATGGCGGTCACTAGGGGCAAAGTAGCATCTTGATCGATAAATTACTAAAAAAGGCCCGTGACAGACAGTTATGTGACCTTGCCTTATTTGATGCTTTCCCATTTGAGATTGGGATGCATCATGCTAAGCTAACTGCTTGAATAGACTGTATACGTATACAGTACATCAATCTGTTTCTACTGTGTATGCAACCTCAAGCACATGCAAACTTTCAACTGTTAATTGTTCCGTAATGCAGTATGATACATGGTGTGAATGCTTTGTTATATTTTATGCAATGCCATTTGCATTGTTAATGGTCTGATTATTTCCTTTTTTGATTGAAAAAAATAAGGTCGACATATAGTCTAGACCATCTCAGTCGATTTTAGAGGTCTTCGAAGCATTAGGGTACCTGTTCAACAAGTACATGGGGAAAGACATTTTCTCATGCCTACATGTATGAAAAAATGTGTTACTCGGAAAGTTTTAGCAACTATCTTATTCTCCAGTATTTATTTAAGTCTGTATCAAAGCAATTAAGACGAACATCGAGTTTTTGAATGGAACCACATACATATTCTCCGTATATTCATCAGGCCGAGACTAGCTTTCTGATCTGCGCCGGACTTATGAACAGGAGATGAGAAGGTTCATTTTCACACCTCCCCGCCCGCGAAAATGTAACAAGTGAGCCGAAACGTTGGTGGTACGAAGTTCCCTTTAAATCTGTTGGCTGAATGGTTTTTACAAAAAATAACTACATGACGATACTAAGTTTATTTTGTACACAAACGGTCACTAATGTATGTGGCATTTTTTCATCAGCATCGAATTCTCGCTGAAAATCGAAATGGTGCAGACTTAGGAGTGAGTCTGTAAACGGAATTAAAGTACCACTTGCATTATTTTACAACGTCTCGTAAAATCCAAATTACCCCGCTTGTTCATTTTCGCGAATCGCCTACAGTTTTTTTTTTAAATAAAAGTTTGATGATTTTTAATTTCTATATGAAAATTATTTCGGTTATTCAAAAAAATCATTTACTTGCGACATCCGCGAAAGGAAATGTCCGCGATTTTTGTTTGCTACCATTATTTTTGCAAATTGGCATGCTGGGAGTGTTCTAATTTCTAAGTTTTTTGTAAGGGTTTTTTAATTGGCTCATTACTTAACTGAAATACTCATGCATTTGTATTCCTGCCATAATGGATGAATAGAAAACATGATTTCTGATAATATCCTGAAAACCGGATAGGAATTGATGCACTAGTTTGGGAGATATTGAATGAAGAAGATGCTGATATTGATATGATCAGGACTGTACAAACGTCATGCTGCCGGTAGCATTGCTTTGCCTCTGATTTCGTTGCTGTCTCCAGCTGAGCTCCTAAAATATTCATTCTTCAAGTGAAGTGATCTCTTAATGATGTAACTTAGTAGAGGAATGTGGGGAACCGATCTGTTAAGTCACAATCTAGTTTAAATAAATGTGTATGCCAAAAGTCATCAACAGCCAGGCGTTCATTTATATAGTATTTCAAGTGACACTCCATAGAATATGTGTCGGCAATAATCTGAGTATCACATACGATGATAACTGGCTTTCATGTGTCTGTGGATCATTTTCTTACAAATGATATGTATGCAGAGATAGACTACAGTCGATTTCAAGAGCTAAGACCCCCTTACATATTTTATATGTTGATATTTTCTGTCACTTTATTCTAAATTAAGTACTTTCCTTATATGATTGCAAGACAACTAGTAAAAAATTGGCAAATGATAAAGTGACTTAAAGAGCTGTTATTTTTCAACAAAATACTACTACTATAAAGCACTACTTTTTAAAAATTTTGAACATCATTTAATGAGGACATGTATACCTATAGTGAGGGGTGACCCCCCCCCCTGATGTGATAATGAGGTTAGTATCTATAACGTTCTTTGTCCTCAAATACACTTCATTTGTGTGCGCCAAACATTTTCTTGTCAAACATACACGAATACCGACTTGTCACCATATTTTTTCGGCCCGGAATCTCGACCTGCGGTTTCGAGCTTTCGAAGGTCGGAGAAAATCAACTCGTGAAATCTGGCGACTCAGACCACACACTCGAGCAGTATTCTTATTTGATGTCAAACGATTTGAAAGTTTTAATGAAATAAATCGCTTCTTTTGATTGTGAATTGTACCTTGCTGTTTGGATCTGATCCAGATTGAACCTTATCAACTGACAGTAGGGGCTGTTTAGTCTCTTAACCGAAATGAATGATCTGCATTGTCTGGTTAGGATGCAGCGAACGGCGCAAGCAGAGGAACTCGATATATTTCTAGTCTGTGCAGCGCGTAACGAAAAGGGCAATTTGACTCTCATTCGCATGAATATTCTACCTGAAAAAAGATATTGGTGTCACAAAAGAAAGAAAGCTAACTCAATTCCCATGCTGATTGTCATTTTGGACATGCATCACATTGATAAGTACATCTTTATCTCTTACCAATATCAAAACATACCTCATCTGCAATGCCTGCTATTATAAAACACATGCATCTGACCCTAAGCGATTCGAGTGTAAAGTTGCCTGAGACCGCAGAGGTGTCACCCAAAATGTACATGTACTAGATTGACACAATGGCGTATTTTGTGACATCTTGAGGGAAACAGGCGCCATATTCACGTCTCCGGCCCTGCCTACAAACCCGTGAGACATTAGTCATCATTTGGTGAAGTACAGAGATGCTATTCAGTCACCCTTAAGTCACTAAATCTAACTGTCAACCTCGATCCAGTATCGTACTTCTAAGGATTTGTATGAATGGAAATCGCACTCAGAAATCTCAGAATCGGGGCTTTGAATCGAAATTGCAGTGCTCACCCCGAAGGAGGCAGCCAATGAAAATGCGAGTTTGGATTTCGAATTTCGTTGAGATTCAAGGCAAGTGATGCTCCGAATGGGCGCAATTCTTTCTGCGCTGGCACATCACCAAATTTGTGAGCGAATGTACATGTCTCATTCTCATTCTCTAATTAGCTATACAAGGGGCATAAAGCTTTGTAAACCATCGATGAAGGGAAAATCATGTAATATGAATAATTTGTCTTTTCACCAAGCTCTTCGCTGTTCTTGGCCGTGCTGGCTGTTAGGTCACCATACTACAGGATTATCTGATAAAATTCCTGGAAAGGCCACAGATTTGTCATACATGTACATGCAGGTGATTTTTTTGCAAATTGCCAGCTTGTCTTAGCAATGACCCTTATTCACGCATTGATAAGGTTTTGTGCAGAGAAAAGCCAATAGGTTGGTTTATTCCTGGCACCAAAATATTCTTTTGTTTCTCACAATTAGGAAGATTTGTCAACATGAAAGAATGTTTCATTTATTCAATATTCGTTACTGACACCAGGTATATCTTTGATAAGTTAGCAAGTAGCATTCTTAATTTTATTTCACATTTTAGGTGGTTTCGATAGACTTTGGACAGTTCTAACAATACAATAGAAAGGAGTGTTCTGTCACTGTTCCAACCAACATCATATTTCAAAGGTTACCTCGCCTGAAATGAATACGGGATGACAGATAGGTCACGGTCATGATCAATTATAAACTGACACACCTGCATCAAAGGGGTCTCTTCTCCACCGAATACTACATGCACACACTACAAAGTTTTCACATGTATACTTGTAACCTTACTGTTGAGAAGTACAACATGTAGCTAATCAAAGTAGATTCTATTTTTAGACACTGTGAGCTATAATTGCTAATTTCCATATTACTACCCACCCACTGCATTGGCCTAAGCTCTCCCATGGCAACACTCATCACTAATTCATATGTGTTTGTATTAAACTAGCGGCACATAGGGGGATAAAAGAACACAACAGGACCATCGCCTCAAAATTGGGCTCAGTTGTAAAAACAGATGTACATACAATGCAACATGGCATTTAAATTAAAGTTTTTTTAAAACTAATCCGTCTTTTGCTGATAGTAAATACAGTAGCCCCGCAGTTGACTTCCCTTAGTCCATCATATCTGATAGCGTTTGAAACATGGCCGATGGTCGGTCTAAATTTGATCATTGCGCTGCGTGGCCGGGCGCTTAAAAAAGGCGGTCCTTTTCTATGCATGCATGTCAGCTTTGACTAGAATAACACCACGGCACTCCACGTGTGTAGTGGGAAATGCAGGGAGGAATAACTTATCCTTGTCTCATATATTGCTCAAACCAACCTGATATCCACTGCCAGAAGGATGCAATATTGGCTGCAGTGAGTTTCTTATTCGATAACAAGAGCTTGGTTACGTAATGAGTTCCGATCACATTGCAGAGTGGCTGTTTGCTTCCGAAGCGAAAATTGAGGTCCGCTTCTTGTGCAAATTCCAGTCTCATGTTTTGAACGATCTTTTTCGTTTTGCCGAAACTAAAATGTAGAGACCTAGCCAAACGGTCTAGGAAAACGTGTATCCGTACCCACTGATTGATGATACATTTTGGTAGCATGATACTTTTGCCAGGATGTTCATGCCCTTTCAAATCAAATGCTTCTTTCCTCATGTACAGAGTCAATTCACATCGTACTCTGCCCCGCTTCTTCTTTGTTATCTTCATACAAATGTTAAGTACCATGTAGGCTGTTTTCCTCACCCTGAATTCGACAATCGAAAAGATTCTTCGCGTATCATTGAAAAGAAAGAAAGCAAGGAATGCAAGGGTCAGTGTAGGGGATGGAATGCGTAGGTATATTGACAGTTGACCTTTACATGTTAACTCTTTGGCATCGTGTATGCCGCCGGGACCGACCGCCAAACGCGTTACTCCTCTCCAAGAATGTCGATCTCCAACTATATTATCATCAATGTTAAACCTATCGAACGGCCAACACCACAAACTGGAGCTCGCCCCAGATGCTATTTCACGTGAAATCGTTGCCAATGTCAACGCCATTACAGTTGAGTACTTCAATCTCTCACGTGATTTTCAAGCTTGGAGTTTCTTAAAGGGTCGTTAATGGGGGTCAACTCCTTTTTGCAAAGCTGCGCACAAATGAATCGTAGATGCAGTTATCACTTCCATAGAGTGTAACCACATGCAGGAAAACATGTAAAACTAGGGCTGATCCAGGCAGGTAGTAAGTAAGCATTGCAAATAGCGAATTATAAATGGTTGATGGCGGATTGAATTGGTGACTTTTATTGGCGAGTTTTCTAAGTTATTCAAAGGTGCGAAAATAACATTTTCCAAAACCCACTCTTACCAATCTCACCTTACCGCGTAGTGGCAAAAAAGCAAAGGTTCGCACACAACTTGATGAGAACGTTGAATTCTTTATAAATGCATGCGTGTGTAAAAGTGAGTGAGAGTGTCGCTTGCGGACACTGTCAGCTTTTTGTATCAAATACGCAGGCCTGTTCATCCCCCCCCCCCCTTGCATGGGCCGTTTAACTAAATCGGGAACATCAGATAATAGTGCCTAGTGAGAACTCTGGTGTAACAGTTGGTACTTTAAAATCAATTCTAGGTCTTCTGTGCAGGTTGGTCGAGTCCCTGAGAGTGGATATTGGAAACTGTAGTTTTCGCGCATTTTAAAACTCGCCATCCGCCGTCGGCCATCCGCCGTTTTCATTCGCCATTCGCCATGTTTTACTAACTACTCGATTCAGGCGATGACCCTGTGTAAAATGAATGGACGTCCTTGGACTGCAGTACCCCAAACAATAGCTGTGTATTGTCAACGAATGTGGTTAATGGTTTGTTTAGGGAAAGCTACATAATCTTCAACAAAGGAACTCGGCAACTCTATTCACTTTAACAAAAGGACCGGACTTAGATTCCGAGGAATTTGCATTTCTTTTACACGAGAAACACTTTTTGTGACTAAACAAATAAGTTTTAACTTGATATAACGTCTTATGGTACACAAGTCTTATCTCCGTTAAGAATATTAATTTGCACACCTTTTCAAACTTTAGGACAATACCATGTTTTATATCCACCTTGCTTCAATAGATTTTCATCACTTCAAGATACGATCAACTCGCCACGACTGCTGAAACAAAATTTAAAACGGAAAAAATCCGAATGCCAAAACTGGGAAAAAAAGGGAAAACAAAGACGAAGAGAGAACCACGTTGAAGCTGCCAGAGCAAGAAAAGAAGATGTGACGTCCTTCGTCGCACGAAATACCTCTCTGTGGGCGCCCTCTCGATCGTGCCCTTAATTGTGTCACATTTATTACTAAGTAACTCGTCTAACTGATTAATCCATGTCGCTCTGAAGTCACAACACTGACAAAACGTAGGGAAATCCTCGCGAGTGTGGCTTTTCCAACGTTGCATACGATAAAGGAAAAATAACCCACTGAGTTATCCCAACATTGTATGTTATCAAGATCCAGCTCGGACTGCTGGATGTCATGGCCCCCTGCGGTAAGAATGCAGAGTGAAAGAAGTTGATTCTCAATGTGACCTTTCGAAAATGGCAACCTGCAATCGTGTGTTTGGACATGCAGTTGTATGTAGCCTTTGCATTGTTTTCGACCCAACGGGCATTTAATTGAGAAGCTCACGGCAGCATTGAAAATGGTGATTGTCATGGTCGAGTGAAGTAGAAAATATTGGGGCAGCAAATAATGATTACTCATCTCGTTATTTCGCGATTGCTTATCTCTCGGTTTATGATAAGCCAGCAAGAACAGGTCAACCCCCAGTCTCGCTGTTGGAGAAAATGACAACGTTGGTTTCGACACGTGTGTCGAATGGATCCAGAATGACTTCCCAAAATAGTGTTGAATTGGGAAACAGATAATAACGGCGAAGAGGACGATGCTGGGCGCGCTGAATGGATCTGATGTTGTAGCCCGCGATGCAGAGAGCGTTGGCCTGCACGAGAGGTGTTGACACAGATGGCTCACGACCGTAATGCTTGGAGGGATGTGGTGGCACAGTTTTTGATAGAGAAATGTCGAGTTGCTGGAATGTGTGAGTCGAAATGCAAGTGGGGATTTCCACTCTCACTAAATATGCCCTGCTGGAAATTACCCTTTGACAAAGCCTTTTTATAATTTCATTGATTCCAATGTCTATAGGCTTATATCCACGTTTTATTCAAAATAGTGATACAATAACATGTTTCGTGCAAATTTAATTTAATAGTGTTCGTAATCAACATGATCAATACAGTTGGTGAGGTCAAATATCTGAGTTAACACTGGTGTCAGAGTTAACACCAGTACAGTTTTAATGTGAACTGCTGCGAGAAAAAAAACATGGTCTTGGTAAACACCGAGCTAATACCGGATTAACACTGTGTTAATCTGGCGTTACTGACTGAGAGTTGCTAACACCGAAACGTTCAGTGTGCAGAGACAAGACCACAATTGATATTTTAAGCCTTTTAGCAGTTAAATTGTCAATGTTTGACAGCGACGCATCAAATACTGCGTGGGGTTGTGAATCTGAAATTTAGATTATGTTATTCCGGACAGTCGGGCAAGTAAATGGTGAAAAATAAACTGGTAGTTGACAACGGAAATTTTTTGATAATCGACAAATAAGACAGACTTTGATATTTCCACTCTTTTCAGCCAACTGGCAGAAAAAAATCAAAACACGCCCCCTATTACCCAATTAGCAAAATTCGAAATTAATTTTTTCATCAAATAATTTCTTTACATCTGTAGACTTGCCACAACAAATATTTTTTCAATACCTCTCCAAATATGTACTTGAGAGTTAAAAACATGCACTCGTCTAATTGATAGGCCACGACCCTCCAACCTATGAATATTCATTAGTGGTCTTGTCTCAATGAAGGTACATTTCAGGGGTTAACATTTTGAGAATTTTTTCAAACTAATGTACATGACATCCCACAATTCTCCAACAAAGGAAAGTCATATCTGGACATTTTTGGAGAAATGAGAAACATTTCCAAGAGTGGTACAACTGTGCCAAAAGCGACGAAAGAGGACAAAATCGACAAAAAGTCATGATTTTGCAGCCAACAGCACCAAATTCAAAGACCAGCCCTGGCCAGAATAAGCAAGCTATGAAGCTGAAAGTTTAGGATGTGATTTAGGAATATCTTTGCTGCATAGGGCACAACTTTCAGAATCAAGGCCTAAGTGGTTTTAAAGAAATTACAAAATGAATGGCAACACAACAAGACTTGTAAAAATGAAACCGAACTTAGACCGGGGTTAGGTTGGCTCATATTGGGGTCAAATTAAGTTTTTTTCTCATTATTTTGGCTTGTTTTGACCTTAAATCATCAGCAATACAATATTCTAAATGAATTAGAGTGATTTGAACACATTCAAATTTTTCACTAAATTGACCCAAAATGTAGTGTAAATGGAGGCAAGACCACAATTGATTTTTTAAGCCTTTTAGCAGTTAAATTGTCAATGTTTGACAGCGACGCATCAAATACTGCGTGGGGTTGTGAATCTGAAATTTAGATTATGTTATTCCGGACAGTCGGGCAAGTAAATGGTGAAAAATAAACTGGTAGTTGACAACGGAAATTTTTTGATAATCGACAAATTAGACAGACTTTGATATTTCCACTCTTTTCAGCCAACTGGCAGAAAAAAATCAAAACACGCCCCCTATTACACAATTAGCAAAATTCGAAATTATTTTTTTCATCAAATAATTTCCTTATATCTGTAGACTTGCCACAACAAATATTTTTTCAATACCTCTCCAAATATGTACTTGAGAGTTAAAAACATGCACTCGTCCAATTGATAGGACTCGACCCTCCAACCTATGAATATTCATTAGTGGTCTTGTCTCTGCATTAAAAGTTACCTGGAGGCCACCATTACTGCTGCGAATCGAAAAGCACATGATCAGCGAGGCAACCTGCGCAAGTTGGAGCCTGGTCTCCTGTCAAAACCCCCTTGCGATTTACTATGGCAATTACCAATGCGCAATACTCGCCAACAGGTGTGCAGGATCATAAGCTTCTCGGACCCGTGTGCCATGTGTTACTCAAATGTTAGAGTTTAACTCAACTGGATGACTTCGCAGCCGCATGCAGGATATATGCACTTTTCTGAGTAAATAAAATTCGTTTGGTGATCACTTGGTTCCAATTCCCAAATTCCCGATAAGTTCATCTTCCATGGCTGCATTGACTGGCTTGGTTGATTTTCATCATTTTGACTGACAGCAGATTCGTCGACATTTGCAATATACAGTGTACAAAGTACATAGTACAAAGTTCTATGATAGGCGTTGAAATCATCCAATATATAACCGTAAAATTGAACAAATTTGCAATGGAGAGACGAATTTACATCTGGTTATGATGAAGAAAGGGCAAACTGAAAAGCCGGTTTTGAACGCAGGTGGTGTCGACATTACGACATCCGTCATGGTGTGAAATTTCTCTGTACATTTTTTACATACGTAATTTCTTTCACGTTGGATGTCTTTTTTCATAGATGAATGAACGATATATAAATCTATATCATTGGCGAAAAAAAGTCTATGTCTGCATGAATGTGCGGTCCTGGTAACATACCTGGGGACGCAAGCATGACATTATTACCGTTGAGTCCACATTGCCAAACAAGTTTGTTTTGCAAGGAGTTGTCCTCGAAAACAATGGGCACAGTGGTTGCAGACAGGTTCAACGAAACAAACACATTTTTTTTCATATAACAACATCGACCTAAGTCTTTTCGCATTTCCAAATCGCTCTCTTCTTGATCATCATACTTAAAAATGACGGTCATTCCTTCCTCACACATTATGTCAAATGCTTCCCGTCCTGTTAACTCTTGACTCGATAATGCATAGAATAATAAAACTAAATTCTGGTGCAATTATCAACATGGGGAATACTATCTGAGGGGATGACAAAGGCTGAGCTAGATGTCAAGCGATTTGAAAGTTTTAATGAAATAAACCGCTTCTTTTGATTGTGAATTGTACCTTGCTGTTTGGATCTGATCCAGATTGAATTTGATCAATTGGCAGTAGTGGCTATTTAGTTTCTTAACCGAAATGAATGATCTGCATGACCTAGTTAGGATGCAGCGAACGGCGCAAGCAGAGGCACTCGGGATATGTCTCGTCGGTGCGCGTGAGGACAGAGGCAATGGGACTCTTATTCGCATGAATATTCGCCCTGAAAAAAGATATTTTGTGTCAAAAAAGAAAGAAAGCTAACTCACTTCCACTGCTGATTGTCATTTTGGACATGCATCACATTGATATGTACAATTTTAGCTCTTATCAATATCAAAACCTACCTCATGTGCAATATCTGCTATCATAAAACTCATGCATCTGACCCCAAGTGATTAGAGTGTAAAATCACCTTATACCGCAGAGGTGGCACCCAACATGTACATGTACTAGATTGACACAATTGCGTATTTCGTGCCATCTTAAGGTAAACAGGTGTAATATTCGCTTTTCCGACGCTTCTTACAAACCCCTGAGACATTAGCCATCATTTGTTGAAATACAGAGATGCACGTCAGTCACCTTTAAGTCACCAAATATAACTGTCAACCTCGATCCAGTACCGTACTTCTAAGGAATTGCATGAACGGAAATCGCACTCAGAAAATCTTAAAATTGGGGTTTCGAATCGGGGTTGCAGTACGCACCCCGAAGGAGACAGCCAATGAAAATGCGAGTTTGGGTCTCGCTGTTACAACGTTGTTGAAATTCTCCGACTCGAGTGAAAGCAACGCTCCGATTAGGCGCAATAACTTCTACGCTTGCACTTCAGCCAAATGAGGGCGAATGTATCAGGAGTTTGTGTGCAGGTTAGAAGCGAACTTACAGCAACCCCTTATTCGATCAGGATGATTTTGTGTCAGTACGCCATTTGCACCATGCGAGTATACACGCATCGACGTCTTGCTGAACATGTTGTGTGGACTGGTATTCATATCAGTTTTGATCGATGCTACTTCCGTTCTCTCTTATTGGAAAGACGGATTAGTTCAAAAAACCTCTAACTTGGATTTCCTCAATTTTGAATGAAATTTCCACTTTTCAACCCCCACCTGGCGGTCGCAGTTTTTGGAGGATTATAATGGTAAGAGTCTCAAAATGCTGCTAACGCTCTCCTTTTACAGCCGAACTGGGCAATTTAAACATCAATTAAAAAATTCTATCACCAGATACGGTGGCTGGGAAAGGACATGGTGATTTTTTTTTCAATGACGAAGTTCTTTTTAATCTCAGGCGCCTGACTTACGAAAACGAGGCTGTTTGATACACACGGTACTGGACATTTGACATTTTGACATAAGGACACTGAGACGTGGTCACCGAAGTACGGTTCCGAAGTGTTTATGCGTCCTTCTGATTCAGTGCATACTGAACAGTTTCTTAACGATGCATCCATCTTGAACTCCCCAGCCAAAACTGCCTGTCATGAGTGAGTGTGATGGTCATGAGGAGTACAAAGTTCCAAAATATTCCAATAGAGCGCGCATAGATTAATTTTATTATTATTATTATTAAAAACATTTTTATAGCGCTTAACGTTGTTAAAACTTCTAAGCGCTTTACAATTTATAATAAAACATAACATTAATACATGATAGAATAAAAGTCATTACTAAAAAAAAAAAAACGTGCAAGGGATTCAAAAGAATTTCTTAAAAATATGAGTTTTTAGTGCAGTTTTAAAACGACCCAGGGTACTCTGGCCACGAACACTATTTGGAAGCTCATTCCATAGCTTTGGTCCCGCCACTGCGAATGCAGAGGAGCCTATCACCCGGTTTGTGCGCATTTCCTTACACAGACCCATTGTACTTGACCGCAGGGAGCGTGAGGGTTTGTAAACTTCCAAGCAGTCTGCGAGATATTTTGGTGCGTAATCATGTAGACATTTGTAGACCATTAGATTAACCTTGTACTCGAGCCTTGCTTTCAAAGGAAGCCAGTGGAGTGCGCACAGAACCGGAGTGATATGATCCCCTCTGGACACCCTAGTGACGAGACGAGCTGCCGAGTTTTGAACCAGTTGAAGCTTACGCACATTGGCCTCAGAGATGTTATATAGCGGACTATTTGCGTAGTCCAACCGCGAGACAACTAAGGTCCGCACTGCACTTGTTGCTGCTGATTTACTGGGGTGTCTATAAACCGAAGACCAAAGACCGAAGACCGAAGATCGAAGATGGAAGACCCCCCCAAAACTATAAAACGAAGATCCCCCCAACTATAAAAGGAAGACCCTGATGTCAACTATAAAACGAAGATCCCCCCAACTATAAAAGGAAGACCCTGATGTCAACTATAAAACGAAGATCCCCCCAACTATAAAAGGAAGACCCTAATGTCAACTATAAAACGAAGATCCCCCCAACTATAAAAGGAAGACCCTAATGTCAACTATAAAACGAAGATCCCCCAACTAGAAAAGGAAGACCCTAATGTCAACTATAAAACGAAGATCCCCCAACTATAAAAGGAAGACCCTGATGTCAACTATAAAACGAAGATCCCCCCATCTATAAAAGGAAGACCCTAATGTCAACTATAAAACGAAGATCCCCCAACTATAAAAGGAAGACCCTGATGTCAACTATAAAACGAAGATCCCCCCATCTATAAAAGGAAGGCATACATTGTTAACATGCGTTTTCATGGACATTTCTCTCTCAAATGTTACACCAAGAATCTTGATGGTATCACTCAGCTCAATTTCAGTATCGCCAATTTTCAATTTCAGATCAGACACATACTTCTGTAGGTTCTTTACACATGCAAGGAAAAATTCGGTCTTACTGTCATTCAATTTCAGTTTGTTTCTCACCATCCATTCCTTAATTGACTCAACACATAGTGTAAGGCTCGAAATAACATTTTGCACCACGGTTGGGTTAGTTGGATCAAAGATAATGTAGAGACCACTGTCATCAGCAAACAGTATATATGGCAGGAGAAATGATCGGATAATGTCGCCAAGAGGACTGTTGTATGCAGTGAACAAGAGAGGGCCCAGTACAGAACCCTGGGGAACTCCAAAAAGTAAGGGAACCTTATCTGATACAGCGTCTTTCACCGTCACCTCTTGTGACCTCCCCGTGAGATAAGATTTGAACCACTGCAATGCTGATCCGGTAACCCCGAATCTATTCTCAAGACGTTTGAGGAGAATTGGGTGGTCCAGTGTGTCAAAAGCAGCAGACAGATCCAGTGCCACAAACAGAACAGCTTTGTTAGAATCCATGGCATGGACAATATCGTTGTGAACTTTAAGCAAGGCAGTTTCTGTGCTATGCTTAGCTCGATATGCTGACTGCATTGGATCAAACAACCTGTTTGTGTCAAAGTGATCTGACAGCCTCTTTGACACAACCTTCTCAACAACTTTTGACATGAAAGGAAGGTTTGATACTGGACGGTAATTTGACGATACCTCAGGGTCTAGAGAGGGTTTCTTCAGAAGCGGGCGCACACGAGCCTTTTTGTAACATTCTGGGAAAGTCCCACTTGACATTGATTCATTGACTACAAGTGTTAAAATCGGAAGAAGGTCCCCAATGGTCTTTTTTAGGAGCCATGTGGGGATAGGATATATTTCGCATGACTTAGTAGCCATGGACAAAATGATCTTTTTCATTTCGTCTTCAGTAGCTGGAGTGAAACAGTCAAGTGGAATTCCTGAGAAAGCTTGTTCAAAAATCTCTGAAGGTGCATGTGTTGGCACCACATTGTCAAGGTTCGTACGGATCTTGATGATCTTTTCACTAAAGAAGGTTGCAAAATCGTTTGCCACAACAGATGGGTCGCCCAATGGAAGGTGACAGTCACTATCATTAGTGAGCTCTTTAATCACATTGAATGTCTCCTTGAGGTTTCCTGTGCTAAGTCGTTCCTCGTAATAGTCCTTCTTTGCATTTCGAATAAGATTGACGACACACTCCCGTTGTGCCACAAACATTTGTCTGTGAATCTCGAGTTTGGATGAAAACCATTTTCTCTCTAGCTGCCTCCGAAGATTCCGTGCTATGGCGATGTTCTCACTGAACCAAGGATTATTGGGTCTTGCTGTTATACGTTGCGTTTTAAGGGGTGCCTTTCGATCAAGAGTTGACACAATTGCGTTGTTTAATGTTTCTGCCGTTTCATTCACTGAATTCCTTGGTTTACACTTGGCGAATTCTGCACAGATCTCACTTCCCAATTCTTTTGGACTGACGGATCGGTATTTGCGATAAGACTTCACAAGTTCGACATTGACCTTGGAGAGACTAAGCACCATTCCAATGGTGAAGTGGTCTGACAACTCGTGATTGCAAACCGTGACATCATTCACAATTCTGTCCTCATCCCTGACTATCACCTGGTCTAGGGTGTGCCCATGCTTATGGGTTGGCGACGTCACAAGTTGTGAAAGATTGTGAGAGTGAAGAATATCCTTAAACCGTCTCACCTCGGGAAGGTCCTTGTCTACATGTATATTAAAGTCCCCGAGGATCAATAGCCGTTCCTTAGCCACAGATATCTCAGTCACCAACTGCTCAAATTCATCAAGGAAGTTGTTGACCGTGTGTTTACGAGATGGAGGACGATAGATCACGACACAAAGCAGTGGTGTAGGGTCCGATCGAATCAATGATTTTGAGCATTCAAACGTCACGAATGGTGTCGGTAACTTCCTCTGTGTCACTTTCAGACTGTCACGGTAACAGAGTCCGAAACCACCACCTCTCCCTTTGATTCGTGGGCTATTGATAAACGAGAAACCTTCTGGGGTCAGCTGCTTAGTGATTGAATTGTCTAATTGCTCCTGAAGCCAAGTCTCAGAGAAAAATGCAAGATCAGCACCTTGCTCAATGATATGCTCACTGATTTGAATGGCTTTGTTACGTACTGATCTGGCATTCAAAAGAATTACCTTTGCCTGGACACATTTCCTTTCTGGCATTATTGGAACTTGGATAAGGTTAGCTGGATTTGTTTCGATTGAATGGCTCGTGGTCGTAATCCACTTAGACGAATTCCTGCCCTCTTTGATCTCCTGGTCTTATGCCGATGAATACCATGGTCAATGAGCGTCTTTTTCAATTGGTCTGAAACTGACACATGTGAACTGGTCCGAAACGATTTCAAGTCCCTTTGCATATATACCAACACAAAACCAACCCACATAACTCCTCCCACCAACTTGCTGTGAGATTGCTGGTAGGCCTAATTAGGCTGAAAGGGTGGATGTCGTCCTGGGTGCCGACAAATGGTACCCAGGTTCGAGCTCGACTGGACAATAAGCACCCTGGGTGCCATTACACTAGACAAACAGCACCCAGCTTCTTTTTGCCTGGCTTACGGATCTTAGGGACTTTCAATCTCGTTTTATCTCGCGCCGTGGTACTTGCGGCATTAGCAGTGCGCGAAATAAAAAGAACAGATAAACAGAAAAAAACGTGTTAGGGCCTATAGGTCTTTGAAAGCACTTTCGGATGATTTATTCTCTCCCCTTTGAGACGAATACCCCGCAAATACCTTGCAATGATGGTGAGCGTGGGGCCAACCTCTTTTGTAGATATAGAAAAAGTGTAGAAGAGGAAGCTCGGTGCTGTTTGTCTAGTGTAATGTCACCCAGGGTGCTTATTGTCCAGTCGATCTCGAACCTGGGTACCATTTGTCGGCACCAAGGACGACATCCACCCGTTCAGCCCTGATTAGCTATACAAGGGGCATAAAGCTTTGTAAACCATCGATGAAGGTTAAAATCATGTAATATGAATAGTTTGTCATTTAACCAAGCTCTTCGCTGTTCGTGGCCGTGCTGGCTGTTAAGTCACCATACTTCAGGATTATCTGATAAAATTCCTGGAAAGGCCACAGATTTGTCATACATGTACATGTAGGTGATTTTTTTGCAAATTGCCAGCTTGTCTTAGCAATGACCCTTATCCACGCATTGATAAGGTTTTGTGCAGAGAAAAACGAATAGGTTGGCTATCCTGGCATCAAAATATTCTTTTGTTTCTCACAATTAGGAAGATTTGTCAACCTGAAAGAATGTTTCATTTATTCAATATTAGTTACTGACACCAGGTATATCTTTGATAAGTTAGCAAGTAGCATTCTTAATTTTATTTCATATTTTAGGTGGTTTCGATAGACTTTGGACAGTTCTAACAATACAATAGAAAGGAGTGTTCTGTCACTGTTCCAACCAACATCACATTTCAAAGGTTACCTGGCCTGAAATGAATACGGGATGACAGATAGATCACGGTCATGATCAATTATAAACTGACACACCTGCATCAAAGGGGTCTCTTCTCCACCGAATACTACATGCACACACTACAAAGTTTTCACATGTATTACTTGTAACCTTACTGTTGAGAAGTACAAAAGGTAGCTAATCAAAGTAGATTCTATTTTTAGACACTGTGAGCTATTATTGCTAATTTCCATATTACTACCCTCCCACTGGATTGGCCTAAGCTCTATCATGGCAACACTCATTACTAATTCATATGTGTGTGTATTATACTAGCGGCACATAGGGGGATAAAAGAACACAACAGGACCATCGCCTCAAAATTTGGCTCAGTTGTAAAAACAGCTGTACATACAATGCAACATGGCATTTAAATTGAAGTTTTTTACAGTAGCCCCGCAGTGGACTGCCCTTAGTCCATCATATCTGATAGCGTTTGAAACATGGCCGATGGTCGATCTAAATTTGATCATTGCGCTGCGTGGCCGGGCGCTTAAAAAAGGCGGTCCTTTTCTATGCATGCATGTCAGCTTTGACTAGAATAATACCACGCACTCCACGTGTGTAGCGGGATATGCAGGGAGGAGTAACTTATCCTTTTCTCATATATTGCTCAAACGAACCTGATATCCACTGCCAGTAGGATGCAATATTGGCTGCAGTGAGTTTCTTATTCGATAACAAGAGCTTGGTTACGTAATGAGGTCCGATCACATGGCTGAGTCGCTGTCTGCTTCCGAGGGATAAAGTGAGGTCCGGGTTTTGTGCACGTGTCAGTCTCATGTTTTGAACGATCTTTTTCGTTTTGCCTAAACTGAAATGTAGAGACATAGCCAAACGGTCTAGAAAAATGTGTATCCGTACCCACTGATTGATGATACATTTTGGTAGCATGATATTTTTCCCAGGATATTCATGCCCTTTCCGATCAAATGCTTCTTTCCCTATGTACAGAGTCAATTCACATCGTACTCTGCCCCGCTTCTTCTTTGTTATCTTCATACAAATGTTAAGTACCATGTAGCCTGATTTCCTGAACCTGACTTCGACAATCGAATAGATTCTTCGCGTATCATTGAAAAGAAAGAAAGCAAGGAATGCAAGGGTCAGTGTAGGGGATGGAATGCGTAGGGATATTACCATATGACCTTTACATGTTAATTCTTTGGCATCGTGTATGCCGCCGGGACCGACTACCAAACGCGTTACTCTTCTCCAAGAATGTCGATCTCCAACTATATTATCATCAACGTTAAACCTGTCGAATGGCCAACACCACAAACTGGAGCTCGCCCCAGATACTATTTCAAGTGAAATCGTTGCCAATGTCAACGCCATTACAGTTGAGTACTTCAATCCCTCACGTGATTTTCAAGCTTGGAGTTTCTTAAAGGGTCGTTAATGGGGCTTGTCTCCATTTTTGCAAAGCTGCTCACAAAATCTGTCACAGATGCAGTTATCCCTTCTATGCAAATGTAAACGCATGCACGCAAAAATGTAATACCAGAGCTGATTCAGGCGATGACGCAGCATGTATAGCACGAGAAACAATATGTATAGCCAACCAAATAATTTCTAAGTTGATAACACGTCTAATGGTAAACATGGATACAGAGATAACTGACACGAACATACAAAAATAAATTCTTTGTCGCTAATTTCAATGTGATATTTTGCCACCTGCTATCGATAGCACCACTATAAAGAATTCCACATGGCTGTCGTTTAATCCTGATGACAAGTTTTAATTGCAGTCAATAATCATGCAACAAATCGTAAATCTTTGCCATTGATAAATGTCGTATAGAACATTTTGATGCTTATTGTTTATTGGCCGCGTTGGGGAAATTGATATTTTTGATCACAGCGATATTATACCAAAAGGTCAAGAGCGAGAATTCAACCTATATAAACGGCTGAGATTGCTGTTCATATGATTACCAGAGGAGAAATTAAAATCATCACGTTAATCACTAATTGAATGCAGATGACCATGACATGTGATAGCGAGTGAAGTCATCAATATTATCAAGCATAGAATATGCATGTATGTAAACTGTCATGATCTAATCACAAAGCTTTTATTGTGTGATCAGGGGTCAAAAAGAGTAGTGATCGAGGAGCAGTACTTCAAACGAGAGCGGAACATGGCATGTATTAAAAATTGAAAATTCAGTATGCAATCCTTTACTATAACACTAAACTGCTAAATATGCAATAACAACATCACTCAATTTCGACTAGGAACACATCAAAACATACTACATTAGCAAATGTATAGCAGGTCGAGGTTTAATTCGATGCTGAAATTTGATTTTAAATTAACTTTCTGGAATTCCAAATTGACCCGCTCGCGTCCAACTCTCGATCGTGCCCGAACTCGGCCCATGTGACAGAGGTATAATACCTATATTATAGTGCGATGAGTAATTAAAATCGCCTTTTAAAACACATGTTGGTGTATAAAACACCACAAATTATGATGTTTTTATGGATTACGATGATTGAAATTCCTTAATCGTCGTCAAAATAGACGTAATACGCTCTTTAAAGAATCTATTTGTTATGTTGTTACGCCATTGCAGCTTCAACGATACGCACAAAAGGCAGCCAACATATGACAGACAAAAACCTTGTCCGAAGACTGCAATATTGAAATGTTAGACCAACGTTGTATAAAGAAATTGATATATTATATATATCATAAAGTCTTATCTCCGTCATGAATTAATTTTCCCGTTTTTCAAACGTTTGGACAATGCAATATTTTATCCACCATGTTTCAATGGATGTTCAAATTAATTTCATAACTTGAAGATTTGATCAACTCACCACAACTGTTGACACAAGAACCTGAAACGGGTAAAATCCAAACGCCAAAACTGGGGGGAGGGGGACGGGAAAACAAAGACGAAGAGAGAACCACGTCAAAGCTGCCACAGCCAGGATAGCCTAATACCATTAGGCCCCGCGTAGCCTCTGCCGGAGGCTTAATTCTAAACGATATTATTATCGCAATCCTTGCCCAGAATTTTGAAAAATACGAATCTTCGGCTCGGAATAAGTTTTAGTGTTTTAATGACGCAAACATTTTTCTTACAGTTGGTTTTTCATATAGGTTGTCTGTTTCAGTCAATAACTACACAAATTTGATTGTTAGTATCGACAAGCAGATTTAAATCGATAAAATATTCCACCTTTGAAAATCGATGACCAACTTCTGTTATACACGCTGTCCCTACGCTCCCGCCATGTGGCCAGTGTGTAATGTAACCACTATTGGCCAGTTCCGGGACTCTCTCTGTAATGTAATCAAGGGTGTGGTTGTGTCACTCTATAATAAGGAAAGAAGTTGTGAAGTCATTCGTCGCGAGAGTTACTTGAATCGCAGGTGATGTAAACGTTTTAGCAAAATAATGAGCACTCCCTAGCCGGAAGTAGCAGACAACATTACCGTTGTCCGATTGCATGCCAGTGCATTTCATCGTGTTTCTGAATAGGCATAGAAACCGCTTTTGGGGTTTCCCCCATTCATTGCACTAAGCGCAATGATTGCGCTAAATACAGTAGGCCAAGGACATGTCTATACCCAGTCTCGCTGTTGGCGAAAAGGACACTTGTGTCGAATGGATCCAGAATGACTTCCCAAAATATTTTTGAAATGGCAAACATATAATAAGGGCGAAGAGGATGATGCTGGTCACGCTGAATGGATGTGATGTTGTAGCCCGCGATGCAGAGAGCTTTGGCCTACACGAGAGGTGTTGACACAGATGGCTCACGACCGTAGTGCTTGGAGGGATGTGGTGGCACAGTTGACACAGAAATGTCAAGTTGCTGGAGTGCGTGAGCCGAAATGCAAGTGGGGATCACTACTCTCACAAAAGATGCGCTGCTGGAAATAACCCTTTGACAAAGCCTTTGTGTAATTGCATTGATTCCAATGTGTATAGGCTTATATATTCACTTTTTATTTCGAATAATGAAACAATAACATGTTTCGTGCAAATGAAATTCAATAGCGTTCATAATCAATACAGTGTAATACTCTAACCTTGAAATCTCATCTTTTCAATACATGTACATGCCGTCACATGTTACGTTGCGGATAAAAATATCCAGTTCAAATCAAAATTTATCAAAAGGGATATACCAAAACAGCAAATGCGTATGAACTTAATTCCAGTTGTAATGGTATTGAAATATCAGAAATAATGTCTTATTAACCGTCCATACTCCTTGCGCAGTGATATTAGTGTGATGAGGTGGTCCAAATCTCGCTGCTGAAATTGGCCGCCATTGAAATATGAATGTGTTGAAATCGCTCATCCTCGAAACAACAAGACTTTTTGTGGCTTTTTTTATTTCAAAACTTTAAAACTGATTGTCGCATTGCATTACAAGTCTTTGTCCGAAAACAATTTTCCTAAAAGAAAGTGATTTTGAGGGTTTTATGCGCACTATTTTGATAGCGTAAAGAAAATTGTTATGTGGACTGTGATCAGGTTTCTACGCGCAGATGATGATTTGAAGCGACGTTAGTTTTGACCCTTAAACAATGTTAAACAGATTTAATCGGCTCAAAATGGGAATAAATATTCACTATAGTAGAATTAAATAGGGTTACATTACAGCAGACTCGAAGATCTTTAAGTAAATCGCCACATTTACAGCATTTTGTTCGAGTGTTCTTGCCGTGTACATTTGTGTACATTATAAATGCAATACATGTTCAATGGAAGCCAATACTTGCAGAGAGAATATGCTTATCGCTTTGAAAATTATCGCTGCTTTGGAGAATGATTTTCGTCCTGAATATTGACTGTATGGCCTTGTTTCAAACTTTTTGACAATGCATCATTTTGTGTTGTCCACTTCAATATATAATAGCTTTCTCATGGCCTTTTGGTGTTTCTTGAAGAGTTGAAGATGGTACATGTGCATTAAAATCAGTCAAAAATAGATAAAATAAGGGGCACGAGTTAGATAAATTGAATACAGCGGGGATTCCAATAGGCCTTTCGAGGGACAGAACATGTCGGCACAAAAAGCACCAGTAGTTGAGCCAACATGTTACCGTACCAATATAGTTTATTGACCTTGCAGTTCATTTTCTGAGATATTCATGTCACAGCACAGCGTACACCACATCTATATCACACATGACACTATGCATTTTTATGATGGAACCCATCATGTTTCCATAAATGATGTTTATGTCCCAACCCTCCTGCCAGACTCCACTGGATGGATCAATAGCGCTGATTTAGGTCTCCTGATTCATGACTTCAGCTCTCGAGATGCTGGCAACGGACGCTCGCGGTAGAATTTGTAGGCTATATGCGACCATTGATTCTATGAAGAGTTGTGATATTGGCAGTGTTGAAGAACATCGTAATCTTGAATTTTGAACACGTACTGATATTTCAAATTGTGTACAGCGCTCGTCTTCTCAACTGCAGTTTGTCATACCCCAGCTATTTGCATGTGCACTGTATATTGAGATTCGAGCTCTACTCCCTGGGGAGCATACACGTATCACCAAGCTACATGTACTCAGCGCTGATGACTGGCATTGACATTTTGATATTTCTGCCAGGCCGACGATATGCCCTTGGGTGGAAGAGAAACAAGTAGGGTCGAATGCCTTACCAAAGGACATAAAGGCAAACAGCACTCACTACTGATTATCTCGAGAGTCCAACCAACGACATTGTGATTTTGAGTCCGGGTCTCTTGCAATGATGATCCCCATTGATAGTGCATTCCACAACCAATCCCTTTAATAGCATTCCGCGAAGATGACATCACTGCAGCTGCTGCCCTCCATTTCCCCATCGCTGAATTACAGGCAATGTCGGACAAACAAGCGGTTTCGTAATGGATTCAGGCTTTCTAACTAGGGCAGTTAGATTCAATCCGGCACATGTCCGAGTGTTGGAAATACTACATAATTGTTCTAAATATTTCTCTCTCTGACTCTATGGTATCATTCATGCTAAAAACAATGCAGGGTCAAAGATAATTGACTTTGAAATAAGCTCAAATGCGTAGAAATAAGTGTCGATGCCCGACTGTCACGTGACTAAAACGTCATCAAAATCTTATGTAAATGACCTTGTGAGCTATAAATAGTAACTTCGCGGAATGCTATTGCTTCGGGCTATAAGCAGGCGCCAGAGAGTAAATCAAAATTACGGGAAAAATTGTTTAATCTCCACTAATAGTAAGTATCAGTTCAAAATGGCGGCTGCATTTGAATACAAGATGGCGGTCACTAGGGGCAAAGTAGCATCTTGATCGATAAATTACTAAAAAAGGCCCGTGACAGACAGTTATGTGACCTTGCCTTATTTGATGCTTTCCCATTCGAGATTTGGATGCATCATGCTAAGCTAACTGCTTGAATAGACTGTATACGTATACAGTACATCAATCTGTTTCTACTGTGTATGCAACCTCAAGCACATGCAAACTTTCAACTGTTAATTGCTCCGTAATGCAGTATGATACATGGTGTGAATGCTTTGTTATATTTTATGCAATGCCATTTGCATTGTTAATGGTCTGATTATTTCCTTTTTTGATAGAAAAGAATAAGGTTGACCGTAGTCTGGACCATCTCAGTCGATTTTAGAGGTCTTCGAAGCATTAGGGTACCTGTTCAACAAGTACATGGGAAAGACATTTTCTCATGCCTACATGTATGAAAAAATGTGTTACTCGGAAAGTTTTAGCAACTATCTTATTCTCCAGTATTTATTTCAGTCTGTATCAAAGCAATTATGACGGACATCGAGTTTTTGAATGGAACCACATACATATTCTCCGTATATTCATCAGGCCGAGACTAGCTTTCTGATATGCGACGGACTTATGAACAGGAGATGAGAAGGTTCATTTTCACACCTCCCCGCCCGCGAAAATGTAACAAGTGAGCCGAAACGTTGGTGGTACGAAGTTCCCTTTAAATCTGTTGGCTGAATGGTTTTTACAAAAAATAACTACATGACGATACTTAGTTTATTTTGTACACAAACGGTCACTAATGTATGTGGCATTTTTTCATCAGCATCGAATTCTCGCTGAAAATCAAAATGGTGCAGACTTAGGAGTGAGTCTGTAAACGGAATTAAAGTACCACTTGCATTATTTTACAACGTCTCGTAAAATCCAAATTACCCCGCTTGTTCATTTTCGCGAATCGCCTACAATTTTTTTTAAAAATAAAAGTTTGATGATTTTTAATTTCTATATGAAAATTATTTCGGTTATTCAAAAAAATCATTTACTTGCGACATCCGCGAAAGGAAATGTCCGCGATTTTTGTTTGCTACCATTATTTTTGCAAATTGGCATGCTGGGAGTGTTCTAATTTCTAAGTTTTTTGTAAGGGTTTTTTAATTGGCTGATTACTTAACTGAAATACTCATGCATTTGTATTCTTGCCATAATGTATGAATAGAAAACATGATTTCTGATAATATCCTGAAAACCGGATAGGAATTGATGCACTAGTTTGGGAGATATTGAATGAAGAAGATGCTGATATTGATATGATCAGGACTGTACAAACGTCATGCTGCCGGTAGCATTGCTTTGCCTCTGATTTCGTTGCTGTCTCCAGCTGAGCTCCTAAAATATTCATTCTTCAAGTGAAGTGATCTCTTAATGATGTAACTTAGTAGAGGAATGTGGGGAACCGATCTGTTAAGTCACAATCTAGTTTAAATAAATGTGTATGCCAAAAGTCATCAACAGCCAGGCGTTCATTTATATAGTATTTCAAGTGACACTCCATAGAATATGTGTCGGCAATAATCTGAGTATCACATACGATGATAACTGGCTTTCATGTGTCTGTGGATCATTTTCTTACAAATGATATGTATGCAGAGATAGACTACAGTCGATTTCAAGAGCTAAGACCCCCTTACATATTTTATATGTTGATATTTTCTGTCACTTTATTCTAAATTAAGTACTTTCCTTATATGATTGCAAGACAACTAGTAAAAAATTGGCAAATGATAAAGTGACTTAAAGAGCTGTTATTTTTCAACAAAATACTACTACTATAAAGCACTACTTTTTAAAAATTTTGAACATCATTTAATGAGGACATGTATACCTATAGTGAGGGGTGACCCCCCCCCCCTGATGTGATGATGAGGTTAGTATCTATAACGTTCTTTGTCCTCAAATACACTTCATTTGTGTGCGCCAAACATTTTCCTGTCAAACATACACGAATACCGACTTGTCACCATATTTCTTCGGCCCGGAATCTCGACCTGCGGTTTCGAGCTTTCGAAGGTCGGAGAAAATCAACTCGTGAAATCTGGCGACTCAGACCACACACTCGAGCAGTATTCTTATTTGATGTCAAACGATTTGAAAGTTTTAATGAAATAAATCGCTTCTTTTGATTGTGAATTGTACCTTGCTGTTTGGATCTGATCCAGATTGAACCTTATCAACTGACAGTAGGGGCTGTTTAGTCTCTTAACCGAAATGAATGATCTGCATTGTCTGGTTAGGATGCAGCGAACGGCGCAAGCAGAGGAACTCGATATATTTCTAGTCTGTGCAGCGCGTAACGACAAGGGCAATTTGACTCTCATTCGCATGAATATTCTACCTGAAAAAAGATATTGGTGTCACAAAAGAAAGAAAGCTAACTCAATTCCCATGCTGATTGTCATTTTGGACATGCATCACATTGATAAGTACATCTTTATCTCTTACCAATATCAAAACATACCTCATCTGCAATGCCTGCTATTATAAAACACATGCATCTGACCCTAAGCGATTCGAGTGTAAAGTTGCCTGAGACCGCAGAGGTGTCACCCAAAATGTACATGTACTAGATTGACACAATGGCGTATTTTGTGACATCTTGAGGGAAACAGGCGCCATATTCACGTCTCCGGCCCTGCCTACAAACCCGTGAGACATTAGTCATCATTTGGTGAAGTACAGAGATGCTATTCAGTCACCCTTAAGTCACTAAATCTAACTGTCAACCTCGATCCAGTACCGTACTTCTAAGGATTTGTATGAATGGAAATCGCACTCAGAAATCTCAGAATCGGGGCTTTGAATCGAAATTGCAGTGCTCACCCCGAAGGAGGCAGCCAATGAAAATGCGAGTTTGGATTTCGAATTTCGTTGAGATTCAAGGCAAGTGATGCTCCGAATGGGCGCAATTCTTTCTGCGCTGGCACATCACCAAATTTGTGAGCGAATGTACATGTCTCATTCTCATTCTCTAATTAGCTATACAAGGGGCATAAAGCTTTGTAAACCATCGATGAAGGGAAAATCATGTAATATGAATAATTTGTCTTTTCACCAAGCTCTTCGCTGTTCTTGGCCGTGCTGGCTGTTAGGTCACCATACTACAGGATTATCTGATAAAATTCCTGGAAAGGCCACAGATTTGTCATACATGTACATGCAGGTGATTTTTTTGCAAATTGCCAGCTTGTCTTAGCAATGACCCTTATTCACGCATTGATAAGGTTTTGTGCAGAGAAAAGCCAATAGGTTGGTTTATTCCTGGCACCAAAATATTCTTTTGTTTCTCACAATTAGGAAGATTTGTCAACATGAAAGAATGTTTCATTTATTCAATATTCGTTACTGACACCAGGTATATCTTTGATAAGTTAGCAAGTAGCATTCTTAATTTTATTTCACATTTTAGGTGGTTTCGATAGACTTTGGACAGTTCTAACAATACAATAGAAAGGAGTGTTCTGTCACTGTTCCAACCAACATCACATTTCAAAGGTTACCTCGCCTGAAATGAATACGGGATGACAGATAGGTCACGGTCATGATCAATTATAAACTGACACACCTGCATCAAAGGGGTCTCTTCTCCACCGAATACTACATGCACACACTACAAAGTTTTCACATGTATTACTTGTAACCTTACTGTTGAGAAGTACAACATGTAGCTAATCAAAGTAGATTCTATTTTTAGACACTGTGAGCTATAATTGCTAATTTCCATATTACTACCCACCCACTGGATTGGCCTAAGCTCTCCCATGGCAACACTCATTACTAATTCATATGTGTTTGTATTATACTAGCGGCACATAGGGGGATAAAAGAACACAACAGGACCATCGCCTCAAAATTGGGCTCAGTTGTAAAAACAGCTGTACATACAATGCAACATGGCATTTAAATTGAAGTTTTTTTAAAACTAATCCGTCTTTTGCTGATAGTAAATACAGTAGCCCCGCAGTTGACTGCCCTTAGTCCATCATATCTGATAGCGTTTGAAACATGGCCGATGGTCGGTCTAAATTTGATCATTGCGCTTCGTGGCCGGGCGCTTAAAAAGGCGGTCCTTTTCTATGCATGCATGTCAGCTTTGACTAGAATAACACCACGGCACTCCACGTGTGTAGTGGGAAATGCAGGGAGGAATAACTTATCCTTGTCTCATATATTGCTCAAACCAACCTGATATCCACTGCCAGAAGGATGCAATATTGGCTGCAGTGAGTTTCTTATTCGATAACAAGAGCTTGGTTACGTAATGAGTTCCGATCACATTGCAGAGTGGCTGTTTGCTTCCGAAGCGAAAATTGAGGTCCGCTTCTTGTGCAAATTTCAGTCTCATGTTTTGAACGATCTTTTTCGTTTTGCCGAAACTAAAATGTAGAGACCTAGCCAAACGGTCTAGGAAAACGTGTATCCGTACCCACTGATTGATGATACATTTTGGTAGCATGATACTTTTGCCAGGATGTTCATGCCCTTTCAAATCAAATGCTTCATTCCTCATGTACATAGTCAATTCACATCGTACTCTGCCCCGCTTCTTCTTTGTTATCTTCATACAAATGTTAAGTACAATGTGGGCTGTTTTCCTCACCCTGAATTCGACAATCGAAAAGATTCTTCGCGTATCATTGAAAAGAAAGAAAGCAAGGAATGCAAGGGTCAGTGTAGGGGATGGAATGCGTAGGCATATTGACAGTTGACCTTTACATGTTAACTCTTTGGCATCGTGTATGCCGCCGGGACCGACCGCCAAACGCGTTACTCCTCTCCAAGAATGTCGATCTCCAACTATATTATCATCAATGTTAAACCTATCGAACGGCCAACACCACAAACTGGAGCTCGCCCCAGATGCTATTTCACGTGAAATCGTTGCCAATGTCAACGCCATTACAGTTGAGTACTTCAATCTCTCACGTGATTTTCAAGCTTGGAGTTTCTTAAAGGGTCGTTAATGGGGGTCAACTCCTTTATGCAAAGCTGCGCACAAATAAATCGTAGATGCAGTTATCACTTCCATAGAGTGTAACCACATACAGGAAAACATGTAAAACTAGGGCTGATTCAGGCAGGTAGTAAGTAAGCATTGCAAATAGCGAATTATAAATGGTTGATGGCGGATTGAATTGGTGACTTTTATTGGCGAGTTTTCTAAGTTTTTCAAAGGTGCGAAAATAACATTTTCCAAAACCCACTCTTACCAATCTCACCTTACCGCGTAGTGGCAAAAAAGCAAAGGTTCGCACACAACTTGATGAGAACGTTGAATTCTTTATAAATGCATGCGTGTGTAAAAGTGAGTGAGAGTGTCGCTTGCGGACACTGTCAGATTTTTGTATCAAATACGCAGGCCTGTTCATCCCCCCCCCCCCCCTTGCATGGGCCGTTTAACTAAATCGGGAACATCAGATAATAGTGCCTAGTGAGAACTCTGGTGTAACAGTTGGTACTTTAAAATCAATTCTAGGTCTTCTGTGCAGGTTGGTCGAGTCCCTGAGAGTGGATATTGGAAACTGTAGTTTTCGCGCATTTTAAAACTCGCCATCCGCCGTCGGCCATCCGCCGTTTTCATTCGCCATTCGCAAAGTTTTACTAACTACTCGATTCAGGCGATGACCCTGTGTAAAATGAATGGACGTCCTTGGACTGCAGTACCCCAAACAATAGCTGTGTATTGTCAACGAATGTGGTTAATGGTTTGGTAAGGGAAAGCTACATAATCTTCAACAAAGGAACTCGGCAACTCTGTTCACTTTAACAAAAGGACCGGACTTAGATTCCGAGGAATTTGCATTTCTTTTACACGAGAAACACTTTTTGTGACCAAACAAATAAGTTTTAACTTGATATAACGTCTTATGGTACACAAGTCTTATCTCCGTTAAGAATATTAATTTGCACACCTTTTCAAACTTTAGGACAATACCATGTTTTATATCCACCTTGCTTCAATAGATTTTCATCTCTTCAAGATACGATCAACTCGCCACGACTGCTGAAACAAAATTTAAAACGGGAAAAATCCGAATGTCAAAACTGGGAAAACAAAGACGAAGAGAGAACCACGTTGAAGCTGCCAGAGCAAGAAAAGAAGATGTGACGTCCTTCGTCGCACGAAATACCTCTCTGTGGGCGCCCTCTCGATCGTGCCCTTAATTGTGTCACATTTATTACTAAGTAACTCGTCTAACTGATTAATCCATGTCGCTCTGAAGTCACAACACTGACAAAACGTAGGGAAATCCTCGCGAGTGTGGCTTTTCCAACGTTGCATACGATAAAGGAAAAATAACCCACTGAGTTATCCCAACATTGTATGTTATCAAGATCTTGCATCAGCTCGGACTGCTGGATGTCATGGCCCCCTGCGGTAAGAATGCAGAGTGAAAGAAGTTGATTCTCAATGTGACCTTTCGAAAATGGCAACCTGCAATCGTGTGTTTGGACATGCAGTTGTATGTAGCCTTTGCATTGTTTTCGACCCAACGGGCATTTAATTGAGAAGCTCACGGCAGCATTGAAAATGGTGATTGTCATGGTCGAGTGAAGTAGAAAATCTTGGGGCAGCAAATAATGATTACTCATCTCGTTATTTCGCGATTGCTTATCTCTCGGTTTATAATAAGCCAGCAAGAACAGGTCAACCCCCAGTCTCGCTGTTGGAGAAAATGACAACGTTGGTTTCGACACGTGTGTCGAATGGATCCAGAATGACTTCCCAAAATAGTGTTGAATTGGGAAACAGATAATAACGGCGAAGAGGACGATGCTGGGCACGCTGAATGGATCTGATGTTGTAGCCCGCGATGCAGAGAGCGTTGGCCTGCACGAGAGGTGTTGACACAGATGGCTCACGACCGTAATGCTTGGAGGGATGTGGTGGCACAGTTTATGATAGAGAAATGTCGAGTTGCTGGAATGTGTGAGTCGAAATGCGAGTGGGGATTTCCACTCTCACTAAATATGCCCTGCTGGAAATTACCCTTTGACAAAGCCTTTTTATAATTTCATTGATTCCAATGTCTAAGGCTTATATCCACGTTTTATTCAAAATAGTGATACAATAACATGTTTCGTGCAAATTGAATGTGATAGTGTTCGTAATCAACATGATCAATACAGTTGGTGGGGTCAAATATCTGAGTTAACACTGGTGTCAGAGTTAACACCAGTACAGTTTTAATGTGAACTGCTGCCAGAAAAAAAACATGGTCTTGGTAAACACCGAGCTAATACCGGATTAACACTGTGTTAATCTGGCGTTACTGACTGAGAGTTGCTAACACCGAAACGTTAAGTGTGCAGAGACAAGACCACAATTGATTTTTTAAGCCTTTTAGCAGTTAAATTGTCAATGTTTGACAGCGACGCATCAAATACTGCGTGGGGTTGTGAATCTGAAATTTAGATTATGTTATTCCGGACAGTCGGGCAAGTAAATGGTGAAAAATAAACTGGTAGTTGACTACGGAAATTTTTTGATAATCGACAAATTAGACAGACTTTGATATTTCCACTCTTTTCAGCCAACTGGCAGAAAAAAATCAAAACACGCCCCCTATTACACAATTAGCAAAATTCGAAATTAATTTTTTCATCAAATAATTTCCTTATATCTGTAGACTTGCCACAACAAATATTTTTTCAATACCTCTCCAAATATGTACTTGAGAGTTAAAAACATGCACTCGTCCAATTGATAGGCCTCGACCCTCCAACCTATGAATATTCATTAGTGGTCTTGTCTCTGCATTAAAAGTTACCTGGAGGCCACCATTACTGCTGCGAATCGAAAAGCACATGATCAGCGAGGCAACCTGCGCAAGTTGGAGCCTGGTCTCCTGTCAAAACCCCCTTGCGATTTACTATGGCAATTACCAATGCGCAATACTCGCCAACAGGTGTGCAGGATCAGGACTGATATTCACCGCCGATAAGTATGGCATGCATAAATGGCTATATCCTCAAAATGGATAGAGCAAATTGCATGGGGTTTTCTGTATTGTATAAATTGTTAGGTGTACTTTTGAAATCGTCTTACAGCAGGAAATGGCAAAATACCTGGAGTCATGGCCTTTAACTGAAAGATATATCGTCATAGTTATTGTCGCATTTTTATTGCAGTATGTTTGTTCTTCTTCTGGTTCATCAGTAAAAAAAAATTATTCTTACTGAACGTGTTTGATGATTTTCCAATTTCGTTTTAGCTCTCAGATAGTAGAAAAACGCCACGTGAGTACAGGCACGCCGAGATACGCTTTCACGTCACCCCGCTGTTAAGCCTGCAGCACACTAGCCGCCAACTTCGGCGTTCACAGGCGTTTTTTGCCGCAAGAGCCCTGAACTCCTGAAAAATCCCTAGTCTGCTACGAACGGCGTCGGCGAACGCGACTTGACGCCACTTGCCGCAACTAAACGCCAAATATCTAACATGTTTGATTTTTGACGCGTGTCGCCGCGTTTGAACACAAGACGAAGCCAGGTGTGCTACGGATGGCCGCCTGACTTGGCGTCGGCGGCGAGGGTATGGCCAATTAGCTTGCGTCTTGATGTCACCTGATTTCAAAATGGCAGCCTAAAGTGGCGGAAAAGATGCTACTGGACGCCGATTCTGGGCAGGTGTGCTCTGACCGGGATCCACTGGCCGCCAACTTTGGCGTCGTGAGGCGTCAGCTGAACGCTTCTTGTCGCCGAAGTTGGCGGCTAGTGTGCTGCGGGCTTTACGACGCAACGTCATTTCCATTTATCGTCGGCGTTGTGGAGTAATGAAGCGCCATCAGTGTGACGTTGGAAAAATCGATATCAGCACCATGGCGTCAAGGGGTAGGTCTTAGTTACTATAGATCCATGCACTTGATTGGGATCAACGTTTACATAACGTGGTGTTGATCGTCATCACGTCACCGTGCATTTTTATATTAGTATGACGTGATGTGACGCGAAGTCTTCGTAAACGTTGTTCCCAATCAAGTGCATCGATTTATAGTGCATCGTTCCAAGTGGAAAGATGTGATGCGTGGAGAGTTAATTCGGGTCAAATCGGAGTCAACATTTGAAAAGCGCGATAATAGCATGCCGCGAAGTTACTATTTATAGCTCACAAGATCATTTGCATAAGATATTGATGACGTTTTAGTCACGTGACAGGCGTACATCGACACTTATTTCTACGCATTTGAGCTCATTCCAAAGTAAATGTTCTTTGACCTTGCATTGTTTTTAGCATGAATGATACCATAGAGTCAGAGAGAGAAATATTCAGAACAATTATGTAGTATTTCCAACACTCGGACATGTGCCAGATTGAATCTAACTGCCCAAGTCAGAAAGCCTGAATCCATTACGAAACCGCATTTTGTCCGACATTGCCTGTAATTCAGCGATGGGGAAATAGAGGGCAGCAGCTGCAGTGACGTCATCTTGCTATTCAGTCAGATTTGTAAATGTTTCCTTTTTTGTGCATTTTTTTTATGGAAACTACTTATGTAGAATAGGAGGTGACTGGGCAGGCGACCGCTGGGTAATATTGCCCTAAATAATGCCAGTGGTCATTTAAAGATACTTGACGTTTTATCCAACTTGCTTCAATAGGTTTTCATCACTTGAAAATGCGATGAACTCACCACGACTGTTGACACAAGAACCTGAAACGGGTAACATGCCCTTTTATTATCGCAAAACGGAAAAAGAATATTTTTGCCAATTCCGCGAGGAGGTTTTTCTTGCGAAAGTCTTTCGCCGCGAAAATCTCCATGTCATTGTTGGCTTGTTGCCATGCACCCAGCTAGGCCCTATAATGTAGATCTCAGCAAATACTCAACCATAAAGAGGTGATTATTTGGAGACTGCGTATACTCCCTGCAATAAGCACATATCATAACTACAACTGACAAACACACAAATTATTATCAAAAGGTGTATACATCGAAAGCATTTTCTGTGGTTTTATTTATTTAACTCTGTTTCTCATCAATTTCAAGGGAATACCGGGAACTCATCCACCCAACGCCGAAAACCAACTCTGCCTCTCCAAAAACGTCGACCAAACAGTACCCGTACTTCTGTTGTTTTTTTCTTATCTGGTAAGTTAACGCTTGTATACAGATAGAAAATATCGGAGCTAAAGGTCCGTCCTCGTGCGTTTATCCATAGTTAATCGTGTGGGGTAAATGTATTCAGCCAATTAATGAGCACTCCCCAACCGGAATTTGCAGACGACGTTCCCGTTGTCCAATTTCATGCAAGTGCATTTCATCGTGTTTTTCAATAGGCATAGAAATAGGTACATATACATGTACCACTTTTTGGGTTTTCCCCATTAATTTCGCTATGAGTAATGATTGCGCTAAATACAGTAAGCCAAGGACAGGTCAATCCCCCAGTCGACAGTCTCGTTGTTGTCGAAAAGGACTTCGTTGGTTTTGACACTTGTGACGAATGGATCCAGAATGAATTCCCAAAATAGTGTTGAAGTGGGAAACAGATAATAACGGCGAAGAGGACCATGCTGGGCACGCTGAATGGATGTGATGTTGTAGTCCACGATGCAGAGAGCGTTGGCCTGCACGAGAGGTGTTGACACAGGTGACTCACGACCGTAATACTTGGAGGGATGTGGTGGCACAGTTGACATAGAAATGTCAAGTTGCTGGAGTGTGTGAGTCGAAATGCAAGTGGGAATTTTCACTCTCACTAAATATGCGCTGCTGGAAATAACCCTTTGACAAAGCCTTTTTATAATTGCATTGATTCCAATGTCTATAGGCTTATATCAACAATAACACGTTTCGTGAAAATGAAACTCAATAGCGTTCATAATCAATACAGTGTAATATTCTAACCACGAATATCGATCTCCAACTATATTATCATCAACGTTAAACCTGTCGAATGGCCAACACCACAAACTGGAGCTCGCCCCAGATACTATTTCAAGTGAAATCGTTGCCAATGTCAACGCCTTTACAGTTGAGTACTTCAATCCCTCACGTGATTTTCAAGCTTGGAGTTTCTTAAAGGGTCGTTAATGGGGGTCGACTCCATTTTTGCAAAGCTGCGCACAAATTGATCGTAGATGCAGTTATCACTTCCATACAAGTGTAACCACACACAGGAAAACATGTAGAACTAGGGCTGATTCAGGCCGGTAGTAGTTAAACATTGCAAATGGCGAATTATTAATGGTTGATGGCGGATTGAATTGGTGACTTTTATTGGCGAGTTTTCTAAGTTTTTCAAAGGTGCGAAAATAACATTTTCCAAAACCCACTCTTACCAATCTCACCTTACCGCGTGAGTACAGTCTGACAGGTCTTATAACACGGCGGCAGTAGACTTCCCCTCGAAAGGGGATACCAATTTCTATAAGTATTATTATTGAAATTAGCAAAAGAGCAAAGGTTCGCACACAACTTGATGAGAGCGTTGAATTATTTATAAGTGCAGCGTGTGTATTAGTGAGTAAGAGTGTCGCTTGCGGACACTGTCAGCTTTTTGTATCAAATACGCTGGCCTGTTCACCGGCATGGGCCGTTTAACTTAATCGGGAACATCCGATAATAGTGCCTAGGGAGAACTCTGGTGTAACAGTTGGTACTTTAAAATCAATTCTAGGTCTTCTGTGCAGGTTGGTCGAGTCCCTGAGAGTGGATATTGGAAACTGTAGTTTTCGCGCATTTTAAAACTCGCCATCCGCCGTTTTCGTTCGCCATTCGCCATGTTCTTTTACTACTCGATTCAGGCGATGACCCTGTGTAAAGGGAATGGACGTCCTTGGACTGCAGTACCCCATACAATAGCTGTGTATTGTCATCGAATGTGGTTAATGGTTTGGTTAGGGAAAGCTACATAATCTTCAACAAAGGAACTCGGCAACTCTATTCACTTTAACAAAAGGACCGGACTTAGATTCCGGGGGGGGGGGGGGGGGGGCTTGCGCTTCATTAACACCGGCCGGTACAGCACGAGAAACACTTGTTGTGACCAAACAAATAATTTTTAACTTGATTTAGCGTCTTATGGTACACAAGTCTTATATCCGTCATGAATACTAATTTTCACGCCTTTTCAAACTTTTGGACAATGCCATGTTTTATACCCACCTTGCTTCAATAGATTTTCATCACTTCATGATACGACTGCTGACACAAAAATATTGAGAACTGGGTAAAATCCAAATGCCGAAATTTGGGGAAAAAGGGAAAACAAAGACGAAGAGAGAACCACGTTGAAGCTGCCAGAGCAAGAAAAAAAAGATGTGACGTCATTCGTCGCATGAAATACCTCTTTGGGTGCCCTCTCGATCGTACCCTTACCTGTGTCACTTTTAATACTAAGTAACTCGTCTAATTGATTAATCCATGTCACTCTGAAGCCACAACACTGACAAAACATTGGAAATCCTCGCGAGTGTGGCTTAACCAACGTTGCATACGATAAAGGAAAAATAACCCCACTGAGTTATCCCAACACTGTATGTTATCATGATCTTGCATCATCTCCGACTGCTGGGTGTCATGGCCCCTGCGGTAAGAATGCAGAGTGAAATAAGTTGATTCTCAATGTGTTCTTTTCGAAAATGGCAACCTGCAATCGTGTGTTTGGACATACAGTTGCATGTAGCCTTTGCATTGTCTTCGACCCAACGGGTATTAAATTGAGAAGCTCACGGCAGCATTGAAAATGTATGGGCGGTTATTACCGCAAATAAAGACAAACCAAAGCAAAGACACTTGTGTAGCATATCAAGGACACGTAGATTGATACTCCTATGTGTGCCACATCAAAGACATCTGGACCATACACCACGTCAAAGATAACGATGCGAAGTCAACAGGCGGCGCCACTGTAGATAGCTGGCGGCCGTATGCCTGTTGACGTTGTTGTTATTCGCCACCTCTCTCCCCATTATTCCAACAACTTGTTGAAGGAGGTTGACACAGTTTTCTAACTTATCTCTATCCATGGTTATGATATACTAGTATGATTGATGATGTTGAAAAGAAAGGGGATCTCAAAGTACGACAGTCTACTACGAATAGATGCAATAGTGACATAACAACACATGTGCATTTTCCCGCTAGTCGCTTATATCAACAAAAACCTGAAGTTGTCGATGTCGTTTTTAAACATAACATTACATAACATAACATAATTTATTTCTCTCCAAAAAAAACCTTTCGGGAATAAGAGGTTACATGATTTAACATTTACATATGGTGGACCAAGCTGATTCTTTACAAAAACTATGAATATTGTCTAAGTTTACCCGGGAACATTTAGTCATAATGCGATGGAAAAATTCATGATAAAAAACCTGAGGTAATTCTTTTAAGTTTGGAAACAACCTTACTCGCATGTGACGGAAATACGGACACGTAATAAAATAATGAAGTTCGTCTCTTACACAAACCTGGTCACAAAGACCACAAATATTTTCAGCAGTCTCATTTCTATACATTCTGGTTACTGTTTCTGGGAATTTTATAGATCCAGTACGAAATTTACAAATACTGACCGTTTGATATAATGGTAATTTTTTAACATAGGGCTCCATATTCAGGTTTTGTTTAAACATTCTATAAATTGTACATCTGAAATCGTTATTTACCTCGTTTCTCCATTGATAGTTGTTCACACTGGTCTCTCATTATCTGTTCAACTACAATTTTCAGTTCTCGTAGGGACAAAACCTCGGGAGTATACCAAATTTGAGTGAGGCCACAGCTGTCTAGAACAGTTTTCACACTTTTACACCAGCCTTGGTTCAAATAACCCTTGTCTAAATGCTCCCTAGTTATGTTATAAAAGATATAAGCCCATTTATCTGTTTTTATGGTTCCTGGTTCTTTCAGAACAGGAACCATATTGTGTTTGGTCATGGTGTCTGTCTGTGTGTGTGTGTGTGTGTCTGTGTGTCTGTGTGTCTGTGTGTCTGTGTGTCTGTGTGTCTGTGTGTCTGTGTGTCTGTGTGTCTGTGTGTCTGTCCAGTCTTATGACTGTCACAGCTCAGTTAAAATGAGGGTTAGAGGTCTAGAAACAGTTCCTACCCCTAGGTTTGTGGACACTAGCAATCTAATGAGCCCATCATTGTCAACTTACGACACGGGGATCATGGTGAAATTGACATTTTGAGATGTGAGATTTTGTCTGTCACACTTTTCAGATGCGAATATCTCTGTCCCTATTCAAGTTAGAAGTTTGGAAACAAGGTCTACCCTAGGTTATTGATGTGCCTGATTTCAATGAGTGCATCAAATTCAATCTCAGTTATCAGGGTCATGGTGATATTGCCCTGATATGGTCTATTCGAATCAAAAACTGATGTCGATAAAACAGTTCCGCATCGTGCCACACCGTTTTCAGTGTGAACACTTAATACGAATTAAGGTTTAAATTCAATTCGAATTAAAACTAGTGTCAACAGAACTTTATTTCAACATTCAGCACATCGGGAACCATCAGACATTTACAATGTCATCTTGTTCTAATTCTGAGTCTGTTCCAAAAAGGTAACATTTGCACGGCTATGTGAATCTTCAAAGAGTATCGCCCAAGTTCTCCCATTACCATTACTGTAAGAGTTCTTAACGGTAATCGTAGCAAATATTTGCAAAATTTAACTTGTACACGATCCAGCAACTCGGTGTTTTGGTTACCCCACACCTCACTACCATATAGCAAAACTGGTGTGACTACTTCGTCAAATATGTCTAGACTCAATTCGACCGTAAGAGAAAGTCTTCTTTCTACACGCTCTCAGTACACCAAACATGGCTTTCATACCTTTATTATATCTATCTTTTATTGCCCTCGCAAAATTTCCATTATATGAGAATGTTACGCCTAAGTATGTGAAATGATCTACCAACTCGACCCTACCCCCATTATATCTAAATTCCGGTATATTTACTCTTAGCTTTCCCCGAGAAAAAATCATTTCCTTGGTTTCTTAATATTTACGATCAGATGCCACTCCTCACAGTAATCGTGCAATAAGTTCAGGGCGTTTTGTAACTCGTTAGGATCATCTGCCATAAGAATCATATCGTCCGCATACAATAATATTGCCAGCTCCAAAAAAATCTCCAAGTTGTCTAAAAACTCACATCGGCTATTGACATGTAAATCAGAAGGACCATTACTTTTCCCAAGACGGTGGCGCCGCCTGTTGACTTCGCATCGTTATCTTTGACGTGGGGTATGGTCCAGAGAGGTATGCTGTATCAAACAAAAACAAAACATGCATTCCAGATGTCTTTGATGTGGCACCCATAGGAGTATCAATCTACGTGTCCTTGATATGTACACAAGTGTCTTTGCTTTGGTTTGTCTTTATTTGCGGTAATAACCGCCCATAAAAATGGTGATTGTCATGATCGAGTGAAGTAGAAAATATTGGCGCAGAAAATAATGATTACTCCTCTCGCTATTTCGCGATTGCTCATCTCGCGGTTTATAATAAGCCAGTAAGAACAGGTCATTCCCCAGTCTCGCTGTTGGCGAAAATGACAACGTTGGTTTCGACACGTGTGTCGAATGGATCCAGAATGACTTCCCAAAATAGTGTTGAATTGGGAAACAGATAATAACGGCCAAAAGGATGATGCTGGACACGCTGAATGGATGTGATTTTGTAGCCCGCGATGCAGAGCGCGTTGGCCTGCACGAGTGGTGATGACACAGATGGCTCACGACCGTAATGCTTGGAGGGATGTGGTGGCACAGTTGATATGATATAGAAATGTCGAGTTGCTGGAATGTGTGAGTCGAAATGCAAGTGGGGATTTCCACTCTCACTAAATATGCCCTGCTGGAAATTACCCTTTGACAAAGCCTTTTTATAATTTCATTGATTCCAATGTCTATAGGCTTATATCCACGTTTTATTCAAAATAGTGAAACAAACATGTTTCGTGCAAATTTAATTTAATAGTGTTCGTAATCAACATGATCAATACAGTTGGTGAGGTCAAATATCTGAGTTAACACTTGTGTCAGAGTTAACACCAGTACAGTTTTAATGTGAACTGCTGCCAGAAAAAAAACTTGGTCTTAACACAGTGTTAATCCAGTATTGGTTCGGTGTTTACCAACACTGTGTTAACCTAGCGTTACTGACTGAGAGTTGCTAACACCGAAACGTTCAGTGTGCATTAAAGGTTACCTGGAGGACACCATTACTGCTGCGAATCGAAAAGCACATGATCAGCGAGGCAACCTGCGCAAGTTGGAGCCTGGTCTCCTGTCAAAACCCCCTTGCGATTTACTATGGCAATTACCAATGCGCAATACTCGCCAACAGGTGTGCAGGATCATAAGCTTCTCGGACCCGTGTGCCATGTGTTACTGAAATGTTAGAGTTTAACTCAACTGGTTGACTTCGCAGCCGCATGCAGGGAAAATGCACTTTTCTGAGTAGAATAAATTCGTTTGGTGATCACTTGGGTCCAATTCCCAAATTCCCGATAAGTTCATCTTCCATGGCTGCATTGACTGGCTTGGTTGACTTTCATCATTTTGACTGACAGCAGATTCGTCGACATTTGCAATATACAGTGTACAAAGTACATAGTACAAAGTTCTATGATAGGCGTTGAAATCATCCAATATATAACCGTAAAATTGAACAAATTTGCAATGGAGAGACGAATTTACATCTGGTTATGATGTAGAAAGGGCAAACTGAAAAGTCGGTTTTGAAAGTAGGTGGTGTCCGCCGGCTACGACACACCAGCTTTCGACATTATGACATCCGTCATGGTGCGAAATTTCTCTGTACATTTTTTACAGACGAATTTTTTTCACGTTGGATGTCTTTTTTCGTAGATGAATAAATGATATATAAATCTATATCATTGGCGAAAAAAAGTCTATGTCGGCATGAATGAGTGGTCCTGGTAACATACCTGGGGACGGAAAAAAAACGTGACGTAGCCGAACGTACATGTATGCAAGCATGACATTATTACCGTTGAGTCCACATTGCCAAACAAGTTTGTTTTGCAATGAGTTGTCTTCGAAAACGATGTGCACAGTGGTTGCAGACAAGCTCAAACAAACGCATTTTTTTCATATAACAACATCGACCTAAGTATTTTTGCATTTCCAAATCGCTCTCTTCTTGATCATCATACTTAAAAATCACGACCATTCCTTCCTCACACATTATGTCAAATGCTTCCCGTCCTGTTAACTCTTGACTCGATAATGCATACAATAATAAAACTAAATTCTGGTGCAATTATCAACATGGGGAAAACTATCTGAGGGGATGGCAAAGGCTGAGCTAGATGTCAAGCGATTTGAAAGTTTTAATGAAATAAACCGCTTCTTTTGATTGTGAATTGTACCTTGCTGTTTGGATCTGATCCAGATTGAACTTTATTAATTGGCAGTAGTGGCTATTTAGTTTTTTAACCGAAATGAATGATCTGCATGGCCTAGTTAGGATGCAGCGAACGGCGCAAGCAGAGGCACTCGGGATATGTCTAGTCGGTGCGCGTGAGGACAGAGGCAATGGGACTCTTATTCGCATGAATATTCGCCCTGAAAAAAGATATTTTGTGTCAAAAAAGAAAGAAAGCTAACTCACTTCAAATCACCTTATTCCGCAGAGGTGGCACCCAACATGTACATGTACTAGATTGACACAATTGCGTATTTCGTGCCATCTTAAGGTAAACAGGTGTAATATTCGCTTCTCCGACACTTCTTACAAACCCCTGAGACATTAGCCATCATTTGTTGAAATACAGAGATGCACGTCAGTCACCTTTAAGTCACCAAATATAACTGTCAACCTTGATCCAGTACCGTGCTTCTAAGGAATTGCATGAACGGAAATCGCACTCAGAAATCTTAAAATCGAGGTTTCGAATCGGGGTTGCAGTACGCACCCCGAAGGAGACAGCCAATGAAAATGCGAGTTTGGGTCTCGCTGCTACAACGTTGTTGAAATTCCCCGACTCGAGTGAAATCGACGCTCCGATTAGGCGCAATTACTTCTACGCTTGCACTTCAGCCAAATGAGGGCGAATGGATCAGGGGTTTGTGTGCAGGTTAGAAGCGAACTTACAGCAACCCCTTATCCGATCAGGATGATTTTGTGTCAGTACGCCATTTGCTCCATGCGAGTATACGCATTGACGTCTTGCTGAACATGTTGTGTGGACTGGTATTCATATCAGTTTTGATCGATGCTACTTCCGTTCTCTCTTATAGGAAAGACGGATTAGTTCAAAAAACCTCTAACTTGGATTTCCTCAATTTTTGAATGAAATTTCCACTTTTCAACCCCCACCTGGCGGTCGAAGTTTTTGGAGGATTATAATGGTTAGAGTCTCAAAATGCTGCTAATGCTCTCTTTTTACAGCCGAACAGGGCAATTTAAACATCAATTAAGAAATTCTATCACCAGATACGGTGGCTGGGAAAGGACATGGTGATTTTATTTTTCCAATGAAGAAGTTCTTTTTAATCTCAGGCGCCTGACTTACGAAAACGAGGCTGTTTGATGCACACGGTACTGGACATTGTGACATTTTGACATAAGGACACTGAGACGTGGTCACCGAAGTACTGTTCCGAAGTGTTTATGCGTCCTTCTGATTCAGTGCATACTGAACAGTTTCTTAACGATGGCATCCATCTTGAACTCCCCAGCCAAATCTGCCTTTCATGAGTGAGTGTGATGGTCATGAGGAGTACAAAGTTCCAAAATATTCCAATAGAGCGCGCATAGATTAATTTGCATATATACTGTAATGCCAGAGATCGGGGAAAACCAGTTGTTTCCGTCGTCATGACGACGTGTGACCATATTTGGAAGGGATTCTTCCGGTAACTAATTTATGTAAGTAAACAGTGCAGACGCACTTCTATTTTTTCTTCTAACTTCAGTTTAAGATAAGTTCGGTAATGCAAACTTGCGGGAGGCATGTATTTGTACTCTCTGGTTAGGTTTTGATATATTGTAGATGTATTTCTGTCGCCGTATTTATGATTCAGAGCTTTCATTGTAGCGCGGTTTCTGCGTGTATATTTTCACTGTACATTCTCGCTGAGATTCGGCCTTTTTACCCCGTCTTCCGTCGATGATTACGACCGTCATTCTTATTCTATTTCTAAACGTAGCCTCAGGTTTGATTCATCTTGCAATGTAGAATCAAACCTGTGTGTTCATTTCTTTATAATTCCCAGTCTTTATAGTTTAAACATCGTTTTTCTGAAACATATCTACGGCCTTTCTTCGTCTCGCATCACTGTTTACATTTTTTGTCGTTACGTCATGTCATCTGTTGTCCTCGCGTCATGATTGGCCGAGGCGCAGGTGACGTCTCTCTGTTTGTAAATATTGGCACGTGTACGTTGTGCGGGAGTGGTGAATGGATCGCCGTAGGTGCAGGAAGCATCCGAGGCAGTGTAGGTTTTAATGTACAAAGTGAACAACGTTTTGATTAGATTTAAACTGTATTTCTTGATTCAGTTATTCAACGTTTAGAGTGGATCTTTTAGAGACCAGACCCAGAACGCAAGAACTGTCAGATATGACAATACCAACACAAAACCAACCCACATATCTCCTCCCACCAACCTGCTGTGAGATTGCTGGTAGGCCTAATTAGGCTGAAAGGGTGGATGTCGTCCTGGGTGCCTACAAATGGTACCCAGGTTCGAGATCGACTGGACAATAAGCACCCTGGGTGCCATTACACTAGACAAACAGCACCCAGCTTCTTTTTGCCTGGCTTACGGATCTTAGTGACGAGGACGTTTCTTGTAATCTCGTTTTATCTCGCGCCGTGGTACTTGCGGCATTAGCAGTGCACGAAATAAAAAGAACAGATAAACAGAAAAAACGTGTTAGGGCCTATAGGTCTTTGAAAGCACATTTCGGATGATTTATTCTCTTCCCTTAGAGACGAATACCCCGTTTGAATCAGTTGGAATTGATGAAAGAAATGTTTTTAGAGCGCGGTTGGAAACAGGGACGGTCGCCATCTTGCAAAATGATGGTTATCGTTAGACGTGACCTCCGTGAGCGTGGGGCCAACCTCGGTTGTAGGTATAGAAAAAGTGTAGAAGAGGAAGCTGGGTGCTGTTTGTCTAGTGTAATGGCACCCAGGGTGCTTATTGTCCGATTTCGAACCTGGGTACCATTTGGCGGCACCCAGGACGACATCCACCCTGTCAGCCCTAATTAGCTATACAAGCGGCATAAAGCTTTGTAAACCATCGATGAAGGGAAAAATCATGTAATATGAATAATTTGTCATTTCACCAAGTTCTTCGCTGTTCGTGGCCGTGCTGGCTGTTAAGTCACCATACTTCAGGATTCTCTGATAACATTCCTGGAAAGGCCACAGATTTGTCATACATGTACAAGTAGGTGATTGTTTTGCAAATTGCCAGCTTGTCTTAGCAATGACCCTTATTCTCGCATTGATAAGGTTTTGTGAGAAAAGCGAATAGGTTGGCTTATTCCTGGCACCAAAATATTCTTTTGTTTATCACAATTAGGAAGATTTGACAACCTGAAAGAATGTTTCATTTATTCAATATTCGTAACTGACAACAGGTATATCTTTGATAAGTTAGCAAGTAGCATTCTCTTTTTAATTTCATATCTTAGGTGGTTTCGATAGACTTTGGACAGTTCTTACAATACATTAGAAAGGAATGTTCTGTCACTGTTCCAACCAACATCACATTTCAAATGTTACCTGGCCGGAAATGAATACGGGGTAACAGATAGATCACGGTCATGATCAATTATAAACTGACACACCTGCATCAATGGGGTCTCTTCTCCACCGAATACTACATGCACACACTACAAAGTTTTCACATGTATTACTTGTAACCTTACTGTTGTGAAGTACAAAAGGTAGCTAATCAAAGTAGATTCTATTTTTAGACACTGTGAGCTATTATTGCTAATTTCCATATTACTACCCACCCACTGGATTGGCCTAAGATCTACCATGGCAACACTAATTACTAATTCATATGTGTGTGTATTACATTAGCGGCACATAGGGGAATAAAAGAACACAACAGGACCATCGCCTCAAAATTGGGCTCAGTTGTAAAAACAACTGTACATACAATAGTTGCGCGTACACCACGAAATATTGGTGGACCAATTGCACGTACGCCACCACATTGCCGCGACAAATTTGTTCGGCAATCCATTGCCGGTACAAATTGCCGGGCGAATTTGTCCCATCAAGCTTGATGGTCCAAATTCGCCCGGCTTGTTAAAAGCTCGGCTTTGTCGTGGTGTACGCGCAAATGGATCGGCAATTAGCTAGTTAGATGGTTCGGCCACAGGCGGCGCTTTCGAAATGGCGCTTTCTGCTTATTGTTTGCGTACCATCTGTTGCCGGATTTTATAACTAGCTGCAGCGCTGATGTTCGCGGTTGGTGGATTTTCGGCATTGGTTCGCAAACCAAGATTGGTGGTCCATTTTCAGGTGGTGTACTTGCGGCTATAGCAACATGGCATTTAAATTGAAGTTTTTTTAAAACTAATCCGTCTTTGTTTATAGTAAAGTAGCCCCGCAGTTGACTGCCCTTAGTCCATAATATCTGATAGCGTTTGAAACTTGGCCGATGGTCGGTCTAAATTTGATCATTGCGCTGCGTGGCCGAGCGCTTAAAAAGGCGGTCCTTTCTATGCATGCATGTCAGGCTTTGACTAAAATAATACCACGGCACTCCACGTGTGTAGCGGGATATGCAAGGAGGAGTAACTGATCTTTGTCTCATATATTGCTCAAACCAACGTGAAATCCACTGCCAGTAGGATGCAATATTGGCTGCAGTGAGTTTCTTATTCGATAACAAGAGTTTGGTTACGTAATGAGTTCCGATCACATGGCAGAGCGGCTGTTTGCTTCCGAAGCGTAAATTAAGGTCCGGGTCTTGTGCATATGTCAGTCTCATGTTTTGAACGATCTTTTTCGTTTTGCCTAAACTGAAATGTAGAGACATAGCCAAACGGTCTAGGAAAACGTGTATCCGTACCCACTGATTGATGATACATTTTGATAGCATGATATTTTTGCCAGGATTTTCATGCCCTTTCAAATCAAATGCTTCTTTCCCCTTGTACAGAGTCAATTCACACCGTACTCTGCCCCTCTTCTTCTTTGATATCTTCATACAAACGTTAAGTACCATGTGGGCCACTATCCTTACCCTGACTTCGACAATCGAATAGATTCTTCGCGTATCATTGAAAAGAAAGAAAGCAAGGAATGCAAGGGTCAGTGTAGGCGATGGAATGCGTAGGTATCTTGACAGTTGACCCTTTTTCTCTTTACATGTTAACTCTTTGGCATCGTGTATGCCGCCGGGACCGACCGCCAAACGCGTTACTCCTCTCCAAGAATGTCGATCTCCAACTATATTATCATCAACGTTAAACCTGTCGAATGGCCAACACCACAAATTATAGCTCGCCCCAGATACTATTTCAAGTGAAATCGTTGCCAATGTCAACGCCATTTCGGTTGAGTACTTCAATCCCTCACGTGATTTTCAAGCTTGGAGTTTCTTAAAGGGTCGTTAATGGGGGGTCGACTCCATTTTTGCAAAGCTGCGCACAAATTGATCGTTGATGCAGTTATCACTTCCATACAAGTGTAACCACATACAGGAAAAAATGTAAAACTAGGGCTGATTCAGGCCGGTAGTAGTTAAAAATTGCGAATGGCGAATTATAAGTGGTTGATGACGGATTGAATTGGTGAGTTTTATTGGCGAGTTTTCTAAGTTTTTCAAAGATGCGAAATTAACATTTTCCAAAACCCACTCTTACCAATCTCACCTTACCGCGTAGTGGCAAAAAAGCAAAGGTTCGCACACAACTTGATGAGAGCGTTGAATTCTTTTTTAGTGCATGCGTGTGTAATAGTGAGTGAGAGTGTCGCTTGCGGACACTGTCAGATTTTGTATCAAATACGCAGGCCTGTTCATCCCCCCCCCTTGCATGGGCCGTTTAACTAAATCGGGAACATCAGATAATAGTGCCTAGTCAGAACTCTGGTGTAACAGTTGGTACTTTAAAATCAATTCTAGGTCTTCTGTGCAGGTTGGTGGAGTCCCTGAGAGTGGATATTGGAAACTGTAGTTTTCGCGCATTTTAAAACTCGTTATCCGCCGTCGGCCATCCGCCGTTTTCATTCGCCATTCGCCATGTTTTACAACTACTCGATTCAGGCGATGACCCTGTGTAAAAGGAATGGACGTCCTAGGATTGCAGGGCCCATGTTCATAAAAGTTCTAAACTTAAATGCCATAAAAGTGGTCAACTCCCCAAAGTTCCACACCTAAAATGGGATTCATAAAACTACTCAGCGCCCCACTTAGCCAGGTTGACCGCTTAAGTTTGAGTGTAACACTTATCTTTTTTCAACGGACACATCAGGTAACCGTGTCATATTTCTTGTTGATTTCTGCCTTTAAATTATATTATTATTCCTTGATCGTGGGTATTCAATAGAGCAAATTACAAATTATATTTCTGTACACAATTGTATCATCGTTACCTGGGAATGTTAGGGTTCAAAAATGGCGTCACAAGCTGAGGCCGCAATGGATGCCCTCATCCCCTTCCCAATGTCTCATAATATCTCCACTCATGAAACGAAGGTCATAGAATCCAAATACTGTATGCATTCGATCGACCACACCGATGACACCGTGAAATCGAAGAATCTGATAATAAAAACAGGTAATTGAGGGGTGTCATCTTGTTTTAGAAATTTGGTCCAGTGAGGTTGTTACCTCCGCAATTACTTGACTCGTGGTTGGTTGGGAAATGTTGACAGTATCACCGGTATAACCTGTTGGAATGATCCGCAAGCCAAAAAATGCAAACCGGAGAGTCGCAAGCAGTTTTAACTCAGGAGGCAGCGCGTAATTCCTCCTAGTTTCCGATTCGTGGTCATCCCTCACAAGAGTAATGTTTGCCGATCAAACCGATATCGCTGATATCACTACTATAATGGACGTAGAGCTGAAATAGTTTGTCACACATCTCCTCCGTCAGTTCAGATCGGATGACCTCGAAACTTTTCCTGAAAGTCGTGGTTGATATGGAGATGCACCTCGCCGGGTTAAATTGGTAAAATTTGCAGCGATCTCGGAGAAATAGCATTTTTTGTTCTTTCTATATATGGGCATACTCATGAACATAAGGGGCCTTTTCAGCAGGTCTGATTTGCATATGGGGCCATCTGTTAAATCAAAAGTGTGGGATTATACAAAAATAAGCCGGGAAAGTATTGGGGCCACTATATGTTTAAAGCATTCATCCATTTCCGCAATTTTCCCCCTTTAATTTGGTCGTACGTTTTCACCTTACGTTGTTAATCGCTCTTAATTTTTCTAAGTACCGTATGAGAATTCATCACGTGATACACGTCTCATCATAACAAAAGCGCCTCACCCGACCCAAGCTCTGGGTAAAAGTAGCGCACAGCTCCCTATATGAATACCCGGGGCAAATATAAAATATAATATAAAATCCCGATTAACATTTCTTTACTGCGATAAAAACAGGCTAACCACTGCAGATTAACAAGTAAGTGAGTGTTCCGGAACGAGTGGAGTCCGTGCGGAGGGTGTCAACAAACCATAGGCGAACTATTTCCTCCGTCTGGTGCTGCCACCCACTATGCTCGCGGCATTTGTTGTACTAAGTTCGTAACACGCTGTACCATAGCTACATGAAAAACACTACTAAATTACCAGAAGAAACACAAACCCTGAAGCTGTTTTACACAAATACACAAACACACTTTATTTACATAAGCGACTTAGGTAATGGTCTATATGGACAATGTAGAGCTCTCTGCTATGAATGACACTTGCACAAACACATCAGTCAGTCAATCTGGTTGAGAAACACATATCCAAAGAAGCTCAAACTCGTAGAAACACAGTTATGTACTCGTAGAACGTAGAAACACAGTCATGTACATGTCGATGACGTCACAGAAAAAGTGCAAGCCCGGTACCGGAAGTGAGTGACAAAAGACAAGTCACGATTGCGCAAACAGGAAGTACAGATATCCGACGTATATCCACGTAAAACGTTGCGTATAAAGGTTACATGTAAAGGTGCTCCTTGCGGCCGCCACAGACACTTGTTACGAACGATGTAAGCAGTGCTACGAAATGTAGCCAAGTGTATGGTCTATGCACACACGTGCTTGGCTCTATGCATAGTTACGAATAAAAGAATTGTCAAAGCTCGAGACACACAGTAAATCTTTCTTTCCATCAGTCGTGGAAAGAACGTAATAGAAATACTCAAAGTTCGGATCCTTGAACACGAATAAAAACACAGGAGCAAACGTCCTCCCGGTCTTCTCACACCACAGCTGTGTATACGAATGGGGCGAGTATAAGAAAACTGATAGAAAAATGAACCTATGCACTTACGTAAGAAGGTAAGTGCATGGACCTAAAATAAACTGTGTTTGTAAACAAGTCTCTTGATGGCGTCCACCACAAGCCAGCACCATACATGTTGTAACAAAATAATTAACTCAGGTCCTATTTGACCAACAACCGAACACACGCCAACTCTTCACCATTCGCGAAATAGTTCGTCAAAATAAGTCGAGACCACTTTGAAGAGTGGTGGAGTTTGATTTGTCCGGTCGTTTTGGCCAAAAACGCGTTTAGTGTAAGTAATTTGGAGGAAAATCATCCCCCCAAATCATCATGTTCGATTTGTAAACACTTGGGTCGGCGCGGAGTGCTCCACATCACACATCGACCTATTTTACGCATATCAAAATCAAGACAACATCACAACCCCCAGACATATAATTTCATTTCACCCAAATTGCCCCGACCCCACAGTAAGCCAACACCCTAAAACAACCCGCGCCACGGGTATTATGCTAGTAATTATAAGTCGTTTTAGAAGTCCTGTGGATGGAGGCGATCACGAAAAACCCTTTCCCTGCGAATTGCACGCCTATGTGCAATTTCATTTTGCCAAGCCAACATCAACAAACTCATCTCCGATGAGCGCCGTGCTCAAAATGAACTGAAAGAACCAGTCCACTTAGAGTTAAGACTGCCCCGGAGGTGTCTCAAATCTAAGATTCGACTTGAGTTGGCCACCTGACTTAAGCATATTTATGAATATGACTTATTTTAAGTAAGTGCCCCACCTAAACTTAAGATGCATTTTAGGTGCCCCACTTTGACTTTAGCTTTATGAATACGGGCCCAGGAACCCATACAATAGCTGCGTATTGTCAACGAATGTGGTTAATGGCTTGGTTAGGGTTAGCTATATAATCTTCAACAAAGGAACTCGGCAACTCTATTCACTTTAACAAAAAGACCGAACTTAGGTTCTGGGTGGGGGGGGGGGGGGGGGGGGCTTGCAGTTCTTTTACACCGGCCTGTACAGCACGAGAAACATGTTTTGTGACCAAACAAATAAGTTTTAACTTGATTTAGCGTCTTATGGTACACAAGTCTTATACCCGTCATGAATACTAATTTTCACGCCTTTTCAAACTTTTGGACAATGCCATGTTTTAAACCTACCTTGCTTCAATAGATTTACATCACTTCAAGATACGATCAACTCACCACGACTGCTGACACAAAAATATTGAGAACTGGGTAAAATCCAAATGCCAAAATTGGGGAAAAAGGGAAAACAAAGACGAAGAGAGAACCACGTTGAAGCTGCCAGAGCAAGAAAAGAAGATGTGACGTCATTCGTCGCACGAAATACCTCTTTGGGTGCCCTCTCGATCGTGCCCGTACCTGTGTCACTTTTATTACTAAGTAACTCGACTCAAATGATTAATCCATGTCACTCTGAAGTCACAACACTGACAAAACGTTGGAAATCCTCGCGAGTGTGGCTGAACCAACGTTGCATACGATAAAGGAAAAATAACCCAATGAGTTATCCCAACATTGTATGTTATCAAGATCTTGCATCAGCTCGGACTGCTTGGTGTCATGGCCCCTGCGGTAAGAATGCAGAGTGAAAGAAGTTGATTTTCAATGTGTTCTTTTCGAAAATTGCAACCTGCAATCGTGTGTTTGGACATACAGTTGCATGTAGCCTTTGCATTGTCTTCGACCCAACGGGCATTTAATTGAGAAGCTCACGGCAGCATTGAAAATGGTGATTGTCATGATCGAGTGAAGTAGAAAATATTGGCGCAGAAAATAATGATTACTCATCTCGCTATTTCGCGATTGCTCATCTCGCGGTTTATAATAAGCCAGCAAGAACAGGTCATTCCCCAGTCTCGCTGTTTGCGAAAATGACAACGTTGGTTTCGACACGTGTGTCGAATGGATCCAGAATGACTTCCCAAAATAGTGTTGAATTGGGAAACAGATAATAACGGCCAAAAGCATGATGCTGGACACGCTGAATGGATGTGATTTTGTAGCCCGCGATGCAGAGAGCGTTGGCCTGCACGAGTGGTGATTACACAGATGGCTCACGACCGTAATGCTTGGAGGGATGTGGTGGCACAGTTGATATGATATAGAAATGTCGAGTTGCTGGAATGTGTGAGACGAAATGCAAGTGGGGATTTCCACTCTTACTAAATATGCCCTGCTGGATATTACCCTTTGACAAAGCCTTTTTATAATTTCATTGATTCCAATGTCTATAGGCTTATATCCACGTTTTATTCAAAATAGTGAAACAATAACATGTTTCGTGCAAATTTAATTTAATAGTGTTCGTAATCAACATGATCAATACAGTTGGTGAGGTCAAATATCTGAGTTAACACTGGTGTCAGAGTTAACACCAGTACAGTTTTAATGTAAACTGCTGCCAGAAAAAAAACATGGTCTTGGCAAACACCGAGCCAATACCGGATTAACACTGTGTTAACCTAGCGTTACTGACTGAGAGTTGCTAACACCGAAACGTGCAGTGTGCATTAAAAGTTACCTGGAGGCCACCATTACTGCTGCGAATCGAAAAGCACATGATCAGCGAGGCAACCGGCGCAAGTTGGAGCCTGGTCTCCGGTCAAAACCCTCTTGCGATTTACTATGGCAATTACCAATGCGCAATACTCGCCGACAGGTGTGCAGGATCATAAGCTTCTCGGACCATGTGCCATGTGTTACTGAAATGTTAGAGTTTAACTCAACTGGTTGACTTCGCAGCCGCATGCAGGGAAAATGCACTTTTCTGAGTAGAATAAATTCGTTTGGTGAGCACTTGGGTCCAATTCCCAAATTCCCGATAAGTTCATCTTCCATGGCTGCATTGACTGGCGTGGTTGACTTTCATCATTTTGACTGACAGCAGATTCGTCGACATTTGCAATATACAGTGTACAAAGTACATAGGACAAAGTTCTATGATAGGCGTTGAAATCATCCAATATATAACCGTAAAATTGAACAAATTTGCAATGGAGAGACGAATTTACATCTGGTTATGATGAAGAAAGGGCAAACTGAAAAGTCGGTTTTGAAAGTAGGTGGTGTCCGCCGGCTACGACACACCAGCTTTCGACATTATGACATCCGTCATGGTGCGAAATTTCTCTGTACATTTTTTACAGACGAATTTTTTTCACGTTGGATGTCTTTTTTCGTAGCTGAATAAATGATATATAAATCTATATCATTGGCGAAAAAAAGTCTATGTCTGCATGAATGAGTGGTCCTGGTAACATACCTGGGGACGGAAAAAAAACGTGACGTAGCCGAACGTACATGTATGCAAGCATGACATTATTACCGTTGAGTCCACATTGCCAAACAAGTTTGTTTTTGCAAGGAGTTGTCTTCGAAAACGATGTGCACAGTGGTTGCAGACAGGTTCAACGAAACAAACACTTTTTTTTTCATATAACAACATCGACCTAAGTCTTTTCGCATTTCCAAATCGCTCTCTTTTTGATCATCATACTTAAAAATCACGGTCATTCCTTCCTCACACATTATGTCAAATGCTTCCCGTCCTGTTAACTCTTGACTCGATAATGCATAGAATAATAAAACTAAATTCTGGTGCAATTATCAACATTGGGAAAACTATCTGAGGGGATGACAAAGGCTGAGCTAGATGTCAACCGATTTGAAAGTTTTAATGAAATAAACCGCTTCTTTTGATTGTGAATTGTACCTTGCTGTTTGGATCTGATCCAGATTGAATTTTATCAATTGGCAGTAGTTGCCATTTAGTTTCTTAACCGAAATGAATGATCTGCATGGCCTAGTTAGGATGCAGCGAATGGCGCAAGCAGAGGCACTCGGGATATGTCTAGTCGGTGCGCGTGAGGACAGAGGCAATGGGACTCTTATTCGCATGAATATTCGCCCTGAAAAAAGATATTTTGTGTCAAAAAAGAAAGAAAGCTGACTCACTTCCACTGCTGATTGTCATTTTGGACATGCATCACATTGATATGTACAATTTTAGCTCTTATCAATATCAAAACCTACCTCATGTGCAATATCTGCTATCATAAAACTCATGCATCTGACCCCAAGTGATTAGAGTGTAAAATCACCATATACCGCAGAGGTGGCACCCAACATGTACATGTACTAGATTGACACAATTGCGTATTTCGTGCCATCTTAAGGTAAACAGGTGTAATATTCGCTTCTCCGACGCTTCTTACAAACCCCTGAGACATTAGCCATCATTTGTTGAAATACAGAGATGCACGTCAGTCACCTTCAAGTCACCAAATATAACTGTCAACCTCGATCCAGTACCGTACTTCTAAGTATTTGCATCAATGGAAATCGCACTCAGAAATCTTAAAATCGGGGATTGGAATCGGGGTTGCGGTACCCACCCCGAAGGAGACAGCCATTGAAAATGCGAGTTTGGGTCTCGCTGCTACAACGTTGTTGAAATTCCCAGACTCGAATGAAAGCGACGCTGCGATTAGGTGCAACTACTTCTGCGATTGCGCTTCAGCCAAATGAGAGCGAATGTATCAGGGGTTTGTGTGCAGGTTCGAAGCGAACTTACAGCAACCCCTGATTCGATCAGGATGATTTTTTGTCAGTACGCCATTTGCACCATGCGAGTATACGCATTGACGTCTTGCCGAACATGTTGTGTGGACTGGTATTCATATCAGTTTTGATCGATGCTACTTCCGTTCTCTCTTATAGGAAAGACGGATTAGTTAAAAAAACCTCTAACTTGGATTTCCTCATTTTTTGAATGAAATTGCCACTTTTCAACCCATACCTGGCGGTCGCAGTTTTCGGAGGATTGTAATGATTAGAGTCTCAAAATGATGCCAATGCTCTCCCTTTACAGCCGAACAGGGCAATTTCAACATCAATTAAGAAATTCTATCACCAGATACGGTGGCTGGGAAAGGACATGGTGATTTTTTTTTCAATGACGAAGTTATTTTTAATCTCAGGCGCCTGACTTACGAAAACGAGGCTGTACTGGACATTTGACATTTTGACATAAGGACACTGAGACGTGGGCACCGAAGTACTGTTCCGAAGTGTTTATGCATCCTTCTGATTCAGTGCAAGACTGAACAGTTTCTTAACGATGGCATCCATCTTGAACTCCCAAGCCTCGTTTTCGTAAGTCAGGCGTCTGAGTTACAAAGGCGCCTGAGATGAAAAAAAAACTTCGTCATTGAATAAAAAAATGACCATGTCCTTTTCCAGCCACCGTAATCAGAAGACATTTTTCATATCTGTTTTTCGCATAAAACGGCCTGTCATGAGTGAGTGTGATGGTCATGAGGAGTACAAAGTTCCAAAATATTCCAATAGAGCGCGCATAGATTGATTTGCATATATACCACAAAACTAACCCACATAACTCCTCCCACCAACTTGCTGTGAGATTACTGGTAGGCCTAATTAGCTATACAAGGGGCATAACGCTTTGTAAACCATCGATGAAGGGAAAAAACATGTAATATGAATAATTTGTCATTCACCAAGCTCTTACATCGCTGTTCGTGGCCATGCTGGCTGTTAAGTCACCATACTTCAGGATTATCTGATAAAATTCCTGGAAAGGCCACAGATTTGTCATATACTTTAACATATAACTTTGCAGGCCTATGCCCATGTCTGTACATTGGCCTTCAGTGCAAGGTGGGTCAAAAATTGTTTCCTTTCATAACCACATAAAAAGCTTATCGGAAAAACTGAAAAAGTTGCAAATGAAATTACCATTAACTCATAAACTATCTACATGTACCTGTAAGTGCTTTTTTGCAAATTGCCAGCTTGTCTTAGCAATGACCCTTATTCACGCATTGATAAGGTTTTGTGCAGAGAAAAGCCAATAGGTTGGCTTATTCCTGGCACCAAAATATTCTTTTGCTTCTCATAATTAGGAAGATTTGCCAACCTGAAAGACTGTTTCATTTATTCAATATTCGTTACAGACACCAGGTATGTCTTTGATAAATTAGCAAGTAGCATTCTTTATTTTATTTCATATTTTAGGTGGTTTCGATAGACTTTGGACAGTTCTAACAATACAATAGAAAGGAGTGTTCTGTCACTGTTCCAACCAACATGACATTTCAAAGGTTACCTGGCCTGAAATGAATACGGGATGACAGATAGATCACGGTCATGATCAATTATAAACTGACACACCTGCATCAAAGGTGTCTCTTCTCTACCGAATACCACATGCACACACTACAAAGTTTTCACATGTATTACTTGTAACCTTACTGTTGAGAAGTACAAAATGTAGCTAATCAAAGTAGATTCTATTTTTAAACACTGTGAGCTATTATTGCTAATTTCCATATTACTACCCATCCACTGGATTGGCCTAAGCTATATCATGGCAACACTCAATACTCATTCATATGTGTGTGTATTATACTAGCGGCACATAGGGGGGTAAAAGAACACAACAGGACCATCGCCTCAAAATTGAGCTCAGTTGTAAAAACAGCTCTACATACAATGCAACATGGCATTTAAATTAAAGTTTTTTTTAACTAATCCGTGTTTGCTTATAGTAAATACAGTAGCCCCGCAGTTGACTGCCCTTAGTCCATCATATCTGATAGCGTTTGAAACATGGCCGATGGTCGGTCTAAATTTGATCATTGCCCTGCGCGGCCGGGTGCTTAAAAAAGACGGTCTTTTCTATGCATGCATGTCAGCTTTGGCTAGAATAATACCACGGCACTCCACGTGTGTAGCGGGAAATGCAGGGAGGAGTAACTTATCCTTGTCTCAAACTGCTCAAACCAACCTGATATCCACTGCCAGTAGGATGCAATATTGGCTGCAGTGAGTTTCTTATTCGATAACAAGAGCTTGGTTACGTAATGAGGTCCGATCATATGGCAGAGTGGCTGTTTGCTTCCGAAGCGTAAATTGAGGTCTGGTTTTTGTGCACGTGTCAGTCTCATGTTTTGAACGATCTTTTTCGTTTTTCCTAAACTGAAATGTAGCGACATAGCCGAACGGTCTAGGAAAACGTGTATCCGTACCCACTGATTGATGATACATTTTGGTAGCATGATATTTTTGCCAGGATGTTCATGCCCTTTCCGATCAAATGCTTCTTTCCCCTTGTACAGAGTCAATTCGCATCGTACTCTGCCCCTCTTCTTCTTTGTTATCTTCATACAAATGTTAAGTACCATGTAGCCTGATTTCCTGAACCTGACTTCGACAATCGAATAGATTCTTCGCGTATCATTGAAAAGAAAGAAAGCAAGGAATGCAAGGGTCAGTGTAGGGGATGGAATGCGTGGCAGGCATATTACCAGTTGACCTTTACATGTTAACTCTTTAGCATCGTGTATGCCGCCGGGATCGACCGCCAAACGCGTTACTCCTCTCCAAGAATGTCGATCTCCAACTATATTATCATCAACGTTAAACCTGTCGAATGGCCAACACCACAAACTAGAGCTCGCCCCAGATACTATTTCAAGTGAAATCGTTGCCAATGTCAACGCCATTACAATTGAGTACTTCAGTCCCTCACGTGATTTCAAGCTGGCAGTTTCTTAAAGGCGTCGGCTCCATTTTTGCAAAGCAGCGCCCAAATTTATCGTAGATGTAGTTATCACTGTGTCGCGACAACACTAAAATTACACTCACTCGTGGTTGTCGCACGAAATATGCACTGAAAGCCATAATAATTGAAGTCCAGGTGTTCAATGAGTACGGTTCCACAGATGCTGACCTGACCAAAATGCACAGTGCATGTTGTATAGAAGAAGGGTAACGTCCTGATCCGGAGGTTGGCGCTATCACTTTAGGCCGTCATTCAATTACTTTGTGTCGGGCAATTTGATTGGCCACCCATTTATGATGGTGCGTCCGACAGATAACCTGGCGGAAGTTATCGGCGGTGAAAGGAGGAGACTTTAGAACTGATATTCATCGCCGATAAGTTGGCATGCATGAATGGCTATATCTTCAAAATCGATAGAGCAAATTGCATGGGGTTTTCTGTATTGTATAAATTGTTAGGTGCACTTTTGAAATCGTCTTACAGCAGGAAATGGCAAAATACCTGGAGTCATGGTCTTTAGCTGTAAGATATAACGTCCTTAGAGTAATTGTCGCATTTTTATTGCAGTATGTTTGTTCTTCTTCTGGTTCAACAGTGAACTATTTTTTCTGAACGTGTTTGACGCTTTTCCAATGGTAGATGATAACCCTTGGAACCAGTGAAACCTTGAAACCAGTGATAAACCTTGGAATCAGTCCTAAAAATGCATAAAAACATGAAATAATGCCATTTGAACCTAAGGTGGTTACAAATCAATATTTGGAGCTTATTTTTACATGATCAGATCGGAATTTGAAGGTAGTTTAGAAATCAGTCGCATATCCGATTCAATAATCTATATTTTAGAACAACCCAGTCATACTTCGCCTCCAGTGTACATTACTGATCTCCCAAATATAGGCATGCACGTCACGACACGCCCACCACACACCCATAATATGGACCAATCAGCGCTCCGCTTACTACGCCACCGACGGGGCCTATTTGAACTACGGAGCGGTGTGATCATACAGGGTGATACAGAGAAGATTGACTACACCATGTAGTACCGGCTGGCAGTCTTATCCGTAGAAACGTAGATGAAGGTTTATTACCGAAGGATTTAGCCGGGTTTGGATATGAAAAATGTGAATAAATTCCTTCGCTGTGAGCGATTTCGTACATATTCATGTACACATCGAGGGATGTAGAGATATTTTCGTGATGTAACCAGTTCTAAGCGGACACATATTTTAGTGATTCCCGTGTGCATGTTTGTAATATCTACTGAGCTTTATCAGAGCATTATATATACAAATGATTCTTCTAATTAACACGTTTTATTTTAGTTTATGAAATACAAAACAATCACAAAAGCTTACTTTTGCTTTCATCGAAGAGCAATAATTAGATACATGCAAATGGCCGCCCGTCATGAATATAAGTTTATTTTTAAACGACAACAACACATTTCCATTGCATTCATGATGACGTCATCCTCCACAAAAGGTTGATTCTGGAACTACTGGCAAATTGCAATCAATAACGTCAGCTGGGACGAGATTGGCAGTTGGGAGAGTATAAATCGTGGAAGGAACGCGCCCGATTTCACGCGGAACTTGCACAGTGATTCCACGGTTTAGTACTAACTATTCCAAGGTTTATCACTGGTTACATGGTTTCACTGATTCCAAGCTTTATCTACTACCTTTTCCAATTTCGTTTCAGCTCTCAGATAGTAGAAAAACGCGTTATTCGCTTTTTTCAGTACGCAAGTTCAGTCAGTTGGCCGCGCCCCCGTTCGCAGCGCCAAAAGAGCGTTTCTCTCTGCGTTGCGCTGCTACTGTCACCTATCGGTACAAATTTGATACTAATTCGCGCCATATTTGTGGCAGAGACTAAAACCTCTGTAGCATGCACGACTGTTCGGGGAGAGCGATTGATCAAAGATGGCGAAATTGTTAGTTATTGAAAGAAAAAATTGGTGTTTATTTCATCAAATTCCAAGCAAAATCAACCGAGTTTGATCAATTTTTCGAAATATGATATTTTCGCAATCTTCGCTGAACATACCTCACTCAAAGATATTTTCCAGCTTTGCGGCGATATTTGGTAAATTGATTTTTTGCGAAGTGGTTGACCAATCCTAAATGAATTCATATCTTTTAAAACATTTGAGCACCCGGTTTCCTAAATATTTCTTTTTTGGCACTTAATTTGGTGATTTTTCGAAGAAATCTCATTAATATTTATGACGTTTTGGATCACGTGATGTTAATCAAGCCGTTTTTCGCGGCAATTGCGTGCACGACGCGATATTGTAAAAATATTTTAATGCACAGCGTGTCTCAAAAAAATTGTGGTTAAAAGTGAGAATGGCATGATGGTAGCCTGTTTGAGTTCTGTTGATGAATATGCTTAGTCTGACTATAATTTCTACAACTTGTGGCCAAATGACCAGATGATTTTGAGCCTTTTGATAAAGCTACTGGTAGAATAGTCGTCAGAAATGTCAGAGCGACAGTGACTGAGTGAGTGTTATGTTATTGTTATGTTATGAGACTGGAGGTATGTCATGTGTTCCACCATATCGTCATTGATATTGACCAGGAATACTATCGATTTGTGTGGATGTGCTCAAACAGTAAAGCATGAGCCATGATGCTTCACTTCCGAAAAGATCCAGGTGACTGAGATGTCTACTACTACTGTTGGGCAATCCGGCTGATTCTTCAGAAATTTCTCTGTATATCCTATGTGAAAATAAACTTTCTCATAATGATATATCTTATGTTTAGGCACTTTTTTGCCAGATTTGCCTGTAAAAGGCTGCCATAGTTCAGGAAAAGAAATCATATACACATTACAATGTGGATCTTCACGGTCCAAAACACCAGGGCCTACTAGGTGACATGGCTCAATAATAGGCATTGTCTGGTAATTTTGGACGACCTTTGGATGGATAGTTTATTTTCCCTGACCCTGGCCTGGGTCTGAACGGGCTTCCAAGCCATCAATGATGCTTATAAAGCCGGGAATAGCCTCATCAGTACCCCCACAAGAGTTATTTTGTGCCAGACATCGCGCACAGAACTTGCCATCATCTCATTTTTAGAGTTGCTGTATCAGTAAAAGATAATACCAAAAAGCTGATAAAGTATGTAATTTGAGCAGCATGACCAATGCCAGTGTTAAAGGTGTAAACTTAACCTATTACAGGACATCTTCCTGCAAGATTGTGATTGGTTTACTTGAAGTTTGTCATCAATTTGACTGTTGTAATTGTACATCCAGGCTGTTGTCATTCAGGAAAAATCTGCTTTATCTTTCAGCTAATACTTTCACTTCTCCAGTCAATCGGGTTTGATGAACATGTCAAGCTGTTGAATGGTGTAAACAATCATTAGCAAATAACGTCACGAATGAAAATAAGTTTGATTCCTTCCACTTGAAAAGTTCAACAGCACCACTTGCAAGAATTTGAATTTGGCATTGTGTTTTACACCCTTCAACAATTGACTGTCTGTTTGTTATTGGTGTTCTTGTTTCAATGTTAGCGTTTCACTGTTAAAGAGTTTCAAGATGCAGAAGAGAGGATTAGTTATCTTTAATGTTAAGTTTCTTCTTTGCATCATTTTGTCATTAAATTTGGGCAATGGTGGTCTCATGAAAGGAGGGATGGGACGGCAGGATGGGCTATTGGACAAGTTTTCATAATCAGTATTCTAGAACACGTTTTGTAGCGATGGTGGCGATCCTAGTGTTCGGGCCTCTTCGGCTCAACTTCGGGTGTGGTCGGAACCTAAATCCGGCTGCAACATTTTCTGACAAAAATCAGAGGCAACTTAAACGTATTTTCTAGCCGTGCGGCAGAAATAATCATTTTTACTATCGTGTTATTCAGTCAAAGATACATATAACAATAAATATCAGTCATTACTTCTGAGCACGCGCGATGTTTTTGATGAGTTAGGTGCATTTATTCAACAAAATTACGTGAAAAAATTGCAAATTTTCGGGCGACGACCGCTGTTCAAAGTCACGTAAACAGCAAACCTCAGGACTTTTTACACTTTTTTCATAATGAAACTACTAATTAATGTTTCATCTAGAATAATATCTTCCGTTTACATGTCATTCAGAAAGATTTTGGCAAGTTTAGGATCGATTTCCGACTTCATATTTTTCACGCCTAAATGTACGCGATAATGAGCTCGTAATGATATGCAGTGAGGTCATAGCGCAGAGAGAATTACGCGGAAATGGGGCCGCGGCCAACTGACTAAGTTCGGGTGCGAAAGACCTTTCTCGACAAGTGAGTGCAGGCACGCCGAGATACGCGTTCACGTCACCCCGCTATTACGACGCAACGTCATTTCCATTTATCGTCGCAGTTGCGGGGTAATGAAGCATCGTCAGCGTGACGTTGGAAAAATCGATATCAGCACCATGACGTCAAGGGGTAGGTCTTAGCTCCAGGAAACGCTTTACTAGTGACTCGTTCCAAGTGGAAAGAGGTGATGCGTGGAGAGTTAACTCGGGTCAAATCGGTGTCAACATTGGAAAAGCGAGATAATTCCGTCGGATTTGGATTTTTTCCTTTTTTTGTACAATTTGTTGATGGAAACTACTTATATAGAATAGGAGGTGACTGGGCAGACGACCGCTGGGTAATATTGCCCTAAATAATGCCAGTAGTCATTTAAGGATACTTGACGTTTTATCCAACTTGCTTCAATAGGTTTTCATCACTTGAAGATACGATGAACTCACCACGACTGTTGACACAAGAACCTGAAACAGGTAAAATCCAAACGCAAAAACTGGGGGAGGGGGAAACAAAGACGAAGAGAGAACCACGTCGAAGCTACCAGAGCAAGGAAAGAAGTTGTGACATCATTCGTCGCGCGAGATAAATCTTGGGTGCTCTCTCGATCATGCCCTTTTATTATCGCAAAACGGAAAAAGAATATTTTTGCGAATTCCGCTAGGAGGTTTTTCTTGCGAAAGTATTTTGCCGCGAAAATCTCTTGCTGAAAAGCAAATTTTCCATGTCATTGTTGGCTTGTTGCCATGCACCCAGCTAGGCCCTATAATGTAGATCTCAGCAAATACTCAACCATAAAGAGGTGATTATTTGGAGACTGCGTATACTCCCTGCAATTAGCACGTATCATAATTACAACTGACAAACACACAAATTATTATCAAAAGGTGTATACTTTGAAAGCATTTTCTGTGGTTTTATTTATTTACTTTCTGTTTTTCATCAATTTCAAGGGAATACCGGGAACTCATCCATCCAACGCCGAAAACCAACTCTGCCTCTCCAAAAACGTCGACCAAACAGTACCCGTACTTCTGTTGTTTTTTTCTTATCGGGTAAGCGTTAACTCTAGTATACAAATAGAAAATATCGGAGCTAAAGGTCCGTTCTCGTGCGTTTATCCATAGTTAATCGTGTGGGGTAAATGTATTCAGCCAATTAATGAGCACTCCCTTAGCGGAAGTTGCAGACCACGTTCCCGTTGTCCAATTTCATGCAAGTGCATTTCATCGTGTTTTTCAATAGGCATAGAAATAGGTACATAGCGATTTATTTTTTCACACCAGGTGCGGCCATTTTGTTTTCCATATATATGGCATAATTTATGCAGCATCGTCATTGCATGTAGAATGTACGTTTTTCGAGAAAAAAATTGGGATCCTTGCGAGAGCTAAGCGAACTAATTATCGCGCGCTAAAACAAAAAGTAGGTCATTCAGTGCGGTGACCGGCGTGCGAACTCAATGGGGATTTCCAAAACCAAAAACGTCAATTCATTCGTATCAATAAATTAATAAATTATGACGCATTTGCCATATATGGAAAACAAAATGGCCGCACCTGGTGTGAAAAAATAAATCGCAGGTACATATACATGTACCACTTTTTGGGTTTTCCCCATTCATTTCGCTATGAGTAATGATTGAGCTAAATACCGTAAGCCAAGGACAGGTCAATCCCCCAGTCGACAGTTTCGCTGTTGTCGAAAAGGACTTCGTTGGTTTCGACACTTGTGTCGAATGTGTCCAGAATGACTTCCCAAAATAGTTGAATTGGGAAACAGATAATAACGGCGAAGGGAATTATGCTGGGCACGACGAATGGATATGACGTTGTAGCCCGCGATGCAGAGAGCGTTGGCCTGCACGAGAGGTGTCGACACAGATGTCTCACGACCGTAATGCTTGGAGGGATGTGGTGGCACAGTTTATATGATATAGAAATGTCGAGTTGCTCGAATGTGTGAGTCGTAATGCCAGTGGGGATTTCCACTCTCACTAAATATGCCCTGCTGGAAATTACCCTTTGATAAAGCCTTATTATAATTTCATTGATTCCAATGTCTATAGGCTTATATCGACGTTTTATTCAAAATAGTGAAACAATAACATGTTTCGTGCAAATTTAATTTAATAGTGTTCGTAATCAACATGATCAATACAGTTGGTGAGGTCAAATATCTGAGTTAACACTGGTGTCAGAGTTAACACCAGTACAGTTTTAATGTGAACTGCTGCCAGAAAAAAAACATGGTCTTGGTAAACACCGAGCTAATACCGGATTAACACTGTGTTAATCTGGCGTTACTGACTGAGAGTTGCTAACACCGAAACGTACAGTGTGCAGAGACAAGACCACAATTGATTTTTTAAGCCTTTTAGCAGTTAAATTGTCAATGTTTGACCGCGACGCATCAAATACTGCGTGGGGTTGTGAATCTGAAATTTAGATTATGTTATTCCGGACAGTCGGGCAAGTAAATGGTGAAAAATAAACTGGTAGTTGACCACGGAACTTTTTTGATAATCGACAAATTAGACAGACTTTGATATTTCCACTCTTTTCAGCCAACTGGCAGAAAAAATTCAAAACACGCCCCCTATTACCCAATTAGCAAAATTCGAAATTAATTTTTTCATCAAATAATTTCTTTATATCTGTAGACTTGCCACAACAAATATTTTTTCAATACCTCTCCAAATATGTACTTTAGAGTTAAAAACATGCACTCGTCGAATTGATAGGCCTCGACCCTCCAACCTATGAATATTCATTAGTGGTCTTGTCTCAATGAAGGTACATTTCAGGGGTTAACATTTTGAGAATTTTTTCAAACTAATGTATATGACATCCCACAATTCTCCAACAAAGGAAAGTCATATCTGAACATTTTTGGAGAAATGAGAGACATTTCCAAGAGTGGTACAACTGTGCCAAAAGCGACGAAAGAGGACAAAATCGACAAAAAGTCATGATTTTGCAGCCAACAGCACCAAATTCAAAGACCAGCCCTGGCCAGAATAAGCAAGCTATGGAGCTGAAAATTTAGGATGTGATTTAAAAATATCTTTGCTGCTTAGGGCACAACTTTCAGAATCAAGGCCTAAGTAGTTTCAAAGAAATTACAAAATGAATGGCAACACAACAAGACTTGTAAAAATGAAACCGAACTTAGACCGGGGTTAGGTTGGCTCATATTGGGGTCAAATTAAGTTTTTTTCACATTATTTTGGCTTGTTTTGACCTTAAATCATCAGCAATACAATATTCTAAATGAATTAGAGTGATTTGAGCACATTCAAATTTTTCACTAAATTGACCCAAAATGTAGTGTGAATGGAGACAAGACCACAATTGATTTTTTAAGCCTTTTAGCAGTTAAATTGTCAATGTTTGACCGCGACGCAGCAAATACTGCGTGGGGTTGAGAATCTGAAATTTAGATTATGTTATTCCGGACAGTCGGGCAAGTAAATGGTGAAAAATAAACTGGTAGTTGACCACGGAAATTTATTGATAATCGACAAATTAGACAGACTTTGATATTTCCACTCTTTTCAGCCAACTGGCAGAAAAAACCCAAAACACGCCCCCTATTACCCAATTAGCAAAATTCGAAATTAATTTTTTCATCAAATAATTTCTTTATATCTGTAGACTTGCCACAACAAATATTTTTTCAATACCTCTCCAAATATGTACTTTAGAGTTAAAAACATGCACTCGTCTAATTGATAGGCCTCGACCCTCCAAACTATGAATATTCATTAGTGGTCTTGTCTCTGCATTAAAAGTTACCTGGAGGCCACCATTACTGCTGCGAATCGAAAAGCACATGATCAGCGAGGCAACCTGCGCAAGTTGGAGCCTGGTCTCCTGTCAAAACCCCCTTGCGATTTACCATGGCAATTACCAATGCGCAATACTCGCCAACAGGTGTGCATGATCATAAGCTTCTCGGACCCGTGTGCCATGTGTTACTCAAATGTTAGAATTTAACTCAACTGGTTGACTTCGCAGCCGCATGCAGGGAAAATGCACTTTTCTGAGTAAATAAAATTCGTTTGGTGAGCACTTGGTTCGAATTCCCAAATTACCGATAAGTTCATCTTCCATGGCTGCATTGACTGGCTTGGTTGACTTTCATCATTTTGACTGACAGCAGATTCGTCGACATTTGCAATATACAGTGTACAAAGTACATAGTACAAAGTTCTATGATAGGCGTTGAAATCATCCAATATATAACCGTAAAATTGAACAAATTTGCAATGGAGAGACGAATTTACATCTGGTTATGATGAAGAAAGGGCAAACTGAAAAGCCGGTTTTGAACACAGGTGGTGTCCGCCGGCTACGACACACCAGCTTTCGACATTACGACATCCGTCATGGTGTGAAATTTCTCTGTACATTTTTTACATACGTACTTTCTTTCACGTTGGATGTCTTTTTTCATAGATGAATGAACGATATATAAATCTATATCATTGGCGAAAAAAAGTCTATGTCTGCATGAATGAGTGGTCCTGGTAACATACCTGGGGACGCAAGCATGACATTATTACCGTTGAGTCCACATTGCCAAACAAGTTTGTTTTGCAAGGAGTTGTCCTCGAAAACGATGTGCACAGTGGTTGCAGACAGGTTCAACGAAACAAACACATTTGTTTTCATATAACAACATCGACCTAAGTCTTTTCGCATTTCCAAATCGCTCTCTTCTTGATCATCATACTTAAAAATCACGGTCATTCCTTCCTCACACATTATGTCAAATGCTTCCCGTCCTGTTAACTCTTGACTCGATAATGCATAGAATAATAAAACTAAATTCTGGTGCAATTATCAACATGGGGAATACTATCTGAGGGGATGACAAAGGCTGAGCTAGATGTCAAGCGATTTGAAAGTTTTAATGAAATAAACCGCTTCTTTTGATTGTGAATTGTACCTTGCTGTTTGGATCTGATCCAGATTGAATTTTATCAATTGGCAGTAGTGGCTCTTTAGTTTCTTAACCGAAATGAATGATCTGCATGGCCTAGTTAGGATGCAGCGAACGGCGCAAGCAGAGGCACTCGGGATATGTCTAGTCGGTGCGCGTGAGGACAGAGGCAATGGGACTCTTATTCGCATGAATATTCGCCCTGAAAAAAGATATTTTGTGTCAAAAAAGAAAGAAAGCTAACTCACTTCCACTGCTGATTGTCATTTTGGACATGCATCACATTGATATGTACAATTTTAGCTCTTATTAATATCAAAGCCTACCTCATGTGCAATATCTGCTATCATAAAACTCATGCATCTGACCCCAAGTGATTAGAGTGTAAAATCACCTCATACCGCAGAGGTGGCACCCAACATGTACATGTACTAGATTGACACAATTGCGTATTTCGTGCCATCTTAAGGTAAACAGGTGTAATATTCGCTTCTCCCACGCTTCTTACAAACCCCTGAGACATTAGCCATCATTTGTTGAAATACAGAGATGCACGTCAGTCACCTTTAAGTCACCAAATATAACTGTCAACCTCGATCCAGTACCGTGCTTCTAAGGAATTGCATGAACGGAAATCGCACTCAGAAATCTTAAAATTGGGGTTTCGAATCGGGGTTGCAGTACGCACCCCGAAGGAGACAGCCAATGAAAATACGAGTTTGGGTCTCGCTGTTACAACGTTGTTGAAATTCTCCGACTCGAGTGAAAGCAACGCTCCGATTAGGCGCAATAACTTCTACGCTTGCACTTCAGCCAAATGAGGGCTCGGTGCTGTTTGTCTAGTGTAATGGCACCCAGGGTGCTTATTGTCCAGTCGCTCTCGAACCTGGGTACCATTTGTCGGCACCAAGGACGACATGCACCCTTTCAGCCCTAATTAGCTATACAAGGGGCATAAAGCTTTGTAATTCATCGATGAAGGGAAAAATCATGTAATATGAATAATTTGTCATTTCACCAAGCTCTTTGCTGTTCGTGGCCGTGCTGGCTGTTACGACATCCACCCTTTCAGCCCTAATTAGCTATACATGGGGCATAAAGCTTTGTAAACCATCGATGAAGGGAAAAATCATGTAATATGAATAATTTGTCATTTCACCAAGCCATTCGCTGTTCGTGGCCGTGCTGGCTGTTAAGTCAGCTTGTCTTAGCAATGACCCTTATTCACGCATTAATAAGGTTTTATGCAGAGAAAAGCGAATAGGTTGGCTTATTCCTTGCACCAAAATATTCTTTTGTTTCTCACAATTAGGAAGATTTGTCAACCTGAAAGACTGTTTCATTTATTCAATATTCGTTACTGTAACCAGGTATATCTTTGATAAGATAGCAAGTAGCATTCTTTATTTTATTTCACATTTTAGGTGGTTTCGATAGACTTTGGACAGTTCTAACAATACAATAGAAAGGAATGTTCTGTCACTGTTCCAACCATCATCACATTTCAAAGGTTACCTGGCCTGAAATGAATACGGGATGACAGATAGATCACGGTCATGATCAATTATAAACTGACACACCTGCATCAAAGGGGTCTCTTCTCCACCGAATACTACATCCACACACTACAAAGTTTTCACATGTATTACTTGTAACCTTACTGTTGAGAAGTACAAAAGGTAGCTCATCAAAGTAGATTCTATTTTTAGACACTGTGAGCTATAATTGCTAATTTCCATATTACTACCCACCCACTGCACTGGCCTAAGCTCTACCATGGCATCACTCATTACTAATTCATATGTGTGTGTATTATACTATCGGCACATAGGGGGATAAAAGAACACAACAGGACCATCGCCTCAAAATTGGGCTCAGTTGTAAAAACAGCTGTACATACAATGCAACATGGCATTTCAATTGAAGTTTTTTTAAAACTAATCCGTCTTTGCTGATGGTAAATACAGTAGCCCCGCAGTGGACTGCCCTTAGTCCATCATATCTGATAGCGTTTGAAATAATGGCCGATGGTCGATCTAAATTTGATAATTGCGCTGCGCGGCCGGGCGCTTAAAAAAGGCGGTCCTTTTCTATGCATGCATGTCAGCTTTGGCTGGAATAATACCACGGCACTCCACGTGTGTAGCGGGATATGCAAGGAGGAATAACTGATCCTTGTCTCCTATATTGCTCAAACCAACCTGATATCCACTGCCAGTAGGATGCAATATTGGCTGCAGTGAGTTTCTTATTCGATAACAAGAGCTTGGTTACGTAATAAGTTCCAATCACATGGCAGAGTGGCTGTTTGCTTCCGAAGCGTAAATTGAGGTCCGGGTCTTGTGCATATGTCAGTCTCATGTTTTGAACGATCTTTTTCGTTTTGCCTAAACTGAAATGTAGAGACATAGCCAAACGGTCTAGGAAAACGTGTATCCGTACCCACTGATTGATGATACATTTTGGTAGCATGATATTTTTGCCAGGATTTTCATGCCCTTTCAAATTAAATGCATCTTTCGCTATGTGCAGAGTCAATTCACACCGTACTCTGCCCCGCTTCTTCTTTGTTATCTTCATACAAATGTTAAGTACCATGTAGGCCCCTATCCTCAACCTGACCTCGACAATCGAATAGATTCTTCGCGTATCATTGAAAAGAAAGAAAGCAAGGAATGCAAGGGTCAGTGTAGGGGATGGAATGCGTAGGTATATTGACAGTTGACCCTTTTTTCCTTTACATGTTAACTCTTTGGCATCGTGTATTGCGCCGGGACCGACCACCAAACGCGTTACTCCTCTCCAAGAATGTCGATCTCCAACTATATTATCATCAACGTTGAACCTGTCGAACGGCCAACACCACAAACCAGAGCTCGCCCCAGATACTATTTCAAGTGAAATTGTTGCCAATGTCAACGCCATGACAGTTGAGTATTTCAATTCCTCACGTGATTTTCAAGCTGGGAGTTTCTTAAAGGGTCGTTAATGGGTGTCGACTCCATTTTTGCAAAGTTGCCCACAAATTTATCGTAGATGTGGTTATAACTGTGTCGCGACAACACTAACATTACACTCACTCGTGGTTGTCGCACGAGACACGCACTGAAAGCCATTATAATTGAAGACCAGGCGTTCAAATGAGTACGGTTCCAGGGATGCTTACCTGACCCAAATGCACAGTGCATCATGTATAGAAGAAGGGAAACCTGATCCGGAGGTTGGCACTATCAATGTAGGCCGTCATTTATTTACTTTGTGTCGGGCAATTTGATCGGCCATCCGTTTATGATGGTGCGTCCGACAGATTACCTGGCGAGAGTTATCGGCGGTGAAAGGAAGAGACTTTAGGACTGATATTCACCGCCGATAAGTATGGCATGCATAAATGGCTATATCCTCAAAATGGATAGAGCAAATTGCATGGGGTTTTCTGTATTGTATACTTTTGAAATCGTCTTACAGCAGGAAATGGCAAAATACCTGGAGTCATGGCCTTTAACTGAAAGATATATCGTCATAGTAATTGTCGCATTTTTATTGCAGTATGTTTGTTCTTCTTCTGGTTCATCAGTAAATTATTCTTACTGAACGTGTTTGATGCTTTTCCAATTTCGTTTTAGCTCTCAGATAGTAGAAAAACGCGTTATTCGCTTTTTTCAGTACGCGCAAGTTCGGGTGCGAAAGACCTTTCTCGCCACGTGAGTACAGGCACGCCGAGATACGCTTTCACGTCACCCCGCTGTTAAGCCCGCAGCACACTAGCCGCCAACTTCGGCTTTCACAGGCGTTTTTTGCCGCAAGAGTCCTGAACTCCTGAAAAATCCCTAGTCTGCTACGAATGGCGTCGGCGAACGCGACTTGACGCCACTTGCCGCAACTAAACGCCAAATATCTAACATGTTTGATTTTTGACGCGTGTCGCCGCGTTTGAACGCAAGACGAAGCCAGGTGTGCTACGGATGGCCGCCTGACTTGGAGTCGGCGGCGATGGTATGGCCAATCAGCTTGCGTCTTGATGTCACCTGATTTCAAAATGGCAGCCTAAAGTGGCGGAAAAGATGCTACTGGACGCCGATTCTGGGCAGGTGTGCTCTGACCGGGATCCACTGGCCGCCAACTTTGGCGTCGTGAGGCGTCAGCTGAACGCTTCTTGTCGCCGAAGTTGGCGGCTAGTGTGCTGCGGGCTTTACGACGCAACGTCTTTTCCATTCATCGTCGGCGTTGTGGAGTAATGAAGCGTCATCAGTGTGACGTTGGAAAAATCGATATCAGCACCATGGCGTCAAGGGGTAAATCAGTCATTTCTCTTCATTTTTTCTTTAAAACAATGGAGAACCACAGGAAGAAAGCATGCCTAGGTGCTTCAGCTTTCAGTTGTGATTAACCCCCGTCGTCGCCGCAACTGACAAAAGCCATACTTGTGGAAAAATCATGCATGGGGCCTATCACTGCCTCCTTCAAGAGTTATGGCGTCAGACTTCAAAAGCCACAAGAATTTCCTGCGGATGGATGAAGCTCTTCGTATTCCGAAATTAAGTGTTCAATTTCTTGAAATGCCATTCTCTATCTTTCATTGAGGCTGCCATTTTGTCCCAGTAGCTCCATCACATGATCCAAATCTGTTCCCTGATTGGCTGCTGATTGCCCAACACCAACCAACATGTTGTTCAGAAGTAGCATGGCCTAACATAGGCCAACATTGGCCAACAAGTTGGCTGATGTTTTCACTTGTTTTTGGACCCGTCCACACTGGCAAACAATAGCAAACATGCCTCTGCAACAAGGCCCAACACGATGTTGGCCAACATTTGTTGGTTCATGTTGGCTAGTGTGGACCGGGCTATAGATCCATGCACTTGATTGGGAACAACGTTTACATAACGTGGTGTTGATCGTCATCACGTCACCGTGCATTTTTATATCAGTATAACGTGATGTGACGCGAAGTCTTCGTAAACGTTGTTCCCAATCAAGTGCATCGATGTATAGTGCATCGTTCCAAGTGGAAAGATGTGATGCGTGGAGAGTTAATTCGGGTCAAATCGGAGTCAACATTTGAAAAGCGCGATAATATCATGCCGCGAAGTTACTATCTATAGCTCACAAGATCATTTGCATAAGATATTGATGACGTTTTAGTCACGTGACAGGCGTACATCGACACTTATTTCTACGCATTTGAGCTTATTCCAAAGTAAATTATCTTTGACCCTGCATTGTTTTTAGCATGAATGATACCATGAGTCAGAGAGAGAAATATTCAGAACAATTATGTAGTATTTCCAACACTCGGACATGTGCCAGATTGAATCTAACTGCCCAAGTCAGAAAGCCTGAATCCATTACGAAACCGCATTTTGTCCGACATTGCCTGTAATTCAGCGATGGGGAAATAGAGGGCAGCAGCTGCAGTGACGTCATCTTCGCGGAATGCTGTTCAGTCAGATTTGTAAATGTTTCCTTTTTTTGTGCAATTTGTTGATGGAAACTACTTATGTAGAATAGGAGGTGACTGGGCAGGCGACCGCTGGGTAATATTGCCCTAAATAATGCCAGTGGTCATTTAAGGATACTTGACGTTTTATCCAACTTGCTTCAATAGGTTTTCATCACTTGAAGATACGATGAACTCACCACGACTGTTGACACAAGAACCTGAAACGGGTAAAATCCAAACGCCAAAACTGGGGGGGGGGGGGGGGGGAGACGAAGAGAGAACCACGTCGAAACTGCCAGAGCAAGGAAAGAAGTTGTGACGTCATTCGTCGCGCGAGATAAATCTTGGGTGCTCTCTCGATCATGCCCTTTTATTATCGCAAAACGGAAAAAGAATATTTTTGCGAATTCCGCTAGGAGGTTTTTCTTGCGAAAGTCTTTCGCCGCGAAAATCTCCATGTCATTGTTGGCTTGTTGCCATGCACCCAGCTAGGCCCTATAATGTAGATCTCAGCAAATACTCAACCATAAAGAGGTGATTATTTGGAGACTGCGTATACTCCCTGCAATAAGCACATATCATAACTACAACTGACAAACACACAAATTATTATCAAAAGGTGTATACATCGAAAGCATTTTCTGTAGTTTTATTTATTTAACTCTGTTTCTCATCAATTTCAAGGGAATACCGGGAACTCATCCACCCAACGCCGAAAACCAACTCTGCCTCTCCAAAAACGTCGACCAAACAGTACCCGTACTTCTGTTTTTTTTTTCTTATCTGGTAAGCGTTAACGCTTGTATACAGATAGAAAATATCGGAGCTAAAGGTCCGTCCTCGTGCGTTTATCCATAGTTAATCGTGTGGGGTAAATGTATTCAGCCAATTAATGAGCACTCCCCAACCGGAAGTTGCAGACGACGTTCCCGTTGTCCAATTTCATGCAAGTGCATTTCATCGTGTTTTTCAATAGGCATAGAAATAGGTACATATACATGTACCACTTTTTGGGTTTTCCCCATTCATTTCGCTATGAGTAATGATTGCGCTAAATACAGTAAGCCAAGGACAGGTCAATCCCCCAGTCGACAGTCTCGTTGTTGTCGAAAAGGACTTCGTTGGTTTTGACACTTGTGACGAATGGATCCAGAATGAATTCCCAAAATAGTGTTGAAGTGGCAAACAGATAATAACGGCGAAGAGGACGATGCTGGGCACGCTGAATGGATGTGATGTTGTAGTCCACGATGCAGAGAGCGTTGGCCTGCACGAGAGGTGTTGACACAGGTGACTCACGACCGTAATACTTGGAGGGATGTGGTGGCACAGTTGACAAAGAAATGTCAAGTTGCTGGAGTGTGTGAGTCGAAATGCAAGTGGGGATTTTCACTCTCACTAAATATGCGCTGCTGGAAATAACCCTTTGACAAAGCCTTTTTATAATTGCATTGATTCCAATGTCTATATGCTTAAATCAACAATAACACGTTTCGTGAAAATGAAAATCAATAGCGTTCATAATCAATACAGTGTAATATTCTAACCGCGAAATCTCATCTTTTCCATACATATACATGCCGTCACATGTTACGTTGCGGATAAAAATATCCAGATCAAATCAAAATTTACCAAAAGGGATATACCAAATTGCAAATGCGTATGAATTTAATTCCAGTTGTAATGATACTGAAATATCAGAAATAATGTCTTATTAACCGTCCATACTCCTTGCGCAGTGATATTAGTTTGATGAGGTGGTCCAACTCTCATTGCTGAAATTGGCCGCCATTGAAATCTGAATGTGTGGAAATCGCTCATCCTCGAAACAACAAGACTTTCTGTGGCTTTTTTTTATTCCAAAACTTAAAAACAGATTGTCATATTGCATTACAAATTTTTGTCAATAAAAATTCTTCCTAAAAAAAGTGATTTTGAGGGTTTTATGCGCACTATTTTGATAGCGTAAAGAAGATTGCTATGTTGACTGTGATCATGTTTCTACGCGCAGTCGATGATTTGAAGCGACGTTAGTTTTGGCCCTTAAACAATGTTAAACAGATTTAATCGGCTCAAAATGGGAATAAATATTCACTATGGTAGTATTAAACAGGGTTACATTACAGCAGACTCGAAGATCTTTAAGTAAATCGCCACATTTACAGCATTTTGTTCGAGTGTTCTTGCCGTGTACATTTGTGTACATTACAAATGCAATACATGTTAAATGGAAGCCAATACTTGCAGAGAGAATATGCTTATCGCTTTGAAAATTATCGCTGCTTTGGAGAATGATTCTCGTCTTGAATATTGACTGTATGGCCTTGTTTCAAACCTTTTGACAATGCATCATTTTGTGTTGTCCACTTCAATATATAGTAGCTTTCTCATGGCCTTTTGGTGTTTCTTGAAGAGTTGAAGATGGTACATGTGCATTAAAATCAGTCAAAAATAGATAAAATAAGGGGCACGAGTTAGATAAATTGAATACAGCGGGGATTCCAATAGGCCTTTCGAGGGACAGAACATGTCGGCACAAAAAGCACCAGTAGTTGAGCCAACATGTTACCGTACCAATATAGTTTATTGACCTTGCAGTTCATTTTCTGAGATATTCATGTCACAGCACAGCGTACACCACATCTATATCACACATGACACTATGCATTTTTATGATGGAACCCATCTTGTTTCCATAAATGATGTTTATGTCCCAACCCTCCTGCCAGACTCCACTGGATGGATCAATAGCGCTGATTTAGGTCTCCTGATTCATGACTTCAGCTCTCGAGATGCTGGCAACGGACGCTCGCGGTAGAATTTGTAGGCTATATGCGACCATTGATTCTATGAAGGGTTGTGATATTGGCAGTGTTGAAGAACATCGTAATCTTGAATTTTGAACACGTACTGATATTTCAAATTGTGTACAGCGCTCGTCTTCTCAACTGCAGTTTGTTTTACCCCAGCTATTGGCATGTGCACTGTATATTGAGATTCGAGCTCTACTCCCTGGGGAGCATACACGTATCACCAAGCTACATGTACTCAGCGCTGATGACTGGCATTGACATTTTGATATTTCTGCCAGGCCGACGATATGCCCTTGGGTGGAAGAGAAACAAGTAGGGTCGAATGCCTTACCAAAGGACATAAAGGCAAACAGCACTCACTACTGATTATCTCGAGAGTCCAACCAACGACATTGTGATTTTGAGTCCGGGTCTCTTGCAATGATGATCCCCATTGATAGTGCATTCCACAACCAATCCCTTTAATAGCATTCCGCGAAGATGACATCACTGCAGCTGCTGCCCTCTATTTCCCCATCGCTGAATTACAGGCAATGTCGGACAAACAAGCGGTTTCGTAATGGATTCAGGCTTTCTAACTAGGGCAGTTAGATTCAATCCGGCACATGTCCGAGTGTTGGAAATACTACATAATTGTTCTGAATATTTCTCTCTCTGACTCTATGGTATCATTCATGCTAAAAACAGTGCAGGGTCAAAGATAATTGACTTTGAAATAAGCTCAAATGCGTAGAAATAAGTGTCGATGTCCGACTGTCACGTGACTAAAACGTCATCAAAATCTTATGTAAATGACCTTGTGAGCTATAAATAGTAACTTCGCGGAATGCTATTGCTTCGGGCTATAAGCAGGCGCCAGAGAGTAAATCAAAATTACGGGAAAAATTGTTTAATCTCCACTAATAGTAAGTATCAGTTCAAAATGGCGGCTGCATTTGAATACAAGATGGCGGTCACTAGGGGCAAAGTAGCATCTTGATCGGTATATTACTAAAAGGCCCGTGACAGACAGTTATGTGACCTTGCCTTATTTGATGCTTTCCCATTTGAGATTGGGATGCATCATGCTAAGCTAACTGCTTGAATAGACTGTATACGTATACAGTACATCAATCTGTTTCTACTGTGTATGCAACCTCAAGCACATGCAAACTTTCAACTGTTAATTGCTCCGTAATGCAGTATGATACATGGTGTGAATGCTTTGTTATATTTTATGCAATGCCATTTGCATTGTTAATGGTCTGATTATTTCCTTTTTTGATAGAAAAGAATAAGGTTGACCGTAGTCTGGACCATCTCAGTCGATTTTAGAGGTCTTCGAAGCATTAGGGTACCTGTTCAACAAGTACATGGGGAAAGACATTTTCTCATGCCTACATGTATGAAAAAATGTGTTACTCGGAAAGTTTTAGCAACTATCTTATTCTCCAGTATTTATTTCAGTCTGTATCAAAGCAATTATGACGAACATCGAGTTTTTGAATGGAACCACATACATATTCTCCGTATATTCATCAGGCCGCGACTAGCTTTCTGATCTGCGCCGGACTTATGAACTGGAAATTAGAAGGTTCATTTTTAGCCCCCCCCCCCCCCGCGAAAATGTAACAAGTGAGCCGAAACGTTGGCAATACGAATCTCCCTTTAAATCTCTCGGCTGAACTGGTTTTTACAATATACAACTACATGACGATACTAATGTGTAAGTTTATTTTGTACACAAACGGTCACTAAAGTATGTAGCATTTTTTCATCAGCATCGAATTCTCGCTGAAAATCGAAATTGTGTAGACTGATGAGTGAGTCTGTAAACCGAGTTAAAGTACCATTTGCATTATTTCACAACGTCTCGTAAAATCAAAATTAACCCGCTAGTTCATTTCGGCGAATCGCCTACAGTTTTTGAAAAAAAAAGTTTGATGATTTTTAATTTCTATGAAAATTATTTCGGTGATTCAAAAACATAATTTACTTGCGACATCCGCGAAAGGAAATGCCCGCAATTATTGTTTGCTACCATCATTTTTGCAAATTGGCATGTTAAGAATGTTCTAATTTCATCCCGATTTTTTATTCTCCAACGCAACCTCCTCTTAGAATTTAGTGTACTATCATTCTAGCGAAAAATATTTCATAAAAACTTTGAAATAAAAAAGTTTGTTATAAGTTTTTATTATTTGGCAGATTACATAACCGAAAGACTCATGCGTTTGCATTCCTGCCATAATGGATGAATAGAAAACATGATTTCTGATAATATCCTGAAAACCGGTTTGGAATTGGTGCACTAGTTGGGGAGATAATGAATGAAGAAGGTGTTGATATTAATACTATCAGGACTGTACAAACGTCATGCTGCAGGTAGCATTGCTTTCCCTCTGATTTCATTGCAGTCTCTGAGTAGCGCAATGTGGGGAACCCATCTGTTAAGTCACAATCTAGCCAAACAAATGTGTACGCCAAAAGTCATCAACATCCAGGCGTTCATAAATATTTCAAGTGACACTCCTTAGAATATGTGTCGGCAATAATCTGAATGTCGCATCTGTGGATCATTTTATCACATATGATATGTATGAGGAGATAGACTACAGTCGATTTCAAAAGCTAAGACCCCCTTACATATTTTATATGTTGATATTTTCTGTCACTTTTTTCTAAATTAACTACGTACACTGTTTATAACATGGCAAGACAACTAATAAATATTTTGAAAATTATAAAGTGACTAAAAGAGATGTTAATTTTCAACAAAATACTATTTTGAACATCATTTGATGAGGACAAGTATACCTATTGTGAGGGATGACCCACCTGATGCGATGATGAGGTTAGTATCTACAAGGTTTATTGACCTCAAATACATTTCATTTGTGTGCGCCAAACATTTTCTTGTCAAACATACACGAGTACCGACTCGTCCTCAGATTTTTCCGGCCCGGAAGCTCTCGACCTGCGGTCTCGAGCTTTCTAAGGCCGGAGAATATCAACTCATGAAATCTGGCGACTCGGATCACACACTCGAGCAGTAATCTTATTTGATGTCAAGCGATTTGAAAGTTTTAATGAAATAAACCGCTTCTTTTGATTGTGAATTGTACCTTGCTTTTTGGATCTGGTCCAAATTGAACTTGATCAACTGACAGTAGGGGCTTTTTAGTCTCTTAACCGAAATGAATGATCTGCATTGTCTGGTTAGGATGCAGCGAACGGCGCAAGCAGAGGAACTCGATATATTTCTAGTCTGTGCAGCGCGTAACGACAAGGGCAATTTGACTCTCATTCGCATGAATATTCTACCTGAAAAAAGATGTTGGTGTCAAAAAGGAAAGAAAGCTAACTCAATTCCACTGCTGATTGTCATTTTGGACGTGCATCACATTGATATGTACAGTTGTATCTCTTATCAATATCAAAACATCTGCAATACATACTATTATAAAACACATGCATCTGACACCAAGTGATTAGAGTGTAAAATCGCCTTTGACCGCATAGGTGGCACCCAACATGTACATGTACTAGATTGACACAATGGCATATTTTGTGACATCTTGAGGGAAACAGGGGCCACATTCACTCACACATTCACTCTTAAGTCACCAAATAACTGTCAACCTCGATCCAGTACCGTACTTCTAAGGATTTGTATGAATGGAAATCGCACTCAGAAATCTTAGAATTGAGGTTTTGAATGTAAATTTCAGTGTTCACCCCGAAGGAGACAGCCAATGAAAAAGCGAGTTTCAATTTCGAATTCGTTGCTGCAACGTTGTTGAAATTCGTTGAGATTCAATGCAAGCGATACTCCGATTGGGCGCAATTCTTACTGTGCTGGCACTTCACCAAAATGTGTGGGCGAATGCACATGTCTCAGGGGTTTGTGTGCATGTTAGAAGCGAACTTACAGCAACCCCTGATTTCCTCAAGATGATTTTGTGTCAGTATGCCTTTTTGTACCGTTTTCACGGAAACGTGATCGCGCAGATATGCGCAAGGGAGTCATCTTGGTGAACATGTTGTGTGGACTGGTGTTCATATCAGTTTTGATCGATATTACTTCCGTTGTCTCTTATAGAAAATACAGTAGCCCCACATTGGACTGACCTTAGTCCATCATATTTGATGGCGTTTGAAACATGGCTGATGGTCGTTCTAAATTTGAGCATTGCGCGGCCGGGCGTTTAAAACAAGGCGGTCCTTTTTTATGCATGCATGACAGCTTTGACTAGAATTTCACTGTGCGCCACGTGTGTCGTGGGATATGCAGGGAGGAATAACTGATCCTTGTCTCCTCTATTGTTCAAACCAACCTGAAATCCACTGCCAGTATGATGCAATATTGGCTGCAGTGAGTATCCTATTCGATACCAAGACCTTGGTCACGTAATGAGTTCCGAACACATGGCAAAATGGCAGTCTGCTTCCGAAACGTAAATCGAGGTTGTTCAGTCGTTTAGCATATTTCAGTCTCATGTTTTGAACGATATTTATTGTTTTGCCAAATCGAAAATGTAGAGACGGGGCCAAAGTTTCTAGGAGTAGGCCTACGTGAATCCGTACCCACTGATTGATGAGACATTTTTGTAACATGATATTTTCGCCGGGTTTTACATGTCCATTCGAATCAAATGCATCTCCCCCCTTGTACAGAGTCAGTTCACATCGAACTCTACCCCGCTTCGTCTTTGTTATCTTCATACAAATGTTAAGTACTATGTAGCCTGATTTCTTCAACCTGAATTCGACAATTGAATAGATTCTTGGCGTATCATTGAAAAGAAAGAAAGCAAGGAATGCAAGGGTCAGTGTAGGGGAGGGCATGTGTAGGTATATATATAGGTTACGACCCTTTTTCGCCTTACATGTTAATTCTTTGGCATCGTGCATGCCGGCGGAACCGACCACTAAACGGGATATTCCTGTCCAAGAATGTCGATCTCCTACTGTATTATCATCAATGTTAAACCTGTCGAACGGCCAACACCACAAACTGGAGCTCGCCCCAGATACTATTTCAAGTGAAATCGTTGCCAATGTCAAAGCCATGACAGTTGAGTACTTTAATTCCTCACGTGATTTTCAAGCTTGGAGTTTCTTAAAGGGTCACTAGGGGGTTGTCTCCATTCTTGCAAAGCTGCTCACAAAATCTATCATAGATGCAGTTATCCCTTCCATGCAAATGTAAACGCATATACGCAAAAATGTAATACCATAGCTGATTCAGGCGATGACGCAGCATGTATAGCACGAGAAACACTTTGTGTAGCCAACCAAATAACTTCTAACTTGATAACACGTCTCATGGTAAACATGGATACAGAGATATCTGACACGAACATACAAAAATAAATTCTTTGTCGCTAATTTCAATGTGATATTTTGCCACCTGCTTTCGATAGCACCACTATAAAGAATTCCACGTGGCTGTCGTTTAATCCTGATGACAATTTTTAATTGCAGTCAATAATCATGGAACAAATCGTAAATCTTTGCCATTGATAAATGTCGTATAGAACATTTTAATGCTTATTGTTTTTTGGCCACGTTGGGGAAATTGATATTTTTGATCACAGCAATATTATACCAAAAGGTCAAGAGCGAGAATTCAACCTATAAACGGCTGAGATTGCTGTTCAGATGATAACCAGAAGAATATTAAAATCATCACGTTAATCACTAATTGAATGCAGATGACCATGACATGTGATAGCGAGTGAAGTCATCAATATTATCAAGCATAGAATATGCATGTATGTAAACTGTCATGAGCTAATCATAAAGCTTTTATTTTGTGATCAGGGGTCAAAAAGAGTAGTGAGGAGCAGTACTTCAAACGAGAGCGGAACATGGCATGTATTAAAAATTGAAAATTCAGTATGCAAACCTTTACTATAACACTAAACTGCTAAATATGCAATAACAAAATCACTCAATTTCGACTAGGAACACATCAAAACATACTACATTAGCAAATGTATAGCAGGTCGAGGTTTAATTCAATGCTGAAATTTGATATTAAATTAACTTTCTGGAATTCCAAATTGACCCGCTCGCGTCCAACTCTCGATCGTGCCCGAACTCGGCTCATGTGACAGAGGTATACCTATATTATAGTGCGATGAGTAATTAAAGTCGCCATTTAAAACACATGTTGGTGTATAAAACACCACAAATATGATGTATTCATGGATTACGATGATTGAAATTCCTTAATCGTCGTCAAAATAGACGTAATACGCTCTTTAAAGAATCTATTTGTTATGTTGCTCCGCCATTGCAGCTTACGATACGCACAAAAGGCAGCCAACATACGGGAAAATCCCTATTACCTCAGCCTCAACCCGATCGATAATTCCCAAGTGTTTTAGACAAGTACCAGGAGTAGGTGATTTCAATGGAATAGCTCGCGGTATTACATACGAGTATTGTGGTTTGGTGTCATTGGAAGATCGCCGTCGCACCCGGTGAAGGCCTATTGTGTCATGCAATTGCCGTGCATTACTTTGACGACACTGTATTGGACGTTTGCCATTGTCAGTCGACCAACTCATCAGTTTCAATGTCTCTTTACACTGGCTGAGGCGGTCTAACTATGTAATTTCATGTAGGCTTTTTTGCCGGCTTGGCTGCATGAATGTGGCTGGCAGGGTCTAGGGTGTACTCTAAATATTCGTGGTTAGAATTAGACAGGTGTTAAGAGCACACGTCCCATGACACGAGTCAAATGTCACGGAATTGTGTTAAAATCGCCAACATCAACAGACTTAGGACAATTATCAATTATTATTGTGACACAAGTACCGTTGACAAAACACAGAAAAAGACGCAAGTTCGCAAGAAAAGAATATTTAATACTCTAAACTAGTCATCAACATCGGAGAGGGGCAAAAACTCGAGACCCTCGCCCTCTTCTTTCTCTTCAACAACTAGATCATTGATGTCTATTTCTACATCATTATTTTGTACTAATCTGCTCGTTTGCCAGGCAAGGCTAACTCCTCCGTAATTCGACCCCAAGCAAGGCCTAGCATACGGAGGATCTCTCGACGGGAAATTGGTGGGCAGGTCCCATCCTCTTCTGTATTGCCCACTTTCCAGGCTTTCCATATTGCCCTTAACCTGCATTTAAATGCATACATGATTGTCAGGTCAAGGGGTTGCACGAGCGATGTACAACCCCCTGGCACATAGTCCATACGTCCACCAAGGTCCCCAACCGCCTCCTGGAAGCGTTCTTTTAGGTTGGCCGGGTATCTATCCCCAATAAGGATGAATGTTTCTTCATCATTAACAAATTCAACCAGTACAGTTTCTGTCCATTGAATCAATGAAGCAATTCGTGCCCATCCATTTGGACTTGAAGTTACCTGGAATGAAATTGAAACTTTGTATAACCCAACGCTTGTGATGAAGAATGGGAGAAAGTAAAACAAGTTTATGTGCTCAGCGCGGGTCTAGGTCGTTACAATTGTGAACAATAATGCGTCAGCTATTGTTTACACGATATTCGTTGGACACCATGTAAGGAATACGATATTAATCACAAAGCATTCGTCATTTGACATGGTAGTCCAAGCCACACTCACCCGTACATTTTCCGGTGCATGTTCCCTAATTCAGCTACGACTGCCCCATGTTCAACCAGTCGAGGGAAGTTCACTTCAGCTAGGCCTTTGCTCCCATCAGCCGCAATTAAAAGGGTGACTGTGCATCTTTCCTTCGGGTTTCCTCTCGATGTTTTTATTTCGACTTCGCGGTTACCTGTGTTATCCATCGAATAATTAGGGGGGAAATCATATCGCACAAATGTCTGGTTCATGTTAAATAGACGTCGTTTAGAATAGTTACTCTCTTCCACTCTTCGTTGAATAACATCCCGAAAGTCGGCTACCAGCTGAGCAGCGTTTTCAGGAATTTTCTTAGAATCCCTTGTACATCTTCTATAGCTGATACGATGTCTGAAATATGAAATGATCAGTTTCAAAGAAGAAATGAAATGCGGATGAGGGAGCAGTTGTAGGTGCTCTAGAAGAAGCCGCATAATGGTACCCCAAAAAAATGAATACCATTGATTATCGATTTGTCCATCACTAGTCATACTAATGGTTAACGTATGGCTACGCGGTAGAATATGATGAATCAGTGAGGTTGTTGTTTTCAATTACACCCATGCGTAGAAGTAAAACGTAACATTGCACTGTTTATTCACATTTCAGTCAGTGATGTGCTTGATGTTCATTTTCTTGACATTTCCCCTTACCTTTTCATGAAACGTTCAAGCCAGTGCGGAGTGGCTCTGAAATCAAAGCGCCGAGGTCGAGACATTTCCAACTGCGCCCTCTCGTCTCCAGGGATATTGTCCACCCATCGTCGGAAGTCCTTATGGGCTTGGTCCTTTAAGTCTTGTGCAGAGACTGGCAACCCAAAGTCTCTCCTTCCACGATACCATTCAACTGTGCAATCTTCCATTTCTGGCCAAAGACCTGAAATGATAAAAGGTGTTATTAAGAGCTTCTGTACCACCATTCATGAATGCTGTAGGACAACACATTTTATCAAACCGTTCACATTCACCTTACCCGACCCCCCCCCCCCCAAAAAAAAAACCAACAAAATTCAGAGTTCAATCCATGGTGTATACTGTGTACGCATCCACATAAGCCACCTGGCCAGCAAAATTAGGCCTAGGCCAAGGCGAGTACAATACATCGAAGGTAAACAATGACTTGGGACCATTTCATTGAATTAACTGTCGGCTGACTTTCGCAAGTGGTCTATTACGAGCGCATACGGTTCGAACCCAGCTTCGGCTCAAAGTATGGTTCCACTGCAAACTGAGTTGATGCCGAATTTGGTAGGCCTATATGCAGTGACAGTGACATCCCTGTAATTCTAGAGCGTTAGATTCAATAAAAAGGCGGTCGATACTCACCGTTCCCCAATTGACGGTCCCGTCTCATCCGTCTTCGCCGTTGACATTCTTCATGCGCACCCCTGATGTCATCCTCGTTACGAATCCAGTGGCGGAATGTATTAACTCGAATGTTACGAAACCTGGCAAAGTCAGCTGGAGTACGCCCTTGGTCGTGTCCTTCAAGATGAGCCAGCCAGTACTCGTCCATATACCGGATCTTTTGCTCCAACGAATAGGCCTGGAGTCGGCGCCTTGGAGGCGCAGGATCCACATCCATCGCCATGCACGTACATGTGCAGTGCCAGGCGACGAATAAAAAGAAAAATAGAATCTCACCTTGCATTTTAAATTTTAGTCTTCAAGCTGTTGAACGCAACTTTCGGAAGCTCAGTCAATGCCGTGAATGCGACAAAATTCTGTGTAAGGCCTCTCGATGCGATGTCGTAATCATCGTTTATGGGAAACGCCGTGGAAAGAATACCCTGTGCTAGAGAAAGGCCCATTTAACCCTGCGTTCATGTATAAGACTATTGACAATGGCTATTCCATTGAAATCACTGTGACCCTGGCACCGGTCCAAAAAACTTAGAAAATTTCGAACGGGTTGAGGCCGAGGTAAGTGGGATTTTCCCGTATGACATACAAGAACATTGTCCGCAGACTGCAATATTGAAATGTTAGACCTACGTTGTATAAAGAAATTGATATATTATTATATGTATCATAAAGTCTTATCTCCGTCATGAATATTAATTTTCCCGTTTTTCAAACGTTTGGACAATGCAATGTTTTATCCACCATGTTTCAATGGATGTTCAAATTAATTTCATTACTTGAAGATTTGATCAACTGACCACAACTGTTGACACAAGAACCTAAAACGGGTGAAATCCAAGCGCCAAAACTGGGCCGGGGGGAACGGGAAAACAAAGACGAAGAGAGAACCACGTCGAAGCTGCCACAGCAAGGATAGCCTAATACCATTAGGCCCCGCGTAGCCTCTGCCGGAGGCTTAATTCTAAACGATATTATTATCGCAATCCTTGCCCAGAATTTTGAAAAATACGAATCTTCGGCTAGGAATAAGTTTTAGTGTTTTATTTAGGCAAACATTTTTTTACAGTTGGTTTGTCATATAGGTTGTCTGTTTCAGTCAATAACTACACAAATGTGATTGTTAGTATGGACAAGCAGATTTAAATCGATAAAATATTCCACCTTTGAAAATCGCTGACCAACTTCTGTTATACACGCTGTCCCTACGCTCCCACAATGTGGCCAGTGTGTAACGTAACAACTATTGGCCAGTTCCGGGTCTCTCTCTGTAATGTAATCAAGGGTGTGGTTGTGTCACTCTATAATAAGGAAAGAAGTTGTGACGTCATTCGTCGCGAGTTACTTGTATCGCAGGTGATGTAAATGTATTTAGCAAAATAATGAGCACTCCCTAGCCGGAAGTAGCAGACCACATTCCCGTTGTCCAATTACATGCCAGTGCATTTCATCGTATTTCTGAATAGGCATAGAAACCGCTTTTGGGGTTTCCCCCATTCATTGCACTAAGCGCAATGATTGCTCTAAATACAGTAGGCCAAGGACATGTCAATACCCAGTCTCGCTGTTGGCGAAAAGGACTGCGTTGGCTTCGACTCTTGTGTCGAATGGATCCAGAATGACTTCCCAAAATAGTGTTGAAGTGGCAACAGATAATAACTGGGAAGAGGATTATGCTGGGCACGCTGAAAGGATGTAATGTTGTAGCCCGCGATGCAGAGAGCGTTGGCCTGCACGAGATGTATTGACACAGATGGCTCACGACTGTAATGCTTTGAGGGATGTGGTGGCACAGTTGACATAGAAATGTCAAGTTGCTGGAGTGCGTGAGTCGAAATGCAAGTGTGGTTTTCCACTCTCACAAAAGATGAGCTGCTGGAAATAACCCTTTGACAAAGCCTTTTTATAATTTTATTGATTCCAATGTCTGTAGCTTATATCAACTTTTTATTCTGAATAATGAAACAACAACAGGTTTCGTGAAAATGAAATTCAATAGCGTCATAATCAATACAGTATAATACTCTAACCTTGAAATCTCATCTTTTCCATACATATACATGCCGTGGCAAGTTACGCTGCGGATAAAAATATCCGGTTCAAATCAAAATTAACCAAAACGGATACACCAAAATTTCAAATGCGGATGAAGATAATTCCTGTTCTATAGATATTGAAATAATGTCTTATTAAACGTCCATACTCCTTGCGCAGTGATATTAGTGTGATGAGGTTGTCCAACTCTCCCTGCTTAAATTGGCCGCCAATGCAGTCTGAATGTGCTGAAATCGCTCATCCACGAAACTACAAGACTTTTTGTGGCTCTTTTTATTCCAAAACAGATTGTCATATTACATTACAAGTCTTTGTCCGACAAAAATTCTTCCTGAAAGAAAGTGATATTAAGAGGTTTTATGCGCACTATTTTAATAGCGTAAAGAAAATTGCTGTGTGGACTGTGATCAGGTTTGTAGACGATGATTTGAAGCGAGTTTAGTTTTGGCCCTTAAACAATGTGAAACAGATTTAATCGGCTGAAATTGGAATAAATATTCACTTTAGTCGTATTAAACAGAGTTACATTACAGCAGACTCGAAGATCTTTAAGTAAATCGCCACATTTACAGCATTTTGTTCGACTATTCTTGCCGTCTACATTTTTGTACATTACACATGCAATACACGTTCAATGGAAGCCAATACTTGCAGAGAGAATATGCTTATCGCTTTGAAAATTATCGCTGCTTTGAAGAATGATTCTCGTCCTGAATACTGACTGTATGGCCTTGTTTCAAAGGCTTTGACAATGCATACTTTTTTCTTGTCCGCTTCAATATAGGTTTCTCATGGCCATTTGGTGATTCTTGAATAGTTAAAGATGGTACAGGTGCATTAAGAATCAGTCAAAAATACAGAAAATGTGAGACACGAGTTAGATAAATTGAATAAAGCGGGCAATTCAATTGGCCTTTCGAGGGACAGAACATGTCGGCACAAAAAGCACCAGCAGTAGAGCCAACATGTCACCGTACCAAAATAGCTCATTCACCTTGCAGTTGATTTTCTGAGATATCCACGTCACAGCACAGCGTACACCACATCTTTATCACACATGACACTACACAGTTTTATGATGGATCCCATCCTGTTTCCATAAATGATGTATATGTCCTAAATCCCTCCAGCCAGACTCCACTGGAATGATCGATAGCACTGATTTAATTAGGTCACCCGATTCATGACCAGCTCTCGAGATGCTTGCAACGGACGCTCGCGGTAGAATTTGTAGACTATATGCGACCATTGATTCTTTGAAGGGTGATATTGGCCGAGTGTTGAAGAACATCGTAATCTTGAATTTTGAACACGTACTGATATTACAAATTGTGTACAGCGCTTGTCTTCTCAACTGCAGTTTGTCATACCCCAGCTATTGGCATGTGCACTGTATATTGATATTCGAGCTCTACTCCCTGGGGAGCATACACGTATCACCGAGCTACATGTACTCAGCGCTCATCACTTGCATTGACATTTTGATATTTCTGCCAGGCCGACGATATGCCCTTGGGTAGAAGAGAAACAAGTAGGGTCAAGTGCCTTACCAAAGGACATAAAAGCAAACAGCACTCACTACTGATTATTTTGAGAGTCCAACCAACGACATCGTAATTTTGAGTCCGGGTCTCCGCAATGATGATCCCCATTGATAGTATATTCCACCACCAATCCCTTTAATTGCTTGGGGCTATAAGCAGGCGCCAGAGAGTAAATCAAAATTACGGGAAAGATTGTTTAATCTCCACTAATAGTAAGTATCAGTTCAAAATGGCGGCTGCATTTGAATACAAGATGGCGGTCACTAGGGGCAAAGTAGCATCTTGATCGATAAATTACTAAAAGGCCCGTGACAGACAATTATGTGACCTTCCCTTAATTGATGCTTTCCCATTCGAGATTGGGATGCATCATGCTAAGCTAACTGCTTGAATAGACTGTATACGTATACAGTACATCAATGTGTTTCTACTGCTGTGTATGCAACCTCAAGCACATGCAAATTTCAACTGTTAATTGCTCCGTAATGCAGTATGATACATGGTGTGAATGCTTTGTTATATTTTATGCAATGCCATTTGCATTGTTAATGGTCTGATTATTTCCTTTTTTGATTGAAAAGAATAAGGTCGACAGTAGTCTGGACCATCTCAGTCGATTTTAGAGATCTTCGAAGCATTAGGGTGCCTGTTCAACAAGTACATGGGGAAAGACATTTACTCATGCCTACATGTATGAAAAAAAGTGTTACTCGGAAGGTTTTAGCAACTATCTCATTCTCCAGTATTTATTTCAGTCTGTATCAAAGCAATTATGACGAACATCGAGTTTTTGAATGAAACCACATACATATTCTCCGCATATTCATCAGGCCGAGACTAGCTTTCTGATCTGCGCCGGACTAATGAACTGGAAATGAGAAGGTTCATTTTCAGCCCCCCCCCTCCCACGAAAATGTAACAAGTGAGCCGAAACGTTGGTGGTACGAAGTTCCCTTTAAATCTGTCGGCTGAACTGGTTTTTACAATATATAACTACATGACGATACTAAGTTTATTTTGTACACAAACGGTCACTAATGTATGCGGCATTTTTTCATCAGCATCGAATTCTCGCTGAAAATCGAAATGGTGCAGACTTAGGAGTGAGTCTGTAAACGGAATTAAAGTACCACTTGCATTATTTTACAACGTCTCGTAAAATCCAAATTACCCCGCTTGTTCATTTTGGCGAATCGCCTACAGTTTTTTTAAAACAATGAAAGTTTGATGATTTTAAATTTCTATATGAAAATTATTTCGGTTATTCAAAAAAATCATTTACTTGCGACATCCGCGAAAGGAAATGCCCGCGATTTTTGTTTGCTACCATTATTTTTGCAAATTGGCATGCTGGGAGTGTTCTAATTTCTAAGTTTTTTGTAAGGGTTTTTTAATTGGCTGATTACCTAACTGAAATACTTATGCCTTTGTATTCCTGCCATAATGTATGAATAGAAAACATGATTTCTGATAACATCCTCACAACCGGATTGGAATTGGTGCACTTGTTGGGAAGATATTGAATGAAGAAGATGCTGATATTAATATGATCAGGACTGGACAGACGTCATGCTGCCGGTAGCATTGCTTTGTCTATGATTTCCTTGCAGTCTCCAGCTGAGCTTCTAAAATATTCATTCATCAAGTGAAGTGATCTCTTATTGATGTAACTTAGTAGAGGAATGTGGGGAACCCATCTGTTAAGTCACAATCTAGTAAAAATATGTGTGTGCCAAAAGTCATCAACAGCCGGGTGTTCATTTATATTGTATTTCAAGTGACACTCCTAATTAGAATATGTGTCGGCAACTGAGTATCACATACGATGATAACTGGCTTTCATGTGTCTGTTGATCATTTTATTACAAATGATATGTATGCGGAGATAGACTACAGTCGATTTCAAAAGCTAAGACCCCCTTACATATTTTATATGTTGATATTTTCTGTCACTATTTGCTATATTAACTACATTGTTTATATGATGGCAAGACAACTAGTAAAAAATTTGCAAATGATAAAGTGACTTATAGAGCTGTTAATTTTCAACAAAATACTACTACTACAAAGCACTACTTTTAAAAAATTGAACATCATTTAATGAGGACATGTATACCTATAGTGAGGGGTGACCCCCCTGATGCGATGATGAGGTTAGTAAACTAGTATATAACGTTCTTTGTCCTCAAATTCATTTGTGTGCGCCAAAACATTTTCTTGTCAAACATACACGAATACCGACTCGTCACCAGATTTCTTCGCCCCGGAATCTCGACCTGCGGTTTCGAGCTTTCTAAGGTCGGAGAAAATCAACTCGTGAAATCTGGCGACTCAGACCACACACTAGAGCAGTATTCTTATTTGATGTCAAACGATTTGAAAGTTTTAATGAAATAAATCGCTTCTTTTGATTGTGAATTGTACCTTGCTGTTTGGATCTGATCCAGATTGAACCTTATCAACTGACAGTAGGGGCTGTTTAGTCTCTTAACCGAAATGAATGATCTGCATTGTCTGGTTAGGATGCAGCGAACGGCGCAAGCAGAGGAACTCGATATATTTCTAGTCTGTGCAGCGCGTAACGAAAAGGGCAATTTGACTCTCATTCGCATGAATATTCTACCTGAAAAAAGATATTGGTGTCACAAAAGAAAGAAAGCTAACTCAATTCCCATGCTGATTGTCATTTTGGACATGCATCACATTGATAAGTACATCTTTATCTCTTACCAATATCAAAACATACCTCATCTGCAATGCCTGCTATTATAAAACACATGCATCTGACCCTAAGCGATTCGAGTGTAAAGTTGCCTGAGACCGCAGAGGTGTCACCCAAAATGTACATGTACTAGATTGACACAATGGCGTATTTTGTGACATCTTGAGGGAAACAGGCGCCATATTCACGTCTCCGGCCCTGCCTACAAACCCGTGAGACATTAGTCATCATTTGGTGAAGTACAGAGATGCTATTCAGTCACCCTTAAGTCACTAAATCTAACTGTCAACCTCGATCCAGTACCGTACTTCTAAGGATTTGTATGAATGGAAATCGCACTCAGAAATCTCAGAATCGGGGCTTTGAATCGAAATTGCAGTGCTCACCCCGAAGGAGGCAGCCAATGAAAATGCGAGTTTGGATTTCGAATTTCGTTGAGATTCAAGGCAAGTGATGCTCCGAATGGGCGCAATTCTTTCTGCGCTGGCACATCACCAAATTTGTGAGCGAATGTACATGTCTCATTCTCATTCTCTAATTAGCTATACAAGGGGCATAAAGCTTTGTAAACCATCGATGAAGGGAAAATCATGTAATATGAATAATTTGTCTTTTCACCAAGCTCTTCGCTGTTCTTGGCCGTGCTGGCTGTTAGGTCACCATACTACAGGATTATCTGATAAAATTCCTGGAAAGGCCACAGATTTGTCATACATGTACATGCAGGTGATTTTTTTGCAAATTGCCAGCTTGTCTTAGCAATGACCCTTATTCACGCATTGATAAGGTTTTGTGCAGAGAAAAGCCAATAGGTTGGTTTATTCCTGGCACCAAAATATTCTTTTGTTTCTCACAATTAGGAAGATTTGTCAACATGAAAGAATGTTTCATTTATTCAATATTCGTTACTGACACCAGGTATATCTTTGATAAGTTAGCAAGTAGCATTCTTAATTTTATTTCACATTTTAGGTGGTTTCGATAGACTTTGGACAGTTCTAACAATACAATAGAAAGGAGTGTTCTGTCACTGTTCCAACCAACATCACATTTCAAAGGTTACCTCGCCTGAAATGAATACGGGATGACAGATAGGTCACGGTCATGATCAATTATAAACTGACACACCTGCATCAAAGGGGTCTCTTCTCCACCGAATACTACATGCACACACTACAAAGTTTTCACATGTATTACTTGTAACCTTACTGTTGAGAAGTACAACATGTAGCTAATCAAAGTAGATTCTATTTTTAGACACTGTGAGCTATAATTGCTAATTTCCATATTACTACCCACCCACTGCATTGGCCTAAGCTCTCCCATGGCAACACTCATTACTAATTCATATGTGTTTGTATTAAACTAGCGGCACATAGGGGGATAAAAGAACACAACAGGACCATCGCCTCAAAATTGGGCTCAGTTGTAAAAACAGATGTACATACAATGCAACATGGCATTTAAATTAAAGTTTTTTTAAAACTAATCCGTCTTTTGCTGATAGTAAATACAGTAGCCCCGCAGTTGACTGCCCTTAGTCCATCATATCTGATAGCGTTTGAAACATGGCCGATGGTCGGTCTAAATTTGATCATTGCGCTGCGTGGCCGGGCGCTTAAAAAAGGCGGTCCTTTTCTATGCATGCATGTCAGCTTTGACTAGAATAACACCACGGCACTCCACGTGTGTAGTGGGAAATGCAGGGAGGAATAACTTATCCTTGTCTCATATATTGCTCAAACCAACCTGATATCCACTGCCAGAAGGATGCAATATTGGCTGCAGTGAGTTTCTTATTCGATAACAAGAGCTTGGTTACGTAATGAGTTCCGATCACATTGCAGAGTGGCTGTTTGCTTCCGAAGCGAAAATTGAGGTCCGCTTCTTGTGCAAATTCCAGTCTCATGTTTTGAACGATCTTTTTCGTTTTGCCGAAACTAAAATGTAGAGACCTAGCCAAACGGTCTAGGAAAACGTGTATCCGTACCCACTGATTGATGATACATTTTGGTAGCATGATACTTTTGCCAGGATGTTCATGCCCTTTCAAATCAAATGCTTCTTTCCTCATGTACAGAGTCAATTCACATCGTACTCTGCCCCTCTTCTTCTTTGTTATCTTCATACAAATGTTAAGTACCATGTAGGCTGTTTTCCTCACCCTGAATTCGACAATCGAAAAGATTCTTCGCGTATCATTGAAAAGAAAGAAAGCAAGGAATGCAAGGGTCAGTGTAGGGGATGGAATGCGTAGGTATATTGACAGTTGACCTTTACATGTTAACTCTTTGGCATCGTGTATGCCGCCGGGACCGACCGCCAAACGCGTTACTCCTCTCCAAGAATGTCGATCTCCAACTATATTATCATCAATGTTAAACCTATCGAACGGCCAACACCACAAACTGGAGCTCGCCCCAGATGCTATTTCACGTGAAATCGTTGCCAATGTCAACGCCATTACAGTTGAGTACTTCAATCTCTCACGTGATTTTCAAGCTTGGAGTTTCTTAAAGGGTCGTTAATGGGGGTCAACTCCTTTTTGCAAAGCTGATCACAAATGAATCGTAGATGCAGTTATCACTTCCATAGAGTGTAACCACATGCAGGAAAACATGTAAAACTAGGGCTGATTCAGGCAGGTAGTAAGTAAGCATTGCAAATAGCGAATTATAAATGGTTGATGGCGGATTGAATTGGTGACTTTTATTGGCGAGTTTTCTAAGTTTTTCAAAGGTGCGAAAATAACATTTTCCAAAACCCACTCTTACCAATCTCACCTTACCGCGTAGTGGCAAAAAAGCAAAGGTTCGCACACAACTTGATAATACGTTGAATTCTTTATAAATGCATGCGTGTGTAAAAGTGAGTGTGTCGCTTGCGGACACTGTCAGCTTTTTGTATCAAATACGCAGGCCTGTTCATCCCCCCCCCCCCTTGTATGGGCCGTTTAACTAAATCGGGAACATCAGATAATAGTGCCTAGTGAGAACTCTGGTGTAACAGTTGGTACTTTAAAATCAATTCTAGGTCTTCTGTGCAGGTTGGTCGAGTCCCTGAGAGTGGATATTGGAAACTGTAGTTTTCGCGCATTTTAAAACTCGCCATCCGCCGTCAGCCATCCGCCGTTTTCATTCGCCATTCGCCATGTTTTACTAACTACTCGATTCAGGCGATGACCCTGTGTAAAATGAATGGACGTCCTTGGACTGCAGTACCCCAAACAATAGCTGTGTATTGTCAACGAATGTGGTTAATGGTTTGTTTAGGGAAAGCTACATAATCTTCAACAAAGGAACTCGGCAACTCTATTCACTTTAACAAAAGGACCGGACTTAGATTCCGAGGAATTTGCATTTCTTTTACACGAGAAACACTTTTTGTGACTAAACAAATAAGTTTTAACTTGATATAACGTCTTATGGTACACAAGTCTTATCTCCGTTAAGAATATTAATTTGCACACCTTTTCAAACTTTAGGACAATACCATGTTTTATATCCACCTTGCTTCAATAGATTTTCATCACTTCAAGATACGATCAACTCGCCACGACTGCTGAAACAAAATTTAAAACGGAAAAAATCCGAATGCCAAAACTGGGAAAAAAAGGGAAAACAAAGACGAAGAGAGAACCACGTTGAAGCTGCCAGAGCAAGAAAAGAAGATGTGACGTCCTTCGTCGCACGAAATACCTCTCTGTGGGCGCCCTCTCGATCGTGCCCTTAATTGTGTCACATTTATTACTAAGTAACTCGTCTAACTGATTAATCCATGTCGCTCTGAAGTCACAACACTGACAAAACGTAGGGAAATCCTCGCGAGTGTGGCTTTTCCAACGTTGCATACGATAAAGGAAAAATAACCCACTGAGTTATCCCAACATTGTATGTTATCAAGATCTTGAATCAGCTCGGACTGCTGGATGTCATGGCCCCCTGCGGTAAGAATGCAGAGTGAAAGAAGTTGATTCTCAATGTGACCTTTCGAAAATGGCAACCTGCAATCGTGTGTTTGGACATGCAGTTGTATGTAGCCTTTGCATTGTTTTCGACCCAACGGGCATTTAATTGAGAAGCTCACGGCAGCATTGAAAATGGTGATTGTCATGGTCGAGTGAAGTAGAAAATATTGGGGCAGAAAATAATGATTACTCATCTCGTTATTTCGCGATTGCTTATCTCTCGGTTTATAATAAGCCAGCAAGAACAGGTCAACCCCCAGTCTCGCTGTTGGAGAAAATGACAACGTTGGTTTCGACACGTGTGTCGAATGGATCCAGAATGACTTCCCAAAATAGTGTTGAATTGGGAAACAGATAATAACGGCGAAGAGGACGATGCTGGGCGCGCTGAATGGATCTGATGTTGTAGCCCGCGATGCAGAGAGCGTTGGCCTGCACGAGAGGTGTTGACACAGATGGCTCACGACCGTAATGCTTGGAGGGATGTGGTGGCACAGTTTTTGATAGAGAAATGTCGAGTTGCTGGAATGTATGAGTCGAAATGCAAGTGGGGATTTCCACTCTCACTAAATATGCCCTGCTGGAAATTACCCTTTGACAAAGCCTTTTTATAATTTCATTGATTCCAATGTCTATAGGCTTATATCCACGTTTTATTCAAAATAGTGATACAATAACATATTTCGTGCAAATTTAATTTAATAGTGTTCGTAATCAACATGATCAATACAGTTGGTGAGGTCAAATATCTGAGTTAACACTGGTGTCAGAGTTAACACCAGTACAGTTTTAATGTGAACTGCTGCCAGAAAAAAAACATGGTCTTGGTAAACACCGAGCTAATACCGGATTAACACTGTGTTAATCTGGCGTTACTGACTGAGAGTTGCTAACACCGAAACGTTCAGTGTGCAGAGACAAGACCACAATTGATATTTTAAGCCTTTTAGCAGTTAAATTGTCAATGTTTGACAGCGACGCATCAAATTCTGCGTGGGGTTGTGAATCTGAAATTTAGATTATGTTATTCCGGACAGTCGGGCAAGTAATGGTGAAAAATAAACTGGTAGTTGACAACGGAAATTTTTTGATAATCGACAAATAAGACAGACTTTGATATTTCCACTCTTTTCAGCCAACTGGCAGAAAAAACCCAAAACACGCCCCCTATTACCCAATTAGCAAAATTCGAAATTAATTTTTTCATCAAATAATTTCTTTACATCTGTAGACTTGCCACAACAAATATTTTTTCAATACCTCTCCAAATATGTACTTGAGAGTTAAAAACATGCACTCGTCTAATTGATAGGCCACGACCCTCCAACCTATGAATATTCATTAGTGGTCTTGTCTCAATGAAGGTACATTTCAGGGGTTAACATTTTGAGAATTTTTTCAAACTAATGTACATGACATCCCACAATTCTCCAACAAAGGAAAGTCATATCTGGACATTTTTGGAGAAATGAGAAACATTTCCAAGAGTGGTACAACTGTGCCAAAAGCGACGAAAGAGGACAAAATCGACAAAAAGTCATGATTTTGCAGCCAACAGCACCAAATTCAAAGACCAGCCCTGGCCAGAATAAGCAAGCTATGAAGCTGAAAGTTTAGGATGTGATTTAGGAATATCTTTGCTGCATAGGGCACAACTTTCAGAATCAAGGCCTAAGTGGTTTTAAAGAAATTACAAAATGAATGGCAACACAACAAGACTTGTAAAAATGAAACCGAACTTAGACCGGGGTTAGGTTGGCTCATATTGGGGTCAAATTAAGTTTTTTTCTCATTATTTTGGCTTGTTTTGACCTTAAATCATCAGCAATACAATATTCTAAATGAATTAGAGTGATTTGAACACATTCGAATTTTTCACTAAATTGACTCAAAATGTAGTGTAAATGGAGGCAAGACCACAATTGATTTTTTAAGCCTTTTAGCAGTTAAATTGTCAATGTTTGACAGCGACGCATCAAATACTGCGTGGGGTTGTGAATCTGAAATTTAGATTATGTTATTCCGGACAGTCGGGCAAGTAAATGGTGAAAAATAAACTGGTAGTTGACAACGGAAATTTTTTGATAATCGACAAATTAGACAGACTTTGATATTTCCACTCTTTTCAGCCAACTGGCAGAAAAAAATCAAAACACGCCCCCTATTACACAATTAGCAAAATTCGAAATTAATTTTTTCATCAAATAATTTCCTTATATCTGTAGACTTGCCACAACAAATATTTTTTCAATACCTCTCCAAATATGTACTTGAGAGTTAAAAACATGCACTCGTCCAATTGATAGGCCTCGACCCTCCAACCTATGAATATTCATTAGTGGTCTTGTCTCTGCATTAAAAGTTACCTGGAGGCCACCATTACTGCTGCGAATCAAAAAGCACATGATCAGCGAGGCAACCTGCGCAAGTTGGAGCCTGGTCTCCTGTCAAAACCCCCTTGCGATTTACTATGGCAATTACCAATGCGCAATACTCGCCAACAGGTGTGCAGGATCATAAGCTTCTCGGACCCGTGTGCCATGTGTTACTCAAATGTTAGAGTTTAACTCAACTGGATGACTTCGCAGCCGCATGCAGGATATATGCACTTTTCTGAGTAAATAAAATTCGTTTGGTGATCACTTGGTTCCAATTCCCAAATTCCCGATAAGTTCATCTTCCATGGCTGCATTGACTGGCTTGGTTGACTTTCATCATTTTGACTGACAGCAGATTCGTCGACATTTGCAATATACAGTGTACAAAGTACATAGTACAAAGTTCTATGATAGGCGTTGAAATCATCCAATATATAACCGTAAAATTGAACAAATTTGCAATGGAGAGACGAATTTACATCTGGTTATGATGAAGAAAGGGCAAACTGAAAAGCCGGTTTTGAACGCAGGTGGTGTCGACATTACGACATCCGTCATGGTGTGAAATTTCTCTGTACATTTTTTACATACGTAATTTCTTTCACGTTGGATGTCTTTTTTCATAGATGAATGAACGATATATAAATCTATATCATTGGCGAAAAAAAGTCTATGTCTGCATGAATGAGTGGTCCTGGTAACATACCTGGGGACGCAAGCATGACATTATTACCGTTGAGTCCACATTGCCAAACAAGTTTGTTTTGCAAGGAGTTGTCCTCGAAAACAATGGGCACAGTGGTTGCAGACAGGTTCAACGAAACAAACACATTTTTTTTCATATAACAACATCGACCTAAGTCTTTTCGCATTTCCAAATCGCTCTCTTCTTGATCATCATACTTAAAAATGACGGTCATTCCTTCCTCACACATTATGTCAAATGCTTCCCGTCCTGTTAACTCTTGACTCGATAATGCATAGAATAATAAAACTAAATTCTGGTGCAATTATCAACATGGGGAATACTATCTGAGGGGATGACAAAGGCTGAGCTAGATGTCAAGCGATTTGAAAGTTTTAATGAAATAAACCGCTTCTTTTGATTGTGAATTGTACCTTGCTGTTTGGATCTGATCCAGATTGAATTTGATCAATTGGCAGTAGTGGCTATTTAGTTTCTTAACCGAAATGAATGATCTGCATGACCTAGTTAGGATGCAGCGAACGGCGCAAGCAGAGGCACTCGGGATATGTCTCGTCGGTGCGCGTGAGGACAGAGGCAATGGGACTCTTATTCGCATGAATATTCGCCCTGAAAAAAGATATTTTGTGTCAAAAAAGAAAGAAAGCTAACTCACTTCCACTGCTGATTGTCATTTTGGACATGCATCACATTGATATGTACAATTTTAGCTCTTATCAATATCAAAACCTACCTCATGTGCAATATCTGCTATCATAAAACTCATGCATCTGACCCCAAGTGATTAGAGTGTAAAATCACCTTATACCGCAGAGGTGGCACCCAACATGTACATGTACTAGATTGACACAATTGCGTATTTCGTGCCATCTTAAGGTAAACAGGTGTAATATTCGCTTCTCCGACGCTTCTTACAAACCCCTGAGACATTAGCCATCATTTGTTGAAATACAGAGATGCACGTCAGTCACCTTTAAGTCACCAAATATAACTGTCAACCTCGATCCAGTACCGTACTTCTAAGGAATTGCATGAACGGAAATCGCACTCAGAAAATCTTAAAATTGGGGTTTCGAATCGGGGTTGCAGTACGCACCCCGAAGGAGACAGCCAATGAAAATGCGAGTTTGGGTCTCGCTGTTACAACGTTGTTGAAATTCTCCGACTCGAGTGAAAGCAACGCTCCGATTAGGCGCAATAACTTCTACGCTTGCACTTCAGCCAAATGAGGGCGAATGTATCAGGAGTTTGTGTGCAGGTTAGAAGCGAACTTACAGCAACCCCTTATTCGATCAGGATGATTTTGTGTCAGTACGCCATTTGCACCATGCGAGTATACACGCATCGACGTCTTGCTGAACATGTTATGTGGACTGGTATTCATATCAGTTTTGATCGATGCTACTTCCGTTCTCTCTTATTGGAAAGACGGATTAGTTCAAAAAACCTCTAACTTTGATTTCCTCAATTTTGAATGAAATTTCCACTTTTCAACCCCCACCTGGCGGTCGCAGTTTTTGGAGGATTATAATGGTAAGAGTCTCAAAATGCTGCTAACGCTCTCCTTTTACAGCCGAACTGGGCAATTTAAACATCAATTAAAAAATTCTATCACCAGATACGGTGGCTGGGAAAGGACATGGTGATTTTTTTTTCAATGACGAACTTCTTTTTAATCTCAGGCGCCTGACTTACGAAAACGAGGCTGTTTGATACACACGGTACTGGACATTTGACATTTTGACATAAGGACACTGAGATGTGGTCACCGAAGTACGGTTCCGAAGTGTTTATGCGTCCTTCTGATTCAGTGCATACTGAACAGTTTCTTAACGATGCATCCATCTTGAACTCCCCAGCCAAAACTGCCTGTCATGAGTGAGTGTGATGGTCATGAGGAGTACAAAGTTCCAAAATATTCCAATAGAGCGCGCATAGATTAATTTTATTATTATTATTATTAAAAACATTTTTATAGCGCTTAACGTTGTTAAAACTTCTAAGCGCTTTACAATTTATAATAAAACATAACATTAATACATGATAGAATAAAAGTCATTACTAAAAAAAAAAAAACGTGCAAAGGATTCAAAAGAATTTCTTAAAAATATGAGTTTTTAGTGCAGTTTTAAAACGACCCAGGGTACTCTGGCCACGAACACTATTTGGAAGCTCATTCCATAGCTTTGGTCCCGCCACTGCGAATGCAGAGGAGCCTATCACCCGGTTTGTGCGCATTTCCTTACACAGACCCATTGTACTTGACCGCAGGGAGCGTGAGGGTTTGTAAACTTCCAAGCAGTCTGCGAGATATTTTGGTGCGTAATCATGTAGACATTTGTAGACCATTAGATTAACCTTGTACTCGAGCCTTGCTTTCAAAGGAAGCCAGTGGAGTGCGCACAGAACCGGAGTGATATGATCCCCTCTGGACACCCTAGTGACGAGACGAGCTGCCGAGTTTTGAACCAGTTGAAGCTTACGCACATTGGCCTCAGAGATGTTATATAGCAGACTATTTGCGTAGTCCAACCGCGAGACAACTAAGGTCCGCACTGCACTTGTTGCTGCTGATTTACTGAGCAAAGATCTTATCTTGCTTATACGATAGAGATGGAAATTTGCCGCACGGCATACATTGTTAACATGCGTTTTCATGGACATTTCTCTGTCAAATGTTACACCAAGAATCTTGATGGTATCACTCAGCTCAATTTCAGTATCGCCAATTTTCAATTTCAGATCAGACACATACTTCTGTAGGTTATTTACACATGCAAGGAAAAATTCGGTCTTACTGTCATTCAATTTCAGTTTGTTTCTCACCATCCATTCCTTAATTGACTCAACCCATAGTGTAAGGCTCGAAATAACATTTTGCACCACGGTTGGGTTAGTTGGATCAAAGATAATGTAGAGACCACTGTCATCAGCAAACAGTATATATGGCAGGAGGAATGATCGGATAATGTCGCCAAGAGGACTGTTGTATGCAGTGAACAAGAGAGGGCCCACTACAGAACCCTGGGGAACTCCAAAAAGTAAGGGAACCTTATCTGATACAGCGTCTTTCACCGTCACCTCTTGTGACCTCCCCGTGAGATAAGATTTGAACCACTGCAATGCTGATCCGGTAACCCCGAATCTATTCTCAAGACGTTTGAGGAGAATTGGGTGGTCCAGTGTGTCAAAAGCAGCAGACAGATCCAGTGCCACAAACAGAACAGCTTTGTTAGAATCCATGGCATGGACAATATCGTTGTGAACTTTAAGCAAGGCAGTTTCTGTGCTATGCTTAGCTCGATATGCTGACTGCATTGGATCAAACAACCTGTTTGTGTCAAAGTGATCTGACAGCCTCTTTGACACAACCTTCTCAACAACTTTTGACATGAAAGGAAGGTTTGATACTGGACGGTAATTTGACGATACCTCAGGGTCTAGAGAGGGTTTCTTCAGAAGCGGGCGCACACGAGCCTTTTTGTAACATTCTGGGAAAGTCCCACTTGACATTGATTCATTGACTACAAGTGTTAAAATCGGAAGAAGGTCCCCAATGGTCTTTTTTAGGAGCCATGTGGGGATAGGATCTATTTCGCATGACTTAGTAGCCATGGACAAAATGATCTTTTTCATTTCGTCTTCAGTAGCTGGAGTGAAACAGTCAAGTGGAATTCCTGAGAAAGCTTGTTCAAAAATCTCTGAAGGTGCATGTGTTGGCACCACATTGTCAAGGTTCGTACGGATCTTGATGATCTTTTCACTAAAGAAGGTTGCAAAATCGTTTGCCACAACAGATGGGTCGCCCAATGGAAGGTGACAGTCACTATCATTAGTGAGCTCTTTAATCACATTGAATGTCTCCTTGAGGTTTCCTGTGCTAAGTCGTTCCTCGTAATAGTCCTTCTTTGCATTTCGAATAAGATTGACGACACACTCCCGTTGTGCCACAAACATTTGTCTGTGAATCTCGAGTTTGGATGAAAACCATTTTCTCTCTAGCTGCCTCCGAAGATTCCGTGCTATGGCGATGTTCTCACTGAACCAAGGATTATTGGGTCTTGCTGTTATACGTTGCGTTTTAAGGGGTGCCTTTCGATCAAGAGTTGACACAATTGCGTTGTTTAATGTTTCTGCCGTTTCATTCACTGAATTCCTTGGTTTACACTTGGCGAATTCTGCACAGATCTCACTTCCCAATTCTTTTGGACTGACGGATCGGTATTTGCGATAAGACTTCACAAGTTCGACATTGACCTTGGAGAGACTAAGCACCATTCCAATGGTGAAGTGGTCTGACAACTCGTGATTGCAAACCGTGACATCATTCACAATTCTGTCCTCATCCCTGACTATCACCAGGTCTAGGGTGTGCCCATGCTTATGGGTTGGCGACGTCACAAGTTGTGAAAGATTGTGAGAGTGAAGAATATCCTTAAACCGTCTCACCTCGGGAAGGTCCTTGTCTACATGTATATTAAAGTCCCCGAGGATCAATAGCCGTTCCTTAGCCACAGATATCTCAGTCACCAACTGCTCAAATTCATCAAGGAAGTTGTTGACCGTGTGTTTACGAGATGGAGGACGATAGATCACGACACAAAGCAGTGGTGTAGGGTCCGATCGAATCAATGATTTTGAGCATTCAAACGTCACGAATGGTGTCGGTAACTTCCTCTGTGTCACTTTCAGACTGTCACGGTAACAGAGTCCGAAACCACCACCTCTCCCTTTGATTCGTGGGCTATTGATAAACGAGAAACCTTCTGGGGTCAGCTGCTTAGTGATTGAATTGTCTAATTGCTCCTGAAGCCAAGTCTCAGAGAAAAATGCAAGATCAGCACCTTGCTCAATAATATGCTCACTGATTTGAATGGCTTTGTTACGTACTGATCTGGCATTCAAAAGAATTACCTTTGCCTGGACACATTTCCTTTCTGGCATTATTGGAACTTGGATAAGGTTAGCTGGATTTGTTTTCGATTGAATGGCTCGTGGTCGTAATCCACTTAGACGAATTCCTGCCCTCTTTGATCTCCTGGTCTTATACCGATGAATACCATGGTCAATGAGCGTATTTTTCAATTGGTCTGAAACTGACACATGTGAACTGGTCCGAAACGATTTCAAGTCCCTTTGCATATATACCAACACAAAACCAACCCACATAACTCCTCCCACCAACTTGCTGTGAGATTGCTGGTAGGCCTAATTAGGCTGAAAGGGTGGATGTCGTCCTGGGTGCCGACAAATGGTACCCAGGTTCGAGCTCGACTGGACAATAAGCACCCTGGGTGCCATTACACTAGACAAACAGCACCCAGCTTCTTTTTGCCTGGCTTACGGATCTTAGGGACTTTCAATCTCGTTTTATCTCGCACCGTGGTACTTGCGGCATTAGCAGTGCGCGAAATAAAAAGAACAGATAAACAGAAAAAAACGTGTTAGGGCCTATAGGTCTTTGAAAGCACTTTCGGATGATTTATTCTCTCCCCTTTGAGACGAATACCCCGCAAATACCTTGCAATGATGGTGAGCGTGGGGCCAACCTCTTTTGGAGATATAGAAAAAGTGTAGAAGAGGAAGCTCGGTGCTGTTTGTCTAGTGTAATGTCACCCAGGGTGCTTATTGTCCAGTCGATCTCGAACCTGGGTACCATTTGTCGGCACCAAGGACGACATCCACCCGTTCAGCCCTGATTAGCTATACAAGGGGCATAAAGCTTTGTAAACCATCGATGAAGGGAAAAATCATGTAATATGAATAGTTTGTCATTTAACCAAGCTCTTCGCTGTTCGTGGCCGTGCTGGCTGTTAAGTCACCATACTTCAGGATTATCTGATAAAATTCCTGGAAAGGCCACAGATTTGTCATACATGTACATGTAGGTGATTTTTTTGCAAATTGCCAGCTTGTCTTAGCAATGACCCTTATCCACGCATTGATAAGGTTTTGTGCAGAGAAAAACGAATTGGTTGGCTATCCTGGCATCAAAATATTCTTTTGTTTCTCACAATTAGGAAGATTTGTCAACCTGAAAGAATGTTTCATTTATTCAATATTAGTTACTGACACCAGGTATATCTTTGATAAGTTAGCAAGTAGCATTCTTAATTTTATTTCATATTTTAGGTGGTTTCGATAGACTTTGGACAGTTCTAACAATACAATAGAAAGGAGTGTTCTGTCACTGTTCCAACCAACATCACATTTCAAAGGTTACCTGGCCTGAAATGAATACGGGATGATAGATAGATCACGGTCATGATCAATTATAAACTGACACACCTGCACCAAAGGGGTCTCTTCTCCACCGAATACTACATGCACACACTACAAAGTTTTCACATGTATTACTTGTAACCTTACTGTTGAGAAGTACAAAATGTAGCTAATCAAAGTAGATTCTATTTTTAGACACTGTGAGCTATTATTGCTAATTTCCATATTACTACCCACCCGCTGGATTGGCCTAAGCTCTATCATGGCAACACTCATTACTAATTCATATGTGTGTGTATTATACTAGCGGCACATAGGGGGATAAAAGAACACAACAGGACCATCGCCTCAAAATTTGGCTCAGTTGTAAAAACAGCTGTACATACAATGCAACATGGCATTTAAATTGAAGTTTTTTACAGTAGCCCCGCAGTGGACTGCCCTTAGTCCATCATATCCGATAGCGTTTGAAACATGGCCGATGGTCGATCTAAATTTGATCATTGCGCTGCGTGGCCGGGCGCTTAAAAAAGGCGGTCCTTTTCTATGCATGCATGTCAGCTTTGACTAGAATAATACCACGCACTCCACGTGTGTAGCGGGATATGCAGGGAGGAGTAACTTATCCTTTTCTCATATATTGCTCAAACGAACCTGATATCCACTGCCAGTAGGATGCAATATTGGCTGCAGTGAGTTTCTTATTCGATAACAAGAGCTTGGTTACGTAATGAGGTCCGATCACATGGCAGAGTCGCTGTCTGCTTCCGAGGGATAAAATGAGGTCCGGGTTTTGTGCACGTGTCAGTCTCATGTTTTGAACGATCTTTTTCGTTTTGCCTAAACTGAAATGTAGAGACATAGCCAAACGGTCTAGAAAAATGTGTATCCGTACCCACTGATTGATGATACATTTTGGTAGCATGATATTTTTCCCAGGATGTTCATGCCCTTTCCGATCAAATGCTTCTTTCCCTATGTACAGAGTCAATTCACATCGTACTCTGCCCCGCTTCTTCTTTGTTATCTTCATACAAATGTTAAGTACCATGTAGCCTGATTTCCTGAACCTGACTTCGACAATCGAATAGATTCTTCGCGTATCATTGAAAAGAAAGAAAGCAAGGAATGCAAGGGTCAGTGTAGGGGATGGAATGCGTAGGGATATTACCATATGACCTTTACATGTTAATTCTTTGGCATCGTGTATGCCGCCGGGACCGACTACCAAACGCGTTACTCTTCTCCAAGAATGTCGATCTCCAACTATATTATCATCAACGTTAAACCTGTCGAATGGCCAACACCACAAACTGGAGCTCGCCCCAGATACTATTTCAAGTGAAATCGTTGCCAATGTCAACGCCATTACAGTTGAGTACTTCAATCCCTCACGTGATTTTCAAGCTTGGAGTTTCTTAAAGGGTCGTTAATGGGGCTTGTCTCCATTTTTGCAAAGCTGCTCACAAAATCTGTCACAGATGCAGTTATCCCTTCTATGCAAATGTAAACGCATGCACGCAAAAATGTAATACCAGAGCTGATTCAGGCGATGACGCAGCATGTATAGCACGAGAAACAATATGTATAGCCAACCAAATAATTTCTAAGTTGATAACACGTCTAATGGTAAACATGGATACAGAGATAACTGACACGAACATACAAAAATAAATTCTTTGTCGCTAATTTCAATGTGATATTTTGCCACCTGCTATCAATAGCACCACTATAAAGAATTCCACATGGCTGTCGTTTAATCCTGATGACAATTTTTAATTGCAGTCAATAATCATGCAACAAATCGTAAATCTTTGCCATTGATAAATGTCGTATAGAACATTTTGATGCTTATTGTTTATTGGCCGCGTTGGGGAAATTGATATTTTTGATCACAGCGATATTATACCAAAAGGTCAAGAGCGAGAATTCAACCTATATAAACGGCTGAGATTGCTGTTCATATGATTACCAGAGGAAAATTAAAATCATCACGTTAATCACTAATTGAATGCAGATGACCATGACATGTGATAGCGAGTGAAGTCATCAATATTATCAAGCATAGAATATGCATGTATGTAAACTGTCATGATCTAATCACAAAGCTTTTATTGTGTGATCAGGGGTCAAAAAGAGTAGTGATCGAGGAGCAGTACTTCAAACGAGAGCGGAACATGGCATGTATTAAAAATTGAAAATTCAGTATGCAATCCTTTACTATAACACTAAACTGCTAAATATGCAATAACAACATCACTCAATTTCGACTAGGAACACATCAAAACATACTACATTAGCAAATGTATAGCAGGTCGAGGTTTAATTCAATGCTGAAATTTGATTTTAAATTAACTTTCTGGAATTCCAAATTGACCCGCTCGCGTCCAACTCTCGATCGTGCCCGAACTCGGCCCATGTGACAGAGGTATACCTACTGTAGTTTCATGAAAATAACACCACTTCATTAACAGCCGTTAACAGCCGGTGTCGCCGCCCCTGACTCATAAGGCGGCGAACAGAGCTGTTGAGAAGGCCGATCATTGGCTGGGATTCCAGAGAGGGTTGTCCAGGCCTCATATCCAATATACTTCAGTTTCGAGTCCAATCCTTATTGTTTGGGTTGTTGAAACCAATTCGTAGGTCTCCTATGAATGGGATAATGGGATCGGGCCTTCGGCCATTGTACTGAGTGTCCCAGAACATTTTCAACTAATCGTCATTGGTAGTGCAAAGGGTGTCCCAGTGCTAATGGCTGATAGTGTCCAGGGTGTCCATGAAAAAAGTCCAACTGACATATTGGCTTCTGCTGGTTTTAGGGACTGACCTGCCCTTTCAAAGTGAGGCACTGCTCAGGGAGGTAATGGAGCATGTCTTCGGGTCTTATCATCCCTTCGGGCTTTCAAAGATACTTTGCAGTGCGAAATTGGTAAGAATGAGAAGTTGTCCGTCACATATCTGGAGACAAAACCGAACATCCCTCTGAATGTACAGTCTTGTCCGAAGTGATCAGTGAAGGAATAAAAAAGAACGATGTGCGCCGGCAACTTTGCTCCAGAGGCTGCGATGCAGAGGGTGACGGTGTATCCAAGCTTGGTATTGGACCTGGATGATCGGACGTCTATGGCATTCTCCCCCGTGGTGTTGGCCGTGTACATGGTTCTCATATTAAACAGGACAAAGGTTTGGTCCATGTTAAAGAAGAACCGCATCTGTATATCAAGACGATCGATGCTCCCAGTAACCACATCTCGGAAGGTCTGGATCCTTGCAGCAGCATCAGCGGGGACGGTCGTTGTATTCTTAGTCACCTTCCGTAGGGACACGTGGCGTCTCTTCATCAAGCACTCCACCCAGCCTATGGATGCGTTGAAATCCCATAGCTGAGGGCGACAATGCTGAATCCCTTCTCTGACATCTTGGGCTAACTCATTCCACCAGCTTTGCCACACTACCAACGCCTTATCTTGAATGTCGAAAACGGAGACTGCGAGGCGACGCTCTCTCATCTGCTGCAGCCATTGGTAAAGCTGGTCCTCAACCTGTGGCCATAACGGATCACGGGGCTCATTCACCGTCTTCTTCCGGCCATGCCCTTGTTCTTGCTTCTGCTCGAGGTCCTCGAGATTCCACCTTCTAAACGTCTCCCAGGGGATGTTATAGTGGGCGGCGAACTCTCTCATACTACGCACCGTACCGTTCACCAGTGCCTCCTTCTGGTCTCTCAGGTAAGCAAGTTTTTCTGTCACGGTGTAGCGCCGGCGTCGTTTTCTCAGCAGCTCTACAGCATCCATTGTCGCACAGGTTGTCTGCAATGTGGGTACCCTCAGTGGGGCTTCATTTATAGACCTAAGAGGCCCTAGAATTACTCAATAAAACCACAAATCCTAGAAACTTCGATTCTTTTTTCTCCCACGTAGGCCTAGGGAGTCTAAATCAAAACAGAGGGTTGTAGAAAAACAGAGGATGAGCTCCTTCTTCGGAATTTCGTGACTACCATCATTCCCTGAATCTTACTTTGCTTTACTAATGCAAGCATTCGTAGATTTTTCTTCAGAGTTTCAATAAGGACTTTTTTGTTTTGGGGGATTTGGATCAATCTAAAAGGTGCTTCAGTTTTATGAGACAACCTGTATAAACGGTCGGCGAGTGGCCTTACCATTTACGTCATTCCACATGCGCATTCATCGACCAGTAGGCCCACAACACTTCGAATCAATAGGGCTGCGGTAATACGTGGTTTAGCGTAACCGTGACAGCTCGGCTGAGCCATCACAAGGGCCAGCGAAGTCACTCATTGGTTACCTCTGGTGAATAGACTCGAGAGAAGAGGTCGGGCCTTGAATATCCCAAAGTGGTGTTATTTTCATGAAACTACAGTATATTATAGTGCGATGAGTAATTAAAATCGCCTTTTAAAACACATGTTGGTGTATAAAACACCACAAATTATGATGTTTTTATGGATTACGATGATTGAAATTCCTTAATCGTCGTCAAAATAGACGTAATACGCTCTTTAAAGAATCTATTTGTTATGTTGTTACGCCATTGCAGCTTCAACGATACGCACAAAAGGCAGCCAACATATGACAGACAAAAACCTTGTCCGAAGACTGCAATATTGAAATGTTAGACCAACGTTGTATAAAGAAATTGATATATTATATATATCATAAAGTCTTATCTCCGTCATGAATATTAATTTTCCCGTTTTTCAAACGTTTGGACAATGCAATATTTTATCCACCATGTTTCAATGGATGTTCAAATTAATTTCATCACTTGAAGATTTGATCAACTCACCACAACTGTTGACACAAGAACCTGAAACGGGTAAAATCCAAACGCCAAAACTGGGGGGAGGGGGACGGGAAAACAAAGACGAAGAGAGAACCACGTCGAAGCTGCCACAGCCAGGATAGCCTAATACCATTAGGCCCCGCGTAGCCTCTGCCGGAGGCTTAATTCTAAACGATATTATTATCGCAATCCTTGCCCAGAATTTTGAAAAATACGAATCTTCGGCTCGGAATAAGTTTTAGTGTTTTAATGACGCAAACATTTTTCTTACAGTTGGTTTTTCATATAGGTTGTCTGTTTCAGTCAATAACTACACAAATTTGATTGTTAGTATCGACAAGCAGATTTAAATCGATAAAATATTCCACCTTTGAAAATCGATGACCAACTTCTGTTATACACGCTGTCCCTACGCTCCCGCCATGTGGCCAGTGTGTAACGTAACCACTATTGGCCAGTTCCGGGACTCTCTCTGTAATGTAATCAAGGGTGTGGTTGTGTCACTCTATAATAAGGAAAGAAGTTGTGAAGTCATTCGTCGCGAGAGTTACTTGAATCGCAGGTGATGTAAACGTTTTAGCAAAATAATGAGCACTCCCTAGCCGGAAGTAGCAGACCACATTACCGTTGTCCGATTGCATGCCAGTGCATTTCATCGTGTTTCTGAATAGGCATAGAAACCGCTTTTGGGGTTTCCCCCATTCATTGCACTAAGCGCAATGATTGCGCTAAATACAGTAGGCCAAGAACATGTCTATACCCAGTCTCGCTGTTGGCGAAAAGGACACTTGTGTCGAATGGATCCAGAATGACTTCCCAAAATATTTTTGAAATGGCAAATATAATAAGGGCGAAGAGGATGATGCTGGTCACGCTGAATGGATGTGATGTTGTAGCCCGCGATGCAGAGAGCTTTGGCCTACACGAGAGGTGTTGACACAGATGGCTCACGACCGTAGTGCTTGGAGGGATGTGGTGGCACAGTTGACACAGAAATGTCAAGTTGCTGGAGTGCGTGAGCCGAAATGCAAGTTGGGATCACTACTCTCACAAAAGATGCGCTGCTGGAAATAACCCTTTGACAAAGCCTTTTTGTAATTGCATTGATTCCAATGTGTATAGGCTTATATATTCACTTTTTATTTCGAATAATGAAACAATAACATGTTTCGTGCAAATGAAATTCAATAGCGTTCATAATCAATACAGTGTAATACTCTAACCTTGAAATCCCATCTTTTCAATACATGTACATGCCGTCACATGTTACGTTGCGGATAAAAATATCCAGTTTAAATCAAAATTTATCAAAAGGGATATACCAAAACTGCAAATGCGTATGAACTTAATTCCAGTTGTAATGGTATTGAAATATCAGAAATAATGTCTTATTAACCGTCCATACTCCTTGCGCAGTGATATTAGTGTGATGAGGTGGTCGCTGCTGAAATTGGCCGCCATTGAAATATGAATGTGTTGAAATCGCTCATCCTCGAAACAACAAGACTTTTTGTGGCTTTTTTTATTTCAAAACTTTAAAACTGATTGTCGCATTGCATTACAAGTCTTTGTCCGAAAAAAATTTTCCTAAAGAAAGTGATTTTGAGGGTTTTATGCGCACTATTTTGATAGCGTAAAGAAAATTGTTATGTGGACTGTGATCAGGTTTCTACGCGCAGATGATGATTTGAAGCGACGTTAGTTTTGACCCTTAAACAATGTTAAACAGATTTAATCGGCTCAAAATGGGAATAAATATTCACTATAGTAGAATTAAATAGGGTTACATTACAGCAGACTCGAAGATCTTTAAGTAAATCGCCACATTTACAGCATTTTGTTCGAGTGTTCTTGCCGTGTACATTTGTGTACATTATAAATGCAATACATGTTCAATGGAAGCCAATACTTGCAGAGAGAATATGCTTATCGCTTTGAAAATTATCGCTGCTTTGGAGAATGATTCTCGTCCTGAATATTGACTGCATGGCCTTGTTTCAAACGCTTTGACAATGCATCATTTTGTGTTTTCCACTTCAATATATAGTAGCTTTCTCATTGCCTTTTGGTGTTTCTTGAAGAGTTGATGATGGTACATGTGCATTAAAATCAGTCAAAAATAGAGAAAATAAGGGGCACGAGTTAGATGAATTGAATACAGCGGGGATTCCAATTGGTCTTTCGAGGGACAGAACCTGTCGGCATAAAAAGCACCAGCAGTTGAGCCAACATGTTACCGTACCAAGATAGTTTATTGACCTTGCAGTTCATTTTCTGAGATATTCATGTCACAGCACAGCGTACACCACATCTATATCACACATTGCACTATGCATTTTTATGATGGAACCCATCCTGTTTCCATAAATGATGTATATGTCCCAACCCTCCGGCCAGACTCAACTGGATGGATCAATAGCGCTGATTTAGGTCTCCTGATTCATGACTTCAGCTCTCGAGATGCTGGCAACGGACGCTCGCGGTAGGATTTGTAGACTATATGCGACCATTGATTCTTTGAAGGGTTGTGATATTGGCAGTGTTGAAGAACATCGTAATCTTGAATTTTGAACAGTACTGATATTTCAAATTGTGTACAGCGCTTGTTTTCTCAACTGCAGTTTGTCATACCCCAGCTATTGGCATGTGCACTGTATATTAAGATTCGAGCTCTACTCCCTGGGGAGCATACACGTATCACCGAGCTACATGCACTCAGCGCTCATCACTGGCATTGACATTTTGATATATCTGCCCAGCCGACGATCTGCCCTTGGGTGGAAGTGAAACAAGTAGGGTCAAGTGCCTTACCAAAGGACATAAAGGCAAACAGCACTCACTACTGATTAATTTGAGAGTTCAACCAACGACATCGTGATTTTGAGGTAGGGTCTCTTGAATGATGATCCCCATTGATAGTATATTCCACCACCAATCCCTTTAATTGCTTGGGGCTATAAGCAGACGCCAGAGAGTAAATCAAAATTACGGGAAAATTTTTTTAACCTCCACTAATAGTAAGTATCATTTCAAAATGGCGGCTGCATTTGAATACAAGATGGCCCTCACTAGGGGCAAAGCAGCATCTTGATCGATTAATTACTAAAAGGCCCGTGACAGACATTTATGTGACCTTGCCTTATTTGATGCTTTCCCATTCGAGATTGGGATGCATTATGCTAAGCTAACTGCTTGAATAGACTGTATACGTATACAGTACATCAATGTGTTTCTACTGCTGTGTATGCAACCTCAAGCACATGCAAACTTTGTTATATTTTATGCAATGCCATTTGCATTGTTAATGGTCTGATTATTTCCTTTTTTGATTGAAAAGAATAAGGTTGTCAATAGTCTGGACCATCTCAGTCGATTTAAGAGATCTTCGAAGCATTAGGGTGCCTGTTCAACAAGTACATGTACATGGGGAAAGCGTTTGCTCCTTCCTACATGTATGAAAAAAAGTGTTACTCGGAAGGTTTTAGCAACTATCTCGATCATTCTCCAGTATTTATTTCAGTCTGTATCAAAGCAATTAAGACGAACATCGAGTTTTTGAATGGAACCACATGCATATTCTCCGTATATTCATCAGGCCGAGACTAGCTTTCTGATCTGTGCCGGACTTCTGAACAGGAGATGAGAAGGTTCATTTTCACACCTCCCCCGCCCGCAAAAATGTAATAAGTGAGTCGAAACGTCTCGTAAAATCCAAATTACCCCGCTTGTTCATTTTGGCGAAGCGCCTACAGTTTTTTTGAAAAAGTAAAAGTTTGATGATTTTTAATTTCTCTATGAAAATTATTTCGGTTATTCAAAAAATCATTTACTTGCGACATCCGCGAAAGGAAATGCTCGCGAATTTTGTTTGCTACCATTATTTTTGCAAATTGGCATGCTGGGAGTGTTCTAATTTCTAAGTTTTTTGTAAGGGTTTTTTAATTGGCTGAGAACATAACTGATATACTCATGCATTTGCATTCCTGCCATAATGTATGAATAAAAACAAGATTTCTGATAATATCCTGAAAACCGGATAGGAATTGGTGCACTAGTTGGGGAGATATTGAATGAAGAAGATGTTGGTATTAATATGATCAGGACTGTACAGACGTCATGCTGCCGGTAGCACTGCTTTGCCTATGATTTCATTGCAGTCTCTAGCTTAGCTCCTGAAATATTCCTTCATCAGGTGAAGTGGTCTCTTAATGAACGTAACTGAGTAGAGCAATGTGGGGAACGCATATGTTAAGTCACAATCTAGCCAAACAAATGTGTACGCCAAAAGTCATCAACAGCCAGGCGTTCATAAATATTTCAAGTGACACTCCTTGGAATATGTGTCGGCAATAATCTGAGTATCACATCTGTGGATCATTTTATCACATATGATATGTATGAGGAGATAGACTACAGTCGATTTCAAAGGCTAAGACCCCCTTACATATTTTATATGTGGATATTTTCTGTCACTTTTTTCTAAATTAACTACGTACACTGTTTATAACATGGCAAGACAACTAATAAAAAATTTTAAAATTATAAAGTGACTAAAAGAGATGTTAATTTTCAACAAAATACTACTGCTACAAAGCACTACTTTAAAAAAGTTTTGAGCATCATTTGATGAGGACAAGTATACCTATAGTGAGGGGTGACCCCCCTGATGCGATGATGAGGTTAGTATCTACAACGCTCATTGACCTCAAATACATTTCATTTGTGTGCGCCAAACATTTTCTTGTCAAACATACACGAATACCGATTCGTCCTCAGATTTTTCCGGCCCGGAAGCTCTCGACCTGCGGTCTCGAGCTATTAAAGGCCGGAGAATATCAACTCATGAAATCTGGCGACTCGGATCACACACTCGAGCAGTATTCTTATTTGATGTCAAGCGATTTGAAAGTTTTAATGAAATAAACCGCTTCTTTTGATTGTGAATTGTACCTTGCTTTTTGGATCTGATCCAGATTGAACCTTATCAACTGACAGTAGGGGCTTTTTAGTCTCTTAACCGAAATGAATGATCTGCATTGTCTGGTTAGGATGCAGCGAACGGCGCAAGCAGAGGAACTCGGGATATTTCTAGTCTGTGCAGCGCGTAACGACAAGGGCAATTGGACTATCATTCGCATGAATATTCTACCTGAAAAAAGATGTTGGTGTCAAAAAAGAAAGAAAGCTAACTGAATTCCACTGCTGATCGTCATTTTGGACGTGCATCACATTGATATGTACAGTTGTATCTCTTATCAATATCAAAACACCTGCAATACATACTACCATAAAACACATGCATCTGACACCAAGTGATTAGAGTGTAAAATCGCCTGTGACCGCAGAGGTGGCACCCAACATGTACATGTACTAGATTGACACAATGGCATATTTTGTGACATCTTGACGGAAACAGGGGCCACATTCACTTTCACATTCACTCTTAAGTCACCAAATAACTGTCCAGTACCGTACTTCTGAGGAGTTGTATGAATGGAAATCGCACTCAGAAATCTTAGACTTGAGGTTTTGAATGTAAATTTCAGTGTTCACCCCGAAGGAGGCAGCCAATGAAAAAGCGAGTTTCGATTTCGAATTCGTTGCTGCAACGTTGTTGAAATTCGTTGAGATTCAATGCAAGCGATGCTCCGATTGGGCGCAATTCTTACTGTGCTGGCACTTCACCAAAATTTGTGGGCGAATGTACATGTCTCAGGGGTTTGTGTGGCTGTTAGAAGCGAACTTACAGCAACCCCTGATTTCCTCAAGATGATTTTGTGTCAGTATGCCTTTTGTACCGTTTTCACGGAAACGTGATCGCGCAAATATACGCAAGGGAGTCATCTTGCTGAACATATTGTGTGGACTGGTGTTCATATCAGTTTTGATCGATATTACTTCCGTTGTCTCTTATAGAAAATACAGTAGCCCACATTGGACTGCCCTTAGTCCATCATATTTGATGTCGTTTGAAACATGGCTGATGGTCGTTCTAAATTTGAGCATTGCGCGGCCGGGCGTTTAAAACAAGGCGGTCCTTTTTTATGCATGCATGTCAGCTTTGACTAGAATTCCACTGTGCGCCGCGTGTGTAGTGGGATATGCAAGGAGGAGTGACTGATCCTTGTCTCCAATATTGTTCAAACCAACCTGAAATCCACTGCCAGTAGGATGCAATATTGGCTGCAGTGAGTATCCTATTCGATACCAAGACCTTGGTAACGTAATGAGTTCCGAACACATGGCAAAATGGTAGTCTGCTTCCAAAACGTAAATAGAGGTCTTTCAGTAGTTGAGCATATTCCAGTCTCACGTTTTGAACGATATTTATTGTTTTGCCTAATCGGAAATGTAGACACGGGGCCAAAGGGTCTAGAAGTAGGCCTACGTGAATCCGTACCCACTGATTGATGAGACATTTTTGTAACATGATATTTTCGCCAGGTTTTTCATGCCCATTCGAATCGAATGAATCTCCCCCCTTGTACAGAGTCAGTTCACATCGAACTCTACCCTGCTTTATCTTTGTTATCTTCATACAAATGTTAAGTGCTATGTAGCCTGATTTCCACAACCTGAATTCGACAATTGAATAGATTCTTGGCGTATCATTGAAAAGAAAGAAAGCAAGGAATGCAAGGGTCAGTGTAGGGGAGGGCATGCGTAGGTATACTGATAGGCAATGACCCTTTTTCGCCTTACATGTTAATTCTTTGGCATCTTGTATGCCGCCGGGACCGTCCACCAAACGGGCTATTCCTGTCCAAGAATGTCGATCTCCAACTATATTATCATCAACGTTAAACCTGTCGAATGGCCAATACCACAAACTGGAGCTCGCCCCAGATACTATTTCAAGTGAAATCGTTGCCAATGTCAACGCCATTACAGTTGAGTACTTCAATCCCTCACGTGATTTTCAAGCTTTGAGTTTCTTAAAGGGTCACTAGGGGGTTGTCTCCATTCTTGCAAAGCTGCTCACAAAATCTATCATAGATGCAGTTATCCCTTCCATGCAAAAGTAAACGCATACACGCAAAAATGTAATACCAGAGCTGATTCAGGCGATGACGCAGCATGTATAGCACGAGAAACACTTTGAGTAGCCAACCAAATAACTTCTAACTTGATATCACGTCTGATCGTAAACATGGATACAGAGATAACTGACACGAACATACAAAAATAAATTCTTTGTCGCTAATTTCAATGTGATATTTTGCCACCTGCTATCGATAGCACCACTATAAAGAATTCCACGTGGCTGTCGTTTAATCCTGATGGCAATTTTTAATTGCAGTCAATAATCATGCAACAAATCGTAAATCTTTGCCATTGATAAATGTCGTATAGAACATTTTAATGCTTATTGTTTTTTGGCCACGTTAGGGAAATTGATATTTTTGATCACAGCAATATTATACCAAAAGGCCAAGAGCGAGAATTCAACCTATAAACGGCTGAGATTGCTGTTCATATGATTACCAGAGGAAAATTAAAATCATCATGTTAATCACTAATTGAATGCAGATGCTCATGACATGTGATAGCGAGTGAAGTCATCAATATTATCAAGCATAGAATATGCATGTATGTAAACTGTCATGAGCTAATCACAAAGCTTTTATTGTGTGATCAGGGGTCAAAAAGAGTAGTGAGGAGCAGTACTTCAAACGAGAGCGGAACATGGCATGTATTAAAAATTGAAAATTCAGTATGCAATCCTTTACTATAATACTAAACCGCTAAATATGCAATAACAGAATCACTCAATTTCGACTAGGAACACATCAAAACATACTACATTAGCAAATGTATAGCAGGTCGAGGTTTAATTCAATGCTGAAATTTTATTTCAAATTAACTTTCTGGAATTCCAAATTAACCCGCTCGCGTCCAACTCTCGATCGTGCCCGAACTCGGCCCATATGACAGAGGTATACCTATATTATAGTGCGATGAGTAATTAAAATCGCCTTTTAAAACACATGTTGGTGTATAAAACACCACAAATTATGATGTTTTCATGGATTACGATGATTGAAATTCCTTAATCGTCGTCAAAATAGACGTAATACGCTCTTTAAAGAATCTATTTGTTATGTTGTTACGCCATTGCAGCTTCAACGATACGCACAAAAGGCAGCCAACATATGACACACAAGAACCTTGTCCGCAGACTGCAATATTGAAATGTTAGACCTACGTTATATAAAGAAATTGATATATTATATATATCATAAAGTCTTATCTCCGTCATGAATATTAATTTTCCCGTTTTTCAAACGTTTGGACAATGCAATCTTTTATCCACCATGCTTCAATGGATGTTCAAATTAATTTCATCACTTGAAGATTTGATCAACTCACCACAACTGTTGACACAAGAACCTGAAACGGGTAAATTCCAAACGCCAAAACTGGGGGGGGGGGGGGGGGGGCGGGAAAACAAAGACGAAGAGAGAACCACGTCGAAGCTGCCACAGCAAGGAGAGCCTAATACCATTAGGCTCCGCGTAGCCTCTGCCGGAGGCTTAATTCTAAACGATATTATTATCGCAATCCTTGCCCAGAATTTTGAAAAATACGAATCTTCGGCTAGGAATAATTTTTAGTGTTTTAATGACGCAAACATATTTCTTACAGTTGGTTTTTCATTTGTTTGTTTTTCATTCGTCTGTTTCAGTCAATAACTACACATTGATTGTTAGTATGGACAAGCAGATTTAAATCGATAAAATATTCCACCTTTGAAAATCGATGACCAACTTCTGTTATACACGCTGTCCCTACGCTCCCGCCATGTCGACAGTGTGTAACGTAACCACTATTGGCCAGTTCCGGCACTCTCTCTGTAATGTAATCAAGGGTGTGGTTGTATCACTCTTTAATAAGGAAAGAAGTTATGACGTCATTCGTCGCGAGAGTTACTTGTATCGCAAGTGATGTAAGCGTTTTAGCAAAATAATGAGCACTCCCTGGCCGGAAGTAGCAGACCACATTCCCGTTGTCCAATTGCATGCCAGTGCATTTCATCGTGTTTCTGAATAGGCATAGAAACCGCTTTCGGGGTTTCCCCTATTCATTGCACGAAGCGCAATGATTGCGCCAAATACAGTAGGCCGAGGACATGTCTATACCCAGTCTCGCTGTTGGCGAAAAGGACTACGTTGGTTTCGACGCTTGTGTCGAATGGATCCAGAATGACTTCCCAAAATATTGTTGAAGTGGCAAACAGATAATAACGGCGAAGAGGATGATGCTGGGCACGCTGAAAGGATGTAATGTTGTAGCCCGCGATGCAGAGAGCTTTGGCCTGCACGAGTGGTGTTGACACAGATGGCTCACGACCGTATTGCTTGGCGGGATGTGGTGGCACAGTTGACATAGAAATGTCAAGTTGCTGGAGTGCGTGAGTCGAAATGCAAGTGGGGATCACTACTCTCACAAAAGATGCGCTGCTGGAAATAACCCTTTGACAAAGCCTTTTTGTAATTGCATTGATTCCAATGTGTATAGGCTTATATATACACTTTTTATTTCGAATAATGAAACAATAACATGTTTCGTGCAAATGAAAATCAATAGCGTTCATAATCAATACAGTGTAATACTCTAACCTTGAAATCTCATCTTTTCCATTCTACAAGCCGTGACATGTTACGCTGCGGATAAAAATATCCGGTTCAAATCAAAATTAACCAAAAGGGATACACCAACATTGCAAATGCATGAAGATATTCCTGTTGTAAAGATATTGAAATAATGTCTTATTAACCGTCCATACTCCTTGCGCAGTGATATTAGTGTGATGAAGTGGTACAACTCTCACTGCTTAAACTGGCCGCCATTGCAGTCTGAATGTGCGGAAATCGCTCATCCACGAAACTACAAGACTTTTTGTGGCTTTTTTTATTCCAAAACTTTAAAACAGATTGTCATATTGCATTACAAGTCTTTGTCCGACAACAATTCTTCCTGAAAGAAAATGATTTTGAGAGGTTTTATGCGCACTATTTTGATAGCGTAAAGAAAATTGCTCTGTGGACTGTGATCAGGTTTGTAGACGATGAATTGAAGCGAGGTTAGTTTTGGCCCTTAAACAATGTGAAACAGATTTAATCGGCTGAAATTGGAATAAAGATTCACTTTAGTCGTATTAAACAGGGTTACATTACAGCAGACTCGAAGATCTTTAAGTAAATCGCCACATTTACAGCATTTTGTTCGACTATTTTTGCCGTGTACATTTGTGTACATTACAAATGCAATACACGTTCAATGGAAGCCAATACTACAGAGAATATGCTTATCGCTTTGAAAATTATCGCTGCTTTAGAAAATGACTCTCGTTCTGAATATTGACTGTATGGCCTTGTTTCAAACGCTTTGACAGTGCGTAATTTTTTCTTGTCCGCTTAAATATAGCTTTCTCATGGCCATTTGGTGGTTCTTGAAGAGTTAAAGATGGTACATGTGCATTAAGAATCAGTCAAAAATACAGAAAATGTGAGACACGAGTTAGCTAAATTGAATAAAGCGGGCAATTCAATTTGCCTTTCGAGGGACAGAACATGTCGGCACAAAAAGCACCAGTAGTAGAGCCAACGTGTCATCGTACCAAAATAGGTTATTGACTTTGCAGTTGATTTTCTGAGATATCCATTTCACAGCACAGCGTACACCACATCTTTATCACACATGACACTATACAGATGTATGATGGATCCCATCCTGTTTCCATAAATGATGTAAAGGTCCTAAATCCCTCCAGCCAGACTCCACTGGATGGATCGATAGCGCCGCTGATGTAGGTCTCCTGATTCATGACCAGCTCTCGAGATGCTGGCAACGGACGCTTACGGTAGAATTTGTAGACTATATGCGACCATTGATTCTTTGAAGGGTTGTGATTTTGGCTGTGTTGAAGAACATCGTAATCTTGAATTTTGAACACGTACTAATATTTTAGATTGTGTACAGCGCTTGTCTTCTCAGCTGCAGTTTGTCATACCCCAGCTATTGGCATGTGCACTGTATATTGAGATTCGAGCTCTACTCCCTGGGGAGCATACACGTATTACCGAGCTACATGTACTCAGCGCTCATCACTGACATTGACATTTTGATATCTCTGCCAGGCCGACGATCTGCCCTTGGGTGGAAGAGAAACAAGTAGGGTCAAGTGCCTTACCAAAGGACACAAAGGCAAACAGCACTCACAACTGATAATTTCGAGAGTCGAACCCACAAGCTCATGATTATGAGCTCGGGTCTCTGGCCATTATGATCCACAATGAAACTATTCCACTACCGATCCCTTTAATTGGTTGGGGCTAAAAGCAGGGACCTGAAGGTTAAAATAATTAGTGATCTCCAGGTGACTAATATGCATCAGTTCAAAATGGCGGCTGTAATGGAATCCAAGATCCACTTGGGGCAATTTAGCACCATGATAGGTCAAGCACTTGTATTAAACCAATCGGCTTGCGATTGCACACGAAAATAGTTCAGTTTGAGATCAATGCGTGATTTCACCATATCAGTTGAAAGGTATTTTCAATTTAGAATATATAGTTTTTCTTAAATTGAGAATAAAAAAATGATGAGGTTTCAGTCCAAGTGGCTTACTTTCGTGACTTTGGGGCTCAAATGAACCCGTCGTGGTCAAAAAGCTGATTCGTGGGTCAAAAATCACACACCCTTACTTCAGACAATATTGACAATTGATTATAATATTATACGCATATTAGGATATAAACATGTACATTAAAATGCTGCCGTGACACGACATTGCCATATTTGATGCTTTCCCTTCGAGATGCACCACGCTAAGCTTGAATAGACTGTATACGTATACAGTACAGCAATGTGTTTCTACTGATGTCTTTGCATCATCTAGCACATGCAAATTTTCAACTGTTAATTGCTCCGTAAATCGGTCTGATATAATGTGTCAATGCCTAATTATCTTTTATATGATGTCATTTGCATTGTCAATGGTCTGAAAACTTCCTTTATTGTTTGAAAAGAATAAGGTTAGCAGTATGCACCATCCCTTTTTTTGAGAATCATTAAAGCATTATGGTGCCTGTACATCATGTACATGATGTACATGACGTAGATGATGTACATGGCGAAAGAGTTATGTTTTCAAAACGTTTTGCTCCGACCAACATGTATGAAAACCGAAATGGTGCAGACTGTCAAGTGAATATACTGTAAACGGAGTTAAAGTACCATTTGCACTATTTTACAACGCCCTGTAAAAGCCAACATTTTTTGAAAACATTAACATTTCATGATTTTTAATTTCTAGGAAAATTCTTGCGGTTATTCCAAAAAATCATTTACTTTCGACATCCACGAAAGTAAAATGCCCGCGATTTGTGTTTGCTACCATTACTTTTACAAATTGGCATGTTTGGAATATTCTTATTTCGTGTTTTTTTATTCTCCAGCGCAATCTCATAGAAATATTTTCGCCATTTTTATCGACCGCGAAACGAGATTATTCGCGATTTACGTTGTATATATACTCTACCCTCGTCTGTTTATGGGTACTTTCAAATTATGCAGGTAGGCCTCCAGGCCCAGCCCCTGCCGGTGTCATTCAGGTATGGAACTATTCTCGGCCATTGATGTGCATTCAACTGGCGCTGACCAAGGCATTTGTGGCAAGCGCTGGCCCTGTCATCATTCGCGATTTCTTATACAGCGTGCGCCAGAAATAATGAATCATTGTACTGTGAACTTGGGGCTCTATAGTCAAATTCATCAGTATTCTTCAACAATGAAGAGGACTTTAAAGACCTAATTTTATTCGGTAGCTTCCGAAGGGTCCTGCATGGTCCTGCCGACCGCTGAGCATCCAAGATGAGGCGATCGTCTGCGGTGCAAAGAAGAGCATTGCGGAAATAGACATTATGGAGTAGGCCTTCATCAACTGGGATTGTGACTTCAGCCTTCGAGTAACTGCAGAGCAGGGACGTAGCTATCGCCCGGGGGGAAAATCTTTTGCCACTTTCTTGCCAAGACTTGAATGAAAAACACTTTTGAGGGGCATTTGCCACCCCCCCCCCCCCCCCCCCCCCCCGCTAACTACGCTCCTGTGCGGTCTTGTGCCAATTTTGACTGTTCAAAAGAAGTGCAGAAGTGACGCGGTTCAAAATTGAGCGGTAAACAGTTCCCTCACCTATCGTTGACTGCGGTACATGATTTTTGACACACCCTGTATGAAAGCACACTTCCAGTCTGACTTTTAATAGAACCACGTGTGCCTGGATTCCCGAATGGCCCCTTTTTCGTGGACTAAATACTGTTTCATAACCACGGTACGCCGCAAACCGCAAACGTTTACCAAGCCCGGCGAACCAGCAATCACAAATGGGCCTCTTTGTCAAACAAAATCCATGTAGTAATGTGGGAGGTACTACTGATTTTTAATGAGGTACCCATAAACAGACGAGGGTAGAGTAGATCCATATAGCTATGACACGTTCAACGGCACCTGAAACTGAGTAAGATGACGATATTGTTATAAAAAAATAAAGAGCACTATCTTTAGCTTCCGACATGATCGAGCCCATAAAATCATTCAAGGACCAACCAGCATTGCCAGCATTCTCTACAGGTGATTATGACTTCAGTGCATACACATTGCTAACAGCCTCGATGGGTGTGGTACTTCACCGATATCACACCTGTAGATAATAGATTAGCACAATGATTACTAACACTACAGCAAACAGTGAACGTATCACACTTCAAAAACCTGTAAGATAAGGTGATACAATTATTGTCTCGGTACAATTATAGCCTCTGTGGGCATTCGTGTGCACTACCAGCTTGTTCTACAGTGAAGGATTCATCTACTTTGATTATATTCTGCCGAACGCCTGCTGGTGTTTTATAAGAGAGATAATACGAAGTTTTCGCAAAGCCCCCGAAACTTGCGCCAACGCGAAGGCCTGTTACTTGTTCGGTATCGTGTTCAGGAAGTTGAATAATTGTACAGGGACAATAGTTGTACCACTTTACTTTATGAGATGTATAGGGTGAATTCCATTTGCAATGTTTAGCCTGCCTCTGGTCTAGATCTCTGCATGCTAAATCCAAAAACTAGACATTCCGTTTATATAGTTTTTGTTAAGAGATATTTGGTTCGGCATCAATATTAATGGAAGTCAACCATTTTAATGTTGTAGAATGGTTTTTAACTGTCTACTTGACAATTAAACGTTTGAAGAGTTTATTTTAATACTTTCGTCAGCGGAGCACGCTCTGTAACCGCGTGTGTTAGATGGCTGGAACTTGGTGTGGTGGTGCATTGGCGGCGTACAAGACTTTGAATCAATCGATAGAGATTCGAAAACAACATGTCCTGATGTTGGTGTCCTGATGTTACGCATCTACGAATCTACTGAGTGACAATTTGGTCAAAGATTTGTTAAGTGCATGTAGTAGAGGCTCATTAATGTAGCTTGATCCGTGTACTCTAGATGGCCACACTCCACGTTCCCTTTTCCATAAAAAATCAGAAGTTGATAACCCAGAACCGACCTTTTTTCTCAAAAGTTGAATGTCTCTTACTTGCAGACTCTGCAGCATGGTTCTCACCACTTATGTAACAGTACAATTTTTTCCGACTATTCAGCCGACCGTGGTATTGATTCAAAGTATTCAGAGCAGCAGATGCCTACACGCAGGTGTAATTTTCCTTTTTTGGCTATATGGGTTACATTTCAGGCGGCCATCTTGGAAATAATGGAGTTACCATTTTAGCAACAGTTGGGTATTGAGCTAGAGAAATGATGGTATGCGCATCTAATAAGGCTGCACTAGATATCATTCGGGAGTTTGGCTTTTCAACATGTTTAAGGTCACAGAGGTCAGAGTTTGCTGTTCGAGGTCACAAATTTCAGACAGATCGATCATAAGCTAAAACCAAGTAAATTTTTTTATATTTTCAGATTGCTAACCAGTAATGCCGCAGCAGTTTGGCGGGGGTCCTCTATGTGAGGTCTGCGAGAAACCTGTATTCTTCAACGAGGAGCGGAAACTTAAAGGCGCTAGCTATCATACTACTTGCTTCAAATGTAGTAAGTATATGTATAGATTATTCATTTAGTTTGACTAGTTTTCGGGTGTAAATTAAAAATACAAACATCATATGTTTGGTTATTCTATAAAGGTGGTATACACTTTTTTTGTTTTCATTTGTTTAATCTTAAATCACTCGCAGCCCGTTTACTTCCCTCCGAATGCATATACCCGTCGTCTACCTTTCCGCCGTCAGCCCAACATCCTCTCCCCAAAAAGGATAACAGTCTTCTCGTGATCTTATCTGCCTCGTCAAGGTCCTCTCAATAATCCCCTCCCTGACTATGGTAGGTCAAGATCAGTCTCCCCTGCATGAGGTTTAAAAAAACACAACGCTAAGTCAGTTTTAGATCATGCGCCTGAATGCAAATTTAAATCGGAATACCGTACAAACTGAGGACAATAGTATTAGTTCTCGGCATCTCTAACCGAGAGCAGCACTGGCGAGGAGGATTGCCGCACCCAAAGATAATCATCACACAGCTTTGGAAGTGTGAACTCAGAGCTGGGTGATATGTTATTTTTAAGACAGATTTCTTGTTTTGCGTTTCGTTAAGCAAGTGCTCTTTCTTAAGGATAAGCTCCAGAAAGATGTATCCGACAAATTATTTTAAGATTACACCTTATACCAGTATCAGTACGATAAGTTTTGTTCCTGAGATTGTATAACTTGGTAAGTACCAATTTTACAAACTGTAATCATATTAGGATCGAACTACCATCGTTTTATTCTATTCTTTTTAACCAGCTATTTCGATGATGGAGATGCCTTAGTTTGCAAAATTAAAGTGGGTTTATGGCACCAGAATAGCAGAAATGGTGAACTAGGAAGTACATGTCTTAAATCATGCCGATCTATACCGTCGTTGTGCGTATTATCCGTCCTTCACAATACGATGAGACGGAATGAAGGCATTCAGTAAAAAGTCTTAATTCCAATTTAGGCATTGGTTGTTTTTTTAATCATCACTATCTTGCCACAGAAACATCACAATTGGAGACTTTTGTATGATGGATTTTCTTCAACGAACCATTTCCGACGTTTTTCCCCTCATTTACTATGTAAACTAGTCCTGACATCCTGTTATGAACGGATGCCTATTATCATATGAACTATTTACAAAGATGTTATGGTACATTTTATGTGTAAGATGCCTTACATATTGGATATTCGGCCACTAGGCACAGCTATCTATTTGTGTGAAACACCCCATCAAGCTATACCGTGGCCATTTCGTTCACAGGAGCCTTGGAACCAAATCTGAATTCGCTCTGGCCCTGCATGACCAATTATGAGGTAGTCAAACAATGGATAGGCGTTCGCGTTCCCGTTTAGGGGCCTTTGCAAAATCTCCCTATCAACTGGTCATGCAGGAGTTGGGGCGAATTCAGATTTGATATTCCGACCGGTGCTTATCTCAGACACTAAAAAAACTTGCCATGAATGTATTCTCTTTCTGCGCTTCCGGTTGTCGGCTATAATAAACACAGCCTCCTCCCAATTCAATTTCTGACGCAAGGTTCGATAGTATACAACTACGTTTTCAATTGACCGGAGCGATCGACCATGCACCAAAATAGCTCTCGCAGGGGGCGCATGCTAGACCAGGCTGGATTGGCACCATTAAGGATGCCCTCAAATTTTGATATATTTTTTTATATCAATCTGACTATTTGTGACTTAAGATATCTGTTAACTTTCTGGACATTGTAGATATTATGCACTCGCTTATATGATGTCCTTGGTACACAAGATATACCATAAAACATGCTGTAATTATGTCCAATTTAGGGAAGTTATTCCACTACAACTAATTGGCCAATTTTCATAATGAAAAGTATAGCACACAGAAGTGCATGAGCTGTATGAATGATTGTGAATTCATTTTTTTTGTAAAGCATACAGCATTTTGATTAAGAATAAAGTCATGGTCACTGTAGTTTTTATTTAATTTGTAGCTAAGAAATGGTTCGCCGTGTTAACTCTTTCAATGAATCAAGGAGAGACGAAATAATTCAATTCAATTTGATATGAGGTGGTAGATGGCTTTACTGCAAAATACCAAAGTATCATTATGGGAAAATGTAGTACCAACGCCTTGTTGCCTGGATTAGGAGGCCTGTTAATTGCCTCCTTTGACCGTGTTCACTAAAACACATCACAAACAAGAGATTTTTGTCGCTCCAACCTTATAATCGCTGCAATGTGCGACAAAATATCGAGAAAAGATCTGTCGTCTGCGGGTATTAACATGTAATTGCTGGGTTTAATGTTAATTGCAGTGATGTTTACGGCAAACGAGAAATTTCTGTCGCATGCGGCGATCATTGATGCAGGTCATAGCGAAGGAAAGCGCTCCTTAAAGGGGCGCTTTAATGACATGACATGGCGGCATATGTTGAGTTTGACAGGATAACAATGCGGAATCTTTAAACATTACGTTTTTTCTCTTCGCCGGTCTAGGGCTGTCGATCCCCAGGAAAGCTGCTTATAGGGGGGCGATGTTATCAATATTTGTTATCATAATCCTTTGATATGGCAGTTAAACAGTGCCGTGAATTTAGGGCTAGGGCCGATCAGGCTTTGTTTAAAGACAACAGACCGTGTATCAGGTATGCGAGAAAAGAGGCAAATAACGCAATGGTCGCATGCGGTGATCACTATCGCAGGTTTCAGCGCCAAAAATACTCCTTCACGGGGCGCTTATGACGTGACATGATACAATATGGCTACTTCGACAGAACGCCGCTACCCAGTCAGTCGCTGTGCTTCTGTTGAGACCTCGGGGGCAATAACTGGCGATGAGGAACCTGCAGAACTATAAATCAAGATGGCAGCACCAGTACTAAAAGGTACACTCCCAGTGCATTTTCCATTAAAATTACTTTTTGTTGATTTTCTCCCTAAATCTCATCGAAATTGAATTAAGGACCGATAAAACAAAACATTTTTGGTGCTATTTCTAAATGTAGAGTAATAAGGGATGAAATATTCAATAATCATTGACTCGGGAAATGGCTTTCTCATTATAATCATGGTCAACTTGCCTGCAGAGCCCCCTATTGACAGGTTTTGTTGTGCAGGTTCCTCATTACTGATGTCCTGTTGGTGACATTCCTCTCCTCCCAGTGCGAGTCTGGGAAAATCAATTTGTGTACTCATGTGACGTCAGAATTGATTACAGATATCGTGTATTGGATCTATGTATAGACTAAAGGTATCAGTAATGGCTTTTGCGAGCGCTTTGTCGTTACTGAATCTGTTATTGTTCGTGTCATCGATGCATGTCTCGAGAGACCATTTCCAGTTTGCAATGCATGGAAAGGAGATGGGATTCTTCAGGCCGCAGTGTTGCGCGTCTGGATACTAACCTCAACTGAATGGATGTTATGGGATAACTAACGGAGGATATCATGTGAATGTGAATTTTACAATTTTCTCTCTTGGATATACATGTACAGATAGAATTCGTGTTTTAATCGGAGGATCTCATTTCTTTATAGAGTGTTTTCTCGGGGGGGGGGGGGGGGGGGGGGGGGGGCAGAACAATGATTTGTCTCGCCCGACTTAACTGAATCAAATGCTGTCATGGTCATTAATTTTGGACTTGCTTTCTTTTGTCTGCCCTTCCAACATGGCAGGTGATGACGTCACGTGAAACCATTATTTTGGTGAGAACGTGTGATTAATTGCTGCAGTTTTCATCAATAAACTTGCAGATATATAAATACTAAGCACATAGGTCCTACTCTTTTTTGACGAATGACTTTATAGAAGGCAACATTGTTTTTGGCTCACCGTAGGGGAGTCTATACAACACCGCTGTGTCCGTCGTCCGTAGTCATCGTCGTCCGTCGTCGTCTGTATCCTGTTTCAAAAACAGTGGCACGTTTCTTAACCAATAGAGCTATCAACTTGAAACTTTACACAGGACTCCCTACGTTAGGTTACTTCGGAAACCGAATTTTGATTCGATTTGATTCTCGACTTGGCCACCAGGAGGCAAAAGTAGAAACGGTAAAAAGTGCAATATCTCGCTTATTAGTGACTAATTTTCGATGATATCTTTTATGGTAGGTATTCCAAGCAAATATACATCACATGTCATACCGACTTTGGTTTAACCTATATACTAAACATGCATACTATACATGTAGCATGTTTCTTAACCATGATGAATTCCTATCCACCAGCTATCTATACGGTGAGCACAATGGCCCTTAGCCGTTTGTTTTCTGTCTTTATAGTTGCTGAATTGCAGGTGCTTGCCAACTATCTTTAAAAAAGAGAAGCTTTTGAAAACCTTCCAGGGTTATTTAGCGAACATATATTTGACCCCCCCCCCCCCCCCCCCCCCGACCCATCCTGATGTAGGAATATCAAAAACTGCCCCGACTGATTGTTTTCGATTTTTGCTCAAAAAATAAATGGCTTTTCATTGAGGAACCGGCGCGATTTATCCGCCGCGTGGCGCTGCAATCGATCATACCAAAACTCTCCATTGCCAATGCATTATCATGTTATTTCTGAGCCCGAAAACGATCGCTTATTTTCGACCGATTTCGGCGACGTTTGCATCTTCCTGTTTTAAATCTATTGAGCTATCAGTTTCTTAAGATAATTTTGCGGAAAATATGCGCGATGCCAGTTATTGGGCACGTTTTCTGTTGTTAAAATCCTGTGCAAAAATGTACGCAATGGTTTCCCGTGATTGACCTCATGCGACGTCAACAGACCAGAAAATGACGTCATGGCGTCAGAAGGTACGATCGATTGTGGCGCCGCCACTCGCCGGTTCCTCTTTCCCTGTGTGGTCTCTACGTCATTAGTGACGCTAAATCCCTCGGAAATGACGTTACGTCGAGACTGACGTTACCTTGTTCGTGGGGCAGTACAAATTACTACATTGTAAGAACTGCAATGCCTTTGTTTTTCCGCTTTCCCCAGGAAATTTCATTTTCGAAATAACATTTTATTCAGCATTGACAACGGGGTCTGCATCGGTTGACTGCATGGGGACACGTATAGTTGGCATGGATTTCCACAATATTTCCTCTCCTTTTCGTGTGATTGTTAAACTTACTAAAGAAGTTCTGTCCTTTCCGTCTCCAGCCGAATGCCTCAAAACTTTGGACAGTACCACGGTAGCTGAGCACCAAGACGAGCTCTACTGCAAGACTTGCCATAGGAAGAAATTTGGACCAAAGGGATTTGGATTCGGCGCCAATTTGTGCACGGACAGCGGACAATCTGAGTGAGTATTAACTTTAAAACCCCAATATGTTATTTATAAAAGGAAATGATGAGTTTATAGAAAATTTTGAGATGAGAGCTGAGCTTCCACGGAACGGTAGTAGGACATTTCAATAACTCTCTGGACACAATATTGGGCGATTTGTGATAAAAGTAGGGGGAGACTGGAGACCTCAGTGAAACCTGAACCGAGAACCTAGGACCTCAGCACTGATGTAGACTCAGACTGTGTAGGCCTAGGCCCATTCTCGCTGTCAGTTGCCAAAAGCTGAAACCCAAACGTGGACCCTTTCAATGTTCGGAATGGACAGTGGTAATTTCCTACATTTTAAACATAGGCCTAGGCCTACTGGTGCGGTACCTCACTCTTGAAAATATGTTTTTGAGCATTTGAAATGCATTTTGAATATTTTTTGGCCGACACAATGCGCCAGCCGCCACGTGGACATGGTGGTAGAGGTTTTATAGTGATTTGCTAAACCACTAGGCCTGGTTTTTGAGATTCGGAAAAAACGTCTGTCTGAGGTACCCAATGCCTGGCAATGGTGGTGATCCATATTCTCGGCCTGTCCCGTTCCCGTCACGGGTCCCGTCACGTACTGTACAGTGTACATGTATACATAACTTGACAACATGGAAAACGCAAGCACGTAATTTCAGACTCAGAGTGTTTTAAACTAAAGCCGGTATCCAATGAAAGGAAGAAGGCGTCATCTTCCAACCCCAACACTTTGTGGACCAATATATACAAACCAGGGATGCCCTTTTCGGTCACGTCGATCATGAGTTTAGAGAGTAGTCCTTTTGGCCTAGGTTTCTAAACGAGTGGAGGCCCCTATAGTTTAACATTCAAATGCTTATAATATGATACATACTGATTTTATCTAAATTCGTCGGCTACTGTGTTCGTTTTAAAATGGAGTGCATGTTTATAATGTTTGTTTCATTATTAACATGTGTATTAATCTGATACAGCTCCAGGCCGATGTATTGACAAATTCGTTTGAGCTGTAAACTATGTGCTTTGGCTCAGTTACAAGTTTCCTTAGTTTAATTTTCTCACAAGATGTGTAGAATTTTAATTTCCCTGTAAACTAAATGTCGGCCCTGAGAAAAGTGATAAATTGACTTTAGGCTATGTGCAAATGATGGCGCACTTGACATTATCTCTGTTGAAAGCTGGCTCCAACAGGGTGTGTCCAAAAAAAATTTCTCCAATTCGTTTTTGCATATCATTTGACCATTATTTTTTTACGCGGTTCTGAGCGTCTCCTCTCGTGTTTCGGCCTCTTTATCGTTCCTTCACAAAAACAGCTTTCCCAGCATATTTTCATTCTTATTATATATCACATTAAACTGATGATCTGGGTCTGCTGCGGACAGCGTTCAGGCTCCAAACATCTGCTAGGCCTAAGCACGAGGTCGAAAATGAAGACACACAATCGAAAGTTGCGTTTTTTTGTTACTGAGTTCAGTCACAAGTGGATGGAGGTTTGATTTGAAGTCATATGAAACTTTGCCATTCAGTTTCAAGCTCAAGATGATAATTTTCAAGATCCGAATGCCCAAATGATGACTGAATCATGTGAATTTGGTCTTTTTATTTTAGAGGCTGAATAGCAAAATATAGTGAAGCCATTAGAAACGAAAAATTTTCATTTGGAAGGGAGGGGTCAGGACCCCTTCCTGAAGCGTTTTCTGGCCCTCAAAACTGGTAGCCTGTTACTACCAGAACTTTCAAACCCCCTCTCTAGCCACTTGCCCTCAAGCAGATTAGGATCCCACCTTGAAGTATGTGCCACAGTGCCAAAAGTCAAAGGAGGTGCAACACAGAGCTATGGAAAGTGAAGCCAAAAATCATCATTTTTTAGTTTCTGATGGGGGAGGGGGTTGGGGAGAGACTAAAACATTTTGTTTCGATAAGCTTCACTTTAATCTTGCTACAGCCCCTTAAAAACCAACAGGTTTTCACCAATACACGGTATCGGAGGACTCGGAACGACCACGAGATGCTTAGACATCGGCGTCAGGATTTTGATTCTCCTGGGTGAGGGTAATGGTGAAAATCTGTGTTTCAGCTAATGCAGAATTGCCAGGCGCGGCGCTTTGTCGCCCTTTTTTCAAAAGGAATAAATATTTCAAAAAATAATTTCGAAACAAAAAATATTTGTTTAGTTTTTATGATTAGTAGAAGTGGTCTGACACCTAATAAAAGGCATTTGTGTTTTAAAATGCCGATCGGCCATGGCTCCATAAAATCTCTTCTGTACCATAAAACTATTCAAAAACATATTTTCAATTGAAAGCAGAAATTGCCGCGATTAAAAATGCCCTTCTTTGCCGAAAATTGCTCCTGCAGTGTCCGAAGTTGCCCTGCCTTTTTGAAATCCTGGCTGAAATATTTAAATACTTACCAGTATATTATCATTGCTTGTGTTCACATGTGCCGACATCAACTAATGTGATCGTGTAGTGTAAAGATAATGATGCGTGTATAATATATTGCTTTTCTTCCATCGATTAACGTTTTTTATCGTCCTTGAATTGGCTCGTGAAGCTTTTGGGATACATCGTAAGTCTTGAAAAGCGATCCTGCTATAAAATCACGCTATTTATGGATCATGCTGTGTAGGTGGTCTGTTGTCGACACAACCTATTTCTATAAATGAGACTTCATCGATATATTTACGAAAATGTTTCACTTTTTGGCTTCAAATGTTGTAACCTCAAAATATATGGAAACCTTCGGATTGGAGTGAATACAACAATGTTGTCTTCACAGTATGTAAATGTACATGTATATACAAATTAGATTTATATATAAATCAATGTAAAAATTATAGTAAACCTTGTTTGTGTGACCTATCAGGATGTTGTCTGCACAATTTATAGATTTATGTTTGTCAGCACAACTAATCCTCTCATAAGTATAGGCCGGTTTTCCATACTTTATTCTTATCAATATAGATACGCAGGTTTTCCATACCGGGTACTTCATTCTCTGGTAAGGTATCATAAGGCTTTTTTAAATAACGCCAGAGGTATTTTGACTGGGTCAGGGGCATTTTATTTTTAATATCAGCTTTCGTTATTATCCCATGTTCATGGCCTACTTTAACCCCGTCAACTATTCATTCCGGGTTAAATTCAGAGTTAAATTCAATAGCAAATTTCCGGGCTCTCCTATTCAATGGTTCCCTGCCTGGTCTGAAATTCTAAATTCCCTATTTAGTTTTTGACTGCTCTGTGAATAGAAATTGTCAGATGACAGTTGATGATCTAAAGAAGAGCATCTCGTAGATTTTGCTGGACTAACTTAGGATATTTGACTGTCAGTAAATGATTCAAATGGTCGCCAGTGGCTAAAATACAGAAAACGAAGTGAATTTTTAAGTGGTGAGTTCTTCTCTTCCATTTGCAATTTTGGGAATTAAGCTTTTTTAAGAAAACGAAAAAAAACAACTGTTCATCAACAGACTGAATAGTTTTCAAAATTTGATATCTGTGTAACATGAGGAGTTGTTTTTGCATTCGCTTAGTTTAGATATCTGATAGTGATACTACAATCAAATTACGAATGTCGGAGCATTCGTCTAAAACATGTTGAACATAACACATGCTAAAATGTAATCCTGTGACAGCCTTTCGATGCCCTTTATAATACATGGTTTGTTTTGATACCTACTGCCACTTTGTTATCGTGACCTTTTCAGAGGCAACTTGAATTCACCATGACATGAAAGTGACCATTAAGCATACTTATTCAATCATTCTCCCAGAAGCTGTTCGCGTCTTCCAAAATCAAAGATATTTTAGATGATATTGATCATCAATTGATGAGACAAAATACCAAAGATATGTCATAATAAGCTCCAGATGGCCGTGGAAGGCAAACCATCTGTAGAAAACGGTATGTTATGCCACGGTACTCAGGACTCAGGAAGATCAGTAGGCCTAATTAGCACATACATGAAATACCAAATAAAAGATCATGGGTTACAAAGCTAATGAGTAGTCGAAATGGCTGCTAATTTAAATGTGTTGACTGGTTTTCGTTGAAAAAGTTTGACTTCAAATTTATCACAATTCGTTTCAGGAGGCCCACTATTGCTGACCACAGTTTGAACGTGGGACTATGGTCTTACACAACAGGCACACTAATCATAATCTTTATTCATGTATCTCTACTTTTTTAGAGACACATTAAAAAAATATACACACTTCAAGGTGAATTCAAGTGTATTGACCATATGACGTAGCTGCCCTGCTTCGGCTCAGTCTTATGTGTCATTATATAATTCAACCAATAATCGATTTAACTGAACGTATGCCGCTGTCCTCTAACTGTAGTTATACATGTACGTGCTGTGATTTATCTTGCAACCAGCCGATGTTCCTCATCAGCATCCCTGTACAGTAACAGCATCAGTCTTTTCAGCCTCGGGCCATTCAAATATCTTCAATTTTTGAATGTGTAGCATGTTGCATTGTAAGCTGACCAACATGCAGCCATCCATTTGCTATTGAGAGTGTAATACCTATTGATGGCGATGTCCTTCAGTGATATGAATGCAGCATATTGGTGCTGCATGGCCGGGGTATAATTGTCTCGAGTTTAAGTCAATCCGACATTGGGTTATTTGAGGTGTAACACTAACAGCATCTATTTATGAGTTTTATTTTAATCTTAAACATGTTTAGAACAAGATCTACACGACGATGCATTTAGCCTTACCTCATACAGTAGAACCTCTACATTAGGGACAGACTCGGGGCTGACCAGTACTGTCCTTAATAGAGAGATGGCCTGATTAGAGAGGTCAAATTAAATGGAAAGAAGGTACCTGGGCCCAAAAATAGCGTCCTTAATAGAGAGTGTGTCCTTTCTCATGTGTAAGATGTGTCCGCTATGGCTTGCACTAATGAGAATACTGGAACTTGAAGGTGTGACGACCATGAATCCCTCCCCTTCACTAGTGGAATGCTTTTCCCGACTATTTAACGATTTCTCTATTTTTTTTCCTGATTTATCCGACAGAAGTCCGACATTGTCCGACTTTTCACTGAAAGGTCGGATTTCTAGATAACCTGTGAAAAATACTAGGGTTTCCCAAAAAGGGAACTAAAGGTCAAAGGCCTATGTGTAAGGCTGAATGTGCTTAATTGGTATTCACACTTAAAGTGTTGACCCCATTCAACATAGACCGTTGATCCTTATTGCCCTATTTTGGGAAGCCCTGGCATTTTTCACAGGTGTTTCAGAAATCTGACCTTTCAGAGAAACATCGGTCTTTTGTCGGATAAATAAGGAAAAGTTAGAAAAACTGTAACGAAGTCAAAAAAAGCCTACTAACTATATATTGCCTGATAGCTTCCTTTGGTGACGATGTGCAGCAGAGTATTAAGGGCCTGGGATGTGTTGATTAGCTATACGCTGATAACATTTCAAAGAAATTAATCAATCGAACTACACGGATAGAAGCGTTAACCTGTGAAATAATTAGATTCGAAATCAATAAAGATTCAATAAGTCAGATCAATTCCATTGGCATTGATTTTCCAATCAGATATCTGCATACATAGATAGAGATGCAGGGAGATATCAAATCGTTTAGCTTAGTCTTGTTTTAAGCAGACACAAAACAAAGATCGTGTCATTAACTGTTAATCATTGCACTATAATGTAACACCTGACTCTACAACAAACAACTATCTGTATAGGAAGGCCATTGGAGAGGGGAAACAGCCTGAGCCAGTGAAGAAGTAGAAAATGTCCCCCGGAAAAGATGTGCGGTCCTTGTAATCTGGCGGAATATGGCACATGTAATGTATGTGGGTCTATAGAAGCCATGACTGTCAATACCCCAGAGAATTACACGATTTTGGCCAAATGCGAAAAATACACTTTTGAACCCAACTGACCACTTTAAATTTCTCACTAGCTACCAAAGCTATAATTCCTCTCTGGGTAAGACTATCGTTCTGATATGTGATTAACTGTAGTAATTTCTCGCTGATTGATTTTAGGGTGGTGGGCATAGTTCTAAGGATTTATGATTAAGGGTGTGGTTAGCTTTGGGGAGTAGGTGCTAATAAATTGTTAACCTTTGGGGATAAGCCTACCGGCGAAGGGATTTGGTTCGAAGTTTTCATCAGCCTCAAACAATTGTTCCATGTATCCAGATTCATAATTTTACTTCAGGAACTCTCTCTAGGCCGTGGGTCTAGTCTCAAAATGTGCTTAGTTTTTTACTTCTTATAATCTTAAAAAAACATCTTGTGGGCAGAGGAAAAATGCTCTTGACGAGATAAGGAAAGGTGCTTACTTCATTAAAAGCTAAGGTTCCAACAAAAATAGTTGCTCCTAAACCATGTATTTACATTTACACTAACTAGAAATTAATTTCAAATGCTCGTGACAGATGGATATATTTAGTTTATCAGTTGCCTCCTAGGTGGCAGGCAGAAGGGACCACTTTCTGCCACCTGTGAATTAAATAACTGCCCCGCCTTAACAAGTTAGCTTCCAGCGCCAACTATATAGGTCAGAGATATCTGCAAGGTGTTAAGAAATGTCAAAGGTGTCCAAGTATCTATTGTTTGCAAACAACGTGATGAAATCATTTTCTCTAGCGGCAGTAGCGCTTCGTGACGTTTAATCCACGGTACATTACAACACATCCAGAGAACAGTTCTCGATACTTCTAATTTCAGATAATTAAGATTGCGTGTTCTTTTATAACAAATTGCCTCTCTTAGAAAAAAGCGATCATCGTCTGCAAACCCGAGGTCAGCTATGTATGGAGGTGGGGGTGAGAAGTGTCCGAGATGCGAAAAGACTGTTTACCACGCGGAGAAAGTCAACTGCATGAACAAAGTTTGGCACAAGAGCTGTTTAAGATGTGGTAAGTTAAACTCGACCGCTCCTTTCTAAACAAGCGAAAGTATGGATCAAATTCACCATTAACAAACTCGATCAAGTGTCTCATAACAACGAACTACCCGAGGCTTCATTCGCATTGCTTCTCAGTCGCTGTGCACAAGCAACTTGGCAAGCCATAAAGGTTATAAATGTATTGGAAAACGTATCGAACTACACATGTAGTTCTTGACATGGTTTCCACGGATAGGCTATTGTAAGTGCTTGACGATGATGCCTTACTCTGACACCTATGATGAATAGTAATAAAGCACGCACCCTACATTGCGAAATCTACCCGCAATCTCCTTATGCTCGTCGCTGGCGCTTTGCGTTCGGTGCCAAATGGCCCAGTAATTCTTTGGGTGATCATATGTCGTCAATTTCACGAGAAAATGGCACTGCACTAAAAAATATAGCCTAAACTAGCTGGGGAAAAGTGCTCGGCACATTATATTGTTGTAGACATGGTAGATGGCTCATTCTTGGTTAATATATTGCTCGATTGCGGCAAAGTTGATATTCTATACTGTTCAGTTGAATAAGAGCATTTTGTTCAACGGCAACTTCTGTAAGAAAACCCCGAATATTGGAGTGTCATTTCTTCGTAAAATCAGCGTCTTTCAAATAAAAGACTCTGGTAAAATGGACTTTGGCCATGTCGTATCGCGAGCTACAGTCTAAATCACAAATGATGACAACCCGTCTGCTTCGCGTCAGGCGTCACCCGCGTCAGTTGCACGCAACTGACGCCACTTCAGGGATGTCAATTGTGATTTGGACTGTATTTATGATAGCTCTGTCACATCTCATTCTACAGTGTGATCATGCACATCACAGTGCTCTAGTTGTGCTATGTTGCCATGGTTACAAAAAGAGGAATGAACGTGCCTCGAGTTTCAAAATATTGATGCTAACTGTTAGTAAATGACGGGTAGGTACTGTTGACAGTAAATTAGCATTATTTCGCTGTTTGGTGGTTGTTTCCGACAAAAAGCCTCACGTCATTGCCGTAACGGCACCAGAGCAAACTGGCAATTTTTGGCATTTTCGAGGAATATATAGTAAACCTATTTAGTACGATGCTACGTTCTCCGGTCACATTCTCTATTATTGAACATGCAGCTATCAGAAATTTGATACACACATTGCCGTATTCTAACGCACAATGCCTGCATGGACTATCAATGCAAATGACTTTTAGCGCCGTCTGGTGTAAAGTAAGGGCACTAGATGTAGATGCGGCACGAGAAAATACAATGAACAAAAAGTTGTTAATGGCAAGGAATAAATAACATTTTGGCGCTATAGCTTTTTCAGCATGTTCGCCGAATAATTTCAAATTTGGCAATTTATACTTAGTGAAATGTAGTGTTCTCCACAAGGCCATTTTCAGGGTGGCTCACCCAACCCTGGCAGCTTACTACCCTACCTTGGAAGAACCACCCTCCCAATACCATGCTTTCGAATTTTGTAAAGGGTTTCTATAGGGGAACCCTACCTTGTGTTGCATACTGGCAAAACTTCTTGAGTATCAATGGTACCACCTACCTTGAGAAACTGTGGAGAACTCCGAGCACTGGATCAGTGTGAGTTAACATGTGTCAAAGTACCGGAGGTTTTTTTCAGCCCTTTGTGAACACGTTGTCGACTCGCGCACTGCGAGAGAGCACGATAATGACCTGTTCTGCCAGAACTGCTATGCGAAGGAATTCGGACCGAAGGGGGCACAGTTCAGTGGTACTACTGGGCCGGATGGGTGAGTTGGACCAGTTAGAATTACTGGAATTGTCCGGAGCTAATGTAAGGACTTAGCACCAACGCCAATTTCAGGAGCAACAGCGAGTTTGGTGAGAAGATAGCTTGACAATGACATTATTTGAAAACGCGATAATGTTACGATGTTGCAGCTGGACTGCAGGTTTCCTCACAACTGCCATCTACACCGAACTTTTAAACTAAATTTTGCTGATTTTCATGACCAGCAGGCCTCCTCCATCACGTTAACTGGTCTTCAATGTTCATTTATGTTTAATTGACCCACAAGAAAACACAATTATCATGGACACAACGGCCTATACACCTTTAATATTTTGATCTTGTTTTTTTATTGTCAACATTTCTTTTAGGGAACCGAGAGAAGAAGTACAGGAGAAAAAAGTTAACCCTCTAGCGGCGAAGTTCGGTGGAACGACGGACTATTGTCCACGTTGCGGAAAGGCTGTTTACCATGCTGAGAAAAAGGAAATTCTAAACCAAAAGTGGCACAAAACATGTGTGAAATGTCGTAAGTAATATCTAGTATACATTTATTGGTAATATTAAAGTCATCTTAGTCCCATTTTTGTCATACGGTATCAGTATTTTCTGCGACAATATAATTTATGTCGTCTTTTAAAGAAGATTGTTGTGAAAAAAAATCTTACAAATTTTCCATAGTTAGTTTTATTCAGGATCGAATAATATTAAATTTACCCGACATCCCCCGAATAGCCGAGTTGTTGAACATGTTTTAGGCATCCTCATCATAAATAGAGTACCAGTGGTTCGAGCCACGCTGATAGCCCGCCCGTTCTGTCATGTCCAATGCAACCGATTCGTCAGCCTATGGCTTGTTAAATATAGGGTGCAACCTTCCTTCTCGCCAGGTGCCTGGCATTAGAGACAGACAGAGGTAAATAGAGTCCCATCAACCAAATCTAAATGGCACTTTCATCAGTGGGGTCACACTGAAATAAACAGACTTTCAGTCCGTTTCCTTTTTTTCAGTTTCATGTGGCCGTGCATTGGACTCTCGGACTGTACGGGACCATGATGGCGAACTCTACTGTGCATCTTGTCACAGTCGAGACTTTGGAACGAAGGGCATAGGATGCAGTATCGGGACCGGGGCACATGCTGCGACTGATGGGGGCTCGGAGTAAGTTTTTAGGACAGTTTCTTGTTGTTGTCAGTTATGATAATGTCTATCGAGGTATTGATAGGTTTTATGAGGAACACTAGCATAAGGGATAAAAGATGAAACTGTTACAAGACCACCATTGATCTTGTTGATAATTCATAGTTTGGAGGACCCAGACCTAGCAAACATTGCGTCACATCTTCTCTCATACCTAGAGACATGTTACGGCGAAATAAACATTTTCAAATCATCTTTTCAACAATCTCCCTCCCTTTAACTGCACGAACGCGTAAATCGTACCTAAAATAGACCAACAATTTTCGAAGGCCATTTCCTTTGCCTACGTACTAAATGCACGGTCTTAAAAACGATTTAACCGCCAAATTTTTGCATGTGTTATTCTTGTTATCTCGATTCTCGAAAATAAAAACATCAAAAAAAATGTTGTTGCAAAAATCGAAATCCGTAATCTACCTTATTTATAATTATTGAAGAAAAAAATTCAGAGACATTTTTGCGAATCTAAGAAATTTAAGGCGCGTAGATTTTTCACATAATCATTAAAATTTGCTTCCAGTGAAAGGAAAGAGGACCAACAGGACAAGAAAGTTAACCCTCTAGCGGCGAAGTTCGGTGGGACGACAGATTACTGCCCACGTTGCGGAAAGGCTGTTTACCTTGCCGAGAAAAAGGATATTCTAAATCAAAAATGGCACAAAACATGCGTTAAATGTCGTAAGTAGCATTAGTATTATAAGAGTCGTTCGAAAGACTCTGGTAATATTTCGTTGCGTCAACATGATGTTGTCATTTTAAAGCAAGGGTTGTTGCAAAAACAGTCAGACAGACTACCTCATTGGTACATGTATTATTGGATATCAATTATCAACGAATTTTTCATCAAGTTAAAACTCAAAACTGTATAAATAGCGTCATTCCATGGCCACTCCTTTGCTCAAAGCAATTCGTCAAAGACATGCAATATTATGGTATTTTAGGAGATTGTGAAAAGAAAGTACTTATTCAACCCTTACTTAATCTTCAAACTCCAACGAGAATAAAACGAGTGGCTCGGAAGGGATTCGATCCCACTACCGCTTGGTCGGGAACTGTCACTCTGACCATTAACGCGACGCCCTCACGGTCCACGGTCCCCAGTGACGCGCTTATCTCGCAATTTAGCTATCGCGTATTTTATGCTCGACCAACACAGCGCGTCAATGACGCACCACCTAACTGTAACGACTGTATGGATGACAATTGTTTTGGACTGTAAGTAAAGTGAGTCTGACTGGCACTTTTATCAATGGGGTCGCACTTTCAGTCCGTTTCCTTTTTTTCAGTTTCATGTGGCCGTGCATTAGACTCGCGGACAGTACGGGACCATGACGGCGAACTCTACTGTGCTTCATGTCATAGTCGAGATTTTGGAACGAAGGGTTTGGGATGCAGTGTCGCCACCGTTACATCAGCTATACATGATGGACTCCCGGAGTAAGTTGCTAAATCAATCCTGTGGTACATATTTCATAACAGTACGTTAGAGTTATACAAGTTGCTTCGTTCTATGATAGATGAACAGTTTTGAGAAAAAGATTTAGAAAGGAAGATCGTGACATCGGTTGGATATTCAGTTTTACCAGCGACAAGATTACATGCCCATTGTCTGTGTTTTTACTCATTAAGGAATTGATACCGAACTGGAGGTATTGATTGTCTCACCAAAGGCCATGACGGCGTGGATCATATAGATGCGCCTGTAGCCGAGGTCTCAGGCGAAATGACAGCTCTACCTGAGGGGTGTTTTGTGCATAACCAATATCAACAGGATCGATTTCTATTATAGAACACCTCAAAAGTTGAAATGTGATCCCAACTGATTTTTTACTGCTTTCCATACTTTGTACAAACCCAATAGGTTTAGTGTTGTGACACCAAACTGATGCGGCCAAAACGAGATCAAACATACTTCACATAAAACACTATCAGACTGCAACCTAGGCGTTATAGAATCGTGGCATCAAACCATGACTAACTGACATCGTGTGAGCAATTCCAGACGGTTAAAATTTGTTTATCACTAGAATTTCTTGCGTTCATTGCAGAGGGTCGCCGAAACACAAAGGGGCGACTTCCCCAAACCCTCTTGCTGCGAGGTTTCAGGGCACAACAGATACGTGTCCCCGATGCAATAAAGCAGTTTACCATGCAGAAAAAGTGGAATGTCTCAATAAGAAGTGGCACAAACATTGCCTTAAGTGTAGTAAGTATATATGTCTTATTTGTTAATTGTATGCCTGTCAATTAACGAGAGACCCTAAAAAGGAATAGGACCGACATTTACCCAGTCGTGTTTGGTCTCTGAATATACTGCCTCTATAAATGTGACTCGATACTCGAGAAACTATATATACTCCTGTGGCTTTGGTGATATCGAAACGAATGACATAGGCAGCGTGATCAGGGATCTTATACTGATAAGAGACAGGGGTGACTATCACCTCTTTGATAGAGATGAGCTGTCAGATGCTATTACGCATCTAGCATGCGAATGATAAGTTGACCTTTGCCCCCCCCCCCGCGGCAGAGGATCCATGAGAATTTTTCTTTCATAAATAGACTTTGATACATGTATTTTGTTTTTACGTTCTTGTTTTGTTCAATGCACCTTTTCTTGTAAGCGCACAATGCACAATACTGTAAAATGTACAAGAGTACGATAAATAAACTATATATTTTAGGTATAACTTTGTCATGAGCAATTTGCCAGATAACCCAAAGCATTTCTGATCACGCCAGGGAAACAAAATCCTGAACTCCGGGCATTACGTGCCAAATCCAGGTTTTATCTCGTATTCCTGATTTCCGAGTCTCTCGATCGTGCGTCCAGGAAAACAGCGTCCCCTTGCTGCTAAAGACGCGATAATGTTCTGATTTAACTTATGCATTCGGATCTGGGTGTCTTGGGGGAACAAGATCGTTGACGTTTCACATTAAAGGTTCCGTCCGATGGGCTGCAATAAGTGTAACGCTTTTTAATGTTAATGCATGTTTTACGATATTTTGCTTCGTCACGCCGCCCAAGTAGAGATATGGTGCTTTGAATCAGTCCATAGCAGGCCAAGTATCTCCAGATCCGAATGTACGCAACAGTTAAATACTATTATAACTAGGTAAGCCATGCGGGGGCCATTTTTGCAAGGAATATACCAAAGAACTCGGAACTCGGCAATACCAGTGGGCTTGGCACGAATTTCCCGTAGTTTAGGATTTTGATTCTCCGGGATGGTTCTGTATATGTAGCTTGATTTTTCCCGAAGATTATTCCTCCATCCCGTATCACGATAGTCATATTTGTGCAACCCCTGCGTCTTGAAAAAGTCTTCCCGTCCCTATATATCCAATAAAACCTCCTTCATCAAGGACACCGGTTTGGACCCGTATTTTCATTCACTTTGATCTCTCTGATCAGGACACTTCTCTATTTAAGACAGCACTTGTCAATCACCGAGCCTCTCCTGAAGAGAGGTCGTACTATACTTTGTTTTTCATAATCGTCATTCGAAATTGAGTCCTTCTGTCTTTCAGTTTCGTGTAATAATGCGTTAAATTCCCGAACCATCAGGGACCACGATGATGAACTATACTGTGCTTCCTGCCATAGTCGAGAGTTTGGTGCGAAGGGCTACGGCCAGCGTATGGGTGGTGGTGTCCTCTCGGTAGAACAGGAATCAACGTAAGTCAGGACATAATGACATAGTTTGTTTTTCATGCCATCTTTAAATTTCTTGTCGGCGAAAGCAAATTTTTGAGAAATTTAGTCAATTTGGACTGCTGTTATTTGGTCCAGATCTTTGAGAGGAGAAGGTCGGGGGAGGCAGCTCCACCCAGAGAGCACTAACGGTGTGATCTTGGAACCGAGAGAAGTCTGAGTTATCCTCCTCAGACAACTAGGTGACGTCCCCAGACAAATGAATAACGTTGACGTCTGGCTAAAGAGACCCAAGCCTCATTCGCCCGTCTTCTAAATCGGTTACAGAAATAGCTAACTTGTTCCAAATATCTCGTAAAACTTCCGAAATAACACAGATTTACGTTTTTACCCGAATCCGACTGTATGAAGCCATGTTCGGCTTATTATAAACCGCAATATGCGGAATGCGAAATCACGAGACGCCAACCTCGGTGATCAGAGAGTACATGTACCATGCGCCACAGGATATGAAATCTGAAAAGACGAACATTAATGAGACCGAGGCTGTAGTAGGGAGCAATCCTTGTTTTGATTGACCCATTGAAATAGACTCCGCTGTGCGATGTGTGGAATTTAACCTTATTTATAGCCTAGTTTCGATTGCCAGACCGCGCTATTTTAGGGATGTCCAGACGTTCACCAGGCGCATGCCCTGTGTTATCGGTCAATCTTGTGTATGGTGACTTGTGCCGCCAGGCATAAAGTGAAAATAATCTTGATACATGCAGCATCCTGAACCTCACGGTATTTTACTCACAGTATATCATGATAAGTTGCAAAAACCTTTGTGGTCAAGATGAACATGCAGTTACATGTAACCTTTGTGTTGTCGTCGGCCCTACTATCATTGAATGGAGAAGTTGACAGCAGCGTTAGAAATGGTGATTGTCATGGCAGGGAAGTAGAAATTCTTGTGGCAGAAAATAATGATTACTCATCTCACGATTTCGCGATTTCTCATCTCGCTGTTTATAATAAGCCGCCATGTTCAGCTAACGAGCACTTGGGCACCTTTTACATGGAGAAACTCTAACTTGCACTGACTTGACGTGATCACCCATTGTCTCTTCAGGTCCCCGAAAGCTCAACACCGCTCAACAGCCCCGAACCCACTTGCCGCGAAGTTTGGCGGTGCAAGCGATACGTGTCCGAGATGCAATAAACCTGTGTACCATGCAGAAAAAGTTGAATGTCTCAATAAAAAGTGGCATAAACATTGCCTTAACTGTGGTAAGCATAACACATGATACCGAATCTTAATGCTCTTGCCTTCGTAAATGTCATAAAGATGGAATAAAATTAGTTGGTAGAGTCATCAGAGTCTTCATTTAACTCTAAAATCACAAGCAATGGTTATGTTAACTATCAATGTACTTCAATTTCCTTTCCTTCAAGTTGATTGTGGGCATCATGTGGATTCGCGCACTGTGCGGGAACATGCCGGCGAACTCTTCTGTGCTACCTGTCACGCGCGCGAATTCGGTCCAAAGGGTTACGGATTCGGATCTGGTGCAGGAATATTGTCAACAGAAGGTGGTGGCGAAGGAAATGATAGGTACGGTTTAATTTCATCATTGCTAACCATCCTTTTTTTCTAATCACAAATTTTAGAAAAATCCCTTTTTTGTTTGTACTTGTATGTACTTTAGTGTCTATCCTGGACTTTCGCATCTTAAGTTCCACCCTTTTTCTACCGTGAAGGACGTCATCATTTGAATGCAATATTAAGAAAGTTTTTCAGTAGCAGCTACTGAAAGATAGATACCTCACGAATGGATTCACAAAGCGATGATAAAGTAGAAAAAAGCCGGACGTTATGAATGTGACACTGACCTCGTAGTTCTGGTTTTAAAACATGACATACGTTTTCAATGGGAAATGGGCTGCTGTGTTTTATATAGAGTATTGGATAATCACCTACTTTATATTTTAGTTGATCGGATGTTTAAAAAGGGGCATCATATTTCATCATACATTGCTGATAAAGGTATTGACAAAAATGGGGAGGAGAAATAAATATCGGGAGGACGCTTTATCAAGCTATTCTGTCTTGCAGCAATCCCAAATCTTCCAGTACCCCAAACCCTCTGGCTTCCATGTTTGGAGGAGGTGGGAGCATCTGTCCCAGATGTGAGAAGAAGGTCTACCATGCTGAGGCGATGGACCTTCTGGATCAAAAGTGGCACAGGCACTGCCTTAAATGTGGTAAGTTGAAGAGGCAACAGAAAAGCATTAATGTTTTCACAGGCCAGGGCGGAGTTATTCATAACAACATTAGCTTTAACGGAGACGTTAGGTCTCAACGTGAAAATTTTAATACGTTTAACTGAAAGAGATAATTAACATCCTCAAGGATACTTAACGTAACTGTTATTAAAGGATAACGTGACTTTTGTGCTTTTGATCAACCGGGCCCTGGATTGTAAAATATAGTGTAACCAGTAATCATTGGGATGTCAGCTCATGTATACATGTAGAAAATGGTTTATAACTTACATGTCTGTCAAAAACAGTATATACATCCCAAAGCATCCGCACATAACTGCTAGAGGTCGCATCGAAATCTTGGTATCGATCTATCGTAGCAGGTGACAGCCATCACCGGTTGTGGTTCGAATTCAATATAATGATTTTAGTATTGATAACAATCCAAAACATACATTCTTCCAAATAAACTTCAAAACGTTTGTTTGATAATATAAGAAGATGCATATATAGTAGGCAAGGGATATTTGGCGAGCATGCTTGCTATGCAGTAATTATTTTTAACTTGGGTGGCAAGCATGCTTGCCGTCTAAAGTGAAGATCTAATCACAAGGAAGCAAGCAGAATACGCCCCTCTAATTTATATTTATTGGAAGTGGTTATTTGGCAAGCACATGCTTGCTACGCAGTCCGTTATTTTTGTCACTGGATCATTAATTATATAAATATTCATGACTCTCCTAATTTATGCGCCACACCGAGTAAACAATGGCGGGTACTGAGGCTGTGGAAGCGGTGAATGTCGGCTCAAAACTGCAGTTAGGTTCCACTTATTGATCGTACGACGACTTTAACATAGCTCTAAAAGAGTATAAGGAGAGGACTTTGTGTATTTTTGTCCAGAAATACACAAGGTCGGTGGAAAATGCCAATTAATAAACATTAGAGGGGCGTATTCTGCTTGCTACCTTGTGATTAGGTCTTCACTTTCCACCCAAGTTAAAAATAATTGCTGAGTAGCAAGCATGTGCTTACCAAATAGCCACTTCCTATATAATATGATATATGATATAATTAAAAAATCTGCATCAAAATGGCTCTTGCGCACGAATTCCTTAGGAAATGTTTTGGGTATCCCTTCACGTTTGCAGGGAGATGTACATGTGTCATGCCGACTTACCAGCTCTCCAGCAGTGAATCGTGAATGTCAATCCTTTCACCGCCGACCTATAGGGCGGGAAATCCGTCAGACGCACACTCATAAACGGTCGCCAATGAAATTGCTCTACACAAAGTAATTGAATTACAGCCTGAATTGGTATTGCCAACCTCATTCAGCTTTTTCAAGTGGATGAAAGACAGTTTATTTTTCTTCCAGCTATCTGCAACCACTCCGTAGATTCGCGGACTGTGAGGGAACACGACAAAGAGTTGTTTTGCCATTCCTGCTATGGGCGGGAATTCGGCCCAAAAGGCTATGGATATGGTGGTGGCGCTGGTACGTTGTCGATGGATGGAGCAAACAATGGCCATGGCAATCACGAAGGGGAAAACGGTGATGATGATGAAGAAAGGTAGGACCTGTTTCATCTTTACCATCAAGTTTTGGATCCGCTCCCCACCGACCCGGACTCCGTCTCTAGGAAAGACAGGTTGTTGCGGACGGGGCACTTCTGATGGTTCAAAATGCCCTTTGGCTGATCTAATCCTGATGACCAATTGGCCAGGGGACTTACTCAATTGTTGTTTTATTTCTAAAGGAAAATACCGTGTCTATAATAAAAGGCAAGTTTAGGTAACCCATAAGGTTGCAAATCACATAAAGAGACGTCCACGCTTTGAAGTACGCCTAACCTGTCTTAAAACAAACCGCAAAAGGAACAACGGTCAACCTTGATCAACCCCAAATATGGCTGTTGAATAAATGGGAAGGGCAGTGTTTTGGCGGAATTTGAGATGCGCGATGAATTTCACCAGGATTTGGCTGTGTTTGCTATTCAGGAAAGGTCCTCTTTTATAACCATGGGTCGTCAAAACAACATCCCCTCGACCCAATTCCCCTTCACAGAGAAGGCCAAGGGACAGAGTAGGCATGTTGTTTTCTAAATGTTTCAGCGAATGGTTTTAAATTATTAGCCTCTGTCGCAACATTTCTTTTAACATGTAAAAAAAACACAACTCTTTTTATCAGGGTTGTTTCGAGGCATGTTAATCAGCATTTTATTCGTATTATGCATGATGGCGTAGAAGTAGACAATTTCCATCTGTCCAGCCCTGTTGAATTTTACGACGGATAATGGTATGTCATTCTGTAGAGGCCAAGACAGTCAACCGCTTGTATAGAGATTTAAAGCACATGATAGAATCCTTTTTCCCTCTGACAATATTTCCGAGGACATTTAAAACTTCTACACCTGCATTATGTGATTTTCGTTAGATTCATTTCATCCTTTCTAAAAGAAACATGGTCCATGACCTTGTTCTACAGAGCATAGACATGTCGGTCCACACCATGACCAACTTATCTTTCCAACTTATAACTCGGTGGTTATGTGAGTTATGTACATTTTCAGCCTAATTTCTATTTCAACTTTTTACATGTTTTAAGTCGTAGGTAATTTATATTATTTAGAGTGTGAGTATGTTGCATGGTGATGTTGTCAATTTCGTTGATTTACATCTTAGTTTTGTTAAGTTAATTAATTGCATCAGCATGGTGATGTTGTCTTAGATGTCACACGTATAATTACCACGACATTAAAGTAATTCAACTGGTGTATGCGAGATTTGTCTAATCTTCTGAAATAGTTGAAAAAGGAAATGTCATACTTTGTTATTGCAATATTAAGAAATTGATCCAATTGTAAGAAGAAAACATATTGCCAATCAAAATAAGTAGCATTGAATTGATGGTGTCTTTTTCAATAACCATAAACGCTTTACACTCAGAATATCCACTGATTTCCAGGTGTATATTGCAGAACTACTAGAAGGCCGCTGTTTAACGTGCGCAGCAATTGCCCCCGAAAAACCATAGTTTTTTCACTTCAGAGTTCTCCCAGCTAGCGCAGCACCCCTCTTAATTCAATTTTCTTCTAATTTTACCACCTCTAGAAGACCCCCCCCCCCCCATACTCAAATTATCTTTGTTTCAGTTGGACCTCACCCTTTTTTACAACAAAAATAAAATCGGCCTTTCCCTGGCCCTATCGGAGACTTAATGGAAAACACATGCAATTAAAGATTGACGCATTGGCAATATATGCGTCCACATGATGCACTTTGAGATTTCACTTACAAGTGGATTGGCAAAACGGAGTTTGCCAATCCACTTGTATCTCAAGGGTTTCTGACCGGTAGCAATCTTGGTACAAATTCGGCTGTATCACATGAGCAAATGATTTCTCTCCTTCGAATAGTTTTCGCACGCCAATACCCGGAGGCACTCAACCAATGTGCATAGTGCTCACACATTTTGGGGCAATTTTTTTTGTGTAGCCAGCTGTATATCCCCTTATCTCCGGGAATATGCAGTACCTTTCAAAAGCCTCATTTAGCCCCGAAACTAGACGTTGACAGTCTGAGTCTAGCTAGCCTGGCCAAAATGTGGCATTAAACAATGCCATCCTAAATGCGTATCAAGGTCTTCTTCTCTTCTGTCTCCTAGGAACTATAGGCCATCCAGCCCTAATGCCCACGCTGCCAAGTTCGGTGGAAGTGAGGACGATTGCCCGAGGTGTAAGAAGCCGGTCTACTATGCCGAGAAAGTGGATTGCCTGAATAAGAAGTGGCACAAGGGTTGTCTCTGCTGTGGTGAGTCTCACAAATTTAGCAGATGAGATTTTTACGAAGCACATTTTACTCAGGATCAGTGCACCTTGCATGTGCTCCTTGTAAAATTCGTTCAAATCGGTTCAACAGATATGCTTAAGGAATTGATGCCGTACTGGAGGTATTGGTTCTCTCTTCAAAACCGCAATGGTAAAGCTAAAATGTTGACCGAGGTCGAGGCGGAGACAAGGTTTTGGCCAACACTTTAGCTCAGCCGAGTGGTCTTGGTAAGACAATCAATACCGAAAGTGAGGGATCAACTTCTATTGGAAAACATCTCAAATCAAATAACGAATAATGTGTTTTTTAATGATTTTTGACTGCTTCAACATTTTGCACCAACCCACAAGCGGTTATGGTTGACCATTGTCTGTGGCTATATTGGGTCATTAAAATTCTTTCTTTGTCTTACAGTGAAGTGCAGCCATGCGGTCGATTCTCGTACCGCGAGGGAACATGATGATGAGCTCTACTGCGCTACTTGCTACGCGAAAGACTTCGGACCTCATGGCTATGGGTATGGTGGGGGTGGAGCAGGACTGTCCATGGAAGGGGCTGCCGGTTCGAGAGAGTGAGTGCCTAGTCATGGGAAGCAAGGGTCCGAGGGGCGAGTTGTCGCCAAGATGGGCGATAACTTAACCTCGACATTGAAACTCGCCGATTCGGCTCTGCCATGGATATACCAAGGCGTAGCTAGATCGGAGATGTTTATGAAAGAAGCTAATCCAGCTGATCCAGCTGATCCAGCTGTGCCCGCACGTGGCAGAATTTACAGCATTTTGCACATACGAAATGGGCGATATCTGGTCGAATCATTTTGGTGTCCTTGCCAGACTGGTAGTTGCTTTCATTATCTGCCCTGGCTACAAAATCTGAGATATTTGTGTGTGTTCCGCTACCAAATAGCCCTTGCCATTCTTTTCTAGCGTAAATGAGATTGTTTTACCTGCCAGGGTATTAACTGATGCGGCGAGAGTCTTCACTTATTCACTACCGTTACGATAATCAATAACTGTCACAGAGAATACTTTAGAAAAACAACAATTAAATTATTGATTTTGATTTTCAGCATCTCAGCAGAAACGTTCTGCGCTCCAATGAAAGATGGCGTGAAAAACTCGTCTGCCAGCGACGGGGTGAAACCAAAGTGGGGTGGCGCGATCGAGAAGTGTTTCAGATGTGGAAACAGCGTTTACCATGCGGAGAAAGCCCAAGGTGCCGGCGAGGTGAGGGTGAATTAAAAAGAAGCTAGACTTCCCCTTTTGCTGCGTCAATGGGGGACTGTTCATTTAGAACGTGTAGGCCCCTACGCCCAATTTTCCGATTGTTCATGATCAGTTTCCCCATTGTACCCCCTCCTCCGATTCGTTGTTCTAATTAGGACGAGAAAGAAGTTAGTCTGGTTCAATCAAGACAAAAAAACAATATTCTGACTTTATTTAAGTATCTGATTATTCATTTCAATAATCTATCGCATTGTCAGTTTAGGTCTGTCAACCACTCATAAAGGAGTTTGTTGGGGTTAATGTTATCAAGATTTGGCCTGAAGACTATTTAAGACTGTAAAAAAGGGGGACGTTTGGCATAGGCTATGTGCGAATGGGCATTGTTTAAAGACAGAAAGCGTATATTTGGCAAGGCCTATATTCTTCCAGCTGTTGTCCGAGGTAACTGGAAGGGGGGGGGGGGGGCAGAATAACGTAATGGATACAACTGTCAACCAATCAATCATATGTCTAAGTTCCTGTTGTTTTGTCGTTTATAGGTTTACCATAAATCTTGTTTGAAATGTAAGGAGTGCAACAAGATGTTAGAGGCTGGAACTTTCGCCGAGAAAGAAGGCGAAGTCTTTTGTAAAAGTGAGTACCATTAGATATCTTTACAATCATCATGTCAGTTAATCAGACCAATTCTTAACAATAACACGGTGTTAAAGGTCTGGGCAGATCATCTTGTTATTGTCCTGTTTCGCTAGGAAATATCGCCGTAGGACAGGAGCAGTCGAGAAAGACTCATTGACGTCATGAGCCTTTCCTAGTGGAGTTCAATAATGGAAACTTTACTGTAGGGCAGAAAGTAAATCGGTAGGCCACAGCTATGTAATAATGAAATAATGTAATTAGAGTGTATTTCACAGTACCAACGTTTCGGCCTACACTTTACATTTTTCGGGCGGTGAAAATGAACCTCTCATTTCCTGTTGATAAGTCCAGCGCAGATCAGTAAGCTAGACTCGGCCCGATGAACATGTGGACAAAAGTGCCTGCAATAGGCAGCCATTCAGAATCTTTCGTATGACTTGCTGATGTATCCGATGAAATGTATTGAAACCGACTGAGGCGCGATGAGCGAATTGTATTGCTCGTACCAATGTCTCTTTACTCGGTTGACACTTAAAGTTTCTAAATGTCCTTAAACTCATTAAAAGGCTTTTTAAAGGGAATCAAAAAACCCCTTGACTCGAGGTTTTTTTTCGGACGCTCAAAAGCCCTCAATGGTTTTCATTTCCCAGAATAAGTGCCTTGAGGCCTGGGATGTACATGTATGATGCTTGTGCCCGCTTAAAATTATTTTAAATGGTTTTTCGAAATCTACAAATCTTTATTGAAGATTGCACGAGGTCATTTTCGAGAATCGTTTATTACAGATTCCCCATACAGGTAACGTTGAAGAAAGTCATGAAAAGCAACAATTAAACTAATTACTCTAACCAAGAGGTAAATTCCGTGACTTGACATCATTCTGTGATATTCCTTTTTTCAGGTTGCTATGGACGCCTGTATGGACCCAAGGGCTATGGATACGGCGGCGGTGCTGGTGCCTTAACTATGACTCAATAAATTGCCGTAAGAGCTAATTTGGCTTTCATTAAAAAATGTGCTGCAATAGTATTGTATGCAGGGAATGCCTTATACACTATTCGTCGATTCAAATTTTACACTGTACACCAAAACCATTTGATTTAATCTCAACAAAAGCTATGGAATCCCCCCGTGTGAAGTGCAAAATGAAGTTTCATTGCCTTTTCTGCTCCAGTCAATCGGTTTACATGGTTGAAAGCTTATTTCTCAATAGCATCCCGCGAAGTTACTATTTATAGCTCACAAGGTCATTTGCATAAGATATTGATGACGTTTTAGTCACGTGACAGTCGGACATCGACACTTATTTCTACGCATTTGAGCTTATTTCAAAGTCAATTATCTTTGACCCTAGGCACATTGTTTTTAGCATGAATGATACCATACATAGAGTCAGAGAGAGAAATATTCAGAACAATTATGTAGTATTTCCAACACTCGGACATGTGCCCGATTGAATCTAACTGCCCTAGTTAGAAAGCCTGAAGCCATTACGAAACCGCATGTTTGTCCGATAGTGCCTGTAATTCAGCGTTAGGGAAATAGAGTGCAGCAGCTGCAGTGACGTCATCTTCGCGGAATGCTATTTAAACGATATCGTTGTGAATGAAGTGTTGCCATTGTCATCTTTATCAAGATCATATAGCAACAGGCCATCTTAATGAAGATTGCCATAGCAACACGATATTTTACATTTTTATTGTATTTGCTAAGACGTGTAGACATTAAAGGGCGACTATAGGCCTCAGCTAGGGGGTCAAATTGCTGGTCTTCAGGTGAATTATATGCACAGTTCGCATGATTCAGTTATTAATATCTTCTTCGTACATGCCTGAATAGTTTTGATGCACGGTGAGATTGGAGAGACCCCTATACTACTTTGTGTAACTTTGTGTAACTTTATCTTGCCTACCTGGCTACTGCCTACAGTCACCCTTTAACAAAGGTAAATTAACAAAATGCCAAATTTGCACGGGAGTTTTATTTGCGCGAATTTCACGAATAACAACAATTTGCTAATAACAAGCGCAAAACATTTTTTAGAAAGGCCAAAAGAAATTTTGCAACCTGTCAAGAAATGGATGAATCTTTAAAAGAATTTGCGAATCGCCAAAAAATTGAGGTGAAATCTCATAATGGTTAATCAACAATACATTCACTTGGTTTGGGTTATATTCAATAAAATTCGTGTGGCCCATTTTGGTTTTTATAACACCAACACAAGTCAGATTTCACCAAGTTGGTTATCGTGTTCACAATAATGTCAATTATAAACATGGGAAACCGTTGTGACACGCACTATATCCTAAAACATGCTAACCTTGGCAAAATCGTGCTTACTCTGCCAAAATTGTGCTAACTTTGCCGACCTATAATTTGTGTAAAACATCTCGTAAAAAAGTGGCAAAATGTGAAAAATTCGTACTTTTAAACCGAACAGACTTTGGAACAAATTTCGAAAACTGTTCTTTATCATCATTAAAATGTATTTCCGATGAGATGAAATTTTCTCAGAATTTCTTTAATATAATTATATCAGTGTTTGTGTTCTGATTGATATTCGAGGGTTGGCAAAGCTATCCCAGTGAAGGCAAAGTACACTCTAAACGTTTTCGGGCAACACAAATACATGTATGCACACCAAAGAGGTATTTCGGTAAACTGAAAGAGGTTTAAACTGAAAAAAAAGATATTCTGAAAAACCTCTAATCGTTTTGGAAGTGACTTGTTTTGCCCTGAATGGAGAGCCGAACTCATTAATATTCATAGTTCTAGAAGATCTGATTATCATTCAATGGAAAAGCGGTGTTCAACACTACTGGAGTTATAGCGAAAGGCCTTAGCAATGTACCCAATGCATTTAGAACGCCTATCAGTTAATCACATACTCTTGTATATTCCTCTCCTGCCTTTTATGACAAGAACACGCGTTTGGAAAAGAAAAAAAAACGAGAGCGTGAAATCGGCCACTGTTAATTATGCGAATATTTATTCAAATATTACGTGTCTGCTCTTCGATTGGCTAATGTGTTGTAAAGTCTCCGCCTCACAAAACAGGGTAGAATAGTTTACCTATTTGGCAAGCCGGTGTAAAAGAAATGCAAGTCCCCCTGGAATTTAAGTCCGGTCCTTTTGTTAAAGTGAATAGAGTCGCTGAGTTCCTTTGTTGAAGATTATGTAGCTAACCCTAACAAACCATTAACCACATTTGTTGACAATACACAGCTATTGTATTGGGTTATGCATTCCTAGGACGTCCATTCCTTTTACACCGGGATTGCCAAACTTGGTTGATTTTCAGTGCTGTTGGGCAATCGGCTCACCAAACAGGGCAAAAAATGATGCCTGTTCGGAGAGCGGCCTGCCACAAATATCCTGCCAATAGTTTTTCGCTGAAAAACCTCTACAGAAGGGCATATTTGCTGAAAAACATTTAAAGATTAAAAGGTTTAAACCTTTAAAGATTTTTACAAAGCTAAAAAACGTTTATTTCTAGAAGCGTAAGAGCAGGTTTTGCAATCCACCACACTCTTAAAATAGTAAAAATAACTATTTTTTTGCTACTCGATCAGGCCTGAGTTGTTCAAAATCACATTAGCTATATGACGAAGAAGTTAAGTCTTAAAATTGTAATGAGTTCAACTGAAAGAGATAACGTCCTATAAGTATACTTAACGTAACTGTTAGGGATAACGTGACTTTTGTGCTTTTGAACAAGCGGGCCCTGACAGTTGCCGTAGCACCGACAGTGAAGTTAAGTAGTTGTTTTAACTACATTGTTTATTGGTAACCATTTTAATGGCAATTTTTACTACCTTTTTAGTTGGAACAAATAATTAATGATTAGTTTTTACTAATTTCACAGTTGGTGCTACAGGAACTACAAAAGTAGTAGTTTTTACGAATAAATTTAAAGAGTGCAGCGGGTTTTTGAGGAGTAGGATCCACAGCATTTAATTACTTGCCTCGTTTTAATGATAATACACATTTGAGTAGACACTATACTACATGTATGTCCTCTCTTTAACTACTTTCTTAGTAAGCCATAATCGAGTATGAATGTTATTAATTTGTATTATACACTGCGGTGAAAAGTTTTTGCGATGACCCCAAAATTCCTCTCATGTCCAATTAACCTGTTTCCTTCCTAATTATTATAACAATATGGAAGTACGTTTGCCCTTGTTCTCCAGAAAGATACAATAATAGTGCCTCATTTCATCAATTTTTGATGAAAGCTTGATGCTATTTAAGTAATTATGCAGTAATTACATGTAGGCGCCTGGTGTTTCTAGTCATTTTCTGATAGTAATATCATCAGACGCCTAATTTCAATACTGCATCGACCTTCATCAAAACTTGGGCCGTGTCGAATTAGCGGAATGAGCGGATGCTGTACAGAATATACATGTAATATAATTTCATACAAAATGGAACTTAATGAATTCATTACATTTTAATTCGTTCGATACGCCACAGAGATTATTTAAAAATCGTTTTTTTACAGTCGTTAAGCCATGACTCGCAATGAGGGCATGAAAACTGGTATGTAGGGACAGTTTAGTTCAGCCGGTAGCCGTGCGCAGCGCTGTATTACCGTACCTCCTTTCGTATTCAGAGTTCAGGCATGGTGACGAGCATCGCGACAAATACTGGCTTTTCCAGGTGATTGAAGCCCAGAATCCGCTCGTTCCGCTAATTCCACATTGCGCAAAACTTGGTAACATTGTATCTTCCCAGAAAACAAGGGCAAAAGTAATACAATATTATTCCATTATTTAGGAGGGAAAAAGGTTAATTGGAAATGAGAGGAATTTAGGTTGTCCTAAAAACATTTGCAGAGTACTGTAACTGTAAATTGTTATTTCTGTTATATTTTGACTTGCTTATTACTAAGTAACAATGTTTAAAAATTATAGTTAGCTGTTTGTTCTTGAGAGTATAAATAGTCAAATCGATAGCTGGAAAGGTTTTGCCGGATGAATATATAATAATAAAGGTATTGATGGTGATGGTTCTGACCAGCAGATGTGTTTAAAGAAGGAGCAGCAATTCAGTCTTCTAGCTTAGTCTATATTAGTATGGTTATACATGATAATGTGCAACAAGAACTAGCTCACAGAAACAACGTTTACAACCAGTACTATAATTAAATCTAGCGCCAAATTTAGAGCTAATTTTTTTTTTGGAAGTGACTATTTGGCAAGCCCGGCTTACCAAACAGCGACTTTTTCTTGTCCTGAATGGAGAGCCGAACTCATTAATATTAAAGTAAAGTCTCCAGCTCGCCAAACAGGGTAGATTTTTTACCTGTTTGGCATTAAGCCCGGCTGGCCGAACAGGGTGGCTTTTTAGTGCTGTTTGGCAAGCGGCTCTCCAAACAGGACAAAAAAAATGCCTGTTCGGCGAGCGGCTTGCCAAATAGACCCGGTCTTTTTTTTACAACTGAACCAATACGTACATACTGTAGTTAGTGGTAATTTGTATGGTTTCTATCAAGTATACAATGTAGATCAATCCATACTTGTTTGTATAAAAGTTAGCTTGAACGAATTGTGATTAGTATGTCCATTAGGCAGTGGTGCCGTAGGAGAACTCAATCATATTAACCAGATTTCGCGAGACCCGAACGAACGTCGACGTACGAAGTCTATGGTGTCCTGTGCTAATTTATTTACGGGACGACACTAATAAATCGTCTTTTATGCTTGATACGAGGAATTGGGGAAAATTTCAACAACAATTTGTCGATGTCATGCATCAAACTTCGCACTTCGTTGTTCATAACACTTCGTAAAGGCTTGCGAAACCTGCCTATTACTTTATAATTCAATCGAACCACTGAGAGATCTTTGTGATTTATATTCTACTGGATCCACTCACCAATAAGATCCCAAATCCGACAATACCTGATTTGTACCACCGCCACGATGGGTAGAATCTAAACAGCCGAACACAATAATAGGCCTTTCGCAGCCATAAAAGGGGTGGGCTATCTATTCAAGAGTTAACAACGTAATCGTCATGACTAGTCATGACTCAAGGAGGATACCATGGTGACGTCACATCACGTGATCACGACCCATATTACTGATCGCTATGGCCAAACAGATTCAGTCTACTGACAGCACCAGCACTGAACACATCTCCACGGCTCACTGTCTGGTGCACTCCTGTACACAAAAACACCAATAGACATGAAATATTGCAATACCTAGTATGGATTCTTCCTGTGTAAAATAAAATTTACAGAGCAGATTAACTTCCACGAATAAAAAAGACGTTTGACGTGGCCAAAGTGCGGAAATAAAGTCTCCGCTAAAATACACTACGAAATACTCTAGGCAATGCACTACGCGATACACGGTAGAGATGCAGTTGAGTTTGTAATTGTTTTGACTTAGAAGCCCGCCCATATCATAATATATTCATGTATTCATGAAGTATGAACTCATTTCTGTCCCATACAACTCTAAGAACAGTTAATTTCTCCTTAAATCATCACCGAAACCGCGATATCCGCAGGAAGATTTCGTTATAGTGTCCGAAAATGCATGATCTTACAGGGGCGCTAACTCGACAAATAGAGGGGATCTATGGAGATCTATGAGAGTTTTAGGTCCTGCAGGTCTCGAACGTGTAAAATCTGTAAACATGCCTCCAAATCCCATTATGATAATGAAGAGATCGCCCCATATCTGGGAGACTGTTTTGAAACCATCCTAATTTTGGAAGATCGGTGCCCGGCTATTTGGTTTTAAAAACCCTATTTTTCCCCATCAAAACAGCACTTATCATTATTCAAATGATAACTTATTGTCTGAAGACTTATTTCATAGCAGAAAAGTACCAATAACTCTGATTTGATGCGAAAAATCTAACTTTATTTGATGACTTGATTTTCCCTTGGCCGTGGATCGGGTTTGTTTACAATATGCAGCTTCATCTTGTAAAAGCCGTGACGTCACCGCGGTATCCTCCTTGGTCATGACTCTACAGCGGAACTTTTCATATTACAATTAAAGACCAATTGGAAGAAACGAAGACAAGCTATCCCACCCCCCACCCCCCACCCCTTTGATGGCTGCGACCCATCGAGGCGGGAGTAAAAATCGGGTATTGTCGGGCTTGGGATCTTATTGGTGATTGGATCCAGTATTTCATGATGTGACTGCAGCGACTCTGTGTTATTCATGAATATGTCGATCCGAGCATGTGGCAATAACTTAATCAGACAGATGACCGACTTTTGGGGTTAATCATTTCACAATTGTTTATATTTCGTCTGACCACTTTGTGTTTTACCAAGTGCACATACAGAGGTATGACTCTGTCAACTCTAAATCAAATTTACTGTGATGTACTCTATGTAGATTATCACGCTTATTAATTGTGATTGCACGTACAAAAAAAGCAGTTGTGTTTAAGGAATTGATACCGAACTGGAGGTATTGGTCGTCTCGCCAAAACCGCGAACTAGAATTTAGACCAAAACTGAAGCAGAAACGAGAGGGTCCGTCAAGCATCATCATCATCTTGTGATGTCCATCCTTTTAAATTGGTTACAAGTATTAAGTAGCTTTTCAAGTATTCTGTCATAATTTCACTTTTATGGAACAGCCCATTCTTTTCATATACAACGCCTGTAGCTGAGTGAAAATCATCAGTTGTTCTATATGTGGCCTTATTACACCACACCATTGATTTTTCAAGCCTTTTAGCAGTTAAATTGTCAATGGTTGACCGCGACGCATCAAATACTGCGTGGGGTTGTGAATCTGAAATTTTGATATGATGTTCCGGACAGTCGGAAAAGTAAATGATGAAAAGTAAACTGGTAGTTGACCACGGAAATTTTTTGACAATCGACAAATTAGACAGACATCGATATTTCCTCTCTTTTCAGCCAACTGGTAGAAAAATCTCAATTGCCGAATTAGCAAAATTCAAAATTATATCTGTAGACTTGCTGCAGCAAATATTTCTTCAATAACTCTCCAAATATGTACTTGATAGTTAAAAACATACTCGCGTCTAATTGATAGGTTTGGACCCTCCAACCTATGAATATTCATTGGTGGTATTGTCTCAAGGCGCAATGAAAAAATAATTTAATTTTCGATGTGATGCATCTTATCAAGCAAAATGTTGATCTGCTTCTCAAACACAATTGAGCCTTTTCGATGAGCTTTTCTATTCAATACATATTTTGTTGATGTGTCATTTAGTTGTTATTCACATTCACATGTTCAAAACATTCATTAATAAATGTGCTTAGTACATGGAATTGGCTTTTGAATTGTATATTTCCGTTGAATCCGTGCCAACTCTCTAAGCCACCGCCCCATCATGGAGGGATATAAATTCCTGACCTCCGGGCTTTACGGGCCCGATCCAGGCTCCGAGTCATCTCGTTTTTTTTTTAATTCCGAGCTCCTCGATCGTGCGTCTAGTTAAAAAGCGCTCCTTACTGCTAAAAACGCGATAAATTTCCTAAAAATCTTAAAGTGTGCATTCGGATCTTGAAATCTTGGGGAACCGGCAGTTAAAATCTCCGTCCGATAGGCTGAAATAAGCAGACCACGTTTGTTGACCATGCTTGTTTATACGATGCTTTGCCTCAATTGAACACACCGCCAAAAAACTGATATATGATGCTTGAAATCAATCCATCGTAGGCCAAGTAGTATCTCTGGATCCAAATCCACGAATCAGTCAGATAAGCCATGGGATGGGCGTTTATGTGAGGAAATATGTGACCCTTCACAGCAAAACCAGGCGCACGTCGCACAGAAGATGAGCCTAAATGACACCAGGAGATAATGGAAGAAATTGATGTGCTCATATTTCACAAAAGGCAGACAATAGAGAAATGAACAACCAGTCTCTCTCAACCTGCCAAGCTCAGAGCGACATGCGCCTGATTTTGCTGTGACGGGTCACATATGTTATCCAGAAGTATTAAGGTAGCAGGAAGGGTTGGGCGTTTGTGGTTTCTGAGTCTGAGGGGGTTGGTGTCTGTTGACTGTGCTTTAAGAGAGACTAGGCATGGCGCCAGTCTCTCTTAAAGCACAGTCAACAGGCATTTGGTCTCAGTATTTGGGTTTTGATTGCCATGACTGTACCCCTGTAAAAGTCAGAGGAGGAGAAGTTTGGAATGATGAAAGCATTGAAGAAGAAGAAATGTTATTATTGAGGAAAGCAAAATTTATTATGAGACTAGAAGGCAGTGTCCTGACTTGATTATTTTGAAAATGGCGGTCTGAACACATTAAAAGGTGGAACATGGCATTTTATCGACTTTGAAGTGCTCCGCAGTTAAAGGGAGACTATAGGCAGCAGCTAGGTAGGCAAGATAAAATCATACAAATTTGCCAATAGGGTCAGTCATATCTCTAGGCATGGCGCTAGTCTCTCTTAAAGCACAGTCAACAGGCATTTGGTCTTAGTATTTGGGTAAGTACAGAATCAAGGCAGCACAGAGAGCAATGATTGAACGATGCTGTGGACAAGTCCAAGGATACTGCATCAGTCACGACCAACTTCTCATCAGAAAGCGTCACCACCAGCATATTCAATGTTCAGTTCCAACCTGTACCAGTCCAATGCACGCCTGTCATGGTCAGCAGTGGTCAGCTTAGCGCGATATGGAACATTCTTCCGAAACTCAAGCGAGGGAAGTCTGCTCATTTGCCTATCTCGCGCACTGCTCCTTCTTGTCAAACATCGTAGTGAAATCGTGGTACAGTGGGGCGTCCTCGAGGATTGCAGCTGGTCGGACAGACGTGAGGTGGAATGTGGGCGGCTGCACTTCTTCGTTGATGTGCGATGGCAGATAGCACAGTTGTTGCGTTGCATGACAGCTGAAAGTGAATGTGATATCATAGAACTGAGGCGTTTGCAATGAGACTATAGGTGAAGTAGAAGCAAGGAGTGAAATGGGCCATCTTCCAGTGACTAATATACAGAGTAAGGGCCCTGGGTGTTGTTAGATTCAGCATTGAATGTATTCCTCGTACAAGCGTGAATAGTGTGGACATACAGTGAGAGGTGAGAGACCCCTATTGACTACTTCCTGTAACTTTATCTTGGATATTATATTAGTATTGAACTTCTAGCCATGGAATATGAAGAAATTGAAGTTGTAGGCATGGAATATGAAAAATTATTCAACGGTGAAAGACATTATTCCATGAGGCTTTGACGTGATCGCAAAGGACGCGACGTGATTGGTTCACATGCTAATGAGGTATGATAATGATAATTACCTCTATAAATGCTACTTGGATAGCGACTGTGTCGTTGACTGCAACAGTGGTCTATGTCAATGTGTACCTGTAATGTCAATGAAGTATGATGAGGTGATGACGATAGTGCAATTATTAAATATTGGCAAGAGATCATACTGCAACATAGGTCTTGTTTTTGACAGATGACTGTGCGACATTCCCATTGGGTCTTGTTAGAGTCAGCGCTGCATGTATTCCTTGTACAAGCTTGAATAGTTGTGACGGACTTTGAGGGGTGAGAGACCCCTATCGGCTACTTCGTCTAACTTTATCTTGCCTACCTAGCTGCTAGCAATAGTGCCCCTTTATCAAGACTGAAACCCACTGTGTGGGGCTAAGAAATTACCTTTATAATCCTAGTTGGATAACCACTGTGTAGATGATTTGAAGAGTGCTCTGTGGATGTGTGCCTGTAATGTCAATGAAAGTATGATGAGGTGATGACGATAGTGGAATGACGAAATATTGGAAAGAGATCTATTCCTAGAAGAACATATGTCCTGTTTTGACTAGGTGGCGCATTTTAGAATCAGCAGTGAGCACTGTGTGTAACATGGTGGAGGCAGCGGAGATAATAACTGTGTCGAAAGTATTGTTATAGGGCCTTCCCTAGGCCCATGGGGTTAAATTTACAATCCACGATTGAAAAGACGTAGTTTGATCGCATTCAACTATAAATCCATTGAACAGTTGTGTTCCTTTAGTCAACCGATGACCTTTTGTTGGGCCATGATCGGGGATTGTAAACTGTAAATGTATTATGGACTGGGAGACGGGGGAAACACAAGTGAAATAGACCAAAACAAGTGATTTTGGGGCTTTGGTTTAGACGCATGCCCCACATGCGCCATGCGGGATTATACGGTTCATGTGAACTTGTTGACATCTACATGATCTAGTGCTGTTATTGGTCATGGTACATGGTAGGCCTAATCATCATGGCTATATGTTTCAGGAAAAGCGCGGAGTAAAATGAACTGCCGATGAATAATGATGCTGTTCATGTTTACCATGTTTACTAGTACATAGCCATAGGGTATGCACTGGCCAGTGCACTTTCTGCACGTCGTCATGGTCATGTACGTGATACCGTAACCTTGCATTGTTTTTTGAATGCGCATGCTTTTTGGGCAAAATCACTTGTACCAACACTAATGAATAATGTCTTCTTATCCCTATGACTCCATACACAGTGAGGGCATTGTCCCATTCCCATCAAATGGTAACTTATTGTACCGTATTAGGGTGGAAGTCGGGGAGCAGATACCTACCGTTGCACGCCTGTCATAATCAGTAGTGATGAGCTTGGCGCGATATGGAACATTCTTCAGAAACTCAAGCGAGGGAAGTCTGCTCATTAGCATATCTCGCGCACTGCTCCTTCTTGTCAAACATCGTAGTGAAATCGTAATGGAAAACGTCTGGCTTTGCGCCAGACGTTGAGACTAATAAGTGAAGAACTAATAGGTAAAGAACTTCTACTTGCGCGAGACTGCTCTGATAAAATTATCATTGCAGAGACTACGGTGACGTACACATATATTTTTTACAATCAAAAATGCCCTCAAAAGACGACATGGAATGATTATTTTATTGATATTTCCTACTATATACCTTCCAATTATCACTTTATACAAATAGATCGGCGTTAGGTCGCATGCTTTTCTTTCCTGGTGACACTATAAAGCAAAATAGTTGCAACCCCGTAAATGCGCTATAAGTCCAATAATAAGTGGCGGGTGACCCGTTATAAATGTTTCGCCAGCTTCGCTTTTTTGCCGCTACGCGGCGCGTTGGGCCCTTGCGTCCAGGAACATGAGATGACTCGAAACCTAACTAGGCCTCCATACACTGCATGACAAAAGTCATTTCGTGGCTTGTTTCCAAAAAAATGTTGCAATGTGTATACGATTGGAACTTTTGTTACATCTTTTACAAAAGTCATTCAGTGTGTATTCACTCAGTGACCTTTGTGGGCATGTTTACCCCTGTGGAAAGCCTGTGGAAAGCTGTGGACAGCTGAGTTGAATATGTTCAATTTTTGGAGACCTGTTGCTCATGGGACAGGAAGATGGCTACGTGGTATTTAGAAAAAACATCAAGATTTTGTGATCTTTGGGGGGTGCAAGAATGTCTTTTCAACGTCAAGTCCCCTCTGTACCACGATAGGAAGGAAAAGAGGAAAAAGACAGCCGAAATCGCTACTGAATTGGACGTCACCGGCAAAGTTCACATTGGTAATGTTGGTAAATATGCATCGACCAATTTCAATACACGTTTACCCAAGAAATAAATGAACAAAATATATTAATATCCAGTTTAATATTATTTGCTTGGAAGACAATACAAGAACATTGGATGTAAACCCTGTGATTTGGATTGCAATTCATCTACTACTTATGAATCTATGTTGGTCGTTTAAATTAGAATGAGAACAGAGCAAATCGCACGCGGAGCCACTTCCCTTTGCGTGGTACACAGGCTATAGTCCTATAGTCCAAAGATTCTGAGGCAAAATGTAAATCTCATTCATGTTGATTATACTTGAGTGCTTGTACTGTTTTAATACCCGCCGTTGTTTATGCTAACAGCAGATGACGCAATCAAGAAAATCGCATTCGTCTGGTTCGTCTTCGCCGAAAGATGACAATGAGAGACAGACATACCGATGCGACCAGTTCGGTGTCTGCCATGGTTATTAAGTGTGACGTTGGTGTAGAAGAGTTTTGGTCATTGTTGACGTAGAATGTCATGAATGTGTAGTGACCAGTCAATAACTGTGGAAAGTCACAAAAATATTTGTGGCAAATGGTGATTTCTGTGGCCTGTCGGGATCATTTTGTAGCAAATGTGCGCTACATTATTGACTATTGTCGAGTGTCACCTGGAAACATATGTCGCAGTTGCGTTTTGCACGTCCACATGTCTATCAGTGTGTGGAGAAATTTCGACTTCTGTGGAATGTCACCAGAATGTCTTTTGTCGAAGGTCACTTTTGTAGCACCTGATTTCTACTTTTGTCATGTAGTGTATGAAGGCCTTAAGGCCCGGAATTGAAATAGACTACTTAACCATCAGTTGTTATATTTGCGCCCTGACACCTCCCGTGCAATTATTAGTTTGAATTAATACACTTGATTCCGGGGAAGTTCGGAACACTGGTTTCCCACACTGGCTAAATGCCCAGTTTTCGCCAGCACCAGCACCGGAGGTTGCCTAGGTACTTTTGCAGAATTGCGCCACCTGGAAGAACAGATTCAGATTCAGATTCGTTCTGAATCCTCCAATTAGCATGAATAGATCCAAAAAGGATTTCGCATCGCGACTGAGATTCAGTAATGAGAGCGGGATTTCATGTTTTGAAATTCGCTTTTGGCTTTTTCATCATGTCCCCTCGGCTTGCAAATCTGTTTGCATTGTTTCAAGCCAGTTCACGGTGTAAAATTGTACATTTAGGGCAATTTAACGCAATTTCCTACCATTGACTGATTCACGGAGGCAGTTTGTTGACAATGCCATACGTCGTCTCACCGGAAGATGCGAACAACATCAGTCTTGAAGAAGCAACTTAGTGACAGTGGACAATCATGATGAAACTGTCGACCATCTCCAGTAAATTTGAACCCAGTCAACCGATCGAACGCCATAGTCTTTTACAGTTTGTTGATTGAGAAGAGATGCCCAACATTATTGATGACGTCCTGCACTGACATGTAAGCGGGTCACCCTGGGTGGAATGGTTCTCGGAACGGGATAGCGAAAACTCAGTTTCACCATACGTGCGGGTACAGTCGAGAGTTGTGCACAGCCCAATGAGAAAGCTCACGTCATGAATTTCAATATTCATGACACAAACATAATTCGTCCATAAAAGTATGCATTATGGACTTATGTAGGCTATTTTAAATTATTTTAATTATAAATAAGCAGATGGTTAAGTGCAGGTATGCACCGATACATGTAACTATAAATGATAGATAACCATCACTAGAGTGTAGGCCAACTCTAATTTCATCGATCTAAGACCAATATATGATTACTTACTACGAAATTGAAGAAAGAAACCGTGTAGAAGTTTGAAGCGTCCTAGGATAGAATGTCCGGGGAAGAAAATACTCTACAATGCGTTTTTACTTCCGAGTTATTGACTGCTATGTCCCTTACAGAACCATATAGGCCTACCATAATTTGCCAGAATACATTAGGGCCGACACCTATTGAAGGATTATCTACTTCTGTACCGAACCAGTTTGTAAAAGGACGATAGGGCAACCGGTTTGGTATTGCAATCTATTTGATTTCTGCGCAACCAAATTGAATGCATATATATTGAATCTCATCAAACGAGCATGTGCTTTGTAGCTCGAATTCAATTTCATAACCGGTCTTATATCGGTGGACTAGAGTACATTTGATGCAGGGATAAATAATCCTCAAATATATGACTTTGTCAAACTCTGATAGGGAGGGATTTTAATACAACCGCTTAGTCGATCAAATTATTAAAGTGCTAACTACATTTTGATTAGGAGAAATTCTTGCACAACCGCTTATTCGATTGAGACAAGAAATCGTCAATGTTGACAAATATATTTGTTAAAGACGACTGATGTGGAATGACTTTATTAAACATTGATCAGTGTTGATAGAAATGAATTTGGTATGATCGAGACATGGAAGTGCTACTTTCCATTTGTCTGTAATGTAAGTTGGCTTTATTCAACTTTGATAAGGAGTTACATGTGTTGCAGTACGATCTCCTATTCGATTCAGACACGGACATGCTATTTCGCAATCGTCGGTTATGGAAAATGCCTGTTTAGGATGGCTCTGTATCCTTGGATGTCGGGGGGAATCTGAGAACAACCGATTATTCGATCGAGTGCTACGTTGAAATTGTGAATTTTAACAAATACTTTAGGAAGTGACTACTTGGCAAGCCCGGCTTACCAAACAGCGACTTTTTCTTGTCCTGAATGGAGAGCCGAACTCATTAATATTAAAGTAAAGTCTCCAGCTCGCCAAACAGGGTAGATTTTTTACCTGTTTGGCAAGCCCGGCTGGCCGAACAGGGTGGCTTTTTAGTGCTGTTTGGCAAGCGGCTCTCCAAACAGGACAAAAAAAGATGCCTGTTCGACGAGCGGCTTGCCAAATAGACCCGGCCAATACTTTATCTACTCACGGCAGGACGTCTGCATGTTGGGCGACTTTATTCAACGTTGATAGCAAGGTTCGATAGAGATGTGAAACAGTTACTTTGCAGTCGTCGATTTTGGCAAACAGGTATTTTGCACGACTCTGTAATGTTGGTTGACTTTATTCAATTTGGTAGGGATTCAGAACAAACGCTTATACGATTGAGACTTGGGAAAGCTACTTTATTCTCGTCAACTTTGGCAAATATCTGTTCAGGACGATTCAATGTTCGACGACTTTATCTAGCTTTGATATAGAGGAAGTTAAGTGTATTCAATCGAGACCTGGAACAGCTACTTTGCAGTCGTTAATATTGGCAAACAGGTGTTTAGGACGACTATACGTAATGTTGGTTCATGACCTTATTCACTTGATAGGGATTCATAACAACCGCTTATTCGATTGAGATACGGAAATGCTATTTTGCAATCGTCAATTTTGGCAAATATCTGTTCTGGACGACTTGATATTGGATATCTTTATTCAACTTGGATAGGGAAGAATCTGAGTTTAATCAATTATTCAATCGAGACATGGAAAAGCTACTTTACAAATATCTATTTTCATTGGCAAATACCTGTTATGACGACTGTCACACTGGATGACATTATCCAACTTACATAGCGAGGAATTTTGGTATTATTCGATTGAGACGAGGACGTGCTACTTTGCAGTTATCTACCATCACGTGAGCTATGATTTGGAGTAATTTCAGAACAACCGCTTATTCGATTGATACAGGGAAATGTTACTTTGCAATCGTCAATTTTGACAAGTATATGTTCAGGACGATCAACTAAACGTTGGGTGACTTTATTAAACTTTGATAAGGAGGAAACTTGGCTTCACACATTTTTTGAATAAGACATCCTACTTTACCGTCGTCGGCTTTAATACCTGTTCACGACGACCATGTAATGGCGGCTGGTATAATCGGGCGACGCACAGGTGACAAAATTCAACTGTGAACTTGAGAACAGAAGAACAATTTGACTAAAACCTAAGTAACATAGGGCTTTGTCACTGGATGCTTAGTAGTGCTTTGGCTTCATTCCATCAATGTATCACGTTAGTTGCAGCTTATTGGAAGATGTACACAAGCTCTTGAAATAACGATGAATCTCGTAAAGGTTTGTATGATGAGTGAATACTTTTCTCTCATTTGGCACTACAGGGTGTGTAAAAAAAACCGCAATACTAGCACCTTTTGTTTTAATATACCAAATCAAAGCCGTTACTTCTCCTCTTACAAAATGGATCTTGCCAGTCACCAAAACTGGAAAAGGCGCGTTTCGGTCAAAAGGTGTCATTTCCCCCCCCCCCCCTCCCCTCCTTCAGAAAAAAGAGCTAGCTAGGCCCCTTATCAGGTAGGAATAGACAGGATAATATTTTGGACAATCAACATGATGGTGCACATATTTTTCATCACGTTTTTAGGATTTTTTCAGTTTCTTTTTCTGGTGATGCACATTTCTTTTCAGGTCCTCATTCTGTGTTTTATTGTCGTCGCAACAACAAATGGAGGTAAGCAATCTCCTAGCATCGCCATTGGTAACGGTTGCTTAGTGATAGTAGCGCCGTTTACTCTTAAACCGGAAGAGGCAGCAACAATCTTGTCATTAGAGGCGCTGATTTCGTTCCTTACAACGCCTCTAGAACTAGTAACTTGCTACCATCTTGAAAAGCAGTACCGCGGATATAGTACAGGAAAGAATCTTTCTTATTATAATGACGCTACGCATCACCACTAAGCCTGCAAAAAAATATTGCTACACTACGCTACGATACAATTATCTTAAAACCCACCAGTAAGTGTCAGATTTTATTTATAAAGTTCATATTATTTTCTTGATTATTATTAAAATAAAGCGTTTTATGAGAGAAAGTGGCACTAATTCGGCCTGAATAAGATTTTCAGTCCAAACTGGTGATGCAGTGGATGACGTACGATTATCAAAACCCTGAATTTCAGGATGCCGACATCCAAGATGGCGGCAATTGATCAATTCCAGTGTCTGAAATTTTTTATTTCGGCACTGGGGCGAGTTTGAGGCAGCAAATGGTAGCTAGTCCTCTCATTGGGAGATTGGGAGGCAGGGGAAGGTGCTGGGAAGTAAAAGGGGGAAGAAATACCAATGTAGTAAGGCGTATTGAAAAGAAAGAAAACATCTTTATTTTAGCACAAATTTAAAACCTGCCATGTGCCCAGCTAGGCCTTTTATTAGAAGAACAGGAAGTTTGTAGTTTGTTACATTTTCGCAGCCCACAAAAATGCACTTTAGGGAATATTTGGAGGGGGGGGGGGGGGTAACGTATTGTCTTGATGGCTCAGTTCGATCATGCACTCACAGGCATTATTTCATCTCCAGGTCCTCATCAAGAGTGTTTAAACGGACTCCACGATTGTGACAAGATCAACGGAGTATGTATCGACAACCAAACCTCGTACACGTGTGCGTGTAACCCAGGTTTCACTGGAGATGGAAAGACTTGCGCAGGTAACGAATAAATATCGGCCCGGGTTATTTGGCAGACCTATGAGAGAATAGTTATAAATTCTGTAGTTAGATGACGCTGGAGTATCAAGCTCAAATAAAAAATTAAAACTCAGGTTTTCTCGTATTTCACAGCTCTCCAGCGCCACCAAACTGTATGTTAAAGAACTATGCACGGTGTAAGGTCTACCAATTAACCGCAACCATGAATACCAAAGTCATGACCTGCGTGACCAGTCCTGCAAGGATCCCTGAACGAACATTTGTTGCCCAAACGAGCCCTTTACACCCGCCAATTTGTATATACCTCTTGGTCCGGATTCCTGATCGTACTCTCTCTATATAACCCTTGTCATTTCTAGAAAATAGATATGCGCAAGTGTCCATTGCTGATCACATCGTCTTCCCAAACGGTACATGAACCTCCCCCCCCCCCCCCCCCCATCTACCCTGATCTTGAGGGCAGATGGGAAAAGTTTCCCCTGAACGCGATTGTGGATGAATCGCGCAGCACATACGATCGCAAGGCAAAATATTGTGTTGGTTCGGGCATAGTTTTTCAAGTAACGACTGGTTCGGGCTGGATACGATGAAGCAGAAGAGAGCAGAGTTGGGGCGTGTGCGTTCTCGCAATCAATCTCACTAAAAACCTGACCTAATGGTACAAACTTTTTTTTGACGGATTTTCACTTGTTTAATTTTGCCCCCCCCTCCCCCACCCCTGACATAAACGTATTATTGTCTCACCAGATGTCGATGAATGCACTACAAATAATCCCAATCACAAACACCGGTGTGTGGCAAATGCAACGTGTTGGAACACTTTTGGATCATATTACTGTACATGTCAGGCCGGATTCAAGGGTAACGGTGAAATATCTTGCGATGATATCAATGAATGCGACCCAAGTAAGTCATACTACATGTTCATCAAGAATTTATAAAGACTAAGTATTCGGAAGCAGTACTACGGCATCTTATCTGGCGCTCGAAACCAAGTTTAAAAATCGGGGTTTTCGCAAAATAATTCGACTTCTATTCAATAGCTATCGCTACTATTGACGGGTTGTCGCTTGCTCCTCGATTAGTAGTCATTATAAGGCTCATACGGAAATGGTATTTTAACGAGGATTTCTGAAGTCACAAATTCATAGCCTTAATACATTAATTCCTTCATGCTAATTTTCAATAATTTATTCAACCACGTGACAGATTTTAATCTGAGAGCAATATGATTGGCTCAAACGACACCATATCAGCATGCCGTGTGCGAGCAGATAAACCTTCCGCGAAGCCGAGATACAGATACACATGTATAGTGCCGGTAGTTTTCAAATAACATGAATTATTACAAATGTTACAGTAAGTATTTTACCTGAAATGGAAGAAAAAGAATGCTTTATCGACTGTGACTAGAGAGGACTGGTATGGACCTCAGGTTCACTTCGTATATCAATTGATTTTGTGGCGTTTTTTGACGCACCGTGTACGATAACTCTAATATGATTACAGCAGACATTTTCTTGACAGGTGTGAACTATACGGTCACGCTATATATACATGATGGCAAAACATCAGGCAGCAGAGCAGAAATTTCTGTGACACTTGGCGGATTAAAAGAAATCACTGCCCCTTGGTCATTAGGGACTCAATGGGACACCACGCGGTAGGTCCATTTTACTAGACTTTTTGTTCCCCGGTCCCCAAGCCTCAGTTTATAGGTTGGAGGCTGGGCAAAGACAACCGTCTATAAATAGCTCTTCTGATTGAGGTTTTATACATCTATTCAGAAGTAGAGCCCATCGACGCGTAATGGCATGACGTTTTAAAGTGACTCTTGAATGAACATGGGTCAACAAAATAATAGATTTTATATTGAATTTTCCCAGATTTCGGGATTATTAACGTAAATTTGCAAAAAATGTTTAAAGCCCTCTCTTTGGAAATAACTTGTTCTTTCTTGAATCGACTGACACGTTACAAGTGACAACGTGAACTCTATTTAAATTATATGAAAGCCCAACCTTTAAAAAAATACATTTTTATTATTCTTACATATGTTTCAGGGTCTCACAACGTACTATAACCACTTCGACAGCTCTTGGCTACATACAGAATATTACCCTGTTCAAGTCAAACACGGGTACTACCAACGATGACGGGCTAGACTTAGTCAAGGTAAGCTACAACACCATCATCATCAGCATCAGCATCATCGTCATTATTATCAGTATCGGCAACATCATCTATCGGTATTATGTTATTTGAAGTTTCTAGTTCATATTGACCTCGTTTAATATGTTTCTATAACATTCATTACGTTTATTTGCTCTTCTCGGATCTGGCCTATCTACCCCCAGGAAAGCTGTTTGTTGGGCCGATGTTATCACGATTTGCCCTGATAACCCTTTTGATACATGTAACACAAAAATACAGGCCTTCGTACGAGTGGGTTTTAGTCAATCAGGATAATCAACGGTGTGTTTGGCTCGGCCTAAATTCTTTTGACGGCGAGGTAAGGGGAAAAATTGCGTAATCTGTTATATATCAAATAGATATGTTTTACACCCGTAGGGTGGATATGTTTTGCACTCGGGTATGCAGGTATTTTCCACCCGGAAGGAAACTTTTTCATCTAGACGAAAGTTTCTTTAAGCCGAGTGTGTTAATTAAAGAAAAAAACAACAAAAAAATCACGTAATGCAGAAACGTAATGCGTTGCATGTATGGGCCACCATAATAATAGATTTTAGATTGAATTTTCCCGGATTTCGGGATTATTAATATGAATTTGCAAAAAATGAATATCGTGATTTGTTTTCATCGAAAAACACATACATAATCAGCCGAAAAAACTCGTGAAAATCGTTTTTTTTCTTCAGCAATTTCCAATAGGCGCAAACATTACTGTTCACAGCACTTTGAGAGGGGACTTCCGGTCCTCGCCCTTTTTGCGGGGGGGGGGGGGGGGCTGTACATGATGAGCCAGTGCGCCGCACCCAGCCTTAGTTTCTAAAACTCAACGTCATTTTTACATATCTCATAGTTTGAACCGAGCTCATCAACTTGATGTTTATTTTTTCAGGTAACGGTAAATGGCACAGGCATGGATCGTAGTGATACATTTCTTTGTCCTGCTCCTTTTTGCAACCTCAAATGGCCGAATCTTAGGGTTACACTGAACAATTCAGGTATGTCAAGACTACATGTGGTTCAGTACGGTAATGCCTAAGGTTTAGATAACCACAGCAATTTTGCGTAATGAGCCAAAAGTTAGTTGGTTTTTTTGCCCATTCCGGTATAGGCCATCGATCCCCATGAATGTTGTATCGTTGGAGTCGATGCGATCAAGATTTGTCCTAATAACTCTTTGGACAATCCGTGGAGCAGTGGGAATTAAGACCTTTGTGCGTGGGGGCTTTGTTTGAAGACTAGACCGTGAATTGGGCTCAGGGCCGAATTCTTTAAACTTCGTGGTATAAGGGGCACAGAACGTAATGATCTTATTTCTCGGAAAGATCGTTTGATTACATTACCGATGTCGGCCCCCTATAGTTACTATTCAAAGGCATACGTTTCAGGACCTATGGTTGTGGTCGTAGAAACACTAAAAGATAATATTTTAACAAAGTGGTTGCATTTCATCTGTTGGCGATATCACATATAGATTCAATTTCGAGTTATAGATTAAGTCGTGAGCATTCCAATTCCGATTTGATTGACGGAGTGACGACTCCAAATTTCCCAATGAGAGGATAGCTGCTGCGGAGCAACAGTACGCTAGTATCACTATGCAACCGCTACCAATAGCGAGGCTTGGAGATTGATCAACTCCAATGCATAGTTATTCGGTTGTTAACTCCAATATTGTACCTCGAATGCTGAGCTGCAATCAACAAACCTAATAACAATCTCTTCTCGCCGATTTTCAAACGGGATAAAACACTTCTTTATTTCATTTTTTTCATAGGCGTTAACTACACTGTCACCATCATCGTAGAGAGAAATGAGGGCCAATCACCAGGAAACGGGGAGCTTTTCATCCAACTTAGCGGACTAACTGAAAGCACGACAACTACGTCGTTAGGGAAAGAGTGGAGCAACTTTGCGTAAGTCTCGTCCTCCTCTTAAAAAAAGACCTTTGAAAAACACTCAAGTGTTTTCGGCCAAAATAAAGATGTATCCCACATCTGCTTAAAAATAGGATGTAAGTGCACCATTATGTTCCTGTCCAGAACTTTTCCACGTAAAACAATAAAGCCTGGACGTGGGTGTGAGTGTGCGTGTGCGTGTGTGCTTCTATGCTCACTATTTTTGTAGCGTATTGAAAATTACTATGAGATTAGGTTTTTTTCGAGCTTGCGATTTGGCAAATAAGTAATTAGCATCCCTTGCAAATGATACATTCCTGCTGGTGACTGATAATTTGAAGCGAAGCGATACATCGTACCTGTATAAGCATTCTTCTTTTCAATACGATATCCGTATTCTAGCTTATCATCCACATTCTCTTTTCAGTGTATCACAAGGCCATGTTATTCATCCAACACCACTTGGCTATATACAGAGTATTACGCTAAAGAGGCCATCGCCAAGTCTAGACAATGCTGCCCGCTACGCTTTTTTTAGAGTAAGCTTCATTTACTACACTCTTATATAGGTTTTTAGCTCTTGAAAAATACCTCTGCGAAGTACATACTGTATTCGTGTTGACCAAAAAACCTTTGATGGTTTTTCAAAAGCTCATACTTCTCTCTTTCCTAGAGTGTACCAGTGATTAAGAGCGAACCCAATTCCCGAGGGCAACACGGCAACTGAGTTTGCCAGTTCTATATATCTATCTGTCTCGCAGCCTTGCGGCCAGTGGCACCTCTGCAAGGCGGATTTAGCTCTCCGGTCTTTCTTCTCGTCTATCATTTTACATCGTCTTAGTCAGCCGCGTCTGAAATTGCCTTCTTCTGTGCCATGAAGGATGGTGTTCGCCAGGGATCGAGTTGAAGAAGAAAAAAAACCCATACATTTTACGGATGTAGTTCAATTAGAAAGAGAAAATGTTTAATCTGGTAGACTTGTTCATCCTGTTTACATTAAATGATCATAATATTCTGAAAAAAGGAATCTTCAAACTGTGTCATTTGTCACCAAAACAAACATGTGCCCAGATAGTGCTGAACATTTTCATGGAGTAGTTTGTTTGTTGTCATGACAACGCGTGCAAACTACACTCATGAATGGGACAGCCCCCCCCCCTCACCGTCCCCCTATTGAATTATACGGGCGTGGATGCTCAAAACAAGTGTTGTAACTGACGCGGCGTCAACCTAAATTGACGTTAAGCCTAACTTTGAACAACCAGGCCCTGGATCCATTGTTCAAAATAAGTTAAATCACTAGCATAATATTATCCATCAGTGTAGTCTGTTGAACTTAACTCTAAGATTAAGTTAGCACGAAGCTAGTTTATTTTGAACAGCTGGGCCCTGAACGTTGTTATAACTCACACACCTTGGTCGTATTCTTGCAGATCACCGTGCAAAGCCCAGTTATGAAGAATGAAGCCGTATTCCAATGTCCTGTTCAACCTTGTGAAATTCGCCTTCCTAATACTACGGTGACACTACGTAATTCAGGTAACGTCTTGGTTGCATATCCTTCGCCTAGGCCGTAGTGGACATAAATTCCGATTTATGCTCTAGAACATCATCATTTATGTTCTAGAACATGATTTGACCAATAGGAGAACACGAATGCTGTTCTAGGCCGTTAATCAACCAATAACTGACTAGGAATAATGGTCTAGAACATACATCAGCCAATGAGAGTACAGGAATTCTGTTCTAGACCGTAAATTCACCAATCACTGACTAGGAATAATGGTCTAGAACATAAATTAGCCAATCACAGTACAGGAATTCCGTTTTTGATCATTAATCAACCAGTCGCTGAACAGGAATTGTGTGGGTTTTTTTTAGAACATAATTCAGCCAATCGCAACCATCATTTCAAGCATTTTGTATTTCCATGAAAACGTTTTGCCCATCAGGGGCATTATGGCGCATATCACTGTACCTGAAAGAGACCACATGATCAATGGTTTCTAAGCCGACCAACGTCTGTTACTCTTGAAAGGGTCACTCGGAATCCAAAGCTCTTTCACTAATCCACTGTAATTTCATAGAGCAGCAAGTTTTGAATTCGTGGTGATGAACTGGCCGAGTCGTTACGAATTAGTTTACATTGTCGCAGCGTCCGTTTTTCTATAAGATCGATCAGAACTGGACGAAAGCATTTATTTCTAACATGTGTAACACATAACACCAGATACAACTGACTGCAAAATGGAACGTGAGTTCCTCTGTAATTATAAGTTCGTGATTGGTTATTCATATTGGCGAGATTTGTGGAAACTCGGTAGTCTCGTTTATCGTTCTGGTGAACTGCACTGCGATGCACAGAACAAATGAAAACGTTGGCCTTTTACTTATAAGTTACTTTTCTGTTTCAAGTTTCTCCGAGCAATTTCTCCGAAGTGGGAATTGAACCTCTTCCTGTGTGTGGGGCAGAAGCTGAATGTTTAAATACTCTAGGATCCTATAATTGTAAATGCAAACAGCTAGGTTACACCTGGAACAACTCGAAGTGTGAGGGTAAGTACTGTCGGGATCAGTACACAATTGAATCTGCTATAGGGTCCGTGTACATTTTGTCCTTCATATTTTCAATGTCATAAGTGAATTTTAGAAAGTTCCAATTTTTCTAAATTGTTTTAATAGCGTTTGCGTGATACATGCCAGAATATGACACGATTCGGGGCCGTGTTTACTGGCTGTGAGAGAATATCTTTCCGACCCCGTAGAATCTAGAAAAGGAGTTCCTATTTCAAAAGCGACCTGAATCGTGTTAGTTGATATCATTCATAAATAATAAAAGCCTAAAATGATGTTTGCAAACCAAATAACTAACATTCCAGGCAGTATTTCGGAATGACAGGGCTTTTTTAAAAATTCTCATTGGTACCACTGAACAGTTAATAGTGATCTCATCAGCCCTGTCACGAGTATCGGAGGTTTTCCGACCTCTTAACGGTTTCTCCAACATTTTCCCATCCGATTTTTCCGACAAAAGTCCTACATTGTCCGACTTTTCCCTGAAAGGTCGAATTTCGAGAAAACTGGTGAAAAAAACTAAGGCTTCCCAAAATATGGCATTAAAGATCAAAGGCCTCTGTTGAATGAAGTTAATGAGGTGACCTAATTGAGTAATTTGATTAGTATTCACACTTTGGGTCACTCTACTTGTTTGGCTCACACCTCATTAACCCCTATTTTGGGTCGCCCTGATATTTTTCACATGTTTCCACGGATCCACGGCCTGATTTATGGCATCCGCTTTCGAGCACAGGAAAACCTGGCCAAAAACTGATGACGTCTTACACAAAACTTGTCATTCTCGGTGAATCGTGGTTCTCAAAACAGGATAGCGAAACCTTACTTATTGCAAAAGCACTGGATGAAAACCCAGACCCTAAATAATGTTTTCAATAAATAAGGTTTGATTCGGTTAAATAGATTGGCAGTTGTTGCCGAGACCTGGCGTTGAAGCAAATTTAGTCCCCTGTAGAATGAGCCATACTTCGTTGTTCAAGAATTTTGAGCCATCGGTCCATCCTAGTTCCACGCATGGACAATAATGTCTATCTTATGTTGATGCCTTTTGTCAATAATTTCAGATGTAGACGAGTGTGCAATTCGTAGGAGCTGTGGTATGTATTTTGTTTAATTGATCAAAAGAAGTAGTTATTGTGGGCCATCGTTTAGGAAATTCAGGTGCAAGCAAAAACAATTTGAGTTTTCTTTCTTTTCCAAATCATTTGTGGGCGCTTTGTTTTTTTATATTGCGAATAACATTGATTCGTGAAAAAAAAATTGCTTACGAATGTTTTTTTGATTTAGCAAAACTGATGCATTTTCCTTATCCACCATGTAAAAGTGAAGTTTTTTTTAGAAATTGTTGAGAATCGTATAAAAAAGGTGGAGGACGTGAATCATATACATGCATACATACATAAGTATTTCTAGAAAGCACATGATAATCATCCGTGAAAGTAAAGGCTAGCACCAAGAATTCATAAAGACTTTGGAACTTCAGAAATCAGAAAAAATACTCAAAAGGGTGGATAAAAGTTTCCTGAACCGGGAAACTAAATGTTATTGATTCATTGAAAAGATATTACCAAGAAGAACAAAATCATACCTTATTCAGCTCAGAACACCTTAAGATAAAGGAGATGCAGGGCATTTTGGCTAAAATACAATATTTATCATTTAAATTCCCTTGCTATGGCGTGATAATGTGCATTCTTTGTCTCAGAGGGGTTTTAGAAATTCGTTAAAAAACCATTTCATTATTAGCCTAATAATCGCTGCCAAACGAGTTATACTATTTGAGCGAGTATTTTGTGACAAAAATCAAGCCAAAACAACCAGCCAATAGTAGTGATAGCCATTGAATAGAAGACGAATAACCTTGCAAAAGCCCCCTATTGTCAAAATGTGGGTCCTAGTGCTAGTTAATATGCTGTAGTATGGTCGAAATTATTAGTCTTTATGAATTATTGTACTTTCTGATAGAAAGTAAGAACCTCAAATGAGCTCATGGAAATCCACTCCTTTGCAGCAACAAATGCTACATGCACCAACACCGTTAGTTCGTACATTTGTGCCTGTGAACCCGGCTTTACTGGAGCAGACGCCAGGAAGTTATGTTTAGACGTAGACGAGTGCAATACAACTAACGCCACCATGAAACACAACTGCGCCCCCGATGCATTTTGCAATAATACTGTGGGATCCTACAACTGTACGTGTAAACCAGGCTTCATTGGAAATGGGTGGACTTGCAAACCCTCAGGTGAGTACTAATACTGTTGGAGCCTACATCTTTACGTGTAAACCAGGCTTCATTGGAAATGGTTCGACTTGCAAACCCTCAGGTGAGTACTAATACTGTTGGAGCCTACATCTTTACGTGTAAACAAGGATTTATAGGAAATGGGTCGACTTGCAAACCCTCAGGTGAGTACTAATACTGTGGGATCCTACATCTTTACGTGTAAACCAGGCTTCATTGGAAATGGGTCGACTTGCAAACCCTCAGGTGAGTACTAATACTGTGGGATCCTACATCTTTACGTGTAAACCAGGATTTATAGGAAATGGGTCGACTTGCAAACCCTCAAGTGAGTACTAATACTGTTGGAGCCTACATCTTTACGTGTAAACCAGGTTTCATTGGAAATGGGATCAAGACTTGCTAACCCTCAGGTGAGTACTAATATTGTTGGAGCCTACATCTTTACGTGTAAACCAGGCTTCATTGGAAATGGGTCGACTTGCAAACCCTCAGGTGAGTACTAATACTGTTGGAGCCTACATCTTTACGTGTAAACCAGGATTTATAGGAAATGGGTCGACTTTCAAACCCTCAGGTGAGTACTAATACTGTTGGAGCCTACATCTTTACGTGTAAACCAGGATTTATAGGAAATGGGTCGACTTGCAAACCCTCAGGTGAGTACTTATACTGTGGGAGCCTACATCTTTACGTGTAAACCAGGCTTCATTGGAAATGGGATCAAGACTTGCTAACCCTCAGGTGAGTACTAATATTGTTGGAGCCTACATCTTTACGTGTAAACCAGGCTTCATTGGAAATGGGTCGACTTGCAAACCCTCAGGTGAGTACTAATACTGTTGGAGCCTACATCTTTACGTGTAAACCAGGATTTATAGGAAATGGGTCGACTTTCAAACCCTCAGGTGAGTACTAATACTGTGGGAGCCTACATCTTTACGTGTAAACCAGGATTTATAGGAAATGGGTCGACTTGCAAACCCTCAGGTGAGTACTAATACTGTTGGAGCCTACATCTTTACGTGTAAACCAGGCTTCATTGGAAATGGGAAGACTTGCTAACCCTCAGGTGAGTACTAATACTGTTGGAGCCTACATCTTTACGTGTAAACCAGGCTTCATTGGAAATGGGTCGACTTGCAAACCCTCAGGTGAGTACTAATACTGTTGGAGCCTACATTTTTACGTGTAAACCAGGATTTATAGGAAATGGGTCGACTTGCAAACCCTCAGGTGAGTACTAATACTGTGGGAGCCTACATCTTTACGTGTAAACCAGGCTTTATAGGAAATGGGTCGACTTTCAAACCCTCAGGTGAGTACTAATACTGTGGGAGCCTACATCTTTACGTGTAAACCAGGATTTATAGGAAATGGGTCGACTTGCAAACCCTCAGGTGAGTACTAATACTGTTGGAGCCTACATCTTTACGTGTAAACCAGGCTTCATTGGAAATGGGAAGACTTGCTAACCCTCAGGTGAGTACTAATACTGTTGGAGCCTACATCTTTACGTGTAAACCAGGCTTCATTGGAAATGGGTCGACTTGCAAACCCTCAGGTGAGTACTAATACTGTTGGAGCCTACATCTTTACGTGTAAACCAGGATTTATAGGAAATGGGTCGACTTGCAAACCCTCAGGTGAGTACTAATACTGTGGGAGCCTACATCTTTACGTGTAAACCAGGATTTATAGGAAATGGGTCGACTTGCAAACCCTCAGGTGAGTACTAATACTGTTGGAGCCTACATCTTTACGTGTAAACCAGGCTTCATTGGAAATGGGAAGACTTGCTAACCCTCAGGTGAGTACTAATACTGTTGGAGCCTACATCTTTACGTGTAAACCAGGCTTCATTGGAAATGGGTCGACTTGCAAACCCTCAGGTGAGTACTAATACTGTTGGAGCCTACATTTTTACGTGTAAACCAGGATTTATAGGAAATGGGTCGACTTGCAAACCCTCAGGTGAGTACTAATACTGTGGGAGCCTACATCTTTACGTGTAAACCAGGCTTTATAGGAAATGGGTCGACTTTCAAACCCTCAGGTGAGTACTAATACTGTGGGAGCCTACAACTGTTACCGTACGTGTAAACCTGGCTACAAATGTTGACATTCTTCCTGAAGCCAGTTGGTGGCGCAAAGAGCTCTGGATATAAGACTATAAACTGTGAAGTTTCCCTTTACATTTACAGTGTGTAAATTGTTTCATTGTTTGTCAATTGTTTCATTCGTTTTTAGAGAGAAACCTAACCGATGCAGCGAAGGAATTAATGAATGACGCAAAAACCATACCAGAATCGAAATCTGCCGGCGAAGTCAAGTCAAAGGTTAATGAGATGGTGACGAAACTTGATAAAGGCACGGTGAGTAGTAGTATGCTCATTTTCAGGAGTTAGAACTTTTTTGTGGATCGCTCACCTTTCCGAGTCAAGGCCAACAATCTCTCTGAGGGTTGCCACCTTTCCAAGTCAATACCACCAACATCGCTAAGGTTTGCCACCTTTCTGAGTCAAAGCCAACAACCTCTCTGAGGGTTGCCCACCATTCCGAGTCAAGGCCGACAATCTCTCTGAGGGTTGCCACCTTTCCGAGTTAAGGCCAAAAACTTCACTGAGTGAATCCAGGACCAATATGTTGAAGTCTCTTCCTACGCTTGAATGTACCGATAATTTGGGATTCGGGATTCAGAATTCGTAAAATTTGCGAAGCCTCGCTATTGTTGCATTTTCAGTATCACTTTCGTTTCAAAATAGATGAGGATTATGAGCACAATACAGTAATATATAATTCGCCATCAAAATTATTATAATCACATTATGTATAATCAGGACAAGTTATCCAACAACGAAAGTAAGTTAGTCCGTGAGGAGATCACGATTGGTATTCAAGAATACCTCAAGAAGGACAACTACACAAACAACTTTGCAGATTCTATAAAGATAGGTGACTCACTTGGGCAGACTACTAATGAGACGGATGAGCTCTCTCACAAAACTATGGTAAGCCTATTATACCTGCATCATTTACAATACAATATATCGTACATGTATATCATTCCAGAAAATCAAAATACATGTATATTATGCTTTTTTGGTAAATTTGTATACTCTCTCTAGTGGGGGAAATCTAAAACTCATTACTGGGGGAAAATTATTGGCCATTATCTTTCATTGAATTTGTTCTCATCTGCTGACAAAGGCAGAGCAAGTTCTCTCTCAAACGGGCACAAAAGATGCAGTACCAAAATATTCAACAAGTACCGAATTTAGGAAAAACCTATAAATTTTCTTACAACATGGGACCAATGACAACCGGCCAAGTACTCCAAGGACTGCCCATTGCATGATTTCCAGACACGACACGACAGTCGTGTGGTGGGTCACTTCTATACCCGTACAATTACTGTTGTGTTTGACCCACTCAACTTGTTGCCCTCTTTAGGAAATGTGTGTTTCTCTCTCCATCCGGGTACTAAATGGAACACCGACGTCAGGACTGTCCTTGACAAATGTCACAGATCTGTCAACCGGTAAGTAACGTCATTTTGCCCTTACCTCGCATTTAGAAGTTCAGGCCTAGCCGATGCCATGGTACATTGTCTTTAATCAGATCCCGCTCGTACCTGGGCTTGAATTCCAATTGATCTACTGTCATATCAAAGGGTTATCGGGGTAAATTTTGATAACATCGATCCCCACGAAACCTGTCGTGGAGATCGACATGCTTTAACCGAAGAGGGCAAATAAAGGCAATGCATGATTATCTAGTGATGCAGCGGTCAATTGAAAACCCTATCCCCGTCAGGATTGACGTCATCACAAGTCAAGTTATTAGAGTTTTCAAGCCTTTGCAGAATTACACACGTGTCCACGTAGGCTAAACGTATCGGTTTGCCTTAGAAAAATACGTGCTTATCTGGAGAGGAAATGACGACACAAAAGAAACCTACAAAAGATTAGTTAATTTTTAGGGGCGTAAGGCCAGCATTTGTTATTTTTATCCGATTGTACCCCTCAAACACCGTAAACATGGTGAAGGGAGGGTCTTGCTTCTTTTGCGTTGCAAAGGTAAACCAATACCTTTACCCACCGTGGTGTCCATTGTCAAAAACATATGTACAAATATGTCTGTGGTGTAACCAATTCCCGCGTGCACCACGGTCCATCAAAAATCTTCTGTTATCGTTCATGCGCCCCGCAAAAAGCGATTAAATAGCTGCAACCAGTAATCAGGGTCGCACGCGAAAAATATTTCCGTTTGCAGTGGACATTACAGTTATCTTCGACAAGAATCGGTAATCGCTGCGACCTGTCATTTATCTAACCCATCGATTACCGGTTTTACCTGAAGAAGTGCGATCTTTATCACTCATCACAGCGATAATTGTCGCAGATGGCAGCGATAGGAATCACCCGTTCGCTCTTTATGATTTTCAAAATCTGCCAAATTTTCAACTTCTTTATCAAAGTGCTCCGGCAGGTTGCAGCGATAGAAATCCCGTTTTTGCAATAAAAATCGCTCGTTTGTGGGGTTGTACGGATTACCAAATCTTCTAAATCTTCTAAATCTTCCAAATCTTCCAAATCTTCTAAATCTTCCAAATCTTCCAAATCATCCAAATCTTCTAAATCTTCTAAATCTTCCAAATCTTCAAAATCTTCCAAATCTTCCAAATCTTCCAAATCTTCCAAATCTTCCAAATCTTCCAAATCTTCTAAATCTTCCAAATCTTCCAAATCTTCCAAATCTTCCAAATCTTCCAAATCTTCCAAATCTTCCAAATCATCCAAATCATCCAAATCTTCCAAATCTTCTAAAGCTTCCAAATCTTCCAAATCTTCCAAATCTTCCAAATCTTCCAAATCTTCCAAATCTTCCAAATCTTAACTTATTTACAGCTTTATCGAAGTGTCCTGGCAATGTAGTCGATGCTTTGTACGATCCCCAGACAACTATTCCCTCTGCCGAAAATCTGACGGACAGCGAACCAAATGTTGCTAAGAAAGAATTGGTAATACGAATCAATCAATCAATAATCAATCAATGAGTCAAATGTGTAAAAGGTACTCTAGGACTCGTTTGAAAAGGTGTGCCTTCAAGGGACAATATAGGCAGCAGTTAGCCAGGCAAGATAATGTTACACGAAGTCACCAATAGGGGTCTCTCACATCTTACAGAACATCGAAATGATTCATGCTTGTATGAGGAATATGTTTAGTGCTGAATCTGACATGACCCAGGGGCCTTACTGAGTATATTAGCCACCTGAAGATGGACAAATAAGCCCCTCTGTTCCTGCCTATAGTCCCCCTTTAAGGTGCTTCTTAAAGGTGATAAAATTCTCTGCTCTTCTAATGAGAGACGGAAGTGGAGCAGATTTATAGAAAGATCGGTCCCCAAATGTTCATGTGGCTTTCATTAGGTTGGAAACGTCCAAATATGATATCAATCACAATGTCTTGTATCACTCAGGATGAATATATCCCCAAAAAACAACACGAATAATGGTTTTGGTCCACTGGGAAGACTTCGATCCCCCCCCCCCCATATCTGAAATGTATGTCATGTTTCACTATTAGTTGTAAAGCTGCGATAAGCAATATACTGACTCCTTTCTCGAATTGTTTCAGTCGAAGAAATTGATGACACAGGTCGATACACTAATCAACACAATGATGAAGGAATTAAACCAAAAAGCTGACACGAGTACTGAATTTATTGAAGTTGAAACGAAGTCGTTCGGCATGAAGACGGGGAAGCGTACCGCCTCGTTCCTTCAGGAGGGGGCGAACATCGACGTTGGGGAAGTTGGAGTGGTACTCAGTGATAGTTTACAGACTGTAGGAGGCATCAGTATTTCGGTGAGTAAAGGCGGAATTCCCAAAGCAACTGACGTCCCAAATTTTGCAACTTTCTTTTAGTTGTTACGATTTTTTACTAAGAATCTGCTTTTTAAGAAGCATGCAAGAAATATAGGTAACATTTTGTCGGTATTTTCGAACGTTAGGAAGAAACAAAAAAAGGCTCACAGCCGATTGTCATGGATTTTGATGGGATTTTGATGGCAACCTTTAAAATTAGGAAACGATCCCTTTTAAGTTGTCAAAACAAAGCCTACGTATGCTTCTTGGCATACATTGCCACCCGAATCTCCTGAAGCATCGGCGCTCTAGTTGCTGAATTTAACCTTGGCGACATAAAAATGTTCGTTCCATCTGGAGCATGGGGAAATAAAAAATTTCGATACTCTTTCAAGCCATCTTGTTTCAGTTGGTCTCATTCTCCCAAAATCCGTACCTTTATGGCGAAAATTCCGAATATGTCAACATCCCGGTTCTTCGAATGGACGTCCAAGACAGCTCAAGAAGTCCGCCATCGCCCTCTATCTTCAGTGGCGCCACGGGAATGATCGGAACTATTCAATCGAAACTGAAGTATGAGGAAGACGATCAAGTGCTAATTTCCGATATTCCAGAGAGAGGACAACTTTACGTCATTAACTGCAACACCCGACATGAGTTCCTCCGCCTCAGCTTCGTCAAAGAGTTCCCTTTGGTGGTGACGCTTTTAGGCCAGATGCATAACCAGCCGGGTGACGTAGACTACGACTTTAAATACGTCATATCTGACGTCATAATGTCCGAGCACGTGAAGGAAGGATGTCAGATTGTGACGAAGAAGACGGATCAAGAGTATTCCTTCTTCATCTATAACTCGTGTTTCAAACAGCTCGGAGAATTAAAAGTTGTCTTCAAAGTTGCTCAAGGTGATACAATCTCTCTTTAATCACCAGCTTCCAAGTTGTTTATGGCGTTTTTTGCCCTTGGCGTTTAAGCCTATCGACCCCCAGGAAAGCTGTTTTGTGGGGTCGATATAATCAAGATTTGCCATGATAACCCTTTGACGCGACAGTATAACAATTGGAATTTAGTCGAAGGAGCAAGCGGGCTTTGTTAAAAGACAATAGTGCAGTGTATTTGGCTTGGCCTGAATTCTTTTATCTGCGAAGTAATTAACATGATTGAGGGGGGGGGGGAAATGTAATGTACAATGCAATGAACAAATGTCTCGACTAACTCTGGAGGATGTGGTTTATTTGCGTCATTTTCCGATCTACTTGCTATTTTCAGTGTCTATGTCAAGGTCTCGGAGAGGCTTGCTGGCCACCGGTGCGAGTTACGCCATGCACATGGTCACCATCGCGCCAAGGGTATGGAACCCGGCGACAAACGCGTGGGAGGTGACCGATTGGGTTCAGGTATGAGCCGTCCACTACACATACACTTGAATGGCCATTCTAAAATACCTTGGTACCGTAAAGTCAACTTTTAAATGGAAAATGCATAAGCCTCGTTCTGAGAGTGGAGTGTTTTGGACACGCAACCAAGATGCTCTACCAAAGTTCCCTCGGGTTGCACTAAAATGTGGAACCATGCACACAGCTCACTTCAGAAGTTTGAGGCTCTCAAAACACTGCTTCAAACACAAATCAGCCAAGGAAGCATCAACCACCCTAAGTTTTTTAATGAGCACTACACATATTTGCTGAGAAAAACGCTCCAAATAGCCCATTTGCGCGGATTTTAGCGTCACTTGAGCGAGCCGATCCGGACTTCCTATACGGGCTGCCGTAACATAATGTAAACAACGGCGCTACCGGCGCTCCGGGCAGGCGATGGATGGAATTTGCCAAATTCGCACATATTCAAGTTATTTCGTGGCCTATCTTTTTAAGTTTGAGGTATTTTAGAATAGAAATTGAACCCTCGGCTTCGGACCTTGGTTGAGTTACCAAGACACTCTCGGGTGGAGCTAAAATTTCGTCCAAACCCTCGCCTGTCGGCTCGGGTTTGGACTGTATTTTAGCTCCACCCTCGAGTGTCTTGGTAACTCAACCAAGGTCCTCCGCCTCGGGTTCAATTCCTTAACTCATCACTGTAAATTAGATGTTCAAACATGTGGCGAGTTATTCAAAATACTTAACTTATGCCCCCATTTAGTTAGTGACTTAATTAAAGACAGTTTACAACGGCACTGTTGAAGTTTATATTCCCAGCACTGGGTCCGTATTTACACATTTTAACTTTTTCAAAATTCAAGATCATTTTTCAAATGGTTTGAACAAACGGAGTAGGTTATATCCAACCATATACCTACCTCATTAATTACCAGGTTCTGCCCGAAACAACTCCGAGAGACATCAAGTTCAAGAGTAATTTCTTCGGGACGGTCACGGCTGGTATATTCGTACCGCCCAACACCGTCAGCTTCGCCGAAATCTTTCCGAACTTCTCCGAGAAGATCCGAAACAGCCCGATTGTTCTTGCCGTTATTCTAGTTACTCTGCTGATGTTTTGTCTCCTTCTCATCTGGACAAGGCGAATGGACAAGAAGGATTTTGAAGCGGTAAGTTACCCAGTGAAATACCAGTACTATACTCCATTTAAGGAAAAAAAGGCCGCTGCACCCAAAACAAGCCTAAAATGGCTGGGAGAAGTAGTCAATATTTTAGAAGTAGTCAATATTTTGCTCTAAAATTTCTCGTTCTTGGTCATGTTTTGTCTGATTCAGGCGGAATGTATGGGTTATGGTATACCCTAAAGTGACACACACTGGCTATATTCCATGGGTGTAGCTAGCGAGGGGGCACTTCCAGTAGTCGCCCAAAATAATTTCATAAACTGTCATATTGCAGAATTTAACGGTTTACAGTTTCAAGACAATTTTTTTACTGCTTGTGTTTTAGTGGGTATGCTCACCACTGGTTGATAATCATCCAGGGGACGAGTACTGGTACCGCATGAATCTCTACACGTCCTCGCGACCAAAGGCCGGCACCTCAGCCAATGTCTTCATTATCTTGATAGGGGAGAACGGGGCGACGGGACCGCGGTTCCTAAGCGATGGACACAGACAGGTAACTTAATAGGTTGACCACCAAATGCCACCAGGTTGAATGTCATCATCTGCATCATGCAAAGTCCGATCTCACCTTTAAGGGTTGACCATAATATAGGCACCACCATTTTGACTAGAACTTGAAATCCTAAAGCATTTATGGAACTCTCTCAAAACGAAGTGATGCCAAACTTCAAGGGAGAGAGTATATATATAAATCATACATATATATATTATTGTTTATTGTCACCTACATTTACATAGCCGGCCTTTCATAGACCTATGAGACATTTAGGTGTAGTTCACAAAATACTTTCTAGATAATGAGTCAGAGCGCTGTAGACTCGCGCGGGTCCAGACGTGAGTATTACAGGAGTATTCGGTGGGCAATATCACCCATCATTTATTAGCTATTTTATCAATTAGCTCTACTACTTCGAAGACTCCATAAGCTCCCCGCCGGTACCCACGCGAGTCCCCAGCGTTCAAACTTCATTTCTCAAGCGGTAAATTAATTCAACGTGGTTGGCAACAAGTCTGGCGATTCCAGAGTTCGCAAGTAAAGTTTTCAGATTGTCACTTGGCAAAGCATTCTGAAAATTTATGTCATTTGCGTCCTCAATTTCACGGAAAAGTCTGATTCTTTGAGTACGTTCTTTGTTTTCCAGAAAACCGCCTCGCAGGTTTGAAATGGCATTTTACTTCATTTTGAAGGAGTTTTATTGCTTTAATTTGGATTTCAAGTTCTCGCTAAAAACTTCTTGCTTCGAGCAATACGCGGTTCCGAGCATCTCGTGTTCCTGATTTCCGAGTCAGCAAAAACTGCTCTCTTCCGACATACGTGTACCTTGTATTATCGGGTTCCATACTCCCGACTATGCTGGGGGAGGGGGGGGGGGGGTACGGCCTTTGGGAAACTAACTCTGAGATCGAGTGAAGAACATCCACACGAGATAATTCATACTCTTCGTTTATTCAAATCCTGATTCCAGAACAACGTATACTAGATATATCTGGAACTCTCAACTCTCGGAAACTTGTCGAAACTTGTGGCACTCCTGCTGCCAAGGGAGAGGCAGTTTATATCCAGGAACCCACCAATCAGGAGACAGGGAATGAACTGCAATGTGCCACTGCAGCACGAATACGTCACCAATCATAAGGCCAGCAGCGTACTGCAATGCGCCGGGCAATGCGCAATACGCCACCAATCATAAGGCCAGCAGCGTACTGCAATGCGCCGGGGCAATGCGCAATACGCCACCAATCAGATCATAAGGCCAGAAGCGTACCGCAATGCGCCGGGGCAATGCGCAATACGCCACCAATCAGATCATAAGGCCAGTAGCGTACCGCAATGCGCCGGGCAAAGCCGCAGTCAGATCAAATCCTCTCACCCGTACCTATTTCGGTCCGGCATAGAGCCTACATGTCCCTTAACAGGAATAATGCAAAGTTAAATACATTCAAATACAATACGATTACAATTGTATGTTTGTACTGGGCTGATTTGTCTGTTTTACCAGAACTTTCAACGCGGTTCGATCAGCTCCTTCCTCCTCAAGCACGACACATCTCTCGGTCGGCTCCAGTACGTGTTTATTTGGCATGACAACAAGAGCTCTCATCCAGATTGGCATTTGTCACATATCGTCATAGAAGATATGTACCTGGGGACAAGGTAGGAAAATGTTGTCTTTGCTATCCTCGGTGTAGATTCTTTCGAAATCACCCGATCAATTTCATCTATCTTTTTGCACGAATTAGCGAGGGAAAACCCTTCAACCCTGAAACACCACTTACCCATACATTATATACTAGTATACTGAGAAATGTCAGTATTGCTGAAGTAAGCTCAATTTCCATTCCAGCAACGACTTCTTATGTAACCACTGGCTGACGAAGTCCAAAGGCGACCATCGCACGAACCGGCTCCTCCGGGTAACCCATGCTGGCAACATCAGCGGCGTCTCACAGCTCCTCAGTCACCACTCCAAACGATTTATGTTCGACTCGAACTTATGGTTCTCCATATTTCACCGCCCGTACAAGAGCCGCTTTACGCGAGTCCAGCGTTTGTGTTGCTGCGCTGCAGCACTTTCTCTCATCATGCTGACGAACGCGATGTGGTTTGAGACTGGCCCGACCGGAAGTAGTTCCGCACTTCATATAGGTCCACTGCGGATTACCTTCCGGAGTGTGTTCATCGGCTTTATGTCCAGTTTGATAATATTTCCGCCGACCTTGGCAATGGTTCAGATATTTTCAAGAACACCATACAAACGGAATACAGTTCTGGTTGAAGTTATAAGAAAGCATCCAGTTGTCAAACCCAACCTTCTGCCGTGGTGGTGTGACATTATAGGTTACCTCCTGGCCATTGCGTGCATTCTCGGTGGGGCTTTCTTCGCATTTTTCTACAGTCTGGAATGGGGAGGTGAGAAGTCTATAAAGTGGCTTTCATCCTTGTTCGTCTCAGTGACCCAGAACATTGTTTTACTGGAAAGTATTGCCAAGGTAAATATGCTGTGGTTCGTGTCTTTTGCTGCAAAAGACGTATCAATTTCCCGTTGGTGTCAAAACGTGAGCAGGCGCATTTTACTGCCAGTAGTTGTCAGTTGCATGTATGAAGTAACATAAGCAATTGTAAAAGGCAGCGACCTTTTCTTTTGGTTGAACTTAATCGGGCTTTTCTGACACTTCTGAGGTTGTTTACCTCCTAATATAATGTTTGACAGTTTATGGGGTGCATCGGTTGGAAATCTGATGAAATATGATAGCTGAATATCAGATCGATAGGACTTGCTATGAAGTATGCATCCGCCTGTTGGGCAAACTCAGCAAAAACAAAAGCAAAGTTGGACAAAGTTAAAAACCTGTGACTATAACTTATGCTTGGGGCAATCTAGACATCGCCAATGGAGGTGACGGAAAAGACGACATGCCAGATCTAGAACCAATATGTTTAGACCAGAGAAATCTGTAGATCGTCACATATAAACAAAAAATCGAACGCTAAGAATGAGAATGAAAGTAGGTCCTACACTGAAATTTTCAATGAATTTGCTCATAAAATAAGTAAACACATTTTCCGAGCCATGCCCCTTATATATCACGGGTACAAAATTTTTCCAAGCTTGTTCTCGTTCTTGTGTCCTGAACCTCTTATATTATGTAACATCCCTTTGTTGTCTTATCCAATATAGATGCTCTGTTTCACCCTCGTTATGACTTGTATTCTGCGGTTGCCTTCCGAAGCCGACGATAAGTCTGTTGAGGACGAATTCTTACTGACGGATGTCGCCGATGGCGAAAGTAACGTAGAGAGTAAGTATCAACCTAACAGAAGAACAACTCTCTTATGTAAAACGTCATTTCTCTCTTTCGGAAGCCTCAGAACGATCAGCTGGTTACGTTTTGGCCAGTTCGATCAAGTATATAGGATGCATTTAGCCCTTCCAGGGCTAAATAGACCAACAAAAAAAATAGATCTCGCAAAAGACCATTTGGGACGCTATTAGTGGCAGCCAAAACGTTGAAGTTTTTGCTGTCTCCATAATGAAAAATGGAAACCTTGCCTCAAGATGGCCTTATCTCAAACAGCAAGCTACTCATCTTTTTCACTTGGTGGAGTGTTTTGTTGGTAAGGACACCGAGTACGAGAAACCTCGGTTTTATGTCCCATTCGAATGACAATGAAGGCTTTTGAAGTAAATATATGAAGCTGGGGAAATCACAGCATCATTTTCTGTACTGTTTGGAGAGCCACTCGCTGGACAGCAAGCCAGAATGTGTATACGTAGCTTCTGTGGCCTTTACACATGTCTTTTTTGAGTGTACCTACACAACGTCAGTTTGGTTGCGATTGTCACGAGTGCAAATACAAGAGTAATAAATACATTGGGCACATTGCTAAGGTCCGGCGCTATGCATCCAGGAGCAACAGCGTATACATCTGTGATGATAATGTGCTCCCCTCGAAAGCTTAGTACATTTTTTTGTATGAATTAGTTCGGCTCTTTTAACAAGTTGTTGTTTGGTAGGCCGGGCTTGCCCAAGAGTTACTTCCAAATGTATGTATACTTTCTGTCACTCTCATTTTAGTTCCACCCGTGCCAAACCTGCCAGAAAAACTTGACAACTGCCACGAGACCGACGCAGAGCGGAAAGTACGACAGGCGAAAGATAAGAAGTTGTTTACAATAGCCCGCCAGACAGGGGTCCAGTTTCTGTACTTGGTTCTCCTGATGATTATCTGTAGCAGCAACAGAGGGAGTAATTTTTACCACCAAAACAAGGCGTTCAAGAATGCATTTGGACCACGGGTAGGTGAGAAAAATGCTTACGTGAAGTTACTTTGTGTCATGAACACCCGCTCTCACTAGCTAGGCTGAACCAGTCTTTGAACTTTTTCCTTCATCAAGACTCACTCCCTGTTATTCTTGTTATTGCTGTCAAACAGAATACGCAACGAAAACCTCCGTTAGAGGTCGCGTTAAGAAACTGGGTAGCAATTATCTCGCCGCGTGTCGTTCACAAGTGGCTGCTTGCTTATCACTCCTGTATTTATGGTTCGAGTTTGATAATTGTTTTATTATTAAGCCATGTGAAGAACATGTTGTTTCAATAATTAAAGTTTTGATTCCTATTCAAGACCTGCCTAGAAATAGCTTTCATCTTCAAGCAGGACTTCGTTACGATCTATTTGGTGTATTAAACTATAACTTGACATAATTCGCGTGGTGGGCAGACCTGAAACATAAAACCTTTCTTGTTTCTTGTTATTCTTTCTTCATCTATTTTGTTGTCTAGGGCGAAGCTTTCGTCAATGGCCATGCAGACTTTGGGTATGTTTATAACTGGCTGAAGACTGCAGCAATACCCATGTTGTATCCGGATACATATTACAATGGCAAGGCGATGGACGCGCATGATCGTTCGTTTATGAATACCATAGATGGTTTGAGGATTGGCCCTGCAAGACTGAGGCAGAAAAGGGTTAAGGAGGGTAGGTACCAGCAGTTAATATGCATGAGGGTCGATACAAATGTACGTATTTTCTGATGTGTAACTGAACATCTTAGCAGTGAAGCAAAAAACCCCAAAGTTTAAACCTATGTACAAATGAATTTGGTGTTGTCTTCAAAAAAGTAGACAGCCTATCCTTCTATTCTCACGATATCGTTTACCAATGTAATACGTTGGAAGTAATAACTGGGATATGAATGCAAGTCGTGACTAAAAACAGCAACATGTATTTCAAGTCTTAAAGAAAGACAGACATAAGTTGTATTGTCTTTGCCTTTTAGTCTTTTGTGAATGGGAGAACATCATCAGGAAGTGTGTCTACGACTATGACCAGGGCGAAGCAGAAGCGGGTGACTTCCTAACATACTGGAGACACCCAATCCAACGCCCGGTCGCAAAGTCACCATTCCTCCACACCCCTGCTCACAAAAACGACATCACATTCACCGGAACATTCTCAACCTACGACGGCGGGGGATACGTTGCAGAGTTCGGCGACAGTTCAAAAACTGCCCAACTCATCCTCGACCAGTTAAGCGAAACGAACTGGATGGACCGGCTAACCAGGGCAGTGTTTCTCGAAGCGACGATTTACAACGCCAATGTCAACTTGTTTTCATGTTTGAGGATATCGTTTGAGATGCCCGTCATTGGTGGCATATATATCTCAACGACTGTTGAAAGTTTCAGGCCATACCCGTACCTGGACAATTGGGACCTGGTTCTCCTCATCTTGCAGATATTATGGGTGCTGGTCCTCTTCTATTTAGTGTATGTGGAGGTTAACCTGGTGAGAGCCTTCGGAAGGCAATACGTGCTAGACGCGTGGTCTTACGTTCAGGTCTTGAACATACTGACGTCCTTTTCATCAGCAATCCTGTACGTCATACGGGTTGCCTTCGTCATCGGAGCGATTGAAGACGTCAAGAACAACGTGGGAGAATACGTCTCCTTCGAGAAGATGCTACAGATTGATGAAGCATACACATCATCCTTAGCCATCATCTCATTCATCTGCATCATGCAAGTCCTCAAGCCACTCACACTGAACTATTTCTTCGCACTGCTCAAAAATATCATGAAAAGATCCGCTCACACCATACTTTCCGCCTTCATTTTCTTGTTCTTTATGTGGATGGCTTTCGGGGCGAGCGCCTATGTCGTTCTTGTCCACACCACTGCCGCAAGTTTCCGGACATTACCGCGCTCGCTCTGGACTCTCGTTCGCCTGACCATAGGAATTATAAAATTCCCAGAGGCAATGGGGGAAGAGACGACCGTCAAACGTGTTTTATTCGTGTCATTCATGGTTGTATGCTACATCGTTCTTTTCAACCTGATTGTGACGATCTACTTGGAGATGTACACAGCAATACGAGAGTTGAAAACCTTGGAGGGGTTCGACTACGAGCTGAATGAACACTTTTGGAAGCGGATCTACATGTTGCGTGATGCCTTTTTGAAGAAAGAGGAATCGTCATGGTCTTGTGAAAGCAATACAAATGGTATCAGTATGCTCGTACGCTCTAGTTGGTGGATATGGGAATTTGATGATTTATCTTGCGAAAGAGATGAGGCGCATTTGGCGCCTTGAGCGTGTGGTATAGCACGGAATGGCGCAGTAGAAATATCAATTTTATTCGTGTAGCTTTTCTGCGCTGGAACTGTACTGCAGTGAAATGAAAAATGACAATTAACTATATTTTCTGCGATTGTGACATTTTACCAAATCATCAATCTAGATGAACATCATTCCCGACATCGTTTCTAATGGTCTGTTAGATATGTTGTACAATACAAAATTATTTGAAAATAGGTGTCCTTACACAATATCTCCATCTCTGACTTGAATTGATGGATAGAATTATCATGAAATTACGATGATTTTACTTCACACCATATACAATATTATATAAGGTGGTAAAATTTATAATAACCCCGGTGTGACAGCGGATATAGTCCCCCTGGAGTCATAGTCCGGTAGCATTGTATTTGATCAATTAAGCAGCATGATCTATTGTACCGCTAACCCTAACCAAAACATTTAGCAATGCGGGCTATTGTTACACGGACTATCAGCCCTAGGACTACTATCCCTTGCACACCTGTACAGTTATAGCCCCTGTGTGCAATAGCGTGTACTGCCAGCTGCTTTCTTCACTGTAGAGGCTACAATTGCACCGGGGCTATAACTGTAACACGACTTTACCCTTTCAAGGTTGTGAGACGTCAGGATGGGTTGGGTCGGGGCATGAGTGTATTTCCCCGCACAACTACATCACAATTTGTGTCAATCAAGGTGAGGTGTTAGATCATCACAGAAATAACATTGCTGATGCTTTCCCCCTGGGTTTATTGCGTTTATAGCGAAATGATCTCCTGAACTGTTCAACATGACAAATTGTTTCGTTATCACAGGTGCTGCTGACAAGACTGCCTCGGATGAATCTTTGCGGCGGAGGAAAGAACAGCTACATAAAATGGCCAACATGGTATGTAATGGAGTTTGCATAATTTTCTTCGGCTGCTTCGGCTCTTCGTTTACAAATTATATTTGTTCGTACTAAATAAGCCAGTGCTCAAATATTTGTTAAAATTCATGAATGTTTCGGAATGGCTATTCCGTCAAATACACAGGCAAGAGTGTCCATGCATGGATCTATGACGTGTATTAATCATTAACGTTGCATCCATAGGCCGATCCAAGGATAGATGATGGAAAATCCCCATCATAGACCGATGGATGGAACCCACGGTCGTACCTACGATGGGTCCATCATTGATCTATGGATGGCATCCATAAAATGTTTTTGACGGGCCATCAAAGAAGGTGAACTATTCATATTTTCCAGAATTTTCAAAATGGTTACCCAAATGAGTTTGTATTCGTTGCATACGTTAATGTTATGTGACCCTACGTCAGTGGGCTAATGATGGAACTGCCATCAGCGGATAGTCCACGGGCCATCAGCGGATAATCCACGGGCCATCAGCGGATAGTCCACGGGCCATCAGCGGATAGTCCACGGGCGATCAGTATAGAATCTATGATGGGATACCGTTGTAAAACATGGTTAGAGACAATTATCATAGACCCATCCATGAGCCCATCAATGATCCATGCACGTAGACTTTAGCCTGTGCAGAAACTTGTCTTGGAGCAATCTTAGCTATCTTGACTGGCTGCGCACACGTTTGGCTTACATTTACGTTGGTTTCTAAGCTAACGGCTGGCTCTTGCTCCTTGCCTTGTCCATGCATGTTGTTTAATTTCTTGTTTAGTTTCGCTACGAATCAATAGCAAAAATGAACTTAGAAGTTCAGGTGTTACGCATTAAAGGGGCAACTTGGACGTGGATTTACCTAGCAAGGAGGATAATGCCCCTGCTTGACACCATGCGTCGCCACTTATAGGATCAAACTAATGCTGATCTCTTATTATGAATTTTGCCACTGTTGCAAGTCAGATTTGGACATGACTCGTGGGTTTCAGCCCATTGTTATACCCTGTTCCCTAGTGAATTGTTTATAACTGTTCAATGGATTCTCCAACCCTTTTTTGGAGAAGTCACGGTACTGCTGGAAGCAATTTTTGTGCAAGAAACCAACATATATTATGCCCAAGTTATCCCTTTAAGTGTCGCATTCGCAGTTGATCAAGACACGGATCTATAAAGAAGGGTGGCGGGTGATTACATGATAAGCTGTCACTACCCCTTCTAATTTCCTGAGCCACTGCAAAATTAGTCAACGCAATAAGTCATGCAGGAGCAGAATGGCGTACGAAAAAAATTCGTTGAATCGCCACAGTGTTGACCTCCCAGTAACGTATTTCTCCTCAGATGAACACAACGTTATATGATGCCTTCACAAAATACGATAAAGAGATAGAAGTCTCGAAAAACGAGGTAAAAAATGTTAGGAGGGTCTCGGATCACACAGGCGAGAAACTGCAAGCGTCTAAGGATACCATCGGGGAGACGAAACAGACACTTGCAGACATCCAGGAGAGGATCTATGCGGCATTGGCAAAGCAGTCCGAAAGACTCAGCTTCAGGGAGCGCTGGGAGTGGAGGGCTGAAAACAGGTATGAACATAGTCACGAAAATTCCAGCTTCCGATTAGAATCGTCTTCTTTGGAGTGGCCGATATCCTGGTGACCTCTGACGTTACTGAGGATCGGCAAAGGTTCAGGGCTCGTATAAAGGCACGGCGAAAATCACCTGTCTATTGTGAATTTACATGCAGCTGGTTCTCGATTGCATTCTGACGGATTATGGTATATGGTCCTAAAACTTTCACGACTTTCAAAAGCTCACAATCGAATCCTTTGTTCCTCGGATATTCTATGCTAGGACATTTCAAACATCTACACCTGGCTGATATATAGAATAAGTTAGCTAATATTTACCCTTTCAGAGACAATGACCAAGTACACGTGGAAATGGAAAATGAAAAGAAACGCGTTCGAAATGTCCTCAATCACACTCGTCAAGGCTTTGCCTGTTAAAGAGCAGCTTAATATTGTGTCGACAACTTTACTGTTCAAATTATTTGACGACAATTTGAACTAGGTACCATATGCACTTTTTAAGGCCCCTTTGAAACCTTTCCCGCGCTATAATGAGATGGTACGTAATCTCTGCAGGCATCAAGAGTGCCCGCGGGAAAGGAGACGCAATTGCCAGGTGCCATGTGATATTGTATTTACCTTGTGCCACCCTGCTAAGATTGTTTTGCCAAATCTACCCCTCAGCACATAGCACTTGTACTGTAAATAATGTATACACTTAAAACTCTAACACAGGCGTTTGTATCGTCCCGTTCAATCGCTTAAAATGACAGCGACAACAAACAAACATGTTCTGCTGATTAAGTTTGGTGTTTAATTAGAATAATGTAACACAATCTTAGAAAGCTCATGGATCTATTTATATGCAGGGACGCATCGACCACACCCGTGTCGTGTTGCTGGGCCATGCCAACCTAGACAATGGAAACAACATGGAAGCACTCCCAAAATCGCGACGAAAACAATCTGAAAAGAAAGTTTTTTTACCAGAACAATTGCGAGTCTACTTTGCATGGAGCATGAGGTAGAAAGAACATTATGCTGAGAGTAATATGCAAGCAAATATTTGAGATGCCAGTGGCTAAATACCCAAATATTTAACGAACTTAAGCTCAGTTGAATGACAGATAATGCCTTCCGCAAAATGCATTTCTATGCATCTGGCAAAGAAACGGTCTTCATGAGTTCGGCGTTGGCGGGAGGAGTGACAAAGCGACCGACCACCAGCACCGGAGAATCGACCTTGTCTCGGGCGTCCACGCACTGCATTTAGGGTATAATGACATATCGACTGCTGAACGTTTTGATCTTGAAAGGCTCGTTTTTATCACATTCTTCCTTTATGTCATATTTCATATTACAGCTTGATCCTCTGAAAGTAAATTCCTCGCACGTCTTGGAGTTTTCCCGCTCACTTTCTCGGCTAATGTGTTCGCATTCAAGTCGTGAACGCGCAAGTTTGATTGTCACCAACTCGGTCAATGTATCTCGTAGTCTGCGTTTAGCGAAAATAATGTTTAAGGCTGCTTGAGCTAGGCCGGTAAGAAAGAAAATAAGAAAAGTTTGAATGATCGCAGAATCGTGATATTGCGTAATGTCCTATTGAATTTGAGGCACATTTACTTTTAGAAGCTGCTGCTGTCGTTTTGTGTTAAAAGAAGTTATTTAATGTATTCAGCCCTTGCCCAATACTTGGTCTATTGTCATTAAACAAAGTCCGCTGGCATCTCGACCTAAATTCCTATTGTTCTGCTGTCTTATCAAAGGGTTATCAGGGCAAATATTGATAACATCGCGATCGACCCTCAGGAAACAGCTCTCATGGAGGTCGATAAGCCTAAACTGACAAGTGCAAATAAACGTACAAGCATAATGGTCTCCTGCGGATGTTCTTACCATTGCTTGCCCGGTACATGCTCTCGATATGACGAGGACTAATCATATAAGAAAACACTCTCAACATTGACATCGATCCTACGAAATACCCGTCATTTCCTGCCGCGTTGCTCCCCAGTGTTATTGGATATGATTGTCCCCCATACGCAGCATGAGTAGCGATCGTGCCTTCCTTTTTCCCGTTGACAAAAATCCGGAAAATATTTCTCTGTTACTGCTAAAAATATCCAGTGTTGACTTCCGAAATCGATGGTGTAGATAGTGACGTGTTTTGTTACAGGGCTAGCTCTCACTCTTAAATGCGGATTATAAATTACTCCGCAATTTCGATTCCATTTCACTCCTATCTGAGTTTGTCTCAGCCAGACCGAAAAAAAGGAACACTTATGTAAACAATCGAAAATATACGCTGTTTGGTCTGGGCATCGGACACGAAAGAATATCGTAAAGGAGATTTGCGTCAACGGGTCGATGTCTATTGGCGGCATTCCAACCCAGTGTTTGCGTTCGAAAAGTGAAAGGACAGTGCCAAAACGTGAAGACCTAATGTATTCGGCTCCACGTTTTATACTTGAATGTCAAAGATGATAAAAAAGATTTATACGCATCCGTGCTGATTGATATGAAACAGGAAAATAGAGAGGGTGACACTTTTTTCATGACTTGCCATTTTTGGTCCGGAGGCCCGATACAATTTATAAGCTTTCGGCGGTACCTTTGCCTTCATAATAGGTATGAGAAGGCTGGGAGAAAATGCTTTATCAATATACGTATTTATGATATTACAATTCAATGAAATAAGGTAAATGCGCATACAGTCGTTGAGCAGACGATAATCCAAACGGCGACAGGGAAAGCCCTTCACCTCGATAGATTTTGTTTTCTTCCAAACATGCCAAACTGCGTCCGTCCTCCTTTCGCAATATCGAACTCTAGTTATTGAAGACGTTATTCTGCCCCTGCTTGAATTGGCCACCATTATTTCCGAATGTGCAGGATGATCTCTCTACGGAGGCTTTACTCGGATCCAGTTGGGATTGAAATCGGAAAAGCGTAATACATGTGATTCTGTCATTTTCGTCATTTTTGCCATTTATGTGTTATCAAGGATAGGAGCCACTTCTCCATAATGGATGGTGACTGGGCAGCCGACCCATTGCTAATAATGCCCTTACTAATGCCATTGGTCCTTTAACGTTACAAACTTGGAACAAATGACTAGCCTACTACACTTAATTACACTTACCTGATTCTTTTATCAGTGCCGTCAAGTCGGTAAACAAATGCTGAAAAATATCTAAAATGGGCGTCTCCCAGATTAGAGACAAACTGCCCCCCCCCCCCGAAATGGGCGGTTTTCATTCGTCAAGCCAAAAATCACATGACAAGTACACGTTCAAATACTACTATGTGACGTTTGACGTCACAAATCAGAATGCGCGTGGTGATTGGTTGATTTGAAAATATGGCATGCACGGGGCTATCACTGTCGCATAAACAGTGTTGGCATCGCCGATCCACCCTCCAGACAGCTATTATCAGAATAGCTCCGCTTACGGGCATTACATTGCAAAATACACTACCAAGGTGTGCTTCCGTCTGCGCAGTTGCTCAATTGTGGCCAACTGTATTTAGAGGGTAGGCACAGTGTCAGTGTGTAGTGTAAACTGCTTGTGGGGGTCTGAAATTGTTGGTTTCACTTTGAAATACTTTTCGATGTCAAGATATTGAAACTGCTAAAACGAAAGGTGGCTTCTGGAATAAATGTAGTAAAGATCTTCAGTAAACAAATTGTACATTTATTTTTAGTAATTTAATATAAAACACAATGCATGCCTAGGTTGCAGAATTCCGATGAGATTCCAAGAGATTCTCAGGACCTATTTTAATTACACGCAAAATGCACAATCTTTACAAGGTTCTTGCAAGAGTATTTATCATGTTGATAGTTAAGATCAAAGCAGAATTATACGCTAATTCACTCACACCTCGTAGTTAAAAAGAATCAAGGCCCGCTCGCACCTTGACCTAAATTACCATCCTTTAACTGCCTTATCAACGGGTTACCATGGAAATTCATGATAACATCGACCCCACAAAACAGCTGTAATGGCGGTCGATAGACCTAGTCCGGCTGCAGTAAAAATGTCTTCTTCGAGAGACTCCATCAGTAAAGTTTGGAATTGCCTGTCACTTGTGCTCGGAGAAATCTAATTAGCAGGTCAACCATCCTCACATAATTGTATCAAGGCACCCAGTACTAGCTATTTTAGATGACTCATCCTCCAACTTCGCATTACTTTGTCAAACAATGCCCCTGAATGACCCGTTTCAAATGTAACCCCATAAGACTTCTCAAGGCTTCTGTGTTATGTCTTCGGGCTTTTACATCGCTCATTGCACCTTTATAATAAGTTCAGAATTATATTGCAATTAACTTTTTTAATTTAGATTGGTTAAGCTTCTTCTAAGATTTGAGTCAGTTTTTTGAAAAAATTATGGTGACGTCATCATTTGACGGCAAAATAAGGCTTGATATAGTCATTGGACGTCATTGGGTTAATTGATGATATTTCTGACTAGATATAATGACTCGCAGATACCATGTTTCTATGTGAGTGTGTGTAATACATTTATAGGGTGAAAACTCAATAATAAAAGTGTTATGAGGCTTCAAAGGCATGTTTGCGGCCATTTTGAATCTATGCAACTTAGGCCCTTTCCCCAGCCAAAAAACAGAGAATTTTAGATAGAGTCTATATTGAAGAGGATGATACCGCAAAAAATGATACCAAAAAAAAACTTTGCGGTTGGACCTTATTTTGATTAGACTATGTGGTACTGTGTTATACTGTGAGAATACTGGAAAATATTGCCACATAATAACAAACGGTTACCAATGTTCCGGATCATTTGATACAGTGCATTGCACCGACTCATGATACTTGAAGTATCCTACCAATATATCTCATTCTATCTCATAACATGCCCTATATTCGGAAATATATTGTGTCATACAAGTCATCATTTCAACCCATTCCGTGCATTGCCATTCGGCAAATGCAATTGAACGTAATATACACGAATCTGAAGTGTACATGCAGACGCATGTGAAACTGATTAACATGATCGGTAATAACTTTAGGAATCTAAACGCGATTTTGACCCTGGGTGCGTATTTACGTGCCACATGCTATTACTCACTGGAAGAATTAAGATGTCTTTTATTCTCATCAACATTGGCGGGGACGATTGAACTGTTAGAAACCCAACAGCAGAAAATAAAGTACATGTATCTAGAAGTACTTAGACTAGTCATGCTGTATCATTAACACGCCTTTTATTTGGCTCATGAGGATAAGATTAGTGGCAAATCAGTGGTAACATTGTCCTAGACTAATGAGCTGATACGGCTGATATTTAGAGTCGCCTAATTTATAGTTGTTACGTTGTCCTTGTCTATTTTATTGGTGACGCCCAACCGCTTGATCAGGTTTTTGCTACAAATGATTGATCAATGAGGCAAAAGCAATAATCATGACTATATATTATAGTATTGTCATAATCCTTACTATAACGATACGGTGCATTTTAAATACGTTGCACAGTTCCGGCTGTTTTTATCCTTCGGCCACGGCTAGATTGGAATATGACAAATGACAGATTAAAATAACAACAAAAAGCCGAGCAAAATGAGGCCGCCAGTAGAAGTCGTCTGTATAGCAATAACTGTCTGGTGGGTTACTTTACCAAATAAAATGTAATTTCTTGCAGTTTTCGGGTTGAAAACGCAGAACACGAAAAATCCACCCTATTTCATTTAAGATTGCCGCCAAAACACTAAAAACGTCGGGTGTCCGTCATACGTCAGGGTCACTTAGGATATCAGTCATTCAGTGATAGGAAATCAGAGCAAAGTAAATTCTGATGTACAGCGTAAATCGAGTGAAGTGGGTTCGTAAGCAAGAGCAGACAACCGATCAGAGAGCTTTACTTGTAACGCATTGCTCTCAGAGATCAGAGGACTTGGTCGAAGTATTGCATCAAAGCGATATATTGTAATTACGATTTTGAAATGATTACAATGACTTAAATGCTTGGATGACTACGGGACAGTTAAATATGTTACGAGTTGTTCTTCTATTTTATTGGTTATTCAACGATGAAAGTTGTTAGGACATTATAAAATCGGCTTAATAGCGCCTACACAGAATATAGAAGCAAAGTCTGCACGTTGATCTATAAAATCGGGACAGCAGATCTAGAAAATGCCAGAGTCTTTCAAGACTCGGACAATACGCAGGCGATTTGAATGATAGAACTTTAAATGTATAAATGAAACCGAACCGAGACTTGACAAAATAGCGACATTTTGTTCAAGACACACACGCACACACACCCGGACAATGTTTTTTGTATTCAGGTTGGTATTTCGAACAGACTTAATTAAAGCATCTTCATACAGTTCAGGAAAAATATTGATAATAAATAAAAATATTACAAATTTTAGAAAATCGTATATTTGTGTACCTCCTCTCTTTGCGAGTTGGTTATCACAATATCGATGAGGTTTCAACGACAACATTTTAGGAAAAGTTTTGGAATCTTGTGCATGACGAAACTTTTGGGCAGTCAATGATAATTATGAAATACCTTTTTGTGGACATTCACCGAATAGATGTTTTACATTCAGCGTACTGTGTCATAAATTTCCTCTTAGACGTTGCCGTTTATGTGTAATATCGAGCGGAAGTGGAGCTACTTTCTAGAATCACATGCATGAGTGTCGATCTCAACTCATCAAATAAGCGAACAACATTCTTCGATTTATTCAATGCTTTATGTTTCGGGCTTGAGAACTCCATGAAAAAATCCAATCACAACCTTTTCTTCCTAGAGTCTTTACACTTCAGGCTTGAAATACGTTTGATGAGTGGCATTCTCGTGTTTCTGGTCAATCAAAGAAAATCGAAAGCCCCTACTTGACTTCAAGGATTGACTCAAAATACAGTGCAGGTATCACTGATTGAAAAAGTGACGACTTCAGCTAACTATGCCCTTTAATTGCCTCACTGCAAATTAATACTCAGTTCACAACTAACTGTCATAAAGAAATGACGAAAACGATTCCTTTTTGATAATGACTTCAGAAATTCGATGACAGTTTTCTCAAAATATATTTGAGAGAAATTTCAGAAAATGATGTTTCACCTGAAAATTAGATTGCTGCCTGGCTGCCTTTCACCATCAAGAAGTTCTGAAATCGTGTATTTTTTAAATTTTTGAGTTCCTGTTCAAATGTGTGGAAAGTTATCGGAGAAGTTCCCATTTCCACAAAGATTCATTTTGCTAAAACATGTGGATAGACGTTGCAAGGTAAAATAATAAAAAGTATCAATTTGTCTAAAAATGTTGCCTACCTTATCGTACACGCCCATGGTAATTCTAATCTACTTCCGCTCGTGACCTAAGGGCCTAAAAATCTACCGCGTGTCTTTTGAAGTACGTTTCAATCACCAAGTAAGTCCGCAAACAAAACGGCCGAAAATAATCAAACTCCGTCCCTTCGTACTGCCTGCGTTGCAAAGACCTGTTCCTTCTCCCGTTGTTTCGAACGATCTACCAGTTCGGAGGACAAGCAACAATCCACCAGTTTGCTGTCAAATAATATGTTGCTTACACGTGGTTTCTCACACTTCCGGGTTTTTTCACCAGCGTTCAAATATTTATAACCGCCCGGGGAGTGACGCGGCATTGACGACAAAACTTATACCGACGCGCGTGACTAGTGATGCCATCTACAAATACTTGGTGGAAGCATTGCAGCTCCTCGGCAATGTTGGTACCCGATCATCTTATATGGATGAGGCTAGATCAAGAGTGAGTCAATGAGGTGTCATGGCGGCATATGCTAAATTTAGAAAAGAACATGGCTCAGTGTCAGATGGTCATGACCGGCATACATAAGCTGTGCTGTGCATCGTGTGCACAGTACAGTGCCTGGGTATGTTGTGTAAACGGAAATATAGTACCTCGAATCATTATTTACAATTATTTCTGAGAAAAGTGAAAACTTTACCGTTTTACGACTCTTGTGAAAACTTTACCATTTTACGACTCGGCACAGGTTATCACGTTAAAACACCTGGTATGGCAGCAGGGAAAATGAAACGACCATTCATGTCGTATTGCGATATATTCTCCAGTCTCGCAAGATCCATGACCTCTTGCATACTTTACGGTCATCACGGCGACAAAAATGTTCCAGATCCCGTTTTAAAACTCTAACACATGCTTTTGCCTTTCAATCGCTTAAAATGACAGCGACAACAAAAAAACATGTTCTGCTGATTAAGTTAGGTGTTTAATTAGAATAATGTAACACAATCTTAGAAAGCTCATGGATCTATTTATATGCAAGAACGTATCGACCACACCCGTGTCGTGTTGCTGCGCAATGCCAATCTAGACAATGGAAACAACATGGAAGCACTCCCAAAATCGCGACTAAAACAAAATCTGAAAAGAAACTTTTTTACCAGAACAATTGCGAGTTTACTTTGCTGGGAGTAAAAGGTAGAGAGAACATTATGTTGTGAGTAATATGTAAGCAAATATTTGAGATGGCAGTGGCTAAATACACAAATATTTAACGAACTGAGGCGTTCTTTCAGTTAAGCTCAGTTGACATTACCTTTTGCTGGCTAAGGTCAATAAATCTGGTTAACAAGCTAAAAGACAGATAATGCCTTCCGCAAAATACATATTCTATGCATCTGGCAAAGAAACGGTCTTCATGAGTTCGGCGTTGGCGGGAGGAGTGACAAAGCGACCAACAACCAGCACCGGACAATCGACCTTGTCTCGGGCCTCTGCACACGGCGATTAGGGTATGATGACATATCGACTGCTGAACGTTTTGATCTTGAAAGGCTTGTTATTATCACATTTTTCCTTTACGTCATATTTCATATGACAGCTTGATAATCTGAAGGTAAATTCCTCGCACGTCTTGGAGTTTCCCCGGTCGCTTTCTCGGCTGATGTGTCCGCATTCAAGTCGTGAACGAGCAAGTTTGATTGTCACTAACTCGGTCAATGTATCTCGTAGTCTGCGTTTGGTGAAAATAATGTTTAAGGCTGCTTGAGGTAGGCCGGGAAGAAAGAATATAAGAAAAGTTTGAATGATCGCAGAATCGTGATATTGCGTATGTCCTAATGAATTTGGAGGCACATTTGCAATACCCAATGCTGCTGTCGAAGTGATTGATTGTATTCAGCCCTTGCCCAATACTTGGACAAGTGTCATTAAACAAATCCCGCTCGCACCTCGACCTAAATTCCTATTGTTCTGCTGTCTAATCAAAGGGTTCTCAGGGCAAATTTGATAACATCGCGATCGACCCCCACGAAACAGCTTTCATTGAGATCGATAAGCCTAAACCGGCAAGTGCAAATAAACGTATATAAGCTTAATGATTTCCTGCGGGTGCTCTTACCATTGCTTGCCCGGTACATGCTCTTGATATGACAAGGACTCAGCGTATAAGAAAACACTCTCAACATTGACATCGATCCTACGAAATACCCGCCGTTTCCTGCCGCGTTGCTCCCCAGTGTTATTGGATATGAGTGTCTCTGATACCTAGCATAACTAGCGATCGTGCTTTCCTTTTTCCCGTTGACAAAAATTCGGAAAATATTGCTCTGACGATCCGCTGTAACTGATAAAAATATCCAATCCTTACTTCCGAAACTGATGGGGTGGATAGTGACGTGTTTTGTCACAGGGCTTGAGCCTCCTCGCGCTACTATGCAATTTCGATTCCATTTCACTCCTATCTGAGTTTGTCTCAGCCAGACCGCAAAAAAGGAACACTTATGTAAACAATCGAAAATATACGCCTTTTGGTCTGGGCATCGTACACGAAAGAATATCGTAAAGGCGATTTGCGTCAACGGGTCTGTGTCTATGGGCGGCATTCCAACCGAGTGCTTGCGTTCGAAAAGTGAAAGGACAGTTCCAAACCGAAAAGACCTAATGTATTCGGCTCCACGTTTTATACTTGAATGTCAAAGATGATAAAAACGATTTTAATACGCATCAGTTCTGATTGATATGAAACAGGAAAATAGAGAGGGTGACACTTTTTTCATCATTTGCTATTTTTTGTTCCGGAGGCCCGATATGATTAAGCTTTCGGCGGTACCTTTGCCTTAATCATAGGTATGCGAAGGCTGGGAGAAAATGCTTTATCAATATACGTATTTATGTTATTACAATTCAATGAAATAAGGTAAATCCGCATGCAGTCGAGCAGATGATAATCCAAACGACGGCGGGGAAAGCCCTTCACCTCGACAGATTTTGTTTTCTTCCAAACATGCCAAACTACGTCCGTCCTCCTTTCGAAATATCGAACTCTAGTTATTTCAGACGTCATTCCACCCCTGCTTGAATTGGCCACCATTATTTCCAAATGTGCAGAATGATCTCTCTACAGAGGCTTTACGTAGGTCCAGTTGGTATTGAAATCGGAAAAGCGTAATGCATGTGATTCAGTCATTTTCTTCATTTTTCCATTCTTATATATGATAGGAGCCACTTCTCCAAAATGGATGGTGACTGGGCAGCCGATCCATTGCTGATAATGCCCTTAATAATGCCATTGGTCCTTTAATGTTACAAATTTGGAACAAATGACTAGCCTACTACACTTAATTACACATACCTGATTCTTTTATCAGTGCCGTCAAGTCGGTAAATAAATGCTGAAAAATATCTAAAATGGGCGTCTCCCCGATGCTTGCATTAGAGACGAACTGCCCCCCCCCCGGAATTGGCGGTTTTCATTTGTCAAGCCAAAGGTCACATGACAAGTACACGTTAATAATTCCCATGTGACGTTTGACGTTACAAATCACAAATCGCGTGGTGATTGGTTGATTTGAAAATATGGCATGCACGAGGCTATCACATATGTATACGTCATTTAATATTTTAGGAGTCCCGTATCACTATTATAGGTCTTAATTGACCCCTTGGCGGTCCTTTTTGGGCACTTGTTTTGTTATTTTAATTCGACTATATGTTTTATTGTTTTCATTTCTGTTGTTATATCCTGTGAATAATATTGTACATGTATTGGATTGGTGCTCAATTAAGCTTTGTAATTGAAATTGAAAAGTGAATCGCTGTCGCAAAAACAATGCTGGCATCGCCGATCCACCCTCCAGGCAGCTATTATCAGAATGGCTCCGCTTACGGGTATTCATCATCATCATCGATCGACTGCGCAGCAGGCGGCCACAAGCTTCCTCCAACCAACCCTATCCTGGGCCAATTCCTCAATTTGTTTTGGTTCCAGCGGTCCTATGAGAGATTTGATATACGTCAGATAAGGCATTCGCTGGCGGCTAGGGCGTCTCCTGCCATGCGTCGGTTGGTATAGTGCATACAATCTAGCTGGCTCATTGCTTGGCATCCGTAAAATGTGTCCCAGGAACGTCAATTGGTGGAGGTGCACACAATGTATTAGGGGGGTGCACTTCACCAGTGAGTACACTGTTGTACTTGATACATGGTCGGTCCGCTTGATTTGTAACATGATCCTGTAGCATGATGTTGCAAACGTGTTGATGTTGTTTTCCATGTGTTTGGTAATCACCCAGGACTCACATCCGTATAACAGTACGGTGAGGCAGGTGGTAGTGAAGATGCGCACTTTTGTACTGATCGATATGGTTTGACTTCTCCAGAGTTTCTCGAGCTTCCAGAAGGCAGACCAGGCGAGGGCTTTTCTTCTCTTCAGGTCAGCTGCACTTGAGTCCATCATGGAGCCCAGATACTTGAAGTCAGTCACATGCTGTATGGGTTCTCCATATACTTTTAGTGGTGTACTTGTATCGCAGTGGCGTGTCATATACTCTGTTTTTGGGACGTTTATCATCAATCCGATGTCTTTGGCACTGTCCGTCGTTCTGTCGATCTGATGCTGTGCGTGTGGTGTAATAGACTCCAAGAGTGCGATATCATCTGCGAAGTCCAGATCATTGAGCCGCCTTGCAGGATATCGCCTAGAAGCGCGGGGATGAGTTACAACTCCACTGTCACCACCTAAGGTGGCCTTTTGCAGCAGGTAGTCTACCAAGATGATGAATAGGAATGGAGCAAGAACATCACCCTGGAGCACTCCGGTCGTGACACCAAAGGTTTCCGAGATGCCACCATTGACTGTTACAGCGCTTTGGGAGTCTGTGTACAGGACCTTTATGGCGTCCACTAACTTCTTCGGGATTTCATAGCTGCGCAGGATGGCAAACATAGCAGTCCTGTTGATGGAGTCAAAGGCCTTCCTAAAGTCAATGAAAGTGACATTCAGTGGGAGTTTTTGGTCCTGGCCCGGGTATTACATTGCAAAATACACTACCAAGGTGCGTTTCCGTCTGCGCAGTTACTCAATTGTAGTAAACTGTATTTAGAGGGTAGGCACAGTGTCAGTGTGTGGTGTAAACTGCGTGTGGGGGTCTGAAATTGTTGGTTTCACTTTGAAATACTTTTCGATGTCAAGATATTGAAACTGCTCAAACGAAAGGTGGCTTCTGGAATAAATGTAGTATAGATCTTCAGTAAACAAATTGTACACTTATTTATAGTTTTGTAATATAAAACACAGTGAATGCCCAGGTTGCAGAATTCCGATGAGATTCGAAGAGATTCTCAGGACCTATTTTAATTACACGCAAAATGCACAATCTTTACAAGGTTCTTGCAAGAGTATTTATCATGTTAATAGTTAAGATCAAAGCAGAATTATACGCTAATTCACCCACACCTCGTAGTTAAAAAGAATCATGGCCAGCCCAGTACGGTCTATTGCCTTTAAACATGGCTCGCTCGCACCTCGACCTAAATTACCATTATTTTACTGTCTTATCATGATCAACGGGTTACCATGGAAATTCTTGATATCATCGACCCCACAAAACAGCTGTAATGGTGGTCGATAGACCTAGTCCGGCTGCAGTAAAAATGCCTTCTTCGAGAGACTCCATCAGTAAAGTTTGGAATTGTCTGTCACTTGTGCTCGGAGAAATCTAATTAGCAGGTCAACCATCCTCACATAATTGTATCAAGGCACCCAGTACTAGCTATTTTAGATGTCTCATCCTTCAACTTTGCATTAGTTTATCAAAAATGCATCTGTATTATGTCTGCGGGCTTCTAAATCACTCATGGCACCTTCATAAGAATTCAGGATTACATTGCAATAAACTTTTTAATTTAGATTGGTTAAGATCTTCTAAGATTTGAGTCAGTTTTTTGAGAAATTTATGGTGACGTCATAATTTAACGTCAATTAAGGCTCGATATAGTCATTGGACGTCATTGGGGTTAATTCATGATATTTCAGACTAGATATTATGACTCGCAGAGGTCATTTTTCTATCTGAGTGTGTGTAATACATTTATAGGGTGAAAAATCAATAATAAAAGTGTTATGAGGCTTCAAAGGCATGTTTGCGGCCATTTTGAATTCATGCAAATTAGGCCCTTTCCCCAGCCAAAAAATCAGAGAATTTTAGGTATGTTGGAAGAGGATAGTCCCACAAAACAAAATGATACAAAGAAAGGTTTATAGTTCTGGGTTGGACCATATTTTGACTAGACTATGTGGTACTGTGTTATACTGTGAGAATACTGGAAAATATTGCCACATGATAACAAATGTGACCGGTCACAGCAAAACCAGGCGCATGTCGCACAGAAGATGAGCCAAAGTGACACCAGGAGATAATGGAAGAAATTGATGTGCTCATATTTCACAAAAGGCAGACAATAGAGAATTGATCAAACAGTCCGTCTCAAGCTGCCAAGCTCAGAGCGACATGCGCCTGGTTTTGCTGTGACGGGTCACAAATGGTTGCCCATGTTCCGGATCATTTGATACACTGCATTGTACTGACTCATGATACTTGAAGTATCCTACCAACATATCTCATTCTATCTCATAACATGCCCTATATTCGGAAATATATTGTGTCATACAAGTCATCATTTCAACTCATTTCGTGCAGTGCGCAAATCGGCAGGTGCAACTAAACGTAGTGTACACGAAACTGAAATGTACATGCAGAAGCATGTGAAACTGATCAAAATGATCGGTAATAACTTTAGGAATCTAAACGCGATTTTCACCCTGGGTGCGTATTTACGTGCCACATGCTATTACTCACTGGAAGAATTAAGATGTCTTTTATTCTCATCAACATTGGCGGGGACAATTAAACTGTTAAAAACCCGACAGCAGAAAATAAAGTACATGTATCTAGAAGTACTTAGACCAGTCATGCTGTATTATTAACACGCCTTTTATTTGACTCATGAGGATAAGATTAGTGGCAAATCAGTGGTAACATTGTCCAAGACTAACGAGCTGATACGGCTGATATTTAGAGTGGCCTAATTTATAGTTGTTGCATTGTCCTTGTCTCTTTCATTGGTGACGCCCAACTGCTCGATCAGGTTTTTGAATGATTGATCAAGGAGGCAAGAGCAAAAATTATGACCATATATTATAGTATTGCCATAATCCTCTTGATGCATTAAACTTACTATGACGATAAAGTGCATTTTAAATACGTTGCACAGTTCCGGCTGTTTTTATCCTTCGGCCACGGCTAGATTGGAATATAACAAATAACAGATTGAAATAACAACAAGAAGACTAGCAAAATGAGGCCGGCAGTAGAAGTCGTTTGTATAGCAAGAACTGTCTGGTGGGCTACTTTACCAAATAAAAGGTAATTTCTTGCAGTTTTCTGGTTGAACACGCAGAACACGAAGAATTCACCCAATCTCATTGAAGATGGCCACAAAATACACTAAAAACGTCGGGTGTCCGTCGTACGTCAGGGTCACTTAGGATATCAGTCATTGTGATAGGAAAGCAGAGCAAAGTAAATTTTGATGTACAGCGTAGTTGGAGAGAAGTAGGTTCGTTGTTCTTGGCTAACACAAAGGATATCAGAGACACAGATGCGGCTAGCTTCAGAGTTAAAAGTCGTGAAAGATCAGAATTATTGCTTGCTGTAAACTCGAATTATGGTGATTATTAAATCCGCCAATCAAAACATCACATCTCCTGAATTAGGGCAAGAGCAGACAACCGATCAGAGAGCTATAATTGTAACGCATTGCTCTCAGAGACGACCTGGTCGAAGTATTGCATCAAGGCGATGTATTGTACTTATTGAATTACTTATTTTTGAAATGATTACAATGACTAAAATGCTTGGAATATCGAGTCTTTGTCAAAACGTGAAACAAGTAATACCTTCCTTGAATCGATTGTTATTTTGGTTGGAAACAGTTCATATAATGAAGAATATACAGGGTGGATCACTAAAAAGGTAATCCTGAAACAAACAGGTTGGAAAAATTAGATTTATGCATGTCATTTTCTAGACAATGGTGTGCAGTCCGTGGGCGCATGGGTGATACATATGTAGACATAAATTGAAAGGGTTTAGCTCCTACTTTATCATACATGCAACGAAATATCCATGGCATCAATACTTATCACATAAAAGCTGTTTGTTTCAGGTTACCTTTTTATTGATCCACCCTGTATTCTCAATGAGATACAGTGTTTACCATAGAATCATTTGTAAGGGAGATGGAAATTGATGATTTCCCATTAAAATGCATGGCTGGATTTTGATGAGGGGTGGATTTGAAGTCTAAAAGGTGAACACTGATTCCAAGGTTGGTGTTCGGTTCTGTGGAAATTGTGCTTTAGAAGTTGGTACATGTAGGAACATTGTTAGGTGATTCAGGAGGAATAAGGATTCGACTAGGCCTGTTGTGATTTGTGCTGGGAACTCTCTTTTCTTTTCTTTTTGGACACCCTGTAGCCCATTTTAAGGTAGGCCTATATTGGTAAGCTGGTTGAAGTTAAGAGTTTTTATGGCAATATGAATTATGTGCTTATTACATCAGTAATGGACTTTCCTATAAAAATTATAAAATTGTGCTTTTGAAAGTTGACTCTCTGGTACATGTAGGAACATTGTTGGGCGATTCAGGAGGAATAAGGATTCAACTAGGCCTGTTGTGATTTGTGCTGGGAACTCCCTGCTATGAAATGTTTTGGGATATGAGCTAATGTGGGGTGTGTGAGCAGAGGCAGGCACTTTGGAAGTCACCGAGGACCGTGCAGGACCTGTTTTACGGAAAGAGCTCCGACTGATATCCTGGCGTTGGTGCCGCTGTGACTGCAAGACTGCAGTGTACCGTTCATGGTGTTGGTGCCGTACGAGTCGTCGTGAAACGCGGCTAGACCACTGTCGTGGACGTGGTCAGAAACTGTTCCTGGCGTTGCTTCCGTTGATATCCTTTTCTATATCTTCCTGCCTGAGGGCATACGGGGTCGAAGCGACCCAATTCCTGCACTGTGTCTCGTCGAGGATCGGCCGGCCGAATGTCATCCCGTTTTTCTAATAATTCGTTGTTCATACCCCCACCGGAACTGTCCCTTTGATATCTACTGAACGTTGAACATTGCCGTGAGTAAGATTCCTTTTGCTGAACACTGAACTTATCTCTATAAGAATTTTTGGACTGTCGCTAGAAATAGTAGTAACGTGCTTCTTTGAACTATTTTTCTTGGGTTTAATATTCGTTACATATGTTTATTTTTGTAAATAATCACTCAGTTTATTTTAACCAGCTTTTGTTATAATTCTTGCCCGGATGTACCGATAACCTTGATGCACTTTGTCACAGGTTCGGACACGAAGTTTCGTAGTCGGGAACAAATTAGTGGTGAATTTTTCCACTTCGTATCAGCATCCAAACAAATTGGTTTTCGCTTTTTTTACGTGGTCTATCAACGACCCTATTAGACGTAACTGTAATAGTGTGATCCGTGATTTCAGTTCGGAAACGAACAGAAAGGGTGGATGTTACGGAGTGGCCAATAAAACCTTTCCCTTGCACAAAAGAATTCTATTGTGTATCCATTGTATGAAAATGTTTCTGGGTCACCTTGTAGACTGGGCTGTTCATTAACTACTAACGAGCACAATAATCATAATTTTCACAATTTGACATACGTGAATCATCTTAAAAAACAAACAATTATCACGTCGTCACTCTAGAGAGAAACAACAAATTCAGTCACGTTACAATATTATGCTTTAGTCCCATTTCAACTATTTTTTTGAGCAACAGCAACATGTGATGCATATCTTCCCGGTAAAAAGGCAGTGTCAAGCCATAGATAATGAAGTTTGAGCTGAAATTACACAAGCTGATAACGCTACCAAATCCCGCAGCTTTTACCAGCAGATTCATAAATTGTGACGTCGAGTTTGAGTTTGCCATAATAACGTAGAGTAACCAAAGAAAAGCACATGGCGTCATTAGAACGGTGTATGTTGTGGAAACGACCAAGAGATTCCACAAAACCTTCGTATCAGATGTTCCCTTATGCGATGGCATTGCTTGGGACGTTGAACGTTATCGCGAACCTTTGAAAATTCCGACGAGAATGGCGATGTTTGCCGCAATAATGACGATGCATGGTAAATAGAAATACAAACCCCAATCTACCTGTGACAGAACTAATTGCATTGTGGCGCCACCTATGTAGTGACACATTGTCATGCCGTAATCGAAATAAATATTCAGTAAAATTGCCCGATGGAGACTTGTAATGACTGATGTGACGAACAGTACTGCGATGACAGTTACACGTTTACGTGATGTGATGTGGACTCTTTTTAATGGGCACCAAACAACTATTACACGCTCTATCGAGTATGCCGCAATAAGCCATGAAGACATGCATCCAGCTATCAATAGGAGGTAATAAGATAATTTGCATGAGAACGTGGAGAATCTCATGAGGTCAACTGGCGTGTAGTCAACAATGAATTGCAGTCCCTGCTGGGGCCACACGAATATCATATTCCCCAATAAATATGCCGAATCTGAGATAGCAAAGCAGCTTAAATACTGTACGCTGGCATCTCGCCTCTTCCTACAGCGTACACACACAGTGAGAGAGAGTCCGTTACCAAAAAGTCCTAGAAAAACGATGATAATCGTGACGTAGCTTTGAGCGAATTCTAGTGCTTGGTCCAGCAGGGTAAGAGATTTTCTTGGATAAATTTCCGTGACGTGGATGCTATCAGTGTTTGAAGACATCCTCAGATTTTTGTTCGTGTTGTGATATTCCAATGTGCTGATAGTTATTGTGAGCAATAGAATATCAAGCGACCTGCCAACAAGCGACCTAGAACCTGCAACAGTTATCACGGTGTTGAACAAAAAAGATGCTAATCAGCTGGTATCCCTTGGTCAGTTGTATCTTGCGTCTAAACTGGAAAAGGAACGGTAAGACCACGCACACAAGGGTGGATAGTAGCCCGTACATAAAAAGACTCGAAGTTGTATACGCACGAGCTTATAGACTAACGCCTCCAACCAAATATCAACTAACAACTAAATTGCCTACAGTGATTTTAGCTGTTGACCAGTTGTATATATACGTAGTAGAAGTAGCTGTTGACCTGCCTCTTCCATGTAACTCCGTCAGCTGAAAGATGTTCGAAATTATTTTTAGAGACGCTAAGTAAAACTAAATGACTTTTCAGCGTATGGGACCGAAATAGCCTAGTGCCAAAACATAACCCTAAACCCCAAACCTTAACTTCAAACTTATGACGGTTTCACCGTTTAATATTCGGTGCAAAGATAACTCCCCCCCCCCCCCCCCCACCCCCACCCCCCACAACGATCGCCGTTTTGTTTTTTGTTCTATAAGCCTAGTGTGTACCTTCTTCGTCCTGACCTTCGAGGACCATTCTTTTCATGACATCTTGTATACAGATGACTTAGGCTGTGGCCCCAGCAGGGACTGCAATTCTTTGTTGACTACACGCCAGTTGACATCATGAGAATTTCCACGTTCTCATGCAAATTATCTAATTACCTCTTCCTGATAGCTGGATGCATGTCTTCATGGCTAATTGCGGCCTACTCATAAGAGCGTCTAATAGTTGTTTGGTGTCTATTAAAAAGACTCCACATCGCATCACGTAAACGTGTAACTGTCATCGCAGTACTGTTCGTCACATCAGTCATTACAAGTCTCCACCGGCCAATTTTACTGAATATCTATTTCGATTACGGCATGAAAATATGTCACTACATAGGTGGCGCCACAATGCAATTAGTTCTGTCACAGGTGGATTGGGGTTTGTATTTCTATATACCATGCATCGTCATTGTTGTGGAAAACATCGCCATTCTCGTCGGAATTTTCAAGGGTTCGCGTAAACGTTCAACGTCCCAAGCACTGCCATCGCATAAGGGAACATTCGATACGAAGGTTTTGTGGAATCTCTTGGTCGTTTCCACAACATACATCGTACTAATGACACCAAGTGCTTTTCTTTGGTTACTCTACGTTATTTTGGCAAACTCAAACTCGACGCCACAATTTATGAATCTACTGGTAAAAGCTGCGGGATTTGGTGACATTATCGGTATGTGTAATTTCAGTTTAAACTTCATTATCTATGGCTTGACACTGCCTTTTTACCGGCAAGATATACATCGCATGTTCTGTTGCTCCAAGAAATAGTTGAAATGGGACTAAAGCATAATATTGTAACGTGACAGAATTTGCTGTTTCTCTCTAGAGCGACAACGTGATCATTGTTTGTTGTTAAGATGATCGACGTATGTTGCACAGGCAAAATTCGGTGTTGTCGGCCACCATGTGTCGGCAGGTCAGATCACATTTCGCCAGTGTCAAACAGTTCACACAGGTTGCGCATCAAGGAACGCACTGAATTTGAATCTCTTTGCTCGGTATAAAGTGTCACTGATCACTTTAGTGGATACTGGCACTATAAACAGGTATTGGAAAACTTTGCATTGGACAGGAAAAGTCTGGACTGCAGTCATCACTCTCCGCCGCCTGGAACTAATGAACTGGTGCCCTGTCCAAGCTCATTTCCCAATACCCCATCGGTTCTCAATATTATTGAAACAGGAGTATCATGGAGCCAGAAAAGGTTGCAGAATCTCCCTCCAAAGGGGATCCAATCAGAATGGCAGGTGCTGCATGATTGAACTAGCCACACGTTCGTTGTGCATCATTTGAAGACATTCTAGTAACCGAGTGACCACGTAACTAGCTGGGTGCAACATATACATGCAGAACACTACCCTTACAATTAGGGGAACAAGAACTCTGTGAACAAAGATACGGACCCCCTTAATAGCACAATCGAGTGTGCCTGAGAAATGATTTCGTAATGCCAAAATCCAATATAGCTGCCAATTTGCCCCCCCCCCCCAAGTTCTTTTATAACTTTTAACATACAAGTACATTCTTGTCCCTTGTCCAGCCAAAGACCGACCAACATCGCACATTTCGTTAACTTTTCTGCCAAGTGCCTTGCCCAAGGAACTACACCTCACACTTAGTGACCCTTCTGCATGCCAAGTGCCTTACCCAAGGACCCACTCCCCAGCTACCAACATAAGCACACGCTCTGAGCTCCCAATTCCCACTTGGAAATAATAATGTTGGCAGCACAAATGTGGAGAGCGATGACTGTCAGTCTAGTGTTTCCTAGTCCAACCCATAGTTTTGTAATCCATAGTTTTCCAATACCCACTACAAACACCCTCATTTTTATTGACTTGGTTTGATTAATGTCATGTATGTTCATCACAATCAAAACAGCAAAGAATAAAACAAGTTATTTCGGTCTCATACGCTGAAAAGTCATTTGGTTTTATTTAGCGTCTCTGAAAATAATTTCATCCAAGTTCGAACATCATTCAGCTGACAGAGTCACATTAAAGAGTTAATTCAACAGCTACGTCTACTACTACTGGTCAACAGCTAACATCACTGTAGGCAATTTAGTTGTTAGTTGATATTTGGTTGGAGGCGTTAGTCTGTTGGCCCAAGCGGAAACAACTACGAGTCTTTTTAGGCACAGGCTACTACCCTTGTGTGGTCTTACTGATACAATGGCCAAGGATTTTACCCGCGAACTAACATCTTTTTTGTTCCGTTCCGTGATTGCTGCAGGTTCCAGCGACAAATATCGTTCTTTGGCAGTACGCTTAATATTTCATTGTTCACAATATAGCCTAGAAATGCAGCGCGAAAAAACAGAAGCCCAATTCAGTAGACAACTGGTTTTTAAGTGTAAATGATTTATCAGCACTTTGAAATATCACAACATGAACCAAAATATTGGATAAAAAACATGAGGATGTCTTCAAACACCAATAGCGTCCACAACACGGACATTTATCAAAGAAAGTCACTTACTCTGGTGGACCAACTACTAGAATTCGCTCAAAGCTACGTCACGATTATCATCGTTTTTCTAGGACTTTTCGGTAACGGACTCTCTCTCACTGTGTTCGTACGCTGTAGGAAGAGGCGAGATGCCAGCGTACAGTATTTAAGCTGCTTGGCTATCTCGGATTCGGCATATTTATTGGGGAATATGATCTTAGTGTGGCCCCAGCAAGGACTGCAATTCATTGTTAACTACACGCCAGTTGACATCATGAGAATCTCCACGTTCTCCTGCAAATTGTCTAATTACCTCCTCTTGATAGCTGGATGCATGTCTTCATGGCTTATTGCGGCCTACTCGATAGAGCGTGTAATACTTGTTTGGTGTCCATTAAAAAGAGTCCACATCACATCACGTAAACATGTAACTGTCATCGCAGTACTGTTCGTCACATCAGTCATTACAAGTCTCCATCGGCCAATATTAATTTCACTAAATATTAATTTCGATTACGGCATGAAAATATGTAACTATATAGGTGGCGCCACAATGCAATTGGTTCTGAAAAAATAAGATATGGCGATGGATCAAGTTAGGGGATTGAAGAACGTGTCGTCCTTTTTAAGAAATTAAGTCGTTGATACCCGTCTTCATCACCCTATGTCGCGAACACGAAAAGTATGGCGTCTAAGGAGCAACCACCGGTCAAAAGAAATCGTGCTAATACAGCAGGCAAGTCAGTACCAGTGTCTCAAGTTGCTAGTTCGAAACAACGTGGCCAAAATGTTACCGGCGTACAGGGCCAAGTACATGGTGATAAAGCACAGCAAGGCTCGACGCAGGCTACCAGTACACAAGTGCAGGGTGTGTTTGTGGGCGGAAGGCAATTGTCCCTTCCTGAGGTAATAGCAGACATGTACACCAAATTGAACAAGCTGGATACAATAGAACGCAGTGTACAGTGGATCGAGAACGAAATCACTACTTTGAAGGCCGATGTCAGTTCTACCTCGAAAAAGTGTGACGATATTGGGCGGAAGGTTGATGTATTGGAAGTAGAAAATCGCAAATTGTATGACACGATTGGTTCACTACAGGAGCAGGTTTTGGATGTTCAATGTCGCTCGATGATGGATAACTTACTTTTCGATGGTGTCCCGGACGGCCAAACCGATACCGAGGACTCAAAGGAAGTGCTGCTTAAAATTATCGAAGAAAGGCTTGAAATACCGAGAAACGAAATTGATATACAAAGGGCTCATCGAATAGGGAGACCAAGGAAACCTTCTGAGCGACCGAGAGCAATAGTGGCAAAGTTGGTGAACCGTGATGACCGAAGGAGGATACAGCGTGCAGCGCCTAAGTTAAAGGGCACAAACATATATATCAACGAGCAATACCCTAGATTGATCGAAGAGAGGAGAAAGAAACTAAGACCATTCGTGAAGAAAGCAAAGAATATGGGGAAAAAGGCTTGGATTAATCGTGACAAACTGTATATTGACGGCAAACCGTGCGAGGACCCACAACACGTGTTGGAAGGGAGGCCCATTCGTGACTATGGACGTGAACAGACTACTGTCATGGAACATTAGGGAGACGCTGAGGTGCATGATATAGCACCAGTACAGCGGGAACGTGACTTTTTTAAACTGTTAAATCTTATTGTATGTGGATTAAAATCGAAACTTATCGCTGAGGATTTTGAGGAGTATGTAAGTGACTTTCAATTTTTGTTTATTACCGAGACTAAGCTTAATGATGTTGATGAAATTTCGGTACCAGGTTTTAAAATGTTTGCAAAAAATAGACAAGTGTGTTCGGCTCACCCATCTGGGGGAATTGCTCTTTTTGTGAAAAATGAGTTAACAGAATTTTGTGAAGCTGTGAATAGTGAACATCAACATATTCTGTGGTGTAAAATTGATAAAAAGTGTCTATCCCTAGATAAAGATCTATTATGTGATGTCGTATATATTCCGCCGGAAAACTCGAGGTATTCAAGCATAGATTTATTTGATAAGTTAGAAAGTGACATTGTTGATCTGAACGCCAGGTATGATTGTTATTTTTGCATAGGGGGTGATTTTAATGCCCACACGGGCGAAAGCCCGGACTTTGTTTTGGAAACTGATCTGTCACGTGAAGAGTTTGCACTGTCAGATCGTGTGTCACAGGACGTGAAGAGAGTTTGCAATTATGGAAATAGGTTACTCGAACTTTGTTCGGGTCTGGGTATCAACATAGTGAATGGTCGTTCTGGTCAAGATGAAGGTGTAGGAAAAACCACCTGCGCTGATTGTTCAGTCATAGATTATTTTCTCCTCACAACTGATTTATTTAGTTTTGTACAAGATTTTTTTGTCGGCGATTTTAACGGTATGTTTTCTGATAAGCATTGCCCTGTAAGTTTGGTTTGTAATTGGTGTGGCGATTATAGGAATGAGCAAAATTTAGCTATAGAAAGTGATGAAGTCGTTCCAAAACCATGGTGTGATGAAAAAAAGGATGTCTTTATGCAACATTTAGACAGGAGGGTGATAGACGAAATAACCAAATGGACCCAGGATGTTGGTACTGGTGATTTAACTGTTGATCAGATTGACAATGTGCTAGAAAAATATCAGTCAGTACTGATTGGTAGTGCTGTTGAAACATTCGGTGTAAAAGGGAATAATAGGAGACATAGACCTGACATTTTAAAAAGGAAACCTTGGTATAATGAAGAGTGCAGATTACAGAAAAGTGCTTTTAATCGTGCCCGGAAGCGTTTTAGAAATGTTAAGTCGCATGCAAATAGGACCCAAATGAAAAACAAGAGAAAACAGTACAAGAAGTTACTAAAGACCAGTTTACATAGGTATAATCTGAGTAGAATAGAGGATCTGAAACAGTTGAAAGACCACGAGTCTCACAAATTTTGGAAGATGTTGAATGTTAGGGGAAATGAACAAGATAGAATACCTGATAATATGCTCGACACTTTACAAAATCATTTTAAAGAATTAAATGCTGGGAATGTGGCCGACGAAAGTTTCGAGATGACTACTGAGCAGATAAACAGGGGAGATGAAGTGTTGAATAGGCAGATAGAGAGGGGGGAAATTTTGACCCAAATAAGAAAATTGAAGCGGAGAAAGGCCAGTGGAGTTGACGGTATTACAAACGAACTTATCATTAACACCGGGGAGTATTTAATAGATTTTTATTATAATTTGTTTAACAGAATTTTGGACAGTGGATGCATACCGACAAATTGGATTAATGGCATTATAAAACCAATCTATAAGAAAAAGGGTGATAGAACAAAGGGTGAGAATTACAGAGGTATTACTTTATTAAGCTGTTTAGGTAAATTGTTCACAGCTATTTTAAATAGCAGGTTAGACGAGTATGTGAATTTACACGAGGTATTAGGTGAAGAACAAACAGGTTTCAGATCAGGTTACTCTACCATGGACAATGTTTTTGTTCTGAAGTGTTTGATTGATTTGTATTTGAGTAAGGGCAAACGCTTATATGTGGTATTTATTGATTTCAAACAAGCTTTCGATAAAATATGGAGGTTAGGACTTTGGCGTAAACTTATTGGAAATGGTATAAACGGTAAAATATTGAATGTCATGGTAAATATGTATGATAAAGCGAAATCGTGTGTTCAGATTAACAATAATAGATCAGATTATTTTCCGTGTTCCATAGGGGTTAGGCAGGGCGAAAATATGTCGCCACTCTTATTTGCGTTATATCTAAACGATTTTGAAATTTTTTTGAACGACCATGGTTTTAATGGTCCTTCTGATTTACATATCAATAGCCGATGTGAGTTTTTAGACAACTTGGAGATTTTTTTGAAGCTGGCAATATTATTGTATGCGGACGATATGATTCTTATGGCAGATGATCCTAACGAGTTACAAAACGCCCTGAACTTATTGCACGATTACTGTGAGGAGTGGCATCTGATCGTAAATATTAAGAAAACCAAGGCAATGATTTTTTCTCGGGGAAAGCTTAGAGTAAATATACCGGAATTTAGATATAATGGGGGTAGGGTCGAGTTGGTAGACCATTTCACATACTTAGGCGTAACATTCTCATATAATGGAAATTTTGCGAGGGCAATAAAAGATAGATATAATAAAGGTATGAAAGCCATGTTTGGTGTACTGAGAGCGTGTAGAAGACTTTCTCTTACGGTCGAATTGAGTCTAGACATATTTGACAAAGTAGTCACACCAGTTTTGCTATACGGTAGTGAGGTGTGGGGTAACCAAAACACCGAGTTGCTGGACCGTGTACAAGTTAAATTTTGCAAATATTTGCTACGATTACCGTTAAGAACTCCTACAGTAATGGTAATGGGAGAACTTGGGCGACACTCTTTGAAGATTCACATAGCCGTGCGAATGTTATCTTTTTGGAACAGACTCAGAATTGGAAAAACAGATAAATGGGCTTATATCTTTTATAACATAACTAGGGAGCATTTAGACAAGGGTTATTTAAACCAAGGCTGGTGTAAAAGTGTGAAAACTGTTCTAGACGGCTGTGGCCTCACTCAAATTTGGTATACTCCCGAGGTGTTGTCCCTACGAGAACTGAAAATTGTAGTTGAACAGATAATGAGAGACCAGTGTGAACAACTATGGAGAAACGAGGTAAATAACGATTTCAGATGTATAATTTATAGAATGTTTAAACAAAACCTGAATATGGAGCCCTATGTTAAAAAATTACCATTATATCAAACGGTCAGTATTTGTAAATTTCGTACTGGATCTATAAAATTCCCAGAAACAGTAACCAGAATGTATAGAAATGAAACTGCAGAAAATATTTGTGGTCTTTGTGACCAGGTTTGTGTAAGAGACGAACTTCATTATTTTATTACGTGTCCGTATTTCCGTCACATGCGAGTAAGGTTGTTTCCAAACTTAAAAGAATTACCTCAGGTTTTTTATCATGAATTTTTCCATCGCATTATGACTAAATGTTCCCGGGTAAACTTAGACAATATTCATAGTTTTTGTAAAGAATTCATCAGCTTGGTCCACCATATGTAAATGTTAAATCATGTAACCTCTTATACCCGAAAGGGTTTTTTGGAGAGAAATAAATTATGTTATGTTATGTTATGTTATGTTATGTTATGACACAGGTGGATTGGGGTTTGTATTTCTATATACCATGCCTCGTCATTATTGTGGCAAACATCGCCATTCTCGTCGGAATTTTCAAAGGTTCGCGAAAACGTTCAACGTCCCAAGCAATGCCATCGCAAAAGGGAACATCCGATACGAAGGTTTTGTTGAATCTCTTGGTCGTTTCCACAACATACATCGTTCTAATGACACCAAGTGCTTTTCTTTGGTTACTCTACGTTATTTTGGCAAATTCAAACTCGACGCCACAATTTATGAATCTACTGGTAAAAGCTGCGGGATTTGGTAGCGTTATCAGTCTGTGTAATTTCAGTTTAAACTTCATTATTTATGGCTTGACACTACCTTTTTACCGGGAAGATATACATCACATGTTCTGTTGCTCCAAAAAATAGTTGAAATGAGACTAAAGCATAATATTGTTACGTGACTGTATTTGTTGTTTCTCTCTAGAGTGACGACGTGATCATTGTTTATTGTTCAGTTTACACAGGTTGCGCGTCAAGGAACGCAGTACTGAATTTAAGCTGCTTGGCTATCTCGGATTTGGCATATTTTTTGAGGAATATGATCTCAGTTTGGCCCCAGCATGGACTGAAATTCATTGTTGACCATACGCCAGTTGACATCATGCGAATCTCCACGTTATCATCACATCACGTAAACGTTTAACTGTCATCGCAGTACTGTTCGTCACATCAGTCATTACAAGTCACCACCGGGCAATTTTACTGATTATTTATTTCGATTACGGCATGACAATATGTCACTGTATAGGTGGCGCCACAATGCAATTAGTTCTAACAGAGGTAGATTGGGGTTTGTATTTCTATTTACCATGCACGTCATTATTGCGGCAAACATCGCCATTCTCGTCGGAATTTTCAAGGGTTCGCGTAAACGTTCAACGTCCCAAGCAATGCCATCGCATAAGGGAACATCCGATACGAAGGTTTTGTGGAATCTCTTGGTCGTTTCCACAACATACATCGTACTAATGACACCAAGTGCTTTTCTTTGGTTACTCTACGTTATTAAGACAAACTCAATATCGACGCCACACTTTATGAATCTACTGGTAAAAGCTGCGGAATTTGTTAGCGTTATCAGTCTGTGTAATTTCAGTTTAAACTTCATTATCTATTGCTTGACACTGCCTTTTTACCGGCAAGATATACATCACATGTTCTGTTGCTCCAAAAAATAGTTGAAATAGGACTAAAGCAAAATATTGTAACGTGACTGAATTTGTTGCTTCTCTCTAGAGTGACAACGTGATAATTGTTTGTTTTTGAGATGATTCACGTGTGTCAAATTGTGAAAATTATGATTATTGTGCTCGTGAGAAGGTAATGAACAGCCCAGTCTACAGGGTGGCCCAGAAAACTTTCCCTCGCACAATGCATACACAATAGAATTATATTGTGCAAGGAAAAGGTTTTCTGGGCCACTCTGTAACATCCACCCTTTCTGTTCGCCTCCGCACTGAAATCAAGGGTCATAACATTGCAGTTACATCTATTAGGGTTATTGATAGACCACGTAAAAAAGAGCGAAAACCAGTTTGTTTGGAAGCCGATACGAAGTGGAAAAATTCACCACTAATTTGTTCCCGACTACGAAACTTTGTGGCCGAACCGAACACCAACCTTGGAATCACTGTTCACCTTTTAGACTTCAAATCCACCCCTCATCAAAATCCAGCCATGCATTTTGATGGGAAATTATCAATTTTCATGTCCCTTATAAATGATTCTTTGGTAAACGCTGTATCTAATTGAAAATACAGGGTGGATCAATAAAAAGGTACCCTGAAACAAACAGCTTTTATGTGATACATATTAATGCCATGGATATTTCTTTGCATGTATAATCAAGTAGGAGCTAGACCCTCTCCATTGATGTCTTCATATGTATCACCCATGCGCCCACGGATTGAACACCATTGTCTAGAAATTGACATGCATAAATCTAATTTTTCCAACACGTTTGTTTCAGGATTACCTTTTTAGTGATCCACCCTGTATATTTTTTATTATATGAACTGTTTCCAACCAAAGTAACAATCGATTCAAGCAAGGCATTGATCTGTTTCACGTTTTGACGAAGACTCGATATTCAAAGCATTTAAGACATTGTAATCATTTCAAAATCGTAATTACAATATATCGCTTTGATGCAATACTTCGACCAAGTCCTCTGATCTCTGAGAGCAATGCGTTACAAGTATAGCTCTCTGATCGGTTGTCTGCTCTGGCTAACGAAAAGACTTCACTCGATTTACGCTGTACATCAGAATTTACTTTGCTCTGATTTTCTATCACAATGACTGATATCCTAAGTGACCCTGACGTACGACGGACACCCGGCGTTTTTAGTGTTTTTTCTGGCCATCTTCAATGAAATAGGGTGAATTCTTCGTGTTCTGCGTGTTCAACCAGAAAACTGCAAGAAATTACCTTTTATTTGGTAAAGTAGCCCACCAGACAGTTCTTGCTATACAAACGACTTTTACTGCCGGCCTCATTTTGCTAGTCTTCTTGTTGTTATTTCAATCTGTTATTTGTCATATTCCAATCTAGCCGTGGCCGAAGGATAAAAACAGCCGGAACTGTGCAACGTATTTAAAATGCACTTTATCGTCATAGTAAGTTTAATGCATCAAGAGGATTTTGGCAATACTATAATATATGGTCATAATTTTTGCTCTTGCCTCCTTGATCAATCATTCAAAAACCTGATCGAGCAGTTGGGCGTCACCAATAAAAGAGACAAGGACAATGCAACAACTAATATGTAAAGAGCAATCTCTAGTGAACTCACACAACTGTTTGACATGGGGGAGCCCCCAAACCCCCGTCCTTCTGATATATATAGCCAGTACATTGGGGGATGAGTCCCCCAAACCCCCTCCCCGTTCTCTGAAAGTGACAGGTTTTAGTCAGTACATTGGGGGGAAGGCCCCCCCAACCCCCCCCCCCCCCATTGGACTCTAAAAATAGAATTCCTTGGAGACGCTGAACAATAAGGCCCCATAAAGAAATAGTCCCCGCCCCGGTAGCTGTCTCATATTTGCTGAAAGAAGCAGCTCTTTGTGGTGAAATAATAATTGAATGCATGTCATGACACCCAGGAGCTTTTTCTCATTTCTGAAACAGTTGCATGGTTGGAATGAATTGCCAAATCAGTCCGTCAAATCTCTATCCAAATGGAACTTTAAGACCACTCTATAATTGTGCAGTAGTGTTAAAACTGACTTTTTTGAAGTAAAGTACGTAAATCGAGAAGAAGAGGACGTTTGCTTTGGTCTGCAATAAAATGTCACATCTGTCTCCGCCGACGTTGTCCTGTACATATGTCCTAGCAGACGATTTTTAAAATCATGATATCCCACACCCGCACTACAGTGGCGCCGGTGTGAATAAATCTACTTGCGTGAATGGTCAATGGCTCATGACGTCATGAAATAATTGCGTCACGAGGAAGGAAACAATGGGAATCATGGTAACTGTGGTTGCGGTGCGTCGTGAAAGCAGGATCGGCAAGCGCGGCCCGTATGGAATGCAACAAACTGTACCGGAACCGGAACTGTCATGGGTCTGCACAATTTTTTTCAGATTCGATGGACATGATGGATATATGAATTTTGTTTACACTTTATATTCATACGTAACCATTACACTCACTACGTTGTGTGAGTCATAAATTAGGCCACTCTAAATATCAGCCGTATCAGCTCGTTAGTCTTGGACAATGTTACCACTGATTTGCCACTAATCTTATCCTCATGAGTCAAATAAAAGGCGTGTTAATGATATAGCATGACTGGTCTAAGTACTTCTAGATACATGTACTTTATTTTCTGCTGTGGGGTTTCTAACAGTTTAATCGTCCCCGCCAATGTTGATGAGAATAAAAGACATCTTAATTCTTCCAGTGAGTTATAGCATGTGGCACGTAAATACGCACCCAGGGTGAAAATCGCGTTTAGATTCCTAAAGTTATTACCGATCATGTTGTTCAGTTTCACATGCTTCTGCATGTACATTTCAGTTTCGTGTACACTACGTTTAGTTGCACCTGCCGATTTGCACTGCACGAAATGGGTTGAAATCATGACTTGTATGACACAATATATTTCAGAATATAGGGCATGTTATGATATAGAATGAGATTTATTGGTAGGATACTTCAAGTATCATGAGTCAGTACAATGCAGTGTATCAAATGATCCGGAACATTGGTAACCATTTGTTATCATGTGGCAATATTTTCCAGTATTCTCACAGTATAACACAGTACCACATAGTCTAGTCAAAATGTGGTCTAACCCAGAACTACAAACCTTTCTTTGTATCATTTTGTTTGTGGGATTATCCTCTTCCAACATACCTAAAATTCTCAGATTTTTTGGCTAAGGAAAGGGCCTAATTTGCATGAATTCAAAATGGCCGCAAACATGCCTTTGAAGCCTCATAACACTTTTATTATTGATTTTTCACCCTATAAATGTATTACACAAACTCAGATAGAAAAATGACCTCTGCGAGTCATAATATCAAGTCTGAAATATCATAAATTAACCCCAATGACGTCCAATGACTATATCGAGCCTTAATTGACGTTAAATTATGACGTCACCAAAATTTTTTCAAAAAACTGAATCAAATCTTAGAAGATCTTAACCAATCTAAATTAAAAAGTTAATTGCAATGTAATCCTGAATTATTATAAAGGGTGCCATGAGTGATGTAGAAGCCCGCAGACATAATACAGAAACGGGTCATTCAGGTGCATTTTTTGATAAACTAATGCAAAGTTGGAGGATGAGACATCTAAAACAGCTAGTACTGGGTGCCTTGATACAATTAATTGAGGATGGTTGACCTGCTAATTAGATTTCTCCGAGCACAAGTGACAGGCAATTCCAAACTTTACTGATGGAGTCTCTCGAAGAAGGCATTTTTGCTGCAGCTGGACGAGGTCTATCGACTACCATTACAGCTGTTTTGTGGGGTCGATGTTATCAAGAATTTCCATGGTAACCCGTTGATAAGACAGTAAAATAATGGTAATTTAGGTCGAGGTGCGAGCGGGCATTGTTTAAAGGCAATAGACCGTACTGGGCTGGCCTTGATTCTTTTTAACTACGAGGTGTGGGTGAATTAGCGTATAATTCTGCTTTGATCTTAACTATTAACATGATAAATACTCTTGCAAGAACCTTGTAAAGATTGTGCATTTTGCGTGTAATTAAAATAGGTCCTGATAATGTTTTTCGAATCTCATCGGAATTCTGCTGCCTGGGCATGCACTGTGTTTTATATTAATAAATAACTATAAATAAATGTACAATTTGTTTACTGAAGATCTATACTACATTTATTCCAGTAGCCACCTTTCGTTTTAGCAGTTTCAATATCTTGACATCGAAAAGTATTTCAAAGTGAAACCAACAATTTCAGACCCCCACACGCAGTTTACACCACACACTGACACTGTGCCTACCCTCTAAATACAGTTGACCACAATTGAGTAACTGCGCAGACGGAAGCACACCTTCGTAGTGTATTTTGAAATGTAATACCCGTAAGCGGAGCTATTCTGATAATAGCTGCCTGGAGGGTGGATCGGCGAGGCCAGCACTGTTTTTTCGACAGTGATTCAATTTTCAATTTCAATTTAAAGCTTTATTGAGCACCAATCCCATACATGTACAATACTATTCAGAGGATATAACAACAGAAATGAAAACAATAAAACATATAGTCGAATTAAAATAACAAAACAAGGTGCCCAAACGGGACCGCCAAGGGGTCAATTAAGATCCATAATAGTGATACGGGACTCCTAAAATATTAAATGACGTATACATATGTGATAGCCTCGTGCCTGCCATATTTTCAAATCAACCAATCACCACGCGATTTGTGATTTGTAACGTCAAACGTCACATGGGAATATATTAACGTGTACTTGTCATGTGACTTTTGGCTTGACAAATGAAAACCGCCAATTCCGGGGGGGGGGGGGGAGTTTGTCTCTAATGCAAGCATCGGGGAGACGCCCATTTTAGATATTTTTCAGCCTTTATTTACCGACTTGACGGCACTGATAAAAGAATCAGGTATGTGTAATTAAGTGTAGTAGGCTTGTTCTAAATTTGTAACGTTAAAGGACCAATGGCATTATTAAGAGCATTATCAGCAATGGGTCGGCTGCCCAGTCACCATCCATTTTGGAGAAGTGGCTCCTATCCTTGGTAACACATCAATGGAAAAACGAAGAAAATGATTGAATCACATGTATTACGCTTTTCCGATTTCAATCCCAACTGGACCCGAGTAAAGCCTCCGTAGAGAGATCATCCTGCACATTTGGAAATAATGGTGGCCAATTCAAGCAGGGGCGGAATGACGTCTTAAATAACTAGAGTTCGATATTTCGAAAGGAGGACGGACGTAGTTTGGCCTGTTTGGAAGAAAACAAAATCTAACGAGGTGAAGGGCTTTCCCTGCCGCCGTTTGGATTATCATCTGCTCGACTGTATGCGCATTTACCTTATTTCATTGAATTGTAATACCATAAATACGTATATTGATAAAGCATTTTCTCCCAGCCTTCGCATACCTATGATTAAGGCAAAGGTACCGCCGAAAGCTTAATTATATCGGGCCTCCGGACCAAAAAATAGCAAATCATGAAAAAAGTGTCACCCTCTCTATTTTCCTGTTTCATATCAATCAGCACTGATGCGTATTAATCTTTTTATCATCTTTGACATTCAAGTATAAAACGTGGAGCCGAATACATTAGGTCTTCACGGTTTGGCACTGTCCTCTCACTTTTCGAACGCAAACACTGGGTTGGAATGCCGCCCATACACATCGACCCGTTGACGAAAATCTCCTTTACGATATTCTTTAGTGTACGATGCCCAGACCAAACGGCGTATATTTTCGATTGTTTACATAAGTGTTCCTTTTTTGCGGTCTGGCTGAGAGAAACTCAGATAGGAGTGAAATGGAATCGAAATTGCATAGTTGCTGCGCGAGGAGGAACTAGCCCTGTGACAAAACACGTCACTATCCACCCCATCAGTTTCGGAAGTAAAGATTGGATATTTTTAGCAGTTACAGCGGATTGTCAGAGCAATATTTTCCGGATTTTTGTCAACGGGAAAAAGGAAGGCACGATCGCTACTCATGCTGTGTATGTGGGACACTCACATCCGATAACACTGGGGAGCAACGCGGCAGGAAACGACATGTATTTCGTAGGATCGCTGTCAATGTTGAGAGTGTTTTCTTATACGCTGAGTCCTCGTCATATCGAGAGCATGTACTGGGCAAGCAATGGTAAGAGCATCCGCAGGACACCATTAAGCTCATACGTTAATTTGCATTTGCCGGTTTAGGCTTATCGATCTCAATGAAAGCTGTTTCGTGGGGGTCGATCGCGATGTTATCAATATTTGCCCTGATAACCCTTTGCTTAGACAGCAGAACAATAAGAATTTAGTTCGAGGTGCGAGCGGACTTTGTTTAGTGACAATATACCAAGTATTGGGCAAGGCCTGAATCCATCCAATAACTTCTTATAACTCAAAACGACAGCAGCAGCTTCTGAAAAAAAATGTGCCTCAAATTCAATATGACATTACGCAATATCACGTTTCTGCGATCATTCAAACTTTTCTTATTTTCTTTCTTCCCGGCCTATAGCTCAAGCAGCCTTAAACATTATTTTCGCCAAACGCAGACTACGTGATACATTGACCGAGTTGGTGACAATCAAACTTGCTCGTTCACGACTTGAATGCGGACACATTAGCCGAGAAAGCGAGCGGGGAAACTCCAAGACGTGCGAGGAATTTACCTTCAGAGGATCAAGCTGTCATATGAAATATGACATAAAGGAAGAATGTGATAATAACAAGCCTTTCAAGATCAAAACGTTCAGCAGTCGATATGTCATTATACCCTAATCGCCGTGTGTAGAGGCCCGAGACATGATCGATTCTCCGGTGCTGGTGGTCGGTCGCTTTGTCACTCCTCCCGCCAACGCCGAACTCATGAAGACCGTTTCTTTGCCAGATGCATAGAATATGCATTTTGGGGAAGGCATTATCTGTCTTTTAGCTTGTTAAGCAGATTTATTGAACTTAGCCAGCAAAAGGTAACGTCAACTGAGTTGAGCTGAAAGAAAGCTTTAGTTCGTTAAATATTTGTGTATTTAGCCACTGGCATCTCAAATATTTGCTTACATATTACTCTCAACATGATGTTCTTTCTACCTTATACTCCCAGCAAAGTAGACTCGCAATTGTTCTGGTAAAAACGTTTCTTTTCAGATTTTGTTTTAGTCGCGAATTTGGGAGTGCTTCCATGTTGTTTTCATTGTCTAGGTTGGCATGGCGCAGCCACACGACACGGGTGTGGTCGATACGTCCCTGCATATAAATACTTCCATGAGCTTTCTAAGATTGTGTTACATTATTCCAATTAAACACCAAACTTAATCAGCAGAACATGTTTGTTTTTTGTCGCTGTTATTTTAAGCGATTGAACGGGTCGATACAAAAGCCTGTGTAAGAGTTTTAAAACACATTTCTCACCGCAATGACCGTAAAGTATGCAAGAGGTCATGGATCTTGCGAGACTGGAGTGTATATCGATTCGAGGTACTATATTTCCGTTTACACAACACACCAAGGCACTGTACTGTGAACACGATGCACAGCACAGCTTATGTACGCCGGTCATGACCATCTGACACTGAGCCATGTTCTTTTCTAAATTTAGCATATGCCGCCATGACACCTCATTGACTCACTCTTGATCTAGCCTCACCCATATAAGATGATCGGGTACCAACATTGCCGAGGAGCTGCAATGCTTCCACCAAGTATTTGTAGATGGCATCACTAGTCACGCGCGTCGGTATAAGTTTTGTCGTCAATGCCGCGTCACTCCCCGGGCGGTTATAAATATTTCAACGCTGGTGTAAAAAACCGGAAGTGTGAGAAACCACGTGTAAGCAACATATTATTTGGCAAACTGGTGGATTGTTGCTTGTCCTCCGAACTGGTAGATCGTTCGAAACAACGGGAGAAGGAAAAGGTCTTTGCAACGCAGGCAGTACGAAGGGACGGAGTTTGATTATTTTCGGCCGTTTTGTTTGCGAACTTACTCGGTGATTAAGACGTACATCAAAAGACACGCGGTATATTTTTAGGTCCTTAGGTCACGAGCGGAAGTAGATTAGAATTACCATGGGCGCGTACAATAAGGTAGGCAACATTTTTAGACAAATTGATACTTTTTATTCTTTTTACCTTGCAACGTCTATCCACATGTTTTAGCAAAATGAATCTTTGTGGAAATGGGGAGTTCTCCGCTAACTTTCCACACATTTTGAACAGGAACTTGAAAATTTAAAAATTACACGATTTCAGAACTTCTCGATGGAGAAAGGCAGCCAGACAGCAATCTTATTTTCAGGTGAAACATCATTTTCGGAAATTTCTCTCAAATATATTTTGAGAAAACTGTCATCGAATTTCTGAAGTTATTATCAAAAAGGGATGGTTTTCGTCATTTCTTTATGACAGTTAGTTGTGGACTGTGTATTAATTTGCAGTGAGGCAATTAAAGGGCATAGTTAGCTGAAGTCGTCACTTTTTCAATCAGTGATACCTGCACTACATTTTGAGTCAATCCTTTAAAATAATGAAGTGGGGGCTTTCGATTTTCTTTGATTGACCAGTTACACGAAAAAGCCAATCATCAAACGTATTTCAAGCCTGAAGTATAAAGGCTCTAGGAAGAAAAGGTTGTGGTTGGATTTTTTCCTGGAGTTCTCAAACCCGAAACATAAAGCATAGAATAAAGCGAAGAATGTTGTTCGATTATTTGATGAGTTGAGGTCGACACTCATGCATGTGATTGTAGAAAGTAGCTCCACTTCCGCTCGATATTACACATAAACGGCAACGTCTATGAGGAAATTTATGATACAGTACGCTGAATGTAAAAACATATATTCGGTGAATGTCCACAAAAAGGTATTTCATAATTATCATTGACTGCCCAAAAGTTTCGTCATGCACAAGATCCCAAAACTTTTCATAAAATGTTGTCGTTGAAACCTCATCGATAGGGTGATAACCAACTCGCAAAGAGAGGTACACAAATATACGATTTTCTACAATTTGTAATATTTTCATTTATAATCAATATTTTTCCTGAACTGTATGAAGATGTTTTAAGTCTGTTCAAAATACCAACCTGAATACAAAAAACATTGTCCTGGTGTGTGTGTGTGTGTGTCTGTAACGACCTCTGAAGTTAGGACGACGATAAATAATGGCCAACATAAGACACGAGTTGCGACTGACCCCGGAATTACTTTATTATAATGATGTATCAATACGCAATACACTACATCTCCCTTTCTTCGAAAAAGAAGAAAAAGTTAGAAGACATACAATAACAATGATACATGAAGATGGAATAAAGATAAGACCATTAGAGGATTCAAAGGTCTGAAAGTAGATTCAAGAATAAGTCACTTTAACTACAACAAAGTAACAAATTTAGAAGGGAAAAAAAACACCAAATGTGATAAAAAAATTTAGAAAATTACTGATTTTGCGTTTTGTAAGTTTCTCTAGTTTCCACACTATTCCAGATTACTCAGTTTTCCAATACCACTATTGAGTAGAAGACTCAAAACTTATACCAACATGAACCAGTCTAGTTAGCACAACACTCTACACAAGTACACATTTACTTGACATAGTCTTTCAGGTGGTTTGGAGCACTTGAGACTCTTCCTGTTCTCAACTGTTATGGAGGTTTAGAAGCAGGAGTAGGAACTGACCTGACTGGAGCTGAACCTGGAGGACCAGAAGCAACAGGCCTTGGAGCTGCAATAGCAGGAGTTTCTGGTGGCCTGGGCTGAGTAGCAAGCTCAGTTTCCTCATTCATCAACAGATGGCGCCTCATGGGCTCATAGATTCCAGATTCTCTCGTTCTCAGAATGTGTCTCCTGTTTCTAACTATGGTCTTGCCAGAGGGTGTGACCAACTTGTATGACCTTGGACCATCAGCCTCAGACACAAATTTGGCTGGTGTCCAGGTTTTACCAGTTCTGTACCTCACAGTATTATTTCTAGTCAAGTTTGGAAGTAGTTTCACATGCTTGTCATAGTGTACCTTGTTTCTGGCTTTACATTCTTGCAACCTGCCAGTCACTTGCTTTGGGGACAACAATTTAGGCTTCAGCAGTGACGGATTTGTAGGCAATCTAGTCTGTGTCCTTCGTCCCATACACCTTTGTACAGGGGAACTCAAGACATTGTCTCTAGGGGTGTTCCTATAGTCCAACATAGCCAACTGAAAATCTGTGCCATCTTGCCTACACTTCTTCAGCATGTTTTTAGCAATCTGAACTGACTTTTCTGCTAGGCCATTTGCCTGTGGATTCTTAGCACTGAATGCCTTGATTTCAAACCCCCACTGGGTACTGAAATCTTTCATATCACGACTAGTGTACTCCGAGCCAGGATCAGAATACAAAGTCCTGGGGATGCCATGGGTGGCAAAGACTCTTTTCAGTTTGGATATGACAACAGGTGCACTATGATCAGGTTTCAGTTCATCCACTTCAAAATACTCAGAATAGTGATCTACAGTCACAAGATAGAAATCATCATCTTGTACAAACAAGTCTGATGAAACAGACTGCCATGGTAGAGTTGGCACAGGAGTGCTCATCATAGGCTCTTTCTGCTGTTGACTTCTACTGGCTTGGCACAATGGACATTTGCTTACAGCTTCTTCAATCTGCTTGTTCATTCCAACCCAAAACAGAACGTCTCTAGCCAGCTGTTTTGATTTGACAATCCCTTGATGCGAACTATGTATCAACTCTACCATGTCCTTATGCATCTGCTTGGGTACAATGACTCGCTCTCCTTTGAGAGGATACCATCATACACAGTGATCTCTGCCCTATAGTCCCAGTATGGCTTCAGAACATTTTCTACCTTGGCTCTGTCATCAGGCCAACCTTTGACAACCTGGTTTCGCAACTTCTGCAACTCAGCATCATTCTCAGTATTTGTCTTCAACAACTTCAGTTTGGAATCAGAGAAAGCATGTACAGTAGGAATCTCCATAGCACAGACTTGGTAGTCATGCATGTCATCAACTAGGCCTCTGTAGTGACAATCTTTCAATGGAGCTCGGCTCAGACAATCAGCAACAGGAATATCTTTCCCTGACTTTCCTATCAGTTTGAAACTGTATGGTTGCAATTTCAACAACATCTTCTGTAATCTCAAGGGAACTTGTCCCAAGGGTTTCTCAATGATGTGGACAAGAGGCAAATGGTCTGTCTCTACTGTGATGTCATTTCTGCCATACAGTAGGTGGTGAAATGTCCTACAAGCAAACACTATGGCCAGAAGCTCTTTTTCAATCTGTGCATATGCTCGTTCAGTCTGAGTCAGGGTTTTAGATGCATATGCTATAGGGTGGTCATGTTGCATCAAGACCGCACCGAGGCCCCCCAACGAGGCATCGCAAGAAACCACTATCGGCTCAGTCTTGGAGTAGTAACTCATGACCGGGGCTTGTATCAAAGCCGCTTTGAGCTTCTTAAAAGCTTGTCGCTGTGGCTCATCAAAGTGAAATGGCTCTTCAGACCCTTTGCCATCTTGTCTCTTTTTGACAACCTCTCTCAAGTCACTTGTCACATCAGAGAAGTTAGGAATATACTTGGACAAGTATGTGGCCATTCCTAACAATGTACGCACTTCTTCTTTACAAGTAGGCTCAGGAAGTTCAACAATGGCTCGAACCTTCTCTGGCGACACAGTCACACCTTCATCAGTCAAAACATGACCAGTGTAATCTACCTCTGGCTGCGCGAACATGCACTTACTCAACCTGAACGTCAAGTCGTTTTCACGTGCTGTCTCTAGTGTTTTCCTCAGTACTCTACAATGGTGCTCAATGTCACCTGTGTGCAACAAAATATCATCGAAGATATTGGCGAAGTTTTCCATCCCAGCGAACATTTCTTCTATAGCCCGCTGGTATATCTCTGGAGCAGACTTGACACCCATAGGAAGACGTTTGTACATGTAGCGCCCGCAAGGGGTAGAGAAGCAAGTAAGCAGTTGACTCTCATAGTCCAACTGTAGCTGGAAGAAACCTTGATTAGCATCAAGTACTGAAAAGTACTTGCTACCCTGAACCTGAGTGAGTACATCTTCAAGTGTTCTAATAGGATGGGTCTCTCTGAGCTAAGCCTTATTCAAGAACTTTGGATCTATACAGACGCGTACTGACTTGCCATCCTTCTTATGCACTACATGCAGTTGACTACACCAGGGTGTTGGGACACCGGGTGGTACCTTGGAAATAATGTCATTACTCTCTAGGAAATCTATTTGTTTCTTGGTCATATCTCTCAGAGCTGCTGGTATAGGTCTACTACCATATGACACTGGACCATCTTTGTACTCTGGATCAATGGACAGATGAAACTCACCAGGTAGCTTGCCAACCCTTTCATCAGGAAACCCGTCTGGAAAGTCCCTAAGTACCTTCAAGATAGGTTCTGGTACTTTCTCAACATTTGAAATGCGCTTGAGGAATTTGTCATCAAACAATGGCTGGTCTCTGACATGGAATACACGCTTCACTAGGCCTAACCTTTCACTATCCTTTGCACCAAGAAGATTTGGCACATTACCAGGTACAACCTCACACTCAATTGAGTGTGTTTCACCCTTCATGATGACATCAAATGTTGTTTTGCCAACAGGCACTACAGTGGTGTTACCAAAGGCAGTGATGGTAGATGCTGTGGACTTGAGCTGCAGGTGACCATGCTGTTGCATTCTGTCAAAAGAGGTTTTGGACATGGTGTTGCAATGAGCCTGTGTATCTATTTTCATTCTAATGGCACCACGTCCATTTTCATAGGGAGTATGCAGCAGTACAGTCCAAGTATCACCAGCACTGTCTCTAGTAGTTGATCTAGTCTTGATAGAGTATATGTGGAGGGAGTCCATCTCCTCAGTGGGCTCATAATCATATGACCATGACTGTTCTTCATCATAGTCACATTCACCATCGATGAAACACACGTTCTTTTTCAAGCACTTTCTCTCGAAATGACCATACATGTGGCAATGTCTACACTGTTGATCATAGGCTGGACACTGTCTAGGGGCATGTTGACGACCACACTTTTGGCATGACCCATGATACTGATTTTGGCTGTGGCTGCGACGTCCACGACCATACCCGCGTTGCTGAGCTACTCTTGGGGTTGAGCGTCCACGTCCATGATGTTGACTCGCAGTGGCACCTCCACGGGGATAGTTTGTGTACCCGCGACCCGGTGATCTAGATCGACTACCACCACGCCCACGATAGGCTGCGTTCACTTCCTTATCACCAGCAGTGTTGTTATGCTTTTTAAACAACCCTGCACTTTCAGCACGTAGTTCGAATGTCTGGCACTTTTCAATCGTTTGCTGCAACGTCAGATCCTTGTCCCACAGCTTCTTCCTTAATACTTCGTCTTTGACACCGTTAGAAATCTGAACAGACATCATTCGGTCCTCTTTGTCACCGAATTCACACAATTTCGCTAGGCGACGCAGGTCAGTGATATAATCTGAAATTGTCTCATTGCTGGCCTGCATCCGCTTTTGAAACTTGGTAATGTGGCTTTTAACCAGTTTCTTTGGTTCAAAGTACTTATCAAACGCTGAGCAGACCTTGTCGTACTTGTCCTTGTCAGCGTCTGCTTCGAACACCAGTTCATTTTGAAACACTTTCATGTACTGCTTCCCAATTTGATACAGCAAGAGGGACACCTTCTGTTTCTGTGCTGCTGTTCCTTGCCCACTAGCAAGGAAATATAGATCTAGTTCGTCCTTGTATTCTCTCCATGAAGTGGCGAGCACTCCCATGTCGTGAGAGGCGGGGATGAACTTAGGGGGAAGTATTCCCTGAACGGCCATTTTGGATTCTGCTGTGGTGAATGTTCAAATGCACTACGAATGTACAACGATGTTCTCGGGCACTGATCTTGCCTCGACTAAAATCAGGCGGCACGCATAAATGTCAATAGGGGAAATCGAGTTTCTGACTTCTATTGATTCACCGATACTCTGCCTTTCTTTTCATGTCCTTGATTTGCGAATCCCACTTCTAGGACACCATGTAACGACCTCTGAAGTTAGGACGACGATAAATATTGGCCAACATAAAACACGAGTTGCGACTGACCCCGGAACTACTTTATTATAATGATGTATCAATACGCAATACACTACAGTGTCTCGAACAAAATGTCGCTATTTTGTCAAGTCTCGGTTAGTAATAGGGAAACGCATGTGGCATATTCCATCTCATCTCAACCAGTCGTGCCACCTGTCCGACTCAGATTTTAAGCGTACTTATGCTGTAGGTAGGCTTCCATGTGAAACTCAAAAAGCCCAAATATTTCTTGCCAACTCCTACTACGAAGGGAGTTATGGCCCCTTGTTGCCAATGGCAACGAAAGTGCCACGCCCACCTTGAAAAACACAAAAATCGTTATTACTCCGCAACTAGAAACGCTACAACATCCCAAATTGGTGTCCTGGAGTATTTTTTCATGCAGATTCTAAATCTGCAAACAGAATTTTTCTGTCATTAATATTTTCGGAATTATCTGTCAGTAACCCTTTATTTTAGGCCCTTTTTAAGACCCTTTGAAGTCAATGAGGGTCAAAATATTTATTTTTCATTTTTGGGGTGTAGATGTCTTTTTGCATAGACTTAATCACATCAAAAAATAGGCTAGGTGTTTTTCTTTATTTCTGAGATATTACGTCATTTGTAGAGTCTTGTATATCGTAGTGCATATACATGTACTAATCACCTACATATACATACCGGTATGTATAAGTTCGATTACACATTCTGCCTGACAGAGAATATAAAGAGCGAGCCACAGAAACCTCAACCTGTACTCCAGATGCTAACAATTCAAGTTAGAAGCCCTAATTTACAGGTGTCTACAGTATTTCTAGATGTGAAATGCATGGAAAATAACTAGGCATAAGAGGTTTGCATTTTGCCTGTTCAGTTCAGATTCCTCTCGACGAACTCATTAAAACACTGACCAATCTTTGAAAGTGTTTCATCACTCAGTCTGTACCACAGTTTAGCCGCTGTGGTTGGGGTTGGATCAGGAACAACACAAAGTGTATTCACAACTGGAACGTCAACTTCATACAAGGCACGTGGCCAATACATAATACTATTGGAACCTTTCCGTTTATGCATGAAATTAACTCTTACATCACAGTATTCATCTGACCTAGCCAAAATGCACCCAACAAACCACTTGTCATCAAACACAGATGCAACATATTGCCCTGGTGTCAAATCATTCGGATCTGGATTGCTACTGCGTTCAGTACTTGACCCAACTTTCACACGGGTGCTAAGACTAGAACTATCCTCAGATAATCGTGACATCTTTAATTCGTAGTGTGACACAGGGACAAATCTGTGATGGCTCCTAGTGCCGGCCACAGTTTTAGCTGATGTCATCCTTGTCTCCAGCAACAGTCCATGTGCTGCAATATCCTTCTTTGAAACATACAGCATTTTTATCCCTGCTATGTTTTCATCAGCCCACTTAAAAAGGGTCAACGGATCAAGGAGTGATGATGTGGCCATGCTCTCCAGCAGAAACTTGATATCCCCATTTTGGGAGAAAGCAATTTCAACGAATCAAAAAATAACATAAACCGTAGGAAACTAGGCGAGTTACTAAGTGAGTTTGGCTTAAAAGACGAATTTGATTTTTCAGTGTTTGCAAACAATTACGGATGGACTTCCTGGAGTGTACCGGATTACAATCCAAACATAACTGATCCTGGCTATTACATCGATAATTCGAAAATCAATTTCTTTTTAATGCAAGTTCACGAGAATAGAATGCCCTCGATGTTTAAATCTGATTGGGACGCTGGTATGTCTAATTTTAAGTACCCAGATATCTTCATCAAGGATCATGTCAGGAGACACAAGAATGTATTTGATGTCATTACACAGAAACCATGTCAAACATACCAACAATTCATGACTCTTAAGTCCTCAGGTTTCTCGAATACAGGGATAGAAAGATTGAATGATTCCATCAGAACATATGTTTACTGTATACTGGGATCACAGGCCCTCACTAGAACCCCGATTACTGGACAGCCAGGAACAGAGTTAGACGCACATAAGGAATTCATCAAGCTGCTAAGTGTTTCAATTGAACAGCATGTGGATATCCCTACCTCAATTGTTAGATACCAGAAAGCACTGTCGGACACTCACACACGGTTAGACTATGTAATTGCCCCAGGCCTGTACATCATAGGGTCTGACATGATACTCAAGATCGGTAAGATCGAGAATTACAATAACGATATTCTGGTAGCAACTAAACACTTGAAGCCTGGTAAGAATGACATTAACAATGAAAAGACTATCCCTCCTCCATTGATGCAAGGTCAAACTTCTAAGAAGATAAGGGTTAAGACTACAACTACTACCGCACCCAAAGAGCTAAGCACTGTTAAACATGATGAGATTAAAAAGACTGCTGTAACAAGTAAGACTGACGCAACCGGTAGACCTGATGTGTCCAGTAGGCCTGATCTGTCCAATAAGACTGCTGTGCCCAATAAGACTGATGATACCCATGAAACAATCAAGTTTTTACTCTATGCTGTTGTTGGCAGTTTAATTCTTATTACTGTAAAGTAAATGGATGAAGGAGGAGAAATACTCCAAATGGATGAGGTGCCGGATCATCAGTTTTTAGAAGCAAACAGTAGAACTGCTGAACCACCAATAAGTATGTCAGAATTTGATGAAGGAGTAACTTACAACACAGGTACTAGTAACTTAACTGATGAAACTTCGTTTTCGACACCAGATAGACCAAGAAGTATTGTCCCTGAATTGATGGGAAAGGAGTTAAATTACACTGAAGTAGAGGATAAACTTGATAAAGCATTGACTAAAGCAAATAAACTAGGTAAAGATGCATTGAGAGTAACAAAATGGAATTATGACAAGAACAAATTGAGTAATCTTGCACCACACATTGTGTACGATGAAAACAAACTTTATTACAATCCGACAACAAATTATGAAGTTAATTTGATAATTAACAAATTTGAAAACAAAAATTTTTTTAACCATCATAATAAGGACGGAACCGTTATCAAGTTAATTCCTTTAACTAAAGAGAATGATGCTTTCTTTGCTGAATCAGTTTTAAAGAGTAAGTTTGGTACTAATTCTGTTAATTATTTAAAAGGTATGATTGAACCTGGCCCAGAATCAAGGCCAACAGAGGCAACTGCAATGCCTAACATGGAAGGTCATTCAACAAGAAGGGAAACTCAATATGTAACCACTGAAACACAGACAGTAATTAATGAGGTTAACACTTCATCTAAACCCATAGATAAGTTGATAGATGCGACTGACCAAGAATTAAGTGCATTAGGTTTTACAGATAACGCTTTGAGAGAACTTAGAGGGTTAAAACAAGCTGGGGATGATCTTGCAGCAGTTAAGAGGGAGAAAGATATGAAAATAGATAATCTAGAAGAAGAACTTAGCAATCTAACAAGAGACTATGTTAACCTAGAAGAAACACATAGAAATATAAAAAGAGAACATGTTAACTATGTAGAAGAACATTTGAACGAAAATGAAGACCTGAGAATAGAAAAGGAAGATCTAAGAATAGAAAAGGAAGATCTAAGAATAGAAATTGAGAAAGTGAAAGAGAAACTGAATAGAGAACGTGTCAAGGTATTTGAATTAGACAGCGAAGCTGAAAGCAGTGCAAAAAGACTGAAACGTTTGATCACTGATGTGCACATACCCAAAGTGTCTCCAGGCTTGTGTATGATCTTCACATTTAAGTGTTGGGGTGTGAAAATGTAATGGCGCGAAGATACATACACGGCTCTAAAGCAATCCGGATACTAGGGCGGGGAGGGAGGGGAAAGCCAATCCACTGCAGTGGCTCCAGAGCCTGCCATCGTACACAGGGTTTACATTAACCTGTACACGCCAAACTGTCTTCCTTCTGGGTGTCCATGCGAGACGAAATACAGTTCGCTCAATCACCGCCAGGATACACTTTGGATCTGCACATACCCAAAGTGTCTCCAGGCTTGTGTATGATCTTCACATTTAAGTGTTGGGGTGTGAAAATGTACAGGCGCGCACGCCCGGGCTCTCAACCATCCCGGAGAAACATGCCCTACTTCATAACTCCTTTCCCAATACTTAAACAAAATTAACTAATTGATCCGCCATAATTAATTATTAATTAGGGACTAATTAGTCCGGAATTCGAAAATAAGGTAACGAGAAATTGTAACTTAAATTCTAACATTGCTTTATTATAAGAACTCAACACTGTATTTTAAATTCCACAGAAGATTACACGGTATGGTTTTAGTATGATGATGCATGTAGCGAAAAGGCGAGGCCACACTCTAACCAACACAATCATGCAATAATTACAATACGAAAATGCATAAAAATATACATCGAAATCTGCTCAATGGAACGCTGCTGGGAAATTATCAACATCGCAAAACTTACTGTAAAGTGTTTTAACCGCTTCTGGCCGACGAGAACTGTCAGCCAGGGCTTCGGACACATTAGCCGCTTTTACCAAAATATCTGACCGACTGTAGTACTCTGCTGATGCCTCTGTGAACCAACCAACATGAGACATTACTTCCGCCGGGCTTGAAGCTGCCCCCGACAGAAGCAAAGTAATGGAGCAGCCTGCTCTTAAGCCGTGAGGGGTCTCACCCTGGTTGATCCCCAATGTATTTAGATAAATCTTTAATCTATCGTAAATTGCACTGTACGAAATAGGCGCATCCAACACTACACCGGCTTCTGAGACTGGACGGAATAAATATCCGACCGTAAGATCCACCCCCCAGGTTTGTGCCTTGGAGATATACTGCTGAACTCCCTTTACCGGGCAAATAAGATGATTTGGACATTCTTTAACAATGAAGGTATTCACTTTGTTTACCGAAAACGATTTCCCATGGGAATGAGAGATTACAAGACCTGATCCATCGGGTAAGCGTTTAACTTCCTGTGTTTTTAAAATTCCCAAATCACTCGCCCTATCCCCGGCAAAGAACTGCATCTTGAGAAAAGCTTGGTCTCTGGACAAAACGAATTGCTCCCTAAGGGATAGATCTGGTCTTTTAATCTGGTTATCGATATATTTTGAAATAGCTTGAAGCTTATCAATGAACAAGGGTTTTGCCTGCTTGGCAACTACGTGCGAGAAACCTTGCTCTCGTTTGACACACTTCAAATACGATTTCACAGGAGGTGAATCAGCCGGATTCCCAACCCCGGAGAAAATATCCCACGTGCTGCCCCTGTCGGTTTCTTCAGAAATAATGGATTTCAGGGACCGGACTAATCCTTCTAACGTACCGAAGGCAAGACGGGTAGGACACCCACAGTGGAATTTACCATGATGCCCGAGGAATATACAGGAAGCATTATGGATCTGTGTCCTACCGGCTTTGTCTTTCCATACTAAAAATCGTGTTAGATCTTTTGGAGAAACCCGTTCCATTGTTGGCCTCTTAGGCAGTTGTGCCAAAAATTGCAACAGCTCGTTTTTTAGGGATTGCCTTTTCTTCATAAGGGGGGTTGCGGAAGCCGCCTTATCCAACTCCTGGAGCCGCTTGTCAATTGCCCCCATGTCAACGCTGATTTTCTGAAATAATCAAGATTAAAGCGTCATCCACAGAGTATATTCGAAGGATATCGCACATCATGATGTGCAGCTAATTCGAAAAGCCATTAATGGCCATCTCAAACCGACGTTATCTCTGATGAACCCCTGCTTGGAGGGATAATATACTACGCCCTTTTCTCCTTTAACCCCAAGGCAAACCTGTGAAATTATCCTGGGCTTTAATAGTGGCCACCATATTGGCGCGGGTGACGTCATGGGTAGCACAAGCGTGCAAACTGGGATTTCCTGCTGGATCAAAAACTGAATAAGGGGTAGAATCACAGCGATAGGTGGGAAAACGTAAGGATTTAGCTCCTTAGCTATTTCCTGGGCGAAAACATTTTGACCCGCTGACAGAGGTGAAGGGTGCAGGGTAAAATGTCTCAAAACATCGCCCTGTATTGAACGCATTGCATTTGAGTCACATGCCATGAGGTCTACTAAGTGCGGGCCATAGAGAAACTCCAATTGGAACCATTTTTCACTTGCCAACATAGTGTCCTGAGCTGAAATCGCCCTAGAAGGAGCATCTGCTGGGTTTTCTGCCGAAGAAATGTACTGCAAACGTAAATCAATATTTAATTGCTGAGTAAGATGAAACAATTTTATGAGCATTTCATTTAAGGCGTTGTCCTTGCAACCCTTGTTATTCCACGACGAAACTAGGCTTGTGTTATCGACTTTAACGTCTACCCGGTGGTCTTTTATATTTGTACTCAATGCTAAGAGGGAAGAATAGAGGGCGTCGGCCTCTTTGACATGAATCGGCCTTATATCATCTGCAGCCCAATAATCACCTAAAGTATGACCAACCTGTGGCCCTGATAGAGTGACCGCGCCATAGCGATATCCCGAAGCATCAGTAGCCAGAGCGTAATGTAAATGTTTTTCTGGTCTCCAAGAAAAATGCCCATGCCAATCATCCAAAAATGCCCAGAATTGTATCTCGTCCCGTAGGGGGCCAGAGATTGGGATGGTTTTACTGTTTTTCGAAGCTTTGGCTATTGCGCTAAACAACTCTCTCGTAAATAGTTTTGCGGCCGGAAAAACCAACATCATAGAAATGCATTTACCCGCGAATCTTTGTAGCGTTTTAAGGCTGACGAAGGGCTGACGAAGAATTTCCTCGTGCAAAACCTTAAACTTCTGTTTCTTATTAGATGGCAGAAGAAACGCCTGCCTGCTAGAATCTACTAGAAACCCTAAGGACTTGAGCGCCATCATAGGTTGCAAAACACATTTTGGCAAGGAGAACGTGTAACCTAGTTCTGTAAGGATATATAATACCAAAAAGACCCAAAGCAAAGGAATGCTTGACGCGTCAATATTCTTAGGGACCACGTAGAATCTGTCGTCAATATACTGGATGGTTGGGATCCCCAAATGTCTTAAGAAGGTTGTAGCTGCATAGCCTACAGTTTGATAAACATAAGCCGATGATTTCCATCCGAACGGAAGCGTCGTACAAACTAGGTACCAACCTGCCCATTCCATGCCAAAATACGTTTGCGAAGTTTGCGATAATTTAATATGGTCATACCCCGATTTCTCATCAGTGGCAAACATGAGAGCATCTTTGTGTACCAATCGCGGTACTTCTTTCAATGTATCTAATGTGAAGGGAGAATCCTTAATCCACAGGTTAAGGAATCTCTGGTCATTGCATAATCTCGGCTTTGAAGGTTCAACTACCAAGGGCATGACTACTTTAGGGGGCGGACACTCCCCAACTTTACCCCAAACTCTGACTGAACCTGCTTTGATTCTATCATTCAAGGTTTCGGAAATAAAAGCAGCTTGTTTCTGACAATGGACAGAGTTAGGAAAAAAAAAAAAAAAAAAAAAAAAAACTAACTGGGGGTTCGTTTGAATTGTATTTCTGACCCTTGAATTCACCCTTAAATGGCCTAAAGAAAGAATGCACATCAACCCCTTTTTCCAACCAAGTGTGAACCATCTCGCTCTCTGGGAAATCGTTCATTATGGAACTCCAAAGTTCAATATTTTGATGCAATTGTCCAGCGACAAAGTGTTCAGGGTCCCTTAAAGGCAAAGTGTCCAAAGGCACCGGAGTTTTTTGTAGAAGTAATACATCATTTACAACCTGATTGAGTTTGAATTGTTGAGCTGTGAAGTCAGGAGAAGTTTCCCCAATGGTAGTCCAAGACGCCTGTAACCTCTTGACCTTTTCGGCAGCAATTGGATTAAATTTCACCGCATATTCCCATTCTGGAATCTCTGGCTTAAAGTGCCCCAGTGAGATAGTAGGGGGGGATTCCTGCAAGAACCAAAATAAAATGTAGAAACATCTCATTACAGGCGTATCAGACTATCAAAGGGAGAACTTCTCCTAACTCACAGCTCGCGCGAACTAGGTCCGCAAGGGGTAAGATCCCTTGAGCTGAGAGAGAGGAAGATGTTCAAAATCAAAATTGCTTTACTTATTAACGGTTTTCTAAACAATACACTTATACCACTTAGCGTACCGGACTATTTTACCTTAGACCTATTTCTTGTTGTCAAATTGGGCCTTTGCCAACTTCATCTTTTCACATTCTTTGTACCAATGCCCAACCTCACCGCAAAAATTACATGGGCCCGGGTTATTTCTAGCATAACCATAACCGCCATAACCCCTGCCGCGACCTCTACCTCTGCCGTACCCATAACCCCCGCCATATCCCTGACCGTAAGCGACACCATAGCCACCAAAGCCAAACTGATGCTGGGGAGGTGGGGGAGGCTGCGCGTAAACATGCTGAAGGGGGGAAGAGGATACGGCAGAAGAGGTAACCGGTGGAGACTGTGACCTGGAACGAAGCGGCTTTTTTACCAACTTTTTGGCCTTTTTGCACTTGGCTAAAGCTTTCATTATTACGTCAGACTGGCCTCCACCCAATGCGGAAAGACAAAAAGTGGGGATATCAACAGTATCTTTGAAACGTTCAGCTTGTTTGCCGAGCTCGTAAAAGAGGTGCAAATCTTTGTGATCTTGGTCCTTGGCGCACGCCACTAGTTCGTCTAAAGTGGCTAGGATGAGGGTAACGTTGGGCTTTACTTGTAAGGATAAATTCCTCACCTTCCTCAGGACTGCCTCCACCGGTTCTGCCTTTCGGTTCTTTTCTCTCTTTTCTAGTTCTAGAATTCGTTCCCGTAAACGCGGCGCGGTTTCCTCATCCTGTTCTTGACGGTCGAGGCGAGGGGCTTTGGCTACTGGTGCTTCGTCTTCATGCAATTGTTGTCCAACGGGCTGTCCATACTCGTTCGCAACCACAATGGCCGAATGTAGCAGCAGGCGGAAGTTGCCTACCGAATCTTCTCGACCTGACATTCTGAAAAAATCTACCGCATCTTCACCTGTGAGTTCCTGAAAGGCTACTGCTATGTCGGGGACGTCCAATTGTTCGGTAGGGCGGTTGAGGCGTATTCGAGCAAGTGGGTCCGGGAGGTCGTCGTCCTTGAAACGGGCGAGAAGCTTCAAAATGGGCAGCAAATCTCTGCCCACTAATGAGTGCCTTTTCCGCAATAATATGTTATTGGAAGCCATGACAGAAAACTTCTAGGAGCGAAGCAATCTAGCCACGGCCTAGAAGGGAGTGAAACAAGATTGCCACCAGACCTGAATTTAAACTCACGCCCAGAGATTATGAATGGGATTATAAAACCAGTTGAAAGGTGTAAAAGCCAGTTAACAAAGGATCTCCGGCGTGCACAAAAGGGCGTGTCACGTAACACGAATCACGCGGCGAGCTTGACGGGAAAGCGCATGTGCGCACCCAACCCTCGATATGTTACATAATGTAAAACCTAATGTTTTGCTGCCCTAGCAGACCTATTTCCATAATGCATTTACCTATGCATTTCCTATACCTCTGTATACATGACCAAACCGAAATGGCCGCCATACCAAATAACCAAACTGCCAAGTAACCTAAAACTTGGAACCTTCACTATAGCTTTATAATAGCCCTTACCGAACTCTAAATTTGGCAAAAGGACGAGCACAAACTTAGAAACGGGATAGCTGTATAGAAAATCTAAAATAGCGAGAAATAGGCAAAAAACGGAGATAATTACCTGAGAGCGCACAAAAAAGCCGACCGTAAGGTGAACATGCGAGACGAAATACAGTTCGCTCAATCACCGCCAGGATACACTTTGGATCTCTTGAAGAAACCAGATTCAGTGATTTCACTCAAGGACAGAATCAAGTTACTTTTTAAGATTGAAGGCCTTACAATTGCTGCAATAGTCACTGCAGTGACCATGATACTGAGCGCTTTAGGTCTTGGTATCAGTAATGCTTTGAAACCTGTGCCTAAACCAGGACCACCAACTCCTACGCCACCAAGTCCTACGCCACCATCAATTCCAGATAAAGTGAAAGAAGGCCTCAAGAAGTTAGCTGAATGGCTAAAAGAACTGGCCAAGAAATCAGCTGCGGCTTCACCTGGAATTATCGGTTCTATTGTCTCATTTCTCCTGAAAACAGTTGGTGCAGTTGTTGGATTCATGGCCGAAAATCTAGTCATTCTAGTGATTGTTGTTGTTAGCTCCATAATTTATGGTTTAATAGAAGGTGTTAAAGCTTTCAAGTCAAATTAAAGCTTTCAAGTCACATTAAAGCTGTTAATTCAGCGATGAAATGATCAAATTAATGATTGATTTTTCAAGTAAATTAAATAGAATGACAACTGGAGTACTGCTCAACACTGAAAGAAGTCATAAGATTCCACTTGGATTAAAGGCCGAGAGAAATCATCACATTATCACACACAATCCGTCTTCTGCTAATCCAAAAGAAACATTGTACATTAGAATACCTGCTTTAAGAGAAAATACGTTCTTTGTACCCAGAACTCTTTTTCTGTCAGCTGATGTCACCATTTCTGGTGATTCCAAGAACAGCGTGGTTAACAATCTAGGCAGAAACCTGTTATCCAAGATGGTAATTAAGTGGGGAACGGAACAGATATTTGATCTCAGTGAATACCGTCATTATTCGACTTTTAAAGATTTGTGGTTAACACTGTAGGAGGAACGGAACGACAGGGTTTTTCAAGGTATTCAGTCAGAAAATCTTAGGAAGTTGAGATCAGGTGTGGCAGAAGCCGACGTTACCGGTGAAACCAGCGATGAGAAAACACTGAAGAAAGTGTTTGGAACCGAGTACAAGATACCGTTAGATTTTTGAACTATTTTTCAACTATGCTCCATTTTACAAGTTTCCAATTCAAGAGGATGTGATCATCGAGATTACGTTAGCGCCAAAGGAGGAGATCATCGTTACCAGCACAACTGCAAACATGAATTACAAACTTGAAAATATCAGTTTTGAATATGACACTGTAACTAACAAGGGATTAGCCAATACGCTTACAAACAAGTACAATTCAGGTTTCTCCATCTATTACGACTGGGTAGATCACTTCAAAACTGTCAACGTAACGTCCAATGAAACGCTGATCAACGAGAACATCAATTTTCCTCGAATGTCCATAAAAGGACTATTACTTCTCTTCATCTCTGATTACACTGATGGTTCAAGAGATTCTGAAAAGTTTGAAAATCCTAACTTCACAAAAGTGCAAATAACCATCGAAGGAGTTGCTAATCAGGTGTTTCCAGAAGGAATGAGAATGCTAGATCAATGGGATGAGATCAAGAAACACTTCATGACCGAAGACTTAAAGAAAACTTACGACTGCAACATGTCTATGAAAAAGTACTATGGAGACTCGAATAACTACGGGCTTTGGTTGGACCTGAGAACTACAGAAGACAACAGATTACACGGATCGGGCAAAAAGCTTCAAAACACTAAAGATGGTATTCAATTGTCGATAACAAAAGAATCTGGAAAGGGACCATACAAAATGCACATATTTGTGGTTTCTGACGCTCAAGTTAACATTCAAAATTCACAAATTGTTTCCTTGCAACATTAAGATTGTTTCCTTGCAACATTAAGATTGTTTGACTGCAACATTAAGATTATTTTACAGTTAAATAAATGGAAACACCAGGAAAGAAGGAAATCATCAATACACTGTATCAAAGTGTGTTATTGTCAACGGCAACAATTGGTTACTCTTATTTACTTAAGAGATTATTGAGAATTACCATTGGCCCGCCAAGTCAGGCAAACTTAGAAGAGATTCTGAAACTTGGCGGAATTGTAGCAGTCAGTAATTTAACATTGGAATACTTTTACGATCAAGGTATTTTACCAAGAAACATAATCAAGTAGAATTTAAGTGCAATAAATGAAAATTTAAGTGCAATAAATGAAAACCGTGGTGTACATTAATTCCAGTGACTACCCAGAACAGAAATCACATGATTTAACCATACATCTTAACACTGAAATTCAGAATGTCATTAGCGTCAGTTTGACATTAGCAGGTATACCTTGTACATTCTACAACATAAGTGAAGCAAAACAAAATAACGAAATCAAGGTGCGTGAATTTTCAATAGATGCTACAGAGATTAAAATACCCGATGGCCTCTATGACCTAGAAAGCTTTTCAAAGACGTTTGCAAATGAATTGAAAGAAAAGAATTTAAGCAGAAATGCTGTTAAGTTTGATGTTGATGAACCCACTAGTAAGGCAGTAATGAAGGTTCTCAAGAAAAAAAATAAGGAGTTTTACCAGATTATGTTTTTTGGTAAAAGCAATGAATTATTTGGCTTCAAATCGAAATGGCCTTATCCCATGTACCCAGTTTTACCAACAAATGGCGAGATTGTAAGCGAGAGGCCCATAAATTTTAGACCAATGGACTATTTTGTTTTCCACTGTGACATCATCAACAATGTAATGAGCAATGGCAAGCCATCAGATGTCTTAGCCATTAGACCAATAAAAGAAGCTAACTTTGGAGACATGATATAATATTCCTTTGGAGATAACATGGAAATTCCGTGCAAATCAAATGTTGGCAAGTTGAATATTCGCCTAACAGATGAATACAATGACATTATCGACCTTAATGGTTTTGATGTACAATACCAATTGACCTTTACTCACTGCGCCTGATTTTTTACTCACTGCGCCTAACTTTTACTCACTGTGGCTAATATTACACTAAACTAAATGGCAGGCATAGCTATGATGATTGGTTCTGCGCTGGTGAATGGTTTAGCCTTCACCGGTTCTGGCTACCTTTTTAAATCACTAGACAAGAATGGCTACGAGGCTGAAATGAAGAGACATAATTTAGCGCAAGAGCAATTGCAAAGAGCATCAACAGAATGGGATGAGCGTAGGAAAAGTGCCATTGACTTCGTTAACCTTGAATTAAAGAGAGAACATGAAGCGGCAATTGACTTCAAAAATGCCGACGCCGCACTTTCAGTGTACAACAGTTTAAACCCACATAATGGAATTACCATTCCTAGACAACCGCAATTGAGCGACTACTACAAGCCCAGCGATGAAATGAAGAATTACGAATACCTTTGGATTATTTTAGGATTGAGCTGTTTGCGTTGGGTTTGGGGATTTACTATTTTGTTGGAATGAAGAAGAAAGACTAAGGAAGAAGAAAGACTAAACGTGAATAAAACCATACGGGTGTTCTAGTCTTATGATTAATTTAGATCCTTTCGTCTTTTTAAGGGCATCTATGTATTTTTGCCTCTGGTCTTTAGGAATAACACTATTTTCTTCTAAGGCGTCTTTCATTGCTGATTCATCCTTGTTGAAAAACAGGACTAAAACCCTTATGTTCTCTCTGAAGTCCTTAACAACAGAGTTGTACTTCTGAACGAGTAACCAGACAGTCAGATTGTAGTGTCTACCGGAAAAGGCCAAGTTACATAACTCAGACACCTTCTTCTTTGTGTCTCTCAAATTAGCACAGTCGTCAATGATGAATAATGTCTGTGATCCTTCGAAGGCCATGGTGGCAAATTGAAGCACAGGGTCTAAATTATTGGCTACAGCAATTGGATTGACAATGAAAACATTCTTGTCTTCGTAAATCCATCTCCTATTGTACGTCTTGTTTCTGAAGTAAGTGGGACAGAAAATGACTATGTTCTGGAACTTATGACGATATTCCTTCTCTAAGAGGTCAAGAGCAAAATGGGTCTTACCGCAATTGGTGACTCCTGAAATTAACATGTTGTGTGGCCCGAAAACTAGTATGTCTTTTGCCTTCATTTAAATCAGTAAAACAGAACTAAAAGACCCAGACAAAGTCCAGTCGAACCCAGACACCATCGAACAGTCGAACCCAGACAACATCGAACAGTATCTGAGAGATTTGTACTACAATCCTGAAAGTCCTGTGGCTTACAGTTCATTAAGTAAGATATGGAAACAATTAAGGGAAGATAAAAAATTGATTGGACATCGTCCTGACGGACATCGTCCTGAGAGCATAGCTCTTGGGAGCATAGCTCTGATCAGGTACAAGGAAGTAAAAGAATTTCTAGACACACTACCAACTCACCAACTACACAAACCGGCCATTAAGAAATTTACGTTCCGAAAGACAATGGTATCTTACATCGATCAACAATGGCAAGCAGATCTTGTGGACATGCAAAAATTTGAGAAACAAAATAAAGGCAACAGATTCATTTTGACAGTAATTGACCTATTCAGTCGCTATGCTTGGGCTATGGCCGTTAAGAGCAAGAGAGGAGAAGAAATCAGAGATGCATTTAAAGTGATATTTGAGGAGGCTAAACCAGTTGTGGCGATACCAGAGAAAATCCAATTTGACGAAGGCAATGAGTTCTACAACCAACACTTCAAAAAAACTCTTGACAGAAAACAACATAGAGTGGTTCTCTACATTTTCAAGTAAGAAGGCAGCAGTTGTGGAAAGATTAAACAGAACTTTAAAGGATAAAATGTGGAAATACTTCACCGCAAAGGAAACTGACAAGTGGGTCGATGTCTTAGATGACTTGGTGAGTGGCCACAACAACTCATTTCACTCATCAATAGGGATGAAACCAATTGACGCCAGAAAGAGGGAGAATGAAGGAACTGTCTGGTACAACCTCTACGGCCTACATCTTAAAGAAACATTTGGAGATCCGAAATACAAGGTTGGCGACAGCCTCAGAATTTCAAAGTACAAGACTATTTTCGACAAAGGCTACTTGCCCAATTTCACTGAAGAAGTCTTTCAAATAAAACAGATAGTATTCACTCATCCAATAGTCTACAAACTTGAAGATTACCAAAAGGAAGAAATTCAAGGATATTTTTACGAACAAGAATTAAGTTATGTTCCCAATCCTGACCAACTAGAGTACAAAATAGAGAAGATAATGAGGTACAAGACCACTAAAGGTAAAAAATACGGATTAGTGAAATGGAAAGGCTACAGTGACAAATTCAATGAATGGTTGCCAATTTCAGACATAAAAAGCCTAAAAACATAAAGGATAAAATCTTTTTATCCTTTAAATGGAGAGTCAAATAATAGTGAACAACTATGGTACAGTAAATGTTTATCAGTATCCTGTTAATCAGTATCAACCAGTAGTTTCAGGACCTACATTTAAATGTGTTAAATGTCATGTAACAAAGCCTGAAAGTCAATTTGAAAAGAACAGACGTAATAAATTCCTGGATTATTGTAAAGCATGTGGTACGTTAACAAAGACATGCTGTAAATGTGGAAAAGTGAAATTACTAAGCGATGGTGAATTCGGTAAAGAAGGAAAAAGAGGTGAATGTTGATCTTGTTTTAATTCATGCCAAAAAGGTTATCTCAATAAGAATGGTAATAGAGACAGGCATAAAATAAGGGTAGGTTTAAACCGTATTTCTAAAGGAGAGTTAACTGGTTACTCAGATTTGAAATCATCATCATCATTTAATCTAGGTTGTTCCAATGATTTCTTCAGGGATTGGTTAAACTACCAAAGATCTATTAATCCAATAATTGAAGAGGAGTTGGATCATGTTCTACCAATCAAGGAATTCAAAGATCACCCAGAACTGTGTTACTCTTGGTTTAACATGCGGCCAATGTCTAAAACACAAAACAGACAGAAAAGTGCAACAGTCGACTGGAGCATTTTCAAAGAGCAATTGGATCGCTCAATTAACTTTATGATCAATCCCTCACCGAAAGGCAGTGCACTGAAAATGACTGCATCACACTGCTTTTGACAGAAACCCCCACTGCATATGACTGTCTTAGGCATATCATTTTTTCTTAATGTTTTAAAACCACTGATTTTGACTGAAAGACCACTGCAAAGCACTGCCACTTGCATATCATTATGAACGAGGTATTTCAAAAACACTGCCTATGACTGAAAGACCACTGATTTCCACTTCTCCAACTCTGATCGAAACCCGTGGCATTTTCAACATGACTGAAAACCACTGCTTTATGACTGTTGAGATTAAGACTTGATGGCAGTGTAAAGCAGTGGTAATTGCAGTCAAATTCAGTGTTAAATATCACCCATAATGCAACCTGAGACAGGAAGCTAGCAAGTTTGAATTTGATAGTCAAACATTCAAGAAATCATGGTAGCTCCTCATATTTCTCGATATTTACCCGAATTTCAATATGAGAAGAGGGGAGTTTTAGTCAGTTTGAATTGGAACACATAAGGAGCCAAATGAATGCAAAAAGGGTAATCTAGACAGACACTGAAGTTGTATTTTCAGCAAATCAAGAAGGCTGTAGGCCCTATAGGTGTTGTAATGTATGCATACACTGCAAGATATCTGCATGTATCTTCATGCATCTACTGTAGGCCCTATAGGTGTTAATTGTAATGTATGCATACACTGCTAGATATCTGCATGGGAGCTCAATACACATCAATCAGTCTGTTAGATCATTATTCTACAGGCCTCGTGCAGTTACTTTATTTGGACGTCAATTTGATCTAGCTTCAATCCCTGACATCACTGACAGTAGCTATGTGCCATGTGTTGTTTCAATTGTCTAGTAACCCCATCTGACCACTGTCATTATGACAAAGTTTGCAATGACGTAGGTCAAGGACGTGAATTTGTCATCTTTTTACTGTGTCACGTCATCATGCAATGGCGATGTCCTCTATTTGTGCAGATGACGTCATCACTGCAATATTGGACGCAAACACACCGTCTTAAATAGGACAGCAAAAGTAACAGTTCGCTAGAAGTTTTTGCTTTTTCGAACAATTTCTTTGGTTGTCATCAGCACAGGGGGGTCACTTCCCCCAAACCTCTCTCGGCATCCGTGCCTGCATGCCATTGAATGAATTATTCATATTAACACTGAAAATGACTGCTCCCTCCAGGAGGTTTTGGAAATGGCAGTCAAAATCAGCGGTGTTTCAGTGTGGATTCAGTGTGCTGCGAAATATTTAAATTAACACTGAACCCCACTGCCAGCCCTGTGCATGATGCATAGTGGGGAGTCATTTTCAGTGTCAAAAGCAGTGGAAATCAGTCAGCCTAAATATTTAAATGAGCACTGCTTTTGACTGCCTTACCACTGATTTTGACTGTCTTACCACTGCTTATGACTCCCTAACCTCTATTTTTGATTGCTGTATAACTGTATGCTTTGGTATTGCGTGACTGAAAAACACTCCCTATGACTGCTTTCCACTGATTTCAACACTGCCATGAAAATGTGAGGTAACACTGCAACCTGACTGAATCCTGACTGATATCACACTGCTTTTCGGTGAGGGCAATAAGCATAATGAAAACTGGTTTGATTATCGAGACCAAAACGTGATAGAAGAGTGGAAAAGGATAACAAGCAAGTATTTTGGGGGTTACCCCCAGTTTTTACTTAACGTTTCTACTTAACGATATGTTTCTACTTAACGATAATTTGAAATTAAATAACAGTATGTTTCAAAATCAATTTAAAAAGAAAATCAATCTAATGATGGAGACCAGTAATAGACTAAATCATAATTTAATGACAGAAAAATTACCTACGCCAGAGGATTTAAGGGATAACTTCCGACTGGTGTCACCATTACTGGTGTCACCACATTTATAAAGTAAAAACTTTATTGTACATTGGATTATTGAACTTTATTGTAGTAAATGTTAATTTATGTGTACATTAGATTGATTTTCTTTTTAAATTAATTTTTTAATCTGAATAAATGAATAAAACTTGGGGTTACACAAAACGACCACGTAATTGGAAAGAAAGATTAGAACAATTTCACAGAAAATTAGAGACAGAAGAGGCAAAGTTGGAGACTGTGCCCGAAAAACCTTTAAAATTTACTGTACTCCAAAAACCTGTAGTGTCTGTAAGATCAACACCAAACACTAGAAATGTCAGAGCAACTGATTCTAGTTATTCCCACTAATTAAATGGACGGAGACAACAAGGTTTATCCAGATTTGAGTCATTTAAACTCTGAAAGTCATTTAAACTTTGAAAGGGCTGAAAATCACGCAGAAAGTAACCCTCAGGCTTTCAGACTACAACAAATATGTGAGGTTAAGAGTTTCTTAGAAAGCGAGATTGAATTTAGAAGAAAGATATTAGTACAAAAAAGCATTTAGTGCAATTACTGGCATTAGCCACTTCCTTAATTTAACTAGCATAGCAGCTGGCTCAGTTGGTGTCTGCATTAGCTGGTGTAATCACCGCACCAATAGGTTTTGCACTTGGTGGAGTGACCATTGGAAGCGCCATTATCTCCTCAGCCCTAAGTTGGAAGAAAAAAAATATCCTGAAGAAAATTGAAAACCATGAGAAGATTGGAATGTTGGCAATTTCAAAACTTAACTCCATCAATGATCTGGTAAGTAAGGCCATGAGTGATTCACACATTTCAACAGATGAGTTTACTTTGATTCTCAAAGAAAAGGAAAAATACATTGCCATGAAAAATTCCATCAGAAAAAAACAGAGGGAGGCAAGTTCAGCTGTTGATGTGGAATCTTTAAAGAAGACTTTTTTAGAAGAAGGAAAAAAACTGGCACAAACAGAGATGATAGAGAAACTGAAGTCACAGTAATTAACCACCATTATCACTACTACCCGCCACCATTATTGCCATTATTGGGAGACAACAGTCTTACTGCATCAGCATTACTGCCATCAGCATTATTGCCATCAGCACCCCCGATGTATGTTGAAAATTTAATTTAATAGTTTTGTTTACTCTAAATAGAAATGGTTGATAGAAATGAGAAAATACACTGTTCAACATGTAACAAGGAGATATCCTACAGCAATCTTTCAGCACATAGGAAAACCAAAGGTCATCAAATGGAGTTATCAAGACAGTCAGACTCGCGTTCACTGCGTTTACCTAACCCTAGTACAGTAAATGTTAATTTAGGTCCACTACAAGATACTAAGAAACTTGAATTCGAGGCTAAGGAATTGGAGAGCATAAAGAATGTGAAGGATATTAAAGTGGTAAAAGAATTTGGTAAGCCAGTCGTTACCATTCGTCTGAAAATTAGCAAACCGGCAAAACACGTTTACGAGTACAGTAAACGACTTAAAAACAGAGTTTTTACTGCTTCGTTCTCCTTATCAAAATGACAAGTTACTGTTCAGTGATGTCTGTCTTAAAATCGGTGATGCTGAAATTCGTTCAAGCGAGTCGGCGCGCAATCTCGGGGTGCTTTTTGACAATAACCTTACTTTTCACAAACAAATATCACAGGTTGTTTCGTCCGGGTTCTTTCACCTGCGCAAGATTGCGTCAGTCAAGAAATATCTACCTGAAGACCTTTTAGGTAATCTTGTACATGCTTTTATTACATCTAGACTCGATTTTGGTAACTCATTGTACTATGGTCTCCCTCTCTGTGAAATTAACCGCCTCCAGAAACTTCAAAACCAAGCAGCCAGACTCTTGACGGGTACTAGAAAATATGATCACATCACGCCTGTTTTATATGACCTTCATTGGCTCCCCGTTCAACAACGTATTAAGTTCAAAATTTTAACCTTCGCTTTCAAGGCCGTGCAGGGCACCGGCCCCAACTATCTTCAGCTTCCACTCCAGCGTCTTAGGCAGGGAACCAGAGCTCACTCGGCTCCTGCCCTGGAGTGGAAACGTTCCAAAAAAGTCACTGCTGGTGATAGAGCTTTTGGGGTCTGCGCTCCGCGGCTTTGGAATGCATTGCCCACACATCTTAGGCAGATTGTATGTTTTAAAAGTTTTAAACAATGCATCAAGACATATTTGTTTAAGGAAGCCTTTTATCACTGATTGTTTTAATTATGTTTTAAACTGTCCTGTAATTGTTTTAATCATGTTTTAAATGTCTTTCCTATTATTACTGTTTGAATGTACTTTTGTAAAGCGCTACTGGCAATTAATTTTTAAGTGGCGCTATAAAAATAATAAATTATTATTATTAAAATTATTAATTATTATTATTATCATAAGGCCAGTAGCGTACCGCAATGCGCTGGGGCAATGCGCAATACGCCATCAATCATAAGGCCAGTAGCGTACCGCAATGCGCCGGGCAAAGCCGCAGTCAGATCAAATCCTCTCACCCGTACCTATTTCGGTCCTGCATAAAGCCTACCTGGCCCTTAACAGGAATAATGCAAAGTTAAATACATTCAAATACAATACGATTACAATTGTATGTTTATACTGGGCTGATTTGTCTGTTTTACCAGAACTTTCAACGCGGTTCGATCAGCTCCTTCCTCCTCAAGCACGACACATCTCTCGGTCGACTCCAGTACGTGTTTATTTGGCATGACAACAAGAGCTCTCATCCAGATTGGCATTTGTCACATATCGTCATAGAAGATCTGTTCCTGGGGACAAGGTAGGAAAATGATGTCTTTGCTATCCTCGGTGAAGATTCTTTCGAAATCACCCAATCAATTTCATCTATCATTTTGCACGAATTAGCGAGGGAAAACCCTTCAACTCTGAACCACCACTTACCCATATACTAGTATGCTGAGAATTGTCAGTATTGCTGAAGTAAGCTCAATTTCAATTTCAGCAACGACTTCTTATGTAACCACTGGCTGACTAAGTCCAAAGGCGACCATCGCACGAACCGTCTCCTCCGGGTAACACATGCTGGCAACATCAGCGGCGTCTCACAGCTCCTCAGTCACCACTCCAAACGATTTATGTTCGACTCGAACTTATGGTTCTCTATATTTCACCGTCCGTACAAGAGCCGCGTTACGCGAGTCCAGCGTCTGTGTTGCTGCGCTGCAGCACTTTCTCTCATCATGCTGACGAACGCGATGTGGTTTGAGACTGGCCCGACCGGAAGTAGTTCCGCACTTCATATAGGTCCACTGCGGATTACCTTCCGGAGTGTGTTCATCGGCTTTATGTCCAGTTTGATAATATTTCCGCCGACCTTGGCATTGGTTCAGATATTATCAAGAACACCATACAAACGGAATACAGTGCTGGTTGAAGTTATAAGAAAGCATCAAGTTGTCAAACCCATGCCAACCTTCTGCCGTGGTGGTGTAACATTATAGGTTACCTGCTGGTCATTGCGTGCATTCTCGGTGGGGCTTTCTTCGCATTTTTCACAGTCTGGAATGGGGAGGTGAGAAGTCTATAAAGTGGCTTTCATCATTGTTCGTCTCAGTGACCCAGAACATTGTTTTACTGGAAAGTATTGCCAAGGTAAATATGCTGTGGTTCGTGCCTTTTGCTGCAAAAGACGTATCGATTTCCCGTTGGTGTGAAAACGTGAGCAGGCTCATTTTACTGCCAGTAGTTGTCAGTTGCATGTATAAAGTAACATAAGCAATTGTAAAAGGCAGCAACCTTTTCTTTTGGTTGAACTTAATCGGGCTTTTCTGACACTTCTGAGGTTGTTCACCTCCTAATATAGTGTTTGACAGCTTATGGGGTGCATGGGTTGGAAATCTGATGAAATATGATAGCTGAATATCAGATCGATAGGACTTGCTATGAAGTATGCATCCGCCTGTTGGGGAAACTCAGCAAACACAAAAGCAAAGTTGGACAAAGTCAAAAACCTGTGACTACAAATTATGCTTAGGGCAATCTAGACATCGCCAATGGAGGTGGTGGAAAAGACGTCATGCCAGATCTAGAGCCAATATGTTGAGACCAGAGAAATCTGTAGATCGTCACACATTCAACGCTAAGAATGAGAAATGTTCAATGAATTTGCTCACAAGATAAGTAAACACATTTTCCGAGCCATGCCCCTTATATATCACGGGTACAAGATCTTTCCAAGCTTGTTTTCGTTCTTGTGTCCTGAACCTCTTATATTATGTAACATCCCTTTGTTGTCTTATTCAATCTAGATGCTCTGTTTCACCCTCGTTATGACTTGTATTCTACGGTTGCCTTCCGAAGCCGACGATAAGTCTGTTGAGGACGAATTCTTACTGACGGATGTCGCCGATGGCGAAAGTAACGTAGAGAGTAAGTATCAACCTAACAGAAGAACAACTCCCTCATTTCTCTCTTTCGGAAGCCTCAGAACGATCAGCTGATTACGTTTTGGCCAGTTCGATCAAGTGTATAGGATGCCTTTAGCCCTTCCAGGGCTAAATAGACCAACAACGGACGTCACAACTTGCAGCGGGATGCTAGTTCATTCAAATCGCGCGATATGGTATGCTTTTTATTCCGAGAGCACTTCCACGGGCAAAAAAATTTTAGTTCTCGCAAAAGACCATTTGGGACGCTATTATAATTAGTGGCAGCCAAAACGTTGAAGTTTTTGCTATCTTCAAAATGAAAAATGGAAACCTTGCCTCAAGATGACCCCATCTCAAACGGCAAGCAACTCATCTTTTTCACTTGGTGGAGTGTTTTGTTGGTGAGGACACCAAGTACGAGAAACCTCGGTTTGATGTCCCATTCGATTGACAATGAAGGTTTTTGAAGTAAATATATAAAGCTGGGGAAATCACAGCATCATTTTCTGTACTGTTTGGAGAGCCACTCGCTGGACAGCAAGCCAGAATGTGTATACGTAGCTTCTGTGGCCTTTACACGGAAACACGGGAACATGTCTTTTTTGAGTGTACCTACACAACGTCAGTTTGGTTGCGATTGTCACGAGTGCAAATACAAGAGTAATAAATACATTGGGCACATTGCTAAGGTCCGGCGCTATGCATCCAGGAGCAACAGCGTATACATCTGTGATGATAATGTGCTCCCCTCGAAAGCTTAGTACATTTGTTTTTATGAATTAGTTCGGCTCTTTTAACAAGTCGTTGTTTGGTAGGCCGGGCTTGCCCAAGAGTTACTTCCAAATGTATGTATACTTTCTGTCACTCTCATTTTAGTTCCACCCGTGCCAAACCTGCCAGAAAAACTTGACAACTGCCACGAGACCGACGCAGAGCGGAAAGTACGACAGGCGAAAGATAAGAAGTTGTTTACAATAGCCCGCCAGACAGGGGTCCAGTTTCTGTACTTGGTTCTCCTGATGATTATCTGTAGCAGCAACAGAGGGAGTAATTTTTACCACCAAAACAAGGCGTTCAAGAATGCATTTGGACCACGGGTAGGTGAGAAAAATGCTTACGTGAAGTTACTTTGTGTCATGAACACCCGCTCTCACTAGCTAGGCTGAACCAGTCTTTGATCTTTTTTTTTCATCACGTCATTCCATTTCTTACTCCCTGTTATTCTTGTTATTGCTGTCAAACAGAATACCCTACGAAAACCTCCGTTAGAGGTCGCGTTAAGAAACTGGGTAACAATTATCTCGCCGCGTGTCGTTCACATGTGGCTGCTTGCTTATCACTCCTGTATTTGTGGTTCGATTTTAATAATTGCTTTAGTATTAAGCCATGTGAAGAACATGTTGTTTCGATAATTAAAGTTTTGCTTTCTATTCAAGACGTGCCTAGAAATAGCTTTCATCTTCAAGCAGGACTTTTTTACGATCTATTTGGTGTATAGAACTATAACTTGACATAATTCGCGTGGTGGGCAGACCTGAAGCATAAAACCTATTCTTGTTTCTTGTTATTCTTTCTTCATCTATTTTGTTGTCTAGGGCGAAGCTTTCGTCAATGGCCATGCAGACTTTGGGTATGTTTATAACTGGCTGAAGACTGCAGCAATACCCATGTTGTATACGGATACATATTACAATGGCAAGGCGATGGACGCGCATGATCGTTTGTTTATGAATACCATAGATGGCCCTGCAAGACTGAGGCAGAAAAGGGTTAAGGAGGGTAGGTACCAGCAGTTAATATGCACGAGGGTCGATACAAATTTACGTATTTTCTGATGTATAACTGAACATCTTAGCATTGAAGCAAAAAAAACCACCAAAGTTTAAACCTATGTACAAATGAATTTGGTGTTGTCTTCAAAAAAGTAGACAGCCTATCCTTCTATTCTCAAGATATCGTTTACCAATGTAATACGTTGGAAGTAATAACTGGGATATGAATGCAAGTCGTGACTAAAAACAGCAACATGTATTTCAAGTCTTAAAGAAAGACAGACATAAGTTTTATTGTCTTTGCCTTTTAGTCTTTTGTGTATGGGAGAACATCATCAGGAAGTGTGTCTACGAGTATGACCAGGGCGAAGCAGAAGAGGGTGACTTCCTAACATACTGGAGACACCCAATCCAACGCCCGGTCGCAAAGTCACCATTCCTCCACACCCCTGCTCACAAAAACGACATCACATTCCCCGGAACATTCTCAACCTACAACGGCGGGGGATACGTAGCAGAATTCGGCGACAGTTCAAAAACTGCCCAACTCATCCTGGACCAGTTAAACGAAACGAACTGGCTGGACCGGCTAACCAGGGCAGTGTTTCTCGAAGCGACGATCTACAACGCCAATGTCAACTTGTTTTCATGTTTGAGGATATCGTTTGAGATGCCCGTCATTGGTGGCATATATAGCTCAAAGACTGTTGAAAGTTTCAGGCCATACCCGTACCTGGACAATTGGGACCTGGTTCTCCTCATCCTGCAGATATTATGGGTGCTGGTCCTCTTCTATTTAGTGTATGTGGAGGTTAACCTGGTGAGAGCCTTCGGAAGGCAATACGTGCAAGACGCGTGGTCGTACGTTCAGGTCTTGAACATACTGACGTCCTTTTCATCAGCAATCCTGTACGTCATACGGGTTGCCTTCGTCATCGGAGCGATTGAAGACGTCAAGAACAACGTGGGAGAATACGTCTCCTTCGACAAGATGCTACAGATTGATGAAGCATACACATCATCCTTAGCCATCATCTCATTCATCTGCATCATGCAAGTCCTCAAGCCACTCACACTGAACTATTTCTTCGCACTGCTCAAAAATATCATGAAAAGATCCGCTCACACCATACTTTCCGCCTTCATTTTCTTGTTCTTTATGTGGATGGCTTTCGGGGCGAGCGCCTATGTCGTTCTTGTCCACACCACTGCCGCAAGTTTCCGGACATTACCGCGCTCGCTCTGGACTCTCGTTCGCCTGACCATAGGAATTATAAAATTCCCAGAGGCAATGGGGGAAGAGACGACCGTCAAACGTGTTTTATTCGTGTCATTCATGGTTGTATGCTACATCGTTCTTTTCAACCTGATTGTGACGATCTACTTGGAGATGTACACAGCAATACGAGAGTTGAAAACCTTGGAGGGGTTCGACTACGAGCTGAATGAACACTTTTGGAAGCGGATCTACATGTTGCGTGATGCCTTTTTGAAGAAAGAGGAATCGTCATGGTCTTGTGAAAGCAATAAAAATGGTATCAGTATGCTCGTACGCTCTAGTTGGTGGATATGGGAATTTGATGATTTATCTTGCGAAAGAGATGAGGCGCATTTGGCGCCTTGAGCGTGTGGTATAGCACAAAATGGCGCAGTAGAAATATCCATTTTATTCGTGTAGCTTTTCTGCGCTGGACCTGTACTGCAGTGAAATGAAAAATGACAATAACTCTATTTTCTGCGATTGTGACATTTTACCAAATCATCAATCCAGATGAACATCATTCCCGACATCGTTTCTAATGGTCTGTTAGATATGTTGGATAATACAAAATTATTTGAAAATAGGTGTCCTTACACAATATCTCCATCTCTGACTTGAATTGATGGATAAAATTATCATGAAATTACGATGATTTTACTTCACACCATATACAATATTATATAAGGTGGTAAAATTTATAATAACCCCGGTGTGACAGCGGATATAGTCCCCCTGGAGTCATAGTCCGGTAGCATTGTATTTGATCAATTAAGCAGCATGATCCATTGTACCGCTAACCCTAACCAAAACATTTAGCAATGCGGGCTATTGTTACACGGACTATCAGCCCTAGGACTACTATCCCTTGCACACCTGTACAGTTATAGCCCCTGTGTGCAATAGCGTGTACTGCCAGCTGCTTTCTTCACTGTAGAGGCTACAATTGCACCGGGGCTATAACTGTACCACGACTTTACCCTTTCAAGGTTGTGAGACGTCAGGATGGGTTGGGTCGGGGCATGAGTGTATTTCCCCGCATAACTACATCACAATTTGTGTCAATCAAGGTGAGGTGTTAGATCATCACAGAAATAACATTGCTGATGCTTTCCCCCTGGGTTTATTGCGTTTATAGCGAAATGATCTCCTGAACTGTTCAACATGACAAATTGTTTCGTTATCACAGGTGCTGCTGACAAGACTGCCTCGGATGAATCTTTGCGGCGGAGGAAAGAACAGCTACATAAAATGGCCAACATGGTATGTAATGGAGTTTGCATAATTTTCTTCGGCTGCTTCGGCTCTTCGTTTACAAATTATATTTGTTCGTACTAAATAAGCCAGTGCTCAAATATTTGTTAAAATTCATAAATGTTTCAGGATGGCTATTCCTGTCAAATACACAGGCAAAAGTGTCCATGCATGGATCTATAACGTGTGTTAATTATCAACGTTGCATCCATGGGCCGATCCAAGGATAGATGATGGAAAATCCCCATCATAGATCCATGGATGGAACCCACGGTCGTATCTACGATGGGTCCATCATTGATCCATGGATGGAATCGATATAATGTTTTTGACGGGCCATCAAAGAAAGTGAACTTTTCATATTTTCCAGAATTTAGAAAATGGTTACCCAAATGAGTTTGTATTCGCTGCATACGTTCATTTTATGGGACCCTACGTCAGTGGGCCAATGATGTAACTGCCATCAGCGGATAGTCCACGGGCGATCAGTATAGAATCTATGATGGGATACCGTTGTAAAACATGGTTAGAGACAATTATCATAGACCCATCCATGAGCCCATCAATGATCCATGCACGTAGACTTTTGCCTGTGCAGAAACTTGTCTTGGAGCAATCTTAGCTATCTTGACTGGCTGCGCACACGTATTTGGCTTATATTTACGTTGGTATCTAAGCTAACGGCTGGCTCTTGCTCCTTGCCTTGTCCATGCATGTTGTTAAATTTCTTGTTTAGTTTCGCTACGAATCAATAGCAAAAATGAACTTAGAAGTTCAGGTGTTACGCATTAAAGGGGCAACTTGGACGTGGATTTACCTAGCAAGGAGGATAATGCCCCTGCTTGACACCATGCGTCGCCACTTATAGGATCAAACTAATGCTGATCTCTTATTATGAATTTTGCAACTGTTGCAAGTCAGATTTGGACATGACTCGCGGGTTTCAGCCCATGGTTATACCCTGTTCCCTAGTGAATTGTTTATAACTGTTCAATGGATTCTCCAACCCTTTTTTGGAGAAGTCACGGTACTGCTGGAAGCAATTTATGTGCAAGAAACCAACATATATTATGCCCAAGTTATCCCTTTAAGTGTCGCATTCGCAGTTGATCAAGACACGGATCTATAAGGAAGGGTGGCGGGTGATTACATGATAAGCTGTCACTACCCCTTCTAATTTCCTGAGCCACTGCAAAATTAGTCAACGCAATAAGTCATGCACGAGCAGAATGGCGTACGAAAAAAATTCGTTGAATCGCCACAGTGTTGACCTCCCAGTAACGTATTTCTCCTCAGATGAACACAACGTTATATGACGCCTTCACAAAATACGATAAAGAGATAGAAGTCTTGAAAAACGAGGTAAAAAATGTTAGGAGGGTCTCGGATCACACAGGCGAGAAACTGCAAGCGTCTAAGGATACCATCGGGGAGACGAAACAGACACTTGCAGACATCCAGGAGAGGATCTATGCGGCATTGGCAAAGCAGTCCGAAAGACTCAGCTTCAGGGAGCGCTGGGAGTGGAGGGCTGAAAACAGGTATGAACATAGTCACGAAAATTCCAGCTTCCGATTAGAATCGTCTTCTTTGGAGTGCCCGATATCCTGGTGACCTCTGACGTTACTGAGGATCGGCAAGGCTCGGGGCTCGAATAAAGGCACAGCGAAAATCATCTGTCTAGTGTGAATTTACATGCAGCTAGTTCTCGATTGAATCCTGACGGATTATGGAATATGGTTCTAAAGCTTTCACGACTTTCAAAAGCTCATAATCGAATCCTTTTTTGATCGGATATTCTATCCTAGGACATTTCAAACTTCACTACACTTGGCTGATATATAGAATAAGTTAGCTAATATTTACCCTTTCAGAGACAATGACCAAGTACACGTGGAAATGGAAAATGAAAATGAAAAGAAACGCGTTCAAAATGGCCTGAATCACACTCGTCAAGGCTTTGCCTGTTAAAGAGCAGCTGAATATTGTGTCGACAACTTTACTGTTCAAATTATTTGACGACAATTTGAACTAGGTACCATATGCACTTTTTAAGGCCCCTTTGAAATCTTTCCGCGCTAATGAGATGGTACCTAATCTCTGCAGGCATCAAGAGTGTCTGCGGGAAAGGAGACGCAATTGCCAGGTGCTATGTGATATTGTATTTACCTTGCGCCACCCTGCTCAGATTGTTTTGCCAAATCTACTCCTCAGCACATAGCACTTGTGCTGTAAAGAATGTAAACACTAAGACTCTAACAGAGGCGTTTGTATCGTCCCGTTCAATCGCTTAAAATGACAGCGACAACAAACAAACATGTTCTGCTAATTACGTTTTGTGTTTAATTGGAATAATGTAACACAATCTTAGAAAGCTCATGGAACTATTTATATGCAGGGACGTATCGACCACACCCGTGTCGTGTGGCTGCGCAATGCCAACCTAGACAATGAAAACAACATGAAAGCACTCCCAAAATCGCGACGAAAACAATCTGAAAAGAAACTTTTTTTACCAGAACAATTGCGAGTCTACTTTGCTAGGAGCATGAGGTAGAAAGAACATTATGCTGAGAGTAATATGCAAGCAAATATTTGAGATGCCAGTGGCTAACGAACTTGAGCTCAGTTGAATGACAGATAATGCCTTCCGCAAAATGCATTTCTATGCATCTGGCAAAGAAACGGTCTTCATGAGTTCGGCGTTGGCGGGAGGAGTGACAAAGCGACCGACCACCAGCACCGGAGAATCGACCTTGTCTCGGGCCTCCACACACGGCGTTTAGGGTATAATGACATATCGACTGCTGAACGTTTTGATCTTGAAAGGCTTGTTATTATCACATTCTTCCTTTATGTCATATTTCATATGACAGCTTGATCCTCTGAAAGTAAATTCCTCGCACGTCTTCGAGTTTTCCCGCTCACTTTCTCGGCTAATGTGTCCGCATTCAAGTCGTGAACGCGCAAGTTTGATTGTCACCAACTCGGTCAATGTATCTCGTAGTCTGCGTTTAGCGAAAATAATGTTTAAGGCTGCTTGAGCTAGGCCGGGAAGAAAGAAAATAAGAAAAGTTAGAATGATCGCAGAATCGTGATATTGCGTAATGTCCTATTGAATTTGAGGCACATTTACTTTTAGAAGCTACTGCTGTCGTTTTGAGTTAAAAGAAGTTATTGAATGTATTCAGGCTTTGCCCAATACTTGTCTATTGTCATTAAACAAAGTCCGCTGGCATCTTGACCTAAATTCCTATTGTTCTGCTGTCTAAGCAAAGGGTTATCAGGGCAAATATTGATAACATCGCGATCGACCCTCAGGAAACAGCTCTCATGGAGGTCGAAAGCCTAAACTAACAGGTGGAAATAAACGTACAAGCTAAACGGTCTCCTGTGGATGCTCTTACCATTGCTTGCCCGGTACATGCTCTCGATATGACGAGGACTCAGCGTATAAGAAAACACTTGCAACATTGACATCAACCCTACGAAATACCCGTCGTTTCCTGCAGAGTTGCTTCCCAATGTTATTGGAAATGGATGTCCCGCATACGCATCATGACTAGCGCTCGCATCTTGTACTTTCCCGTTGACAAAAATACGGAAAATATTTCTCTGACGATCTGCTGTTACTGCTAAAAATATCCAGTGTTGACTTCCGAAATCGATGATAGTGACGTGTTTTGTTACAGGGCTAGCTCTCACTCTTACATGCGGATTATAAATTACTCCGCAATTTCGATTCCATTTCACTCCTATCTGAGTTTGTCTCAGCCAGATCGAAAAAAAGGAACACTTATGTAAACAATCGAAAATATACGCTGTTTGGTCTGGGCATCGGACACGAAAGAATATCGTAAAGGAGATTTGCGTCAACGGGTCGATGTCTATGGGCGGCATTCCAACCCAGTGTTTGCGTTCGAAAAGTGAAAGGACAGTGCCAAACCGTGAAGACCTAATGTATTCGGCTCCACGTTTTATACTTGAATGTCAAAGATGATAAAAAAGATTTATACGCATCAGTGCTGATTGATATGAAACAGGAAAATAGAGAGGGTGACACTTTTTTCATGACTTGCCATTTTTGGTCCGGAGGCCCGATACAATTAATAAGCTTTCGGCAGTACCTTTGCCTTCATAATAGGTATGAGAAGGCTGGGAGAAAATGCTTTATCAATATACGTATTTATGATATTACAATTCAATGAAATAAGGTAAATGCGCTTACAGTCGTTGAGCAGACGATAATCCAAACGGCGACAGGGAAAGCCCTTCACCTCGATAGAGTTTGTTTTCTTCCAAACATGCCAAACTGCGTCCGTCCTCCTTTCGCAATATCGAACTCTAGTTATTGAAGACGTCATTCTGCCCCTGCTTGAATTGGCCACCATTATTTCCGAATGTGCAGGAGGCTTTACTCGGATCCAGTTGGGATTGAAATCGGAAAAGCGTAATACATGTGATTCTGTCATTTTCGTCATTTTTGCCATTTATGTGTTATCAAGGATAGGAACCACTTCTCCATAATGGATGGTGACTGGGCAGCCGACCCATTGCTAATAATGCCCTTAATAATGCCATTGGTCCTTTAACGTTACAAACTTGGAACAAATGACTAGCCTACTACACTTAATTACACTTACCTGATTCTTTTATCAGTGCCGTCAAGTCGGTAAACAAATGCTGAAAAATATCTAAAATGGGCGTCTCCCAGATTAGTGACAAACTGCCCCCCCCCGAAATGGGCGGTTTTCATTCGTCAAGCCAAAAATCACATGACAAGTACACGTTCAAATACTACCATGTGACGTTTGACGTCACAAATCAGAATGCGCGTGGTGATTGGTTGATTTGAAAATATGGCATGCACGGGGCTATCACTGTCGCATAAACAGTGCTGGCATCGCCGATCCACCCTCTAGACAGTTATTATCAGAATAGCTCCGCTTACGGACATTACATTGCAAAATACACTACCAAGGTGTGCTTCCGTCTGCGCAGTTGCTCAATTATGGTCAACTGTATTTAGAGGGTAGGCACAGTGTCAGTGTGTGGTGTAAACTGCGTGTGGGGGTCTGAAATTGTTGGTTTCACTTTGAAATACTTTTCGATGTCAAGATATTGAAACTGCTAGAACTAAAGGTGGCTTCTGGAATAAATGTAGTACAGATCTTCAGTAAACAAATTGTGCATTTATTTTTAGTTATTTAATATAAAACACAGTGCATGCCTAGGTTGCAGAACTCCGATGAGATTCCACGAGATTCTCAGGACCTATTTTAATTACACGCAAAATGCACAACCTTTACAAGGTTCTTGCAAGAGTATTTATCATGTTGATAGTTAAGATCAAAGCAGAATTATACGCTAATTCACTCACACCACGTAGTTAAAAAGAATCAAGGCCCGCTCGCACCTCGACCTAAATTACCATCATTTAACTGTCTTATCAACGGGTTACCATGGAAATTCATGATAACATCGACCCCACAAAACAGCTGTAATGGCGGTCGATAGACCTCGTTCGGCTGCAGCAAAAATGCCTTCTTCGAGAGACTCCATCAGTAAAGTTTGGAATTGCCTGTCACTTGTGCTCGGAGAAATCTAATTAGCAGGTCAACCATCCTCACATAATTGTATCAAGGCACCCAGTACTAGCTATTTTAGATGTCTCATCATCCAACTTCGCATTACTTTGTCAAACAATGCCCCTGAATGACCCGTTTCAAATGTAAGCCCATAAGACTTCTCAAGGCTTCTGTATTATGTCTTCGGGCTTTTACATCGCTCATTGCACCTTTATAATAAGTTCAGAATTATATTGCAATTGACTTTTTTAATTTAGATTGGTTAAGCTTCTTCTAAGATTTGACTCAGTTTTTTGAAAAATTTATGGTGACGTCATCATTTGACGGCAAAATAAGGCTCGATATAGTCATTGGACGTCATTGGGGTAATTGATGATATTTCTGACTAGATATAATGACTCGCAGAGACCATGTTTCTATGTGAGTGTGTGTAATACATTTATAGGGTGAAAACTCAATAATAAAAGTGTTATGAGGCTTCAAAGGCATGTTTGCGGCCATTTTGAATCTATGCAACGTAGGCCCTTTCCCCAGCCAAAAAATCAGAGAATTTTAGATATATTGAAGAGGATGATACCGCAAAAAATGATACCCAAAAAAAACTTTTCGGTTGGACCTTATTTTGATTAGACTATGTGGTACTGTGTTATACTGTGAGAATACTGGAAATATTGCCACATAATAACAAACGGTTACCAATGTTCCGGATCATTTGATACAATGCATTGCACCGACTCATGATACTTGAAGTATCCTACCAATATATCTCATTCTATGTCATAACATGCCCTATATTCTGAAATATATTGTAACATACAAGTCATCATTTCAACCCATTCCGTGCATTGCCATTCGGCAAATGCAATTGAACGTAATGTACACGAATCTGAAATGTACATGCAGACGCATGTGAAACTTATTAACATGATCGGTAATAACTTTAGGAATCTAAACGCGATTTTCACCCTGGGTGCGTATTTACGTGCCACATGCTATTACTCACTGGAAGAATTAAGATGTCTTATATTCTCCTCAACTTTGGCGGGGACGGTTAAACTGTTAAAAACCCAACAGCAGAAAATAAAGTACATGTATCTAGCAGTACTTAGACCAGTCATGCTGTATTATTAACAGGCCTTTTGATTGACTCATGAGGATAAGATTAGTGGCAAATCAGTGGTAACATTGTCCCAGACAAATGAGCTGATACGGCTGATATTTAGAGTGGCCTAATTTATAGTTGTTGCATTGTCCTTGTCTATTTTATTGGTGACGCCCAACTGCTCGATCAGGTTTTTGCTACAAATGATTGATCAATGAGGCAGGAGCAAAAATTATGACCATATATTATAGTATTGTCATAACCCTCTTGATGCATTAAAATTATTATAACAATACAGTGCATTTTAAATGCGTTGCACAGTTCCGGCTGTTTTTATCCGTCGGCCACGGGTAGATAAGAATATAACAAATAACAGATTGAAATAATAACAAGAAGAAGGGCAAAATGAGGCCGCCAGTAGAAGTCGTTTGTATAGCAAGAACTGTCTGGTGGGTTTCTTTACCAAATAAAAGGTAATTTCTTGCAGTTTTCTGGTTGAACACGCAGAACACGAAGAATCCACCCTTTCTCATTTAAGATGGCCGCCAAAACACTAAAAACGTCGGGTGTACGTCGTACGTCAGGGTCACTTAGGATATCAGTCATTGTGATAGGAAAGCAGAGCAAAGTAAATTTTGATGTACAGCGTAGTTGGAGAGAAATATGTTCGTTGTTCTTGGCTAACACAAAGGATATCAGAGACACAGATGCGGCTAGCTTCAGAGTTAAAAGTCGCGAAAGATCAGAATTATAGCTTGCTGTAAACTCGAATTATGGTGATTATTAAATCCGCCAATCAAAACATCACATCTCCTGAATTAGGGCAAGAGCAGACAACCGATCAGAGAGCTATAATTGTAACGCATTGCTCTCAGGGACGACCTGGTCGAAGTATTACATCAAAGCGATGTATTGTACTTATTGAATTACTTATTTTTGAAATGATTACAATGACTAAAATGTTTGGAATATCGAGTCTTTGTCAAAACGTGAAGCAAATCAATACCTTCCTTGAATCAATGGTTATTTTGGTTGGAAACAGTTCATATAATGAAGAATATACAGGGTGGATCACTAAAAAGGTAATCCTGAAACAAACAGGTTGGAAAAATTAGATTTATGCATGTCATTTTCTAGACAATGGTGTGCAGTCCGTGGGCGCATGGGTGATACATATGAAGACATAAATGGAAAGGGTGTAGCTCTTACTTTATCATACATGCAAAGAAATATCCATGGCATCAATACTTATCACATAAAAGCTGTTTGTTTCAGGTTACCTTTTTATTGATCCACCCTATATTTTCAATGAGATACAGTGTTTACCATAGAATCATTTATGGAAATTGATGATTTCCCATTAAAATGCATGGCTGGATTTTGATGAGGGGTGGATTTGAAGTCTAAAAGGTGAACACTGATTCCAAGGTTGGTGTTCGGTTCTGTGGCGAAGTGGCCTTTTCTTTTCGTTTTGGACACCCTGTAGCCTATGTTGAGGTAGGCCTATATTGGTAAGCTGGTTGAGGTTAAGAGTTTTTATGGCAACATGAAGTATGTGCTTATTACATCAGTAATGGACTTTCCTATAAAAATTATAAATATGTGCTTTTGAAAGTTGACTCTCTGGTACATGTAGGAACATTGTTAGGTGATTCAGGAGGAATAAGGATTCAACTAGGCCTGTTGTGATTTGTGCTGGGAACTCCCTGTTATGAAGTGTTTTGGGGTATGAGCTAATGTAAGATACGGGAAAAACTCGTTTCGAGCAATGCTGTGTCGACACCAATTTCAGAGGACTCTGTTGAAGGCTGTGTTCCAGGCCTGTCCAGTTTCACCCATGCAACTGAGGATGAAATAAGGAAGCTGGTGTTGTCAATACCCGCCAAGAGTTGCACTCTGGATCCGATCTCGACTGTCCTACTGAAAAAATGTGTCACTCCCCTTGTGCCAGTGCTCACATCTATAGTCAACAAATCAATGCAGCAAGGGCATGTACCTAAAGACCTCAAATTTGCCTTAGTGAAGCCTTTGTTGAAAAAGCCAACCTTGGACTGTGATGAACTTGCCAACTATAGGCCAGTTTCAAACCTGACCTATTTATCCAAGCTAATCGAAAGGGTTGTAGCTGTTCGTCTACGAGAGCATATGACAGTGAACGAGTTGTATGACCCGAATCAGTCGGCCTATCGAAAAGGCCACAGCACCGAGACTACACTTCTTAAAGTTACCAATGACATACTCACATCCTTGGATGTAGGACATGAGGGTCTCTTGGTGTTACTCGATCTTTCTGCGGCCTTTGATACGGTTGACCACACCATTCTGCTTGGCAGACTCCAGGAGAGGATAGGACTCTCGGACACTGCCCTGCACTGGTTCAGCTCATATCTCGAGGACAGACAACTTTCTGTGTGTATACAGGGTTTTACGTCAGCTGCTGTGTCACTGGAGTATGGAGTGCCGCAAGGGTCTGTGTTGGGCCCAGTACTTTTCACGATATATACAATTCCATTGGGAGACGTCATGAATAGAGCATGCATTCCATATCAATTGTACGCTGATGATAATCAGTTGTTGACTTCTGCTCGATGTGGTGACAACGCCCAGTGTAGCGCCATGGTTGCCTCCACGGAGGGTGGAATAGGCCATATCCAGTCTTGGCTGTCAACAAATTGGCTCTGTCTTAATGCCCCAAAAACGGACATGGTCAATTTTGTGTCAACGCGTCGACAGGGATCCATTCCCAGTATCAGTATCAGCGGAGTTCAGATTCCAAAATCTGAATGCGTTAAGGACCTGGGAGTGTGGCTCGATGAGGGAATGACTATGCAGACTCAAGTGAAAATGACATGCAAAGCTGCCTATGCCAGCCTCTACAAAATTGGGAGGATAAGGAAATACCTAGATCGTCACTCAGTAGTAAGGCTTGTGCACGCATTGGTTGTCTCCCGACTAGACACTAACAATGCCATACTCTATGGTCTACCAGATAAGACCCTGGCTCCTTTGCAACGTGTGCTAAATTCCGCTGCTAGGCTTGTTTGTCGCCGCAGGAAATTTGACAGCATCACCCCACTGCTCCGCGAGCTCCATTGGCTTCCTGTCAAGGCAAGAGTCGTTTACAAAATTCTGACTCTTGTACACAAGACAGTAGTGAGCAGTGGGGGTCCGATGTACCTGTCAGATTTGCTGGTGGCGACAAGCGGCTGTACGAGGTCCACCACGTTCAAGGCGCTTAAAATCAAAAGAAGTAAGTCCAGGTATGGTGACCGCAGCTTCTCATGCTGTGGCCCATACCTGTGGAACAAACTTCCTGTTTCCGTCAGGGCTCTACCAGAAACATCATTTAAGAGGCAACTCAAAACTACCTTGTTTGAGGACTATTTAGGGGGGGTGGCGCCTTGAGCGTGGTGGACCACGGAAAGGCGCCCAATATAAGTTTTTCAATTCATTCAAAAAAAAATTCATTCATTCATTCATTCAATTCATTCATTCAATGTGGGGTGTGTGAGCAGAGGCAGGCATTTTGGAAGTCACCGAGGACCGTACAGGACCTGTTTTACGGAAGGAGCTCCGACTGATATCCTGGCGTTGGTGCCGCTCTGACTGCAAGACTGCAGTGTACCGTTCCTGGCGTTGGTGCCATGCGAGTCGTCGTGAAACACGGCTAGACCACTGTCGTGGACGTGGTCAGAAACTGTTCCTGGCGTTGGTGCCACTGTGACTGTAAGACTGCAGTGTACCGTTCCTGGCGTTGGTGCCGTACGAGTCGTCGTGAAACACGGCTAGACGTGGTCAGAAACTGTTCCTGGCGTTGGTGTCGTTGATATCATTTTCTATATCTTCCTGCCTGGGCATACGGGGTCGAAGCGACCCAATTCCTGCACTGTGTCTCGTCGAGATTCGGCCGGCCGAATGTCATCCCGTTTTTAGCTCAGCTGACAAAGTCAGCGGAGCTAGTAGTATAGCTGTTCAAATGGTGTCCGTCCTGCAATCCATCCATCTAGGGACCCATCTGTGGACAAAATTGGACATTTCTGACCGGGAAGGCCTAGCCACTTCGTTGACGGTGCTAAATTAGGAGTTGCCCAAGGTGAACTCAAAAAACGAAAAATCGGCGCGATCCGACCTGTATTAAGAGAATGAGGTCATTTCGCGTTTAGATTTCTTTCCCTTTTTACCTCGGTCCACAGAGCAAATATTGTTTTCAAATGTGGCTGAATATTTTTAAATATTTTTTCATTTTTTACTTTTAATGGAATTAATATAGTTTTCACCGCCAGTTGGCGCTGCAGGCACATTGCCTGAATTTTGGCGATTTCAAATTTGGCGGTGGCTTAACTTTTTGCAAGCAGTGCCGCTGATTGGCCGATCGATAGAAGAGATGCCACCATTTAAAAATGGCGGTAGTCGCTGCTTCAATGAAGGTGAGTGAACTTTCTCATGTTCAATCGGTTGATACTCTTTTAATCAACATGACCATGTACCTGAAATTTGTTTAGGTACTGAAAAGAGTCTATATAATTCAGATTTATCAATAGTTTTTTATAATATTCCGGAAATTTTGTGAACAAATTAGCGGAAGTTGGTGCTCGTCTCATGTCATTTTAGAGCGAGAAATTTGTTTCCGTCGATCTTTACCACTGAAAAATCGCTTGCATAGCTTCGAATTTTTGTGAAAATAAGTATCTGAATTTGGTTTCAAATAGTCTAGAGAGTTACCTTTGTGGTGATACATATGGTATGTTATAAATATTTGTGGAATTTGTGAAATTCGGTTTTCAAACGTGCCGATGATGCAAGCGATCTCGCGTGAATTTTCCTGATATGTCGACCGGGTGTCAAAAATCACTCGCCTAAATTCAATTCAAAGATCGAAAATGATATCTGAACTTAGTTTCAAATAGCCTACGCAATTATCATTTCGGTGATATATAATGCATGCATGTAATAATTGATTAATCTACCTAAAACGCGAATAAAAACGGCGAAAGATCGTGATAAACACTCTGGTGGCGGTCGCACTAAATAACGACCGGTAGGGCCCGGCGTGTGGCGGAGAAAAAAGGTAGCGCCCGGAGGTTGAAACGGGATTTTTATGCACTTTTAACTGTATATATATGTTGTTTAGATGTATTTCTAACAGTTCTGTAACTTTTATGACCAAGCTTGCACCCAAAGTTGGTAAAATTGATGCTTGTTTATGGACTGCGCTAGCGACCGGAGAATTCGCCGTCGGCCATTTTGGGACGGTCCCGGAGTTGTTGTGGTTGGCAATTTTGCAACATATCTCACCATTTATGATTTACGTTTGTTTACAATTATTTTGAAAGTCACATTATGACATCGTAGTATGAATTCCACTGCAGTTTCCTTACGCAGCAATGCTCATGTTTTTGGTTGGCAATCCTGTACTGTCTGTACACTGCGCTGTGCACGCTTAGAGTATAACTCAACAGGCCCTCATGATTCATTTGATGGACACCTTATTTGATAGTACCTCATCATTAAGTCCACTAGATCCTGTTCTGTCACATGTCGTAGACGATAGACAATTTTCAAAATGTAGTACCCGGTACACCACTCGCTCACGGCTCACATCATGTGGGCACGGTTGGCTGTTGAGTGTTATGGTTCAGTCTGTGAGACTAATTCAAAGAGGTTACACTTTTATTTTGAATTGGAAAACAACCCCCAGGACTGACTTTTCACTGAGTGATAAGTGTGCCCTTCGAAGGTTAAGTCTCTTTCTGGATTTGCTTCCATAGATGCCTTGTTCAGGATATCATCTGACCGATGCCTGATCAAGCACAGACTGTATCCGGTGGTGTACATTTCCCCGTCTATGTCACCCTTTTTTATTCAGTCAGTGTTAATTTCTCTTCTCTTTTTTTACAGATTAACTGTTGTTGGTTATTGCAAGAGGAGTCGTTGGCACATTTCAAGTCCAGGAAAGCACTTGCTGTTCCCACATTCAGAGTAAGGTGTGCTTACTCGTTTTACTGCTTTCCATTCCTGGAGAGCGTTATCAAATATCTGCCGCAAGGCAACAAATATCTGCCGCAAGGCGCTTCAAATATCTGCCGAAAGGCATCAAATATCTGCCGCACCAATAAAGTTCATTTTGTTAACCAACTCTTTATCTTCTTCGTTGCCTCATAACGGTACCGACACACACTTGACCCTTGCCTTCACCTATCCATTTCAGCTGAGCGCCAGGCCCTTGGGCCTCTTGTTCTAATAATTCGTTGCTCATACCCCCACCGGAACTGTCCCTTTGATATCTACTATATGTTGAACATTGTCGTGAGTAAGATTCCTTTTGCTGAACACTGAACACTTATCTCTATAAGAACTTTTGGACTGTTGCTAGAAATAGTAGTAACGTGCTTCTATGAACTATTTTTCTTGGGTTTATATTCGTTATATATGTTTTTTTTTGTAAATAATCACTCAGTTTATTTTAATCAGCTTTTGTTATAATTCTTGCCCGGAGGTACCGATAGCCTTGATGCACTTTGTCACAGGTTCGGGCACGAAGTTTCGTAGTCAGGAACAAATTAGTGGTGAATTTTTCCACTTCGTATCAGCATCCAAACAAATTGGTTTTCGCTTTTTTTACGTGGTCTATCAACGACCCTATTAGACGTAACTGTAATAGTGTGATCCGTGATTTCAGTTCGGAAACGAACAGAAAGGGTGGATGTTACCGAGTGGCCAAGAAAACCTTTCCCTTGCACAAAATAATTCTATTGTGTATCCATTGTATGAAAATGTTTCTGGGTCACCCTGTAGACTGGGCTGTTCATTACCTTCTCACGAGCACAATAATCATAATTTTCACAATTTGACATACGTGAATCATCTTAAAAAACAAACAATTATCACGTCGTCACTCTAGAGAGAAACAACAAATTCAGTCATGTAACAATATTATGCTTTAGTCCCATTTCAACTATTTTTTGGAGCAACAGAACATGCGATGTATATCTTCCCGGTAAAAAGGCAGTGTCAAGCCATATATAATGAAGTTTGAGCTGAAATTACACAGACTGATAACGCTACCAAATCCCGCAGCTTTTACCAGCAGATTCATAAATTGTGGCGTCGAGTTTGAGTTTGCAATAATAACGTAGAGTAACCAAAGAAAAGCACTTGGCGTCATTAGTACGATGTATGTTGTAGAAACGACCAAGAGATTCAACAAGATCTTGGTATCGGATGTTCCCTTATGCGATGGCATTGCCTGGGACGTTGAACGTTTATGCGAACCTTTGAATATTCCCACGAGAATGGCGATGTTTGCCACAATAATGACGATGCATGGTATATAGAAATACAAACCCCAATCTACCTGTGACAGAACTAATTGCATTGTGGCGCCACCTATATAGTTACATATTTTCATGCCGTAATCGAAATAAATATTTTGTAAAATCGGCCCATGGAGACTTGTCAGAGCTGATGTGACGAACAGTACTGCGATGACAGTTTCACGTTTACGTGATGTGATGTGGACTCTTTTTAATGGACACCAAACAACTATTACACGCTCTATCGAGTATGCCGCAATTAGCCATGAAGACATGCATCCAGCTATCATGAGGAGGTAAGCAGATAATTTGCATGATAGCGTGGAGATTCTCATGATGTCAACTGGCGTGTAGTCAACAATGAATTGCAGTCCCTGCTGGGGCCACACTAAGATCATATTCCCCAATAAATATGCCGAATCCGAGATAGCCAAGCAGCTTAAATACTGTACGCTGGCATCTCGCCTCTTCCTACAGCGTACGAACACAGTGAGAGAGAGTCCGTTACCAAAAAGTCCTAGAAAAATGATGATAATCGTGACGTAGCTTTGAGCGAATTCTAGTAGTTGGTCCACCAGAGTAAGTGACTTTCTTTGATATATGTCCGTGATGTGGACGCTATTGGTGTTTGAAGACATCTTCATGTTTTTATCCAATATTTTGGTTCATGTTCTGATATTTCAAAGTGCTGATAAATCATTTACACTTAAAAAACAGTTGTCTCCTGAATTGGGCTTCTGTTTTTTTTCGCGCTGTATTTCTAGGCTATATTGTGAACAATGAAATATCAAGCGTCCTGCCAAAGAACGATGTTTGTCGCTGGATCCTGCAGCAATTATCACGGTGCTGAACAAAAAAGATGCTAGTTCGCGGGTAAAATCCTTGGCATTGCCATTGTATCAGTAAGACCACACAAGGGTAGTAGTCTGTGCCTAAAAACACTCGCAGTTGTATACGCTTGGGCCAACAGACGAACGCCTCCAACCAAATATCAACTTACAACTAAATTGCCTACTGTGATGATAGCTGTCGACCAGTGGTAGTAGACGTAGCTGTTGACCTGCCTCTTCAATGTGACTCCGTCAGCTGAATGATGTTCGAACTTGGATGAAATTATTTTTAGAGACGCTAAATAAAACCAAATGACTTTTCAGTGTATGAGACCGAAATAACTTGTTTTATTCTTTGCTGTTTTGATTGTGATGAACATACATGACATTAATCAAATCAAATCAATAAAAATGAGGGTGTTTGTAGTGGGTATTGGAAAACTATGGATTACAAAACTATGGATTGGACTAGGAAACACTAGACTGACAGTCATCGCTCTCTACCTTTGTGCTGCCAACATTATGATTTCCAAGTGGGAATTGGGAGCTCAGAATGTGTGCTAATGTTGGTTGTTGGGGTGTAGTTCCTTGGGCAAGGCACTTGGCAGAAAGGTCACGAAATGTGAGATGTGGGTCGGCCTTTGGCTAGACAAGGGACAAGAATGTACTTGCATGTTAAAAGTTATAAAAGAACTGGAGGGGGACAAATTGGCAGCCATATTGGATTTTGGCATTACGAAATCATTTCTCAGGCATACTCGATTGTGCTATTAGGCTGGGTTCACATAGAACTATACTATTCGGGTATTCGGTGCACGTTTTGCCAGGGCACGCGGGTACCTGAAATCGAACAAGGAAAATTCACAATACCGGGTCACATAAGAGGGCACTATTCGAAAAGGTCGTATACCTGCGTATAGTATAGTATAGTGGGAATCGTGCGCGTTCGATTTTCGTGAAGCGTATACCACCCTGTTCAGAAGTGACCAGAGGAATTGGTAAGAACATGCATTTTAATGTTATCTATCACAATTATTAAACGATTTATTGCATACTATAGGATAAGTTAGAAACAATAGTACTCATTTTTACTCATTTTATTGCAATTTCTAAGTACAGGCCTTCATTACATGTTTTATTACTAATCAACTAAATGATTCTTTTAATTAGCATATAGCGAACTTGTTTCTTTCTTTGGTCTTTGTGCCTGGTCAGCTTCATCCTCGGCTAAGAGGAGAAGAGCCAAATCTTCTTCGTCTGAACTGTCCATCTGATCGGCGCCAAAAGACGGAATACCGCACGCATGCTACCCTATGTGACTCGCCGTGCCCGTATAGCGTATAGCGAATACCGAATAGCGTATATCGAATAGCGTATACCGAATACCGTATAGTTCTATGTGAACCCAGCCTTATGGGGTCCGTATCTTTGTTCACAGAGTTCTTGTTCCCCTAATTGTATTGGCAGTTCTCTGCATGTATATGTTGCGCCCAGCAAGTCACGTGGTCACTCGGTTACTAGAATGTCTTCAAATGATGCACAACGAACATGTGGCTAGTTCAATCATGCAGCACCTGCCATTCCGATTGGATCCCATGTGGAGGGAGATTCTGCAACCTCTTCTGGCTCCATGATAATCCTGACTGTTTCATCATGAGAACCGATTGGTTATTTGGAAATGAGCTGGGACAGGGCACCAGTTTATTAGTTCCAGGCGGTTGATAGTGGTGATTGCAGTCCATAATTTCCCTGTCCAATGCATAGTTTTGTAATACCTGTTTATAGTGCCAGTGTCCACTCAAGTGATCAGTGACAGTTTACATTATACCAAGCAAAGAGATAGGTTTTTAAATGACCCACGAAGACAGTCGGTTCCACAGCTTGGGAGCGACGGAAAAAAGGTCCGGTCTCCAAAGGCCACCAACCTAGCCATTTGTTGGTCGAAAAACAAACCATCTGAAGACCTTAAAGTGCGATCGGGTTGCTTAACCTCCAAATGTTCCCTTAAATACAGTGGCGCCGTCCCCATCATGCATTAGTGGCCCAGCAAAAGAATTTAAATTCAGTGCGTTTCTTTAGGCGCAACCTGTGTAAATTGCTTAAGACTGGCGAAATGTGATCCGACCTACCGATACCTGAATTTTGCCTGTGCAACATACGTAAATCGTCTGAACAACAAACAATGATCACGTCGTCGCTCTAGAGAGAAACAACAAATTCAGTCATGTAACAATATTATGCTTTAGTCCCATTTCAACTATTGTTTGGAGCAACAGAACATGCGATGTATATCTTCCCGGTAAAAAGGCAGTGTCAAGCCATAAATAATGAAGTTTAAACTGAAATTACACAGACTGATAACGCTACCAAATCCCGCAGCTCTTACCAGCAGGTTCATAAATTGTGGCGTCGAGTTTGAGTTTGCCATAATAACGTAGAGTAACCATACAAAACCACTTGGCGTCATTAGTACGATGTATGTTGTGGAAACGACCAAGAGATTCAACAAAATCTTCGTATCGGATGTTCCCTTATGCGATGGCATTGCTTTGGACGTTGAACGATTACGCGAGCCTTTGAAAATTCCGACGAGAATGGCGATGTTTGCCACAATAATGACGAGGCATGGTATATAGAAATACAAACCCCGATCTACCTGTGACAGAACTAATTGCATTGTGGTGCCACCTATATAGTAACATATTGTCATGCCGTAATCGAAATAAATATTTTTTAAAATTGGCCCGTGGAGACTTGTAATGACTGATGTGACGAACAGTACTGCGATGACAGTTACACGTTTACTTGATGTGATGTGGACTCTTTTTAATGGACACCAAACAACTATTACACGCTCTATCGAGTAGGCCGCAATTAGCCATGAAGACATGCATCCAGCTATCAAGAAGAGGTAAGTAGATAATTTGCAGGAGAACGTGGAGATTCTCATGATGTCAACAGGTGTGTAGTCAACAATGAATTGCAGTCCCTGCTTGGGCCACACGAATATCATATTCCCCAATAAATATGCCGAATCCGAGATAGCCAAGCAGCTTAAATACTGTACGCTGGCATCTCGCCTCTTCCTACAGCGTACGAACACAGTGAGAGAGAGTCCGTTACCGAAAAGTCCTAGAAAAACGATGACAATCATGACATAGCTTTGAGCGAATTCTAGTAGTTTGTCCAGCAGAGTAAGTGATTTTCTTTTATAAATGTCCGTGATGTGGACGCTATTGGTGTTTGAAGACATCCTCATGTTTTTTATCGAATATTTTGGTTCATGTTGTGATTTTTCAAAGTGCTGATAAATCATTTACACTTTAAAAACACTTGTCTCCTGAATTGGGCTTCTGTTTTTTCGCGCTATATTTCTAGGCTATATTGTGAACAATGAAATATTAAGCGTCCTGCCAAAGAACGATATTTGTCGCTGGAACCTGCAGCAATTATCACGGTGCTGAACAAAAAAGATGCTAGTTCGCGGGTAAAATCCTTGGCCATTGTATCAATAAGACCACACAAGGGTAGTAGCCTGTCCCTAAAAACACTCGCAGTTGTATACGCATGGGCCAACAGACGAACGTCTCCAACCAAATATCAACTAACAACTAAATTATCTACAGTGATGATAGCTGTCGATCAGTGGTAGTAGACGTAGCTGTTGACCTGCCTCTTCAATGTGACTCCGTCAGCTGAATGATGTTCGAACTTGGATGAAATTATTTTTAGAGACGCTAAATAAAACCAAATGACTTTTCAGTGTATGAGACCGAAATAACTGGTTTTGTTCTTTGCTGTTTTGATTGTGATGAACATACATGAAATTAATCAAATCAAGTCAATAAAAATGAGGGTGTTTATTGTGGGTATTGGAAAACTATGGATTACAAAACTATGGATTGGACTAGGAAACACTAGACTGACAGTCATCGCTCTCCACCGCCTGTGTGCTGCCAACATTATGATTTCCAAGTGGGAATTGGGAGCTCAGAACGTGTGCTAATGTTGGTTGTTGGGGAATGAATCCTTGGGTATAGCACTTGGCGTGCAGTAGGGTCACCAAGTGTGAGGTGTAGTTCCTTGGGCAAGGCACTTGGCAGAAAGGTAACGAAATGTGAGATGTGGGAACAAGAATGTACATGTATGTGAAAATTATAAAAGAACGGGGGGGGGGGGAAATTGGCAGCCACATTGGATTTTGGCATTACGTAATCATTTCACAGGCATACTCGATTGTGCTATTAAGGGGGTGCATATCTTTGTCTATAGAGTTCTTGTTCCCCTAATTGTAAGGGCAGGGTTCATCATGTATATGTTGCGCCTAGCTAGTTACGTGGTCACTCGGTTACTAGAATGTCTTCAAATGATGCACATCGAACGTGTGGCTAGTTCAATCATGCAGCACCTGCCATTCTGATTGGATCCCCTTTTGAGGGAGATTCTGCAACCTTTTCTGGCTCCATGATACTCCAGTTTCATCATTAATGAGAACCGATGGGTTTTTTGGAAATGATCTGGGACAGGGCACCAGTTCATTAATTCCAGGCGGTGGAGAGTGATGACTGCAGTCCAGAATTTCCCTGTCCAATGCATAGTTTTGTAATACACGTACCTGTTTATTGTGCCAGTGTCCACTAAAGTGATCAGTGACAGTTTACATTATACCGAGCAAAGAGATTGGCTTTTAAATGACCCACGAAGACAGGGATGCTGGTCAGTGTCCGCAAACTGATTGACAGTCGGTTTCACAGCTTGGGAGCGACGGAAAAAGGTCCTGTATCCAAAGGACACCAACCTAGCCATTTGAAGGTCAAAAAACAAACCATCAGAAGACCTTAAATGCGATCGGGTTGCTTAGCCTCCAAAAGTCCCCCTAAATACAGTGGCGCCGTCCCCATCATGCATTAGTGGCACAGCAAAAAGAATCTAAATTCAGTGCGTTCCTTGAGGCGCAACCTGTGTAAATTCTGTAAGACTGGCGAAATGTGATCCGACCTGCCGACACACGGTGGCGGTCAACGCTGAATTTTGCATTTGCAACATACGTTAATCATCTTAACAACAAACAATGATCTCGTCGTCGCTCTAGAGAGAAAGAATAAATTCTGTCAGGTTGCAATATTATGCTTTAGTCCCATTTCAACTATTTTTTGGAGCAACAGAACATGCGATGTATATCTTCTCGGTAAAAAGGCAGTGTCAAGCCATAGATAATGAAGTTTAAACTGAAATTACACATACCGATAACGTCACCAAATCCCGCAGCTTTTACCAGTAGATTCATAAATTGTGGCGTCGATATTGAGTTTGTCTCAATAACGTAGAGTAACCAAAGAAAAGCACTTGGTGTCATTAGTACGATGTATGTTGTGGAAACGACCAAGAGATTCCACAAAACCTTCGTATCGGATGTTCCCTTTTGCGATGGCATTGCTTGGGACGTTGAACGTTTTCGCGAACCTTTGAAAATTCCGACGAGAATGGCGATGTTTGCCGCAATAATGACGATGCATGGTAAATAAAAATACAAACCCCAATCTACCTGTGACAGAACTAATTGCATTGTGGCGCAACTTATGTAGTGACACATTGTCATGCCGTAATCGAAATAAATATTCAGTAAAATTGCCCGATGGAGACTTGTAATGACTGATGTGACGAACAGTACTGCGATGACAGTTACACGTTTACGTGATGTGATGTGGACTCTTTTTAATGGGCACCAAACAACTATTACACGCTCTATCGAGTATGCCGCAATAAGCCATGAAGACATGCATCCAGCTATCAAGAGGAGGTAATAAGATAATTTGCATGAGAACGTGGAGAATCTCATGAGGTCAACTGGCGTGTAGTCAACAATGAATTGCAGTCCCTGCTGGGGCCACACGAAGATCATATTCCCCAATAAATATGCCGAATCTGAGATAGCCAAGCAGCTTAAATACTGTACGCTGGCATCTCGCCTCTTCCTACAGCGTATGAACACAGTCAGAGAGAGTCCGTTACCGAAAAGTCCTAGAAAAACGATGATAATCGTGACGTAGCTTTGAGCGAATTCTAGTGCTTGACGCAAGGGCCCAACGCGCCGCGTAGCGGCAAAAAAGCGAAGCTGGCGAAACATTTATAACGGGTCACCGTCACTTATTATTGGACTTATAGCGCATTTACGGGGTTGCAACTATTTTGCTTTATAGTGTCACCAGGAAAGAAAAGCATGCGACCTAACGCCGATCTATTTGTATGAAGTGATAATTGGAAGGTATATAGTAGGAAATATCAATAAAATAATCATTCCATGTCGTCTTTTGAGGGCATTTTTGATTGTAAAAAATATATGTGTACGTCACCGTAGTCTCTGCAATGATAATTTTATCAGAGCAGTCTCGCGCAAGTAGAAGTTCTTTACCTATTAGTTCTTCACTTATTAGTCTCAACGTCTGGCGCAAAGCCAGACGTTTTCCATTACGATTTCACTACGATGTTTGACAAGAAGGAGCAGTGCGCGAGATATGCTAATGAGCAGACTTCCCTCGCTTGAGTTTCTGAAGAATGTTCCATATCGCGCTAAGCTCATCACTACTGATTATGACAGGCATGCAACGGTAGGTATCTGCTCCCCAACTTCCACACTAATACGGTACAATAAGTTACCATTTGATGGGAATGGGTCAATGCCCTCACTGTGTATGGAGTCATAGGGATAAGAAGACATTATTCATTAGTGTTGGTACAAGTGATTTTGCCCAAAAAGCATGCGCATTCAAAAAACAAAATATGCAAGGTTACGGTATCACGTACATGACCATGACGACGTGCAGAAAGTGCACTGGCCAGTGCATACCCTATGGCTATGTACTAGTAAACATGGTAAACATGAACAACATCATTATTCATCGGCAGTTCATTTTACTCCGAGCTTTTCCTGAAACATATAGCCATGATGATTAGGCCTACCATGTACCATGACCAATAACAGCACTAGATTATGTAGATGTCAACAAGTTCACATGAACCGTATAATCCCGCATGGCGCATGTGGGGCATGCGTCTAAACCAAAGCCCCAAAATCACTTGTTTTGGTCTATTTCACTTGTGTTTCCCCCGTCTCCCAGTCCATAATACATTTACAGTTTACAATCCCCGATCATGGCCCAACAAAAGGTCATCGGTTGACTAAAGGAACACAACTGTTCAATGGATTTATAGTTGAATGCGATCAAACTACGTCTTTTCAATCGTGGATTGTAAATTTAACCCCATGGGCCTAAGGAAGGACCTATAACAATACTTTCGACACAGTTATTATTTCCGCTGCCTCCACCATGTTACACACAGTGCTCACTGCTGATTCTAAAATGCGCCACCTAGTCAAAACAGGACATATGTTCTTCTAGGAATAGATCTCTTTCCAATATTTCGTCATTCCACTATCGTCATCACCTCATCATACTTTCATTGACATTACAGGCACACATCCACAGAGCACTCTTCAAATCATCTACACAGTGGTTATCCAACTAGGATTATAAAGGTAATTTCTTAGCCCCACACAGTGGGTTTCAGTCTTGATAAAGGGGCACTATTGCTAGCAGCTAGGTAGGCAAGATAAAGTTAGACGAAGTAGCCGATAGGGGTCTCTCACCCCTCAAAGTCCGTCACAACTATTCAACTAAGCTTGTACAAGGAATACATGCAGCGCTGACTCTAACAAGACCCAATGGGAATGTCGCACAGTCATCTGTCAAAAACAAGACCTATGTTGCAGTATGATCTCTTGCCAATATTTAATAATTGCACTATCGTCATCACCTCATCATACTTCATTGACATTACAGGTACACATTGACATAGACCACTGTTGCAGTCAACGACACTGTCGCTTATAGAGGTAATTATCATTATCATACCTCATTAGCATGTGAACCAATCACGTCGCGTCCTTTGCGATCACGGCAAAGCCTCATGGAATAATGTCTTTCACCGTTGAATAATTTTTCATATTCCATGCCTACAACTTCAATTTCTTCATATTCCATGGCTAGAAGTTCAATACTAATATAATATCAAAGATAAAGTTACAAGAAGTCGTCAATAGGGGTCTCTCACCTCTCACTGTATGTCCACACTATTCACGCTTGTACGAGGAATACATTCAATGCTGAATCTAACAACACCCAGGGCCCTTACTCTGTATATTAGTCACTGGAAGATGGCCCATTTCACTCCTTGCTTCTACTTCACCTATAGTCTCATTGCAAACGCCTCAGTTCTATGATATCACATACACTTTCAGCTGTCATGCAACGCAACAACTGTGCTATCTGCCATCGCACATCAACGAAGAAGTGCAGCCGCCCACATTCCACCTCACGTCTGTCCGACCAGCTGCAATCCTCGAGGACGCCCCACTGTACCACGATTTCACTACGATGTTTGACAAGAAGGAGCAGTGCGCGAGATAGTCAAATGAGCACACTTCCCTCGCTTGAGTTTCGGAAGAATGTTCCATATCGCGCTAAGCTGACCACTGCTGACCATGACAGGCGTGCATTGGACTGGTACAGGTTGGAACTGAACATTGAATATGCTGGTGGTGACGCTTTCTGATGAGAAGTTGGTCGTGACTGATGCAGTATCCTTGGACTTGTCCACAGCATCGTTCAATCATTGCTCTCTGTGCTGCCTTGATTCTGTACTTACCCAAATACTAAGACCAAATGCCTGTTGACTGTGCTTTAAGAGAGACTGGCGCCATGCCTAGAGATATGACTGACCCCTATTGGCAAATTTGTATGACTTTATCTTGCCTACCTAGCTGCTGCCTATAGTCTCCCTTTAACTGCGGAGCACTTCAAAGTCGATAAAATGCCATGTTCCACCTTTTAATGTGTTCAGACCGCCATTTTCAAAATAATCAAGTCAGGACACTGCCTTCTAGTCTCATAATAAATTTTGCTTTCCTCAATAATAACATTTCTTCTTCTTCAATGCTTTCATCATTCCAAACTTCTCCTCCTCTGACTTTTACAGGGGTACAGTCATGGCAATCAAAACCCAAATACTGAGACCAAATGCCTGTTGACTGTGCTTTAAGAGAGACTGGCGCCATGCCTAGTCTCTCTTAAAGCACAGTCAACAGACACCAACCCCCTCAGACTCAGAAACCACAAACGCCCAACCCTTCCTGCTACCTTAATACTTCTGGGTCCACCAGGGTAAGAGATTTTCTTGGATAAATGTCCGTGACGTGGATGCTATCAGTGTTTGAAGACATCCTCAGATTTTTGTTTGTGTTGTGATATTCCAATGTGCTGATAGTTATTGTGAGCAATAGAATATCAAGCGACCTGCCAACAAGCGACCTGAACCTGCAACAGTTATCACGGTGTTGAACAAAAAAGATGCTAATCAGCTGGTATCCCTTGGTCAGTTGTATCTTGGGTCTAAACTGGAAAAGGAACGGTAAGACCACGCACACAAGGGCGGATAGTAGCCCGTACATAAAAAGACTCGAAGTTGTATACGCACGAGCTTATAGACTAACGCCTCCAACCAAATATCAACTAACAACTAAATTGCCTACAGTGATTTTAGCTGTTGACCAGTTGTATATATACGTAGTAGAAGTAGCTGTTGACCTGCCTCTTCCATGTAACTCCGTCAGCTGAAAGATGTTCGAAATTATTTTTAGAGACGCTAAGTAAAACTAAATTACTTGTCAGCGTATGGGACCGAAATAACTGGTTTTGTTATTTGCTGTTTTGAACGTGATAAACATACATGACATTAATCAAATCAAATCAGTGAGGGTGTTTGTAGTGCCAGTATCCACTATAGTGAACAGTGACAGTTTATATTATACATGTACCAATCAAAGATATAGGTTTTGTAAGTGACCCGCGAAGACAGGGGTGCTGGTCAGTGTCCGCAAGCTGATCGGCAGTCGGTTTCAGAGCTTGGGAGCGACGTAAGAAAAGGCTCTGGCTGGTATTTTAGAATGTTCCTTTAGTCTAAAGGTACACCTTTAGCCTATTGTTCTCATGTAAAGTCACCCTTTCGCGATTTTAGAATGAACCTTTCTTTGCATCAAAAAGTTGACCTTTTCTCTCTCCCTTTCGTAAGGTACGCATGGTTTTTAAAATGTTCCTTATCTAAAAGTTGACCTTTATTTTGGCTAAGGAATTCCTTTATTCCTAAGGTTGGTCGAGACCAACCTTTGAGTCTCCCTTTAGCTTGGTGTAGACTGCCAGCTCTGTCATTTTGCTCGCGACGTTCAAACTATCAGCATGGGAGACTACATACAGAGGGTCCAGAATATAGAGAGGCTGCAGATTGCTGCTCGCCCACGAATTCCAAGGATTCGTCACACTATTTATGTGGATCCAGATGTACGAAGGAATGATGAACAATTACGAAAACGTTACCGTTTTGCCAGGGAAGGATTCAGGCAAATTCTCGATATGTTTCGCGACGATTTACCCGAGCCAATTGACAATCGTGGAAACCCAATCCCACCGGAAATTCAGGTGAAAGCAGCGCTGCGATTTTATGCCACAGGAAATTTTCAAATTGTTGCTGGGGATTTGACCGATATTTCCCAACCTTCACTTTCAATAATTGTTGTGAAAGTTTCAAACGCCATCGCAAGGAAACGAAAACAGTTCATTAGGATTTCAGAACAGGAGGCTGCAAGAGCCATGCAGCGCAAATTCAAAGATATTGCTGGATTTCCGTACGTAATCAGCTGTGTAGATGGTGTCCACGTACAAATTCAACCCCCGCCTGTGGAGAATAAGGAAATATATCGTTGCAGAAAGAGCTTCATGTCATTAAACGTGCAAGGCATTTGTGATGCCGACCTCCGTTTCATAAATGTTGTTGCCAGATGGCCAGGTTCCACCCACGACTCGCGCGTCTTCGACAACAGCTTGATTTTCAACAGATTTGAAAATAACGAACTATCAGGTTTACTGCTCGGTGATTAGGGATACCCGTGTCGACCATTTTTGATGTCACCTTTCCGCAACCCAGTTGGTCAAGCAGAAATACGCTACCATCAGGCACATGTTAGAACCCGTTCAACGGTTGAACGTACATTTGGAATCTGGAAGAAGCGGTTCCCTTGTTTGAAATTCGGGATACGCTGCAAAATCTCCACAGCAATGAAGATAATAGTTGCAACCGCTGTCCTGCACAATTTTGCCAGGGAAATAGGGGATACTGACTTTGAGCGTGACGAAGATGACAATGATGAGGATGAGCTTCAGCTAACTGACGATGCACTTGGTAATGCAGTGAGACAGACAATTGTACAACAATATTTATCAGTGGTTCACTGACAGTACACCTCGCTGTTCAGATGACATTTACCAGTGGTTAATTCATCTGAGAGTACATTTGGTACAAAGAATAACTGGATTCATTTGAACCACTGGAAGCAGGAGAATTAATTCTGTCCTGTAACTTTTGGACAAAGTCCTGTTGCATTTTCAACAGTTTCATACGTTCCTCGTGTTCATCCTCTTCAAATGCCATATTCTGCCTCAGATGTTTAATGTGCATGTCATGTTCCGTTTGTTGCATCATGAGTGCCCTGTCAACAGCTGACATACTAGTGCTGGAATGTTCTGATGAAGGCATCGATTCAGATGTGTTTGGACGTTTTGATGTGGTTTCCCCTCCTTTCTTTGGCTCTGAGGCTGCCGGCTTAGGTTGAGGTGTTGTCAAGGATGGGGTGGGGCTGTCAATTACGACACTTAATGGTGAATACTCCAGTTCTTCTACATTGGCATTTCCTTCGGATGTTGAAGGCTCCATCAATAAGACATTTGCATCTGAAATGTTTAACAAGGTGTATCAATTTAAACATTCTCGATCAAGTAGTGATGAAACGTACCACATTTGGAGAAATGTTTGTAGAGAGCTGTAATAGATTGCAAAAATAAAGATACATGTATCTGATACTGAACGTGTAACGTACCTTGTTTATGGTAACCAACGTCATCATCAAAATCATTGTCCAGTGGATCCAGCACATCGCTGCAGAGTGAGGCCACCATGTGGGACGTGTCATCTGCTGTTGCGTCTGGACGATAGTGCCGCCACCTGTCTGCCTTCGATCTTTCTTTTCCATGCTCACATCCTTCTTAGCCTTCGTCTTCAGATTATCCCAGACCTTTTTGAGGGTTTTAACATCAGCAGGCTGTATCCCCTTCTGCGAGTTAAAAGCTGCGGCGATGCGGTCCCACGCTTGGGACTTTGCCCTTTTCGCCTTCGATGTATTTTGTTTGACATCCAGGATGGACTTCTCCTTGACCAGTATCGTTGCTACCAAATTCTTCTCTAGCTCCGAAAATATTCTGCGTGTCTTTTTCACTGATGCGCCTTTTCCCTGTGTTGACTCCATCGCCATTTTACTACTACTGGGCCTAGTGCCACTAGCAGACGACAGAACACTGCTTGGCAAACATCTGTTGCATCATTCCCATTGTGCACTGATGAGATAATCGGTTAAAGTTACGCCTTTCGTAAGGAACACTTACAAAATGCCCTCAAAAAGTGGACCTTTCATTAAAGGTGTACCTTTACAAAGGAATTGCATAAAGTCGGTTCTAAAAACGAAAACCAAAATGTGTACCTTATGGAAGGGACACCTTCCGAAAGGAGACCTTAGCAAAAGTTAACCTTTGGCCAAAATAAAGGAACATTCTAAAATACCAGCCAATATTGTCTCCAAAGGTAACCATCTGGCCTTCGTTGGTCGAAAAGCAAACCATCTGAAAATCTTAAAGTGCGGGCGGGTTGCTTAATTAATTAACCTGCAAAAGTCCCCTTTGATACAGTGGCGCCGTCCCCATGATGCACTTGAGGCACAGCGAAAGAATTTTAAATTCAACTCGTTCCTTGACGCACAACCAGGGTAAACTGTTTAGGACCAGCCAAATATGACACGGGCTGCACAGTTTTGGACGCTCTGAAGCTTTGCAATGGTGTCAGCAAGTAGGCCAACAAGGAGGGAGTTCAGGTAGACTAGTCTGGAAACAACAAGTGCATGAGCAATGGTTATCCCAGCTTTGGGTGCGAGAAAATTCCGAATCAAGCCTATTCTATGTGGCTGGAAGAAGGTATTTCTACAAATGGAATTGACATGTGCTTCAAAGACAAATGTTGGTCGAAAATTGCCCCAATATTTCTGGCTTAGGGCACTGCACAAATATTGTGCTCGCCAATCTTCACGGCGAGGATTCCGTGTTTGCGTGCAGGATGATGTCTAGAAGAGATGATGACAAACTCAGTCTTATCATCATTGAGCTTAAGAGAGTTGTGTGCCATCCGTTTACGAACATCACTAATGCACGATTCGAGCCTAGCAAGTCCACCATGAAGCTCAGCGGGTTTGAAATAGATGTAGAGCTGGGAATCATCTGCGTAGAAATGGACTTCTAAACCGTGCCACCTGATGAGGTCTCCTAGAGGACCCATATAGATAGTATAACAACGGTCCCAAGACCAAACCCTAGGGGTCACCTGTTCCAAGCCTGTGCGTCTCAGATGATGTACCACCAATCACAACACTGCGATATCTCTATTCATGATATGATGCCAGCCATTTGGGAAAAGGCAGCGCTTAGGCATGTTAAGGTCTAATAGCACCAGGCCCGCCATCAACTGCCAAGAGGAGGTCATTCATGACCTTGATGAGGGCAGTCTCGGCACTATGGCCTGGCCGATAGCTAGGCGGATTGCATTTGTTTCGAAAAGATTGGCACAAGACATGTGGGCAAGAAGTTGTTTGGCACCAGCGCGTTCAATGAGTTTGGATAAGAAAGAAAGGTTTAAAACTGGCCGATAGTTTTTTTAGATCTTCTTTGTCTAATGGAGGTTTCTTTAGTAATGGGGATATATTAGTAACTTTCAAACACTCGGGTACCCGCGGTGGTGTAGTGGGCGAGGGGTTGACTAGCAGTCTAGAGGTCCCTGGTCCGATCCCCTCGGTCGGCGTGAGATTACCGGCAGGGCGTTTTGCCTAGTGCCAAAACATAACCCTAAACCCCAAACCTTAACTTCAAACTTATGACGGTTTCACCGTTTAATATTCGGTGCAAAGATAACCCCCCCCCCCCCCCCCCCACCCCCACCCCCCAACGATCGCCGTTTTGTTTTTGTTCTATAAGCCTAGTGTGTACCTTCTTCGTCCTGACCTTCGAGGACCATTCTTTTCATGACATCTTGTATACAAATGACTTAGGCTGTGGCCCCAGCAGGGACTGCAATTCTTTGTTGACTACACGCCAGTTGACATCATGAGAATTTCCACGTTCTCATGCAAATTATCTAATTACCTCTTCTTGATAGCTGGATGCATGTCTTCATGGCTAATTGCGGCCTACTCGTAAGAGCGTCTAATAGTTGTTTGGTGTCTATTAAAAAGAGTCCACATCACATCACGTAAACGTGTAACTGTCATCGCAGTACTGTTCGTCACATCAGTCATTACAAGTCTCCACCGGCCAATTTTACTGAATATCTATTTCGATTACGGCATGAAAATATGTCACTACATAGGTGGCGCCACAATGCAATTAGTTCTGTCACAGGTGGATTGGGGTTTGTATTTCTATATACCATGCATCGTCATTGTTGTGGCAAACATTGCCATTCTCGTCGGAATTTTCAAGGGTTCGCGTAAACGATCAACGTCCCAAGCACTGCCATCGCATAAGGGAACATCCGATACGAAGGTTTTGTGGAATCTCTTGGTCGTTTCCACAACATACATCGTACTAATGACACCAAGTGCTTTTCTTTGGTTACTCTACGTTATTTTGGCAAACTCAAACTCGACGCCACAATTTATGAATCTACTGGTAAAAGCTGCGGGATTTGGTGACGTTATCGGTATGTGTAATTTCAGTTTAAACTTCATTATCTATGGCTTGACACTGCCTTTTTACCGGCAAGATATACATCGCATGTTCTGTTGCTCCAAGAAATAGTTGAAATGGGACTAAAGCATAATATTGTAACGTGACAGAATTTGCTGTTTCTCTCTAGAGCGACAACGTGATCATTGTTTGTTGTTAAGATGATCGACGTATGTTGCACAGGCAAAATTCGGTGTTGTCGGCCACCATGTGTCGGCAGGTCGGATCACATTTCGCCAGTGTCAAACAGTTCACACAGGTTGCGCATCAAGGAACGCACTGAATTTGAATCTCTTTGCTCGGTATTATATAAAGTGTCACTGATCACTTTAGTGGATACTGGCACTATAAACAGGTATTGGAAAACTTTGCATTGGACAGGAAAAGTCTGGACTGCAGTCATCACTCTCCGCCGCCTGGAACTAATGAACTGGTGCCCTGTCCAAGCTCATTTCCCAATAACCCATCGGTTCTCAATATTATTGAAACAGGAGTATCATGGAGCCAGAAAAGGTTGCAGAATCTCCCTCCAAAGGGGATCCAATCAGAATGGCAGGTGCTGCATGATTGAACTAGCCACACGTTCGTTGTGCATCATTTGAAGACATTCTAGTAACCGAGTGACCACGTAACTAGCTGGGCGCAACATATACATGCAGAACACTACCCTTACAATTAGGGGAACAAGAACTCTGTGAACAAAGATACGGACCCCCTTAATAGCACAATCGAGTGTGCCTGAGAAATGATTTCGTAATGCCAAAATCCAATATAGCTGCCAATTTGCCCCCCCCCCCCCCAGTTCTTTTATAACTTTTAACATACAAGTACATTCTTGTCCCTTGTCCAGCCAAAGACCGACCAACATCGCACATTTCGTTACCTTTTCTGCCAAGTGCCTTGCCCAAGGAACTACACCTCACACTTAGTGACCCTTCTGCATGCCAAGTGCCTTACCCAAGGACCCACTCCCCAGCTACCAACATAAGCACACGCTCTGAGCTCCCAATTCCCACTTGGAAATAATAATGTTGGCAGCACAAATGTGGAGAGCGATGACTGTCAGTCTAGTGTTTCCTAGTCCAACCCATAGTTTTGTAATCCATAGTTTTCCAATACCCACTACAAACACCCTCATTTTTATTGACTTGGTTTGATTAATGTCATGTATGTTCATCACAATCAAAACAGCAAAGAATAAAACAAGTTATTTCGGTCTCATACGCTGAAAAGTCATTTGGTTTTATTTAGCGTCTCTAAAAATAATTTCATCCAAGTTCGAACATCATTCAGCTGACAGAGTCACATTAAAGAGTTAATTCAACAGCTACGTCTACTACTACTGGTCAACAGCTAACATCACTGTAGGCAATTTAGTTGTTAGTTGATATTTGGTTGGAGGCGTTAGTCTGTTGGCCCAAGCGGAAACAACTACGAGTCTTTTTAGGCACAGGCTACTACCCTTGTGTGGTCTTACTGATACAATGGCCAAGGATTTTACCCGCGAACTAACATCTTTTTTGTTCCGTTCCGTGATTGCTGCAGGTTCCAGCGACAAATATCGTTCTTTGGCAGTACGCTTAATATTTCATTGTTCACAATATAGCCTAGAAATGCAGCGCGAAAAAACAGAAGCCCAATTCAGTAGACAACTGTTTTTTAAGTGTAAATGATTTATCAGCACTTGGAAATATCACAACATGAACCAAAATATTGGATAAAAAACATGAGGATGTCTTCAAACACCAATAGCGTCCACATCACGGACATTTATCAAAGAAAGTCACTTACTCTGGTGGACCAACTACTAGAATTCGCTCAAAGCTACGTCACGATTATCATCGTTTTTCTAGGACTTTTCGGTAACGGACTCTCTCTCACTGTGTTCGTACGCTGTAGGAAGAGGCGAGATGCCAGCGTACAGTATTTAAGCTGCTTGGCTATCTCGGATTCGGCATATTTATTGGGGAATATGATATTAGTGTGGCCCCAGCAAGGACTGCAATTCATTGTTGACTACACGCCAGTTGACATCATGAGAATCTCCACGTTCTCCTGCAAATTGTCTAATTACCTCCTCTTGATAGCTGGATGCATGTCTTCATGGCTTATTGCGGCCTACTCGATAGAGCGTGTAATAGTTGTTTGGTGTCCATTAAAAAGAGTCCACATCACATCACGTAAACGTGTAACTGTCATCGCAGTACTGTTCGTCACATCAGTCATTACAAGTCTCCATCGGCCAATATTAATTTCACTAAATATTAATTTCGATTACGGCATGAAAATATGTAACTATATAGGTGGCGCCACAATGCAATTGGTTCTGACACAGGTAGATTGGGGTTTGTATTTCTATATACCATGCCTCGTCATTATTGTGGCAAACATCGCCATTCTCGTCGGAATTTTCCAAGGTTCGCGTAAACGTTCAACGTCCCAGGCAATGCCATCGCATAAGGGAACATCCGATACGAAGGTTTTGTGGAATCTCTTGGTCGTTTCCACAACATACATCGTACTAATGACACCAAGTGCTTTTCTTTGGTTACTCTACGTTATTATGGCAAATTCAAACTCGACGCCACAATTTATGAATCTGCTGGTAAAAGCTGCGGGATTTGGTAGCGTTATCAGCCTGTGTAATTTCAGTTTAAACTTCATTATTTATGGCTTGACTTTGCCTTTTTACCGTGAAGATATACATCACATGTTCTGTTGCTCCAAAAAATAGTTGAAATAGGACTAAAGCAAAATATTTTAACGTGACTGTATTTGTTGCTTCTCTCTAGAGTGACAACGTGATAATTGTTTGTTTTTTAAGATGATTCACGTATGTCAAATTGTGAAAATTATGATTATTGTGCTCGTGAGAAGGTAATGAACAGCCCAGTCTACAGGGTGGCCCAGAAAACTTTCCCTCGCACAATGCATACACAATAGAATTATATTGTGCAAGGAAAAGGTTTTCTGGGCCACTCTGTAACATCCACCCTTTCTGTTCGCCTCCGCACTGAAATCAAGGGTTATAACATTGCAGTTACATCTATTAGGGTTATTGATAGACCACGTAAAAAAGAGCGAAAACCATTTTGTTTGGATGCCGATACGAAGTGGAAAAATTCACCACTAATTTGTTCCCGACTACGAAACTTTGTGCCCGAACCGAACAACAACCTTGGAATCAGTGTTCACCTTTTAGACTTCAAATCCACATCTCATCAAAATCCAGCCATGCATTTTTATGGGAAATTATCAATTTCCATGTCCCTTATAAATGGATCTTTGGTAAACACTGTATCTAATTGAGAATACAGGGTGGATTAATTGTAAAGGTATCCTGAAATAAACAGCTTTTATGTGATACATATTAATGCCATGGATATTTCTTTGCATGTATAATCAAGTAGGAGCTAGACCCTTTCCATTGATGTCTTCATATGTATCACCCATGCGCCCACGGATTGAACACCATTGTCTAGAAATTGACATGCATAAATCAAATTTTTCCAACACGTTTGTTTCAGGATTACCTTTTTAGTGATCCACCCTGTATATTTTTTATCATATGAACTGTTTCCAACCAAAGTAACGATCGATTCAAGCAAGGCATTGATCTGTTTCACGTTTTGACGAAGACTCGATATTCCAAGCATTTAAGACATTGTAATCATTTCAAAATCGTAATTACAATATATCGCTTTGATGCAATACTTCGACCAAGTCCTCTGATCTCTGAGAGCAATGCGTTACAAGTATAGCTCTCTGATCGGTTGTCTGCTCTTGCTAACGAACCCAATTCACTCGATTTACGCTGTACATCAGAATTTACTTTGCTCTGATTTCTTATCACAATGACTGATATCCTAAGTGACCCTGACGTACGACGGACACCCGACGTTTTTAGTGTTTTTTCTGGCCATCTTCAATGAAATAGGGTGAATTCTTCGTGTTCTGCGTGTTCAACCAGAAAACTGCAAGAAATTACCTTTTATTTGGTAAAGTAGCCCACCAGACAGTTCTTGCTATACAAACGACTTTTACTGCCGGCCTCATTTTGCTAGTCTTCTTGTTGTTATTTCAATCTGTTATTTGTCATATTCCAATCTAGCCGTGGCCGAAGGATAAAAACAGCCGGAACTGTGCAACGTATTTAAAATGCACTTTATCGTCATAGTAAGTTTAATGCATCAAGAGGATTTTTGGCAATACTATAATATATGGTCATAATTTTTGCACTTGCCTCCTTGATCAATCATTCAAAAACCTGATCGAGCAGTTGGGCGTCACCAATAAAAGAGACAAGGACAATGCAACAACTATAAATTAGGCCACTCTAAATATCAGCCGTATCAGCTCGTTAGTCTTGGACAATGTTACCACTGATTTGCCACTAATCTTATCCTCATGAGTCAAATAAAAGGCGTGTTAATGATACAGCATGACTGGTCTAAGTACTTCTAGATACATGTACTTTATTTTCTGCTGTGGGGTTTCTAACAGTTTAATCGTCCCCGCCAATGTTGATGAGAATAAAAGACATCTTAATTCTTCCAGTGAGTAATAGCATTTGGCACGTAAATACGCACCCAGGGTGAAAATCGCGTTTAGATTCCTAAAGTTATTACCGATCATGTTGTTCAGTTTCACATGCTTCTGCATGTACATTTCAGTTTCGTGTACACTACGTTTAGTTGCACTTGCCGATTTGCACTGCACGAAATGGGTTGAAATCATGACTTGTGTGACACAATATATTTCAGAATATAAGGCATGTTATGATATAGAATGAGATATATTGGTAGGATACTTCAAGTATCATGAGTTAGGACAATGCAGTGTATCAAATGATCCGGAACATTGGTAACCATTTGTTATCATGTGGCAATATTTTCCAGTATTCTCACAGTATAACACAGTACCACATAGTCTAGTCAAAATGTGGTCTAACCTAGAACTACAAACCTTTCTTTGTATCATTTTGTTTGTGGGATTATCCTCTTCCAACATACCTAAAATTCTCTGATTTTTTGGCTGGGGAAAGGGCCTAATTTGCATGAATTCAAAATGGCCGCAAACATGCCTTTGAAGCCTCATAACACTTTTATTATTGATTTTTCACCCTATAAATGTATTACACAAACTCAGATAGAAAAATGACCTCTGCGAGTCATAATATCTAGTCAGAAATATCATAAATTAACCCCAGTGACGTCCAATGACTACATGTATATTATATTATTTGTTTATTGTCACCTATTTATTTATACAAATAGCCAGCCTTAAGGCTTATGAGACAGTTGTTCGGGCATACGAGTTGTGAGATGTCGTTTCAAGTTCTTACTGCCCATTTCTCATCTCATATGCCCGAATCACAAAATTTGCAACTTCTTTGGCAAATTCGCCCTTGGTTAACATAATCTGGAGTCTCTCCTCATCGTCACTTGGTTCAACAATGTCAATTTTGCTATACAAATGTCTTCTACTGACAGCATACAAAGGGCACACACAAAGAAAGTGGACCTCACTCTCAACGCCATCGTTACACACTGGACAAGTACGCCTTTCCACTGGTAGATTTCTATATCTTCCCAGTTCAATGTTTATCGGGAATGAACCATTTCTTAGACGCGCAATGGCTGACCTCTCTTGTTTTGATAGTCTAGCTTTTACATATGGTTCTGCGCCAAACACAGTCTTCAGTGTTTTATACGTTCTTAGCTTAGGCATTTCATTCAGTTGTTTCTGCCAGTTATCAATATACTTTGTTAGCATGACTGATCCCACTGCCTTTAAAATGTTACCAACCTGATGTTTACTAAGACCTTGGCACATTTCAACATTATCGTAAAGATCATTCATATTCGCCCCGTATACTATATTTTACACACCTTTACACCAGTTATCTAGATTTCTGTTCTGTGATAGCATATAGTCCCATACAAATATCATTTTCAAAAGTCTATCGTTACTAAGTCTGCAAAGCCTAAACCATTGTTTGAGCATACAAATATGATGCCGCATATAAATTGGGGTCCATCCCATATCACCTTCTATCGCGCACAGCGCCGCACATTTTCCAACACCTAAAAACGAACGCATTGCTCTGAAATGTACCTTTTCCATTTCTTTATAAGTCTTATATCCCCACACGAAAGATGCGTAGTCCATAATCGGTGAAACCTTTGCGTCGTACAGTTTGCAAAACACATCATAACTAAGACCTGTCGTTTTAAAATGCGTAGCTAGAATCCCTCCAAGCGCTTTAGAAGCTGATTTTGCCAGTTCATCTGCTGTAACTGTGTAGTCTAAAGTCTCGTTGATAGTCACTCCAAGATATCGATATTTATCAGTGACGCGCAAGTTTGCATTGTTAAATGTAAACATAAAGTTTGTTTTCGCATCCCTTTTCCGTCTACAGTGCATTACCTGAGTTTTTTCAACATTTACCAACATTCTCCACTTATTACACCACTTTCCCATTATATCCAACATATCCTGTAGTGACTGTTCAGTTTCCGCAATAAGAACTATATCGTCCGCGTATAGGAGGATGGCTACGTTTTCATCATTTACAGGAACACCGTGTCCACTCGATTTGATTTCAAGCGCAAGATCATTAACATATAACGAAAATAATGTTGGTGAAAGACAATCTCCCTGCCGTACTCCTGATGTTGTTTGAAAGAAGTCTGTCAAGTGTCCATTTATCCGTACACAGGCACTAGTATTTCGGTACATACCGTCAACTGCACGCAGAAATTTACCATTAATACCTATCCGATATAACTTCACTAACATACATGTTCGTTCAATAGAGTCAAAAGCGCGGGAAAAATCGACTATATCGAGCCTTAATTGACGTTAAATTATGACGTCACCATAGATTTCTCAAAAAACTGACTCAAATCTTAGAAGATCTTAACCAATCTAAATTAAAAAGTTTATTGCAATGTAATCCTGAATTCTTATAAAGGTGCCATGAGTGATTAAGAAGCCCGCAGACATAATACAGAAACGGGTCATTCAGGTGCATTTTTGATAAACTAATGCAAAGTTGGAGGATGAGACATCTAAAACAGCTAGTACTGGGTGCCTTGATACAATTATGTGAGGATGGTTGACCTGCTAATTAGATTTCTCCGAGCACAAGTGACAGGCAATTCCAAACTTTACTGATGGAGTCTCTCGAAGAAGGCATTTTTACTGCAGCTAGACGAGGTCTATCGACCGCCATTACAGCTGTTTTGTGGGGTCGATGTTATCAAGAATTTCCATGGTAACCCGTTGATCATGATAAGGCAGTAAAATAATGGTAATTTAGGTCGAGGTGCGAGCGAGCCTTGTTTAAAGGCAATAGACCGTACTGGGCTGGCCTTGATTCTTTTTACTACGAGGTGTGGGTGAATTAGCGTATAATTCTGCTTTGATCTTAACTGTCAACATGATAAATACTCTTGCAAGAACCTTGTAAAGATTGTGCATTTTGCGTGTAATTAAAATCGGTCCTGAGAATCTCTTGGAATCTCATCGGAATTCTGCAACCTGGGCATGCACTGTGTTTTACATTACAAAACTATAAATAAATGTACAATTTGTTTACTGAAGATCTATACTACATTTATTCCAGAAGCCACCTTTCGTTTGAGCAGTTTCAACATCTTGACATCGCAAAGTATTTCAAAGTGAAACCAACAATTTCAGACCCCACACGCAGTTTACACCACACACTGACACTGTGCCTACCCTCTAAATACAGTTGACCTCAATTGAGTAACTGCGCAGACGGAAGCACACCTTGGTAGTGTATTTTGCAATGTAATACCCGTAAGCGGAGCTATTCTGATAATAGCTGCCTGGAGGGTGGATCGGCGATGCCAGCACTGTTTTTGCGACAGTGATTCAATTTTCAATTTCAATTTAAAGCTTTATTGAGCACCAATCCAATACATGTACAATATTATTTAGAGGATATAACAACAGAAATGAAAACAATATAACATATAGCCGAATTAAAATAACAAAACAAGTGCCCAAAAGGGACCGCCAAGGAATTAAGACCTATAATAGTGATACGGGACTCCTAAAATATTAAATGACGTATACATATGTGATAGCCTCGTGCATGCCATATTTTCAAATCAACCAATCACCACGCGATTTGTGATTTGTAACGTCAAACGTCACATGGGAATATATCAACGTGTACTTGTCATGTGACTTTTGGCTTGACAAATGAAAACCGCCCATTTCGGGGGGGGGGGCAGTTTGTCTCTAATGCAAGCATCGGGGAGACGCCCATTTTAGATATTTTTCAGCATTTATTTACCGACTTAACGGCACTGATAAAAGGATCAGGTATGTGTAATTAAGTGTAGTAGGCTAGTCATTTGTTCTAAATTTGTAACATTAAAGGACCATTGGCATTATTAAGAGCATTATCAGCAATGGATCGGCTGCCCAGTCACCATCCATTTTGGAGAAGTGGCTCCTATCCTTGGTAACACATCAATGGAAAAATGAAGAAAATGACTGAATCACATGTATTACGCTTTTCCGATTTCAATCCCAACTGGACCCGTGTAAAGCCTCCGTAGAGAGATCATCCTGCACATTTGGAAATAATGGTGGCCAATTCAAGCAGGGGCGGAATGACGTCTTAAATAACTAGAGTTCGATATTTCGAAAGGAGGACGGACGTAGTTTGGCCTGTATGGGAGAAAACAAAATCTGTCGAGGTGAAGGGCTTTCCCTGCCGCCGTTTGGATTATCATCTACTCGACTGTATGCGCATTTACCTTATTTCATTGAATTGTAATAACATAAATACTTATATTGATAAAGCATTTTCTCCCAGCCTTCGCATACCTATGATTAAAGCAAAGGTACCGACGAAAGCTTAATTATATCGGGCCTCCGGACCAAAAAATAGCAAATCATGAAAAAAGTGTCACCCTCTCTACTTTCCTGTTTCATATCAATCAGCACTGATGCGTCTTAATCTTTTTATCATCTTTGACATTCAAGTATAAAACGTGGAGCAGAATACATTAGGTCTTCACGGTTTGGGACTGTCCTCTCACTTTTCGAAGGCAAACACTGGGTTGGAATGCCGCCCATACACATCGACCCGCTGACGCAAATCTCCTTTACAATATTCTTTCGTGTACGATGTCCAGACCAAACGGCGTATATTTTCGATTGTTTACATAACTGTTCCTTTTTTGCGGTCTGGCTGAGACAAACTCAGATAGGAGTGAAATGGAATCGAAATTGCATAGTGGCGTGTGGAAGATCTAGCCCTGTGACAAAACACGTCACTATCCACCCCATCAGTTTCGGAAGTAAAGGTTGGATATTTTTAGCAGTTACAGCGGATCGTCAGAGCAATATTTTCCGGATTTTTGTCAACGGGAAAAAGGAAGGCACGATCGCTACTCCTGATGCGTATGCGGGACACTCATATCCAATAACACTGGGGAGCAACGCGGCAGGAAACGACATGTATTTCGTAGGATCGATGTCAATGTTGAGAGTGTTTTCTTATACGCTGAGTCCTCGTCATATCGAGAGCATGTACCGGGCGAGCAATGGTAGGAACATCCGCTGGAAATCATTAAGCTTATATAAGTTTATTTGCACTTGCCGGTTTAGGCTTATCGATCTCAATGAAAGCTGTTTCGTGGGGGTCGATCGCGATGTTATCAAAATTTGCCCTGATAAACCTTTGATTAGACAGCAGAACAATAGGAATTTATGTCGAGGTGCGAGCGGGATTTGTTTAATGACAATATACCAAGTATTGGGCAAAGCCTGAGTACATTCAATAACTTCTTTTAACTCAAAACGACAGCAGCAGCTTTTAAAAGTACAATGCATTGGTATTGCAAATGTGCCTCAAATTCAATAGGACATACGCAATATCACGATTCTGCGATCATTCAAACTTTTCTTATTTTCTTTCTTCCCGGCCTAGCTCAAGCAGTCTTAAACATTATTTTCACTAAACGCAGACTACGAGATACATTGACCGAGTTGGTGACAATCAAACTTGCTCGTTCACGACTTGAATGCGGACACATTAGCCGAGAAAGCGAGCGGGGAAACTCCAAGACGTGCGAGGAATTTACCTTCAGAGGATCAAGCTGTCATATGAAATATGACATAAAGGAAGAATGTGATAATAACAAGCCTGTCAAGATCAAAACGTTCAGCAGTCGATATGTCATTATACCCTAAACGCCGCGTGTGGAGGCCCGAGACATGATCGATTCTCCGGTGCTGATGGTCGGTCGCTTTGTCACTCCTCCCGCCAACGCCGAACTCATGAAGACCGTTTCTTTGCCAGATGCATAGAATATGCATTTTGGGGAAGATATTATCTGTCTTTTAGCTTGTTAACCAGATTTATTGACCTTAGCCAGCAAAAGGTAATGTCAACTGAGTTTAACTGAAAGAAAGCTTTAGTACGTTAAATATTTTTGTATTAAGCCACTGGCATCTCAAATATTTGCTTACATATTACTTTCAACATGATGTTCTTTCTACCTTATACTCCCTGCAAAGTAGACTCGCAATTGTTCTGGTAAAAAAGTTTCTTTTCAGATTTTGTTTTAGTCGCGATTTTGGGAGTGCTTCCATGTTGTTTCCATTGTCTAGCTTGGCATTGTGCAGCCACACGACACGGGTGTGGTCGATACGTACCTGCATATAAAGAGTTCCATGAGCTTTCTAAGATTGTGTTACATTATTCCAATTAAACACCAAACTTAATCAGCAGAACATGTTTGTTTTTTTGTCTCTGTTATTTTAAGCGATTGAACGGGTCGATACAAAAGCCTGTGTAAGAGTTTTAAAACACATTTCTCACCGCAATGACCGTGAAGTATGCAAGAGGTCATGGATCTTGCGAGACTGGATAGTATGTCGATTCGAGGTACTATATTTCCGTTTACATAACACACCCAGGCACTGTACTGTGAACACGATGCACAGCACAGCTTATGTACGCCGGTCATGACCATCTGACACTTAGCCATGTTCTTTTCTAAATTTAGCATATGCCGCCATGACACCTCATTGACTCACTCTTGATCTAGCCTCACCCATATAAGATGATCGGGTACCAACATTGCCGAGGAGCTGCAATGCTTCCACCAAGTATTTGTAGATGGCATCACTAGTCACGCGCGTCGGTATAAGTTTTGTCGTCAATGCCGCGTCACTCCCCGGGCGGTTATAAATATTTGAACGCTGGTGAAAAAAACCCGGAAGTGAGAAACCACGTTTAAGCAACATATTTTTTGACAGCAAACTGGTGGATTGTTGCTTTTCCTCCGAACTGGTAGATCGTTCGAAACAACGGGAGAAGGAACAGGTCTTTGCAACGCAGGCAGTACGAAGGGACGGAGTTTGATTATTTTCGGCCGTTTTGTTTGCGGACCTACTTTGTGATTGAAACGTACTTCAAAAGACACGCGATAGATTTTTAGGCCCTTAGGTCACGAGCGGAAGTAGATTAGAATTACCATGGGCGTGTACAATAAGGTTGGCAACATTTTTAGACAAATTGATACTTTTTATCATTTCACCTTGCAACGTCTATCCACATGTTTTAGCAAAATGAATCTTTGTGGAAATGGGAACTTCTCCGATAACTTTCCACACATTTGAACAGGAACTTGAAAATTTAAAAAATACACGATTTCAGAACTTCTTGATGGTGAAAGGCAGCCAGGCAGCAATCTAATTTTCAGGTGAAACATCATTTGCGGAAATTTCTCTCAAACATATTTTGAGAAAACTGTCATCGAATTTCTGATGTTATTATCAAAAAGGAATCGTTTTCGTCATTTATTTGTGACAGTTAGTTGTGGACTGTGTATTAATTTGCAGTGAGGCAATTAAAGGGCATAGTTAGCTGAAGTCGTCACTTTTTCAATCAGTGATACCTGCACTACATTTTGAGTCAATCCTTTAAAATAATGAAGTGGGGGCTTTCGATTTTCTTTGATTGACCAGTTACACGAAAAAGCCAATCATCAAACGTATTTCAAGCCTGAAGTATAAAGGCTCAACAAGAAGAGATTGTGGTTGGATTTTTTCCTGGAGTTCTCAAGCCCGAAACATAAAGCATAGAATAAAGCGAAGAATGTTGTTCGATTATCTGATGAGTTGAGGTCGACACTCATGCATGTGATTGTAGAAAGTAGCTCCACTTCCGCTCGATATTACACATAAACGGCAACGTCTATGAGGAAATTTATGATACAGTACGCTGAATGTAAAACATATATTCGGTGAATGTCCACAAAAAGGTATTTCATAATTATTGTTGACTGCCCGTTTCGTCTTGCACGAGATCTCAAAACTGTTTATAAAATGTTGTCGTTAAAACCTCATCGATAGGGTGATAACCAACTCGCAAAGAGAGGTACACAAATATATGATTTTCTAAAATTTGTAATAATTTTATTTATAATCAATATTTTTCCTGAACTGTATGAAGATGTTTTAAGTCTGTTCAAAATACCAACCTGAATACAAAAAACATTTTCCGGGTGTGTGTGTGTGTCTCGAACAAAATGTCGCTATTTTGTCAAGTCTCGGTTTGGTTTCATTTATACATTTAAAGTTCTGTCATTCAAATCTCCTGCGTATTGTCCGAGTCTTGAAAGACTCTGGCATTTTCTAGATCTGCTGTCCCGTTTTAATATAGATCGATCGTGCAGATTTTGCTTCGATATTCGGTAATTGATTCGTACAGCACTAAATTATCAAGATTTAGTTGTATGATTAGTTGTGTGATCGTCCAGTCACAAAATGAAAAAAAGGTACAATATTTTGCTGCGATGCTTTTGGAAACTAGGTAGTTCGCCTACAAATTTATTGTTCTAACAAATGTCTCTTTTTAATTCAATTGACTGAAAAATAGTTTAAAACTGTTTAGTTTGACCAGTGTGTTGTCATATCGCGCGCTGTCCATCGTTTGATCTAACCCGCCCATTGTTTGAGAGCTGATACCCCATTGTAATTCTCGACTATCGATTCAGGGATTAGTTAGGCTCACAGAACAATAGTCCTAATCTTGGAAGGACCTGAATCGTTCGAATTTGGCTCTGAGGGGCCTGTACACGTTAAGTTACACAGCACAAAAAAGAGCGAAAACCAATTTGTTCGGATGCTGATACGAAGTGGAAAAATTTACCACTATTTTTTTCCCGACTGCGAAACTTTCTGCTCGAACCGAAAACCAAGCATAGAATCAGTGTTCACCTTTTAGATTTCAATCCCACCCCTCAGCAAAATCCAGCCCAGCATTTTAATGGGAAATCATCCATGTCCATCTCCCTTATAAATGATTCTATGGTTCACACTAGCTGTATCTAACTGTGAAAATAATCTTCATCACATGAACTGTTTCGAACCAAAGTAACAATCGATACAAGGAAGGTATATACAAGGAAGGTATTGAACTGTTTCTCGTTTTGACAAAGACTAGATATTCATTGTAATCATTTCAAAATGCAAACAAATACAATACATCGCTTTGATGCAATACTTTGACCAGGTCTTCTCTGAGAGCAACGCGTTACAATTATAGCTCTCTGATCGGTTGTCTGCTCTTGCCCTAATTCAGGAGATGTGATGTTCTGATTGGCGGATTTAATGGTCACCATAATTCGAAATTACTGCACGTAATAATTCTGATCTTTCGCGATGTTTAACTGTGTCGACTTGTGTCGACTCTAACTAGCTGCATCTGTGTCTCTGATATCGTTGTATTAGCCATGAAGAATGAACCTGCTTTTCTCCAGAGACGCTGTCGGAATTCGGTCCTTTTATGCTTTCGTTTTGGTCCGGTTGCATTACTTTGTCCTGCTTTCCTATCACGATGATTCATGTCCTGAGGGCCCTCGACGTACAGACCTTCCAGAACGTTTTTAATATAACAGAGACAGAATAAGATAATTGAATGCGGTTTTCAGCAGAGAATGGTATATCGAGTTGGTCATGTATCTGTTTTATTTGGGCCCAGCTTATCCTGTCAAACAAGTGATTTTTGGATCTTTTTTGAAAAGTTTGTTCGTAATGAAGGGATCGAATTAGGTGCATCCAAATACAACAGATATATAAACCAACTATTATACCATACTCTGCTAAAAACTGCATTCAAATATCTTATTTTATCTCTGTGATATTAAAAAAAACCTGTGGACATTTACTTTCTGGAAGGACTGTACACCCGGCATTTTTAGAGTGTTGGCGGCCATCTTAAATGAAATAGGGTGGATTCTACGTTTTCATATCCATAATATCCGTTGCTGTGTATATATTTTCAGAGACTGACATTTTAATGATATTTCTTAATTAATAATTATGGTGTTCAACCAGAAAACTGCAAGGAATTACCTTTTATTTGGTGAAGTAGCCCACCAGACATTTCTTGCTATACGAACGACTTTTACTGGAGGCCTCATTTTGCTAACCCTCTCGTTGTTATTTCAATCTGTTATTTGTTATATTCCAATCTAGCCGTGGCGGTTCCGAGGCAACTTTATGGCAGATGGATGAAAAGAGCCGGAACTGTGCAACGTATTTCTAATGCACTTTATCGTTTATAGCAAATTTAATGCATCAAGAGGATTATGACAATGCCTCATTGATCATTATATGTAGCCAAAACCTGGTCGAGCGGTTTGGCGTCAGCAATAAAAGAGACAAAAAAAGACAATGTCACAACCATAAATTGGGCGACTCTAAATTTCAACCACATCAGCTCTTTGGTCAAGTAATATGTCACCATTGATTTGCCACCAATTTAATCTAAATTAGCCAATCAAAAGGCGTGTTAATGATACAGCATGCGTGGTCTAAGTACTGATAGATACTATATGTACTTTATTTTCTGCTGTGGAGTTTTTAATAACCCATCCGACCCTGCCAATGTTGGTGAGAGTAGAAGACGGCGTAAGTTTTCCAGTGAGTTATCGCATGTGGCACGTTAATTTATACCTACCCAGGGTAAATCGTGATTAGATTCTTAAAGACTGTTATCACCGATCAAGTTCATCAGTTTCAAATACGTCTGCATGACCATTTCAGATTTGTGTAAATTACGTTTTAGTTGCACTTGCCGATTTCCATGAAGCTGTTCCGTCGGGGTGGATGTTGACAAGATTGGCCATGGTAATCCTTTCATGAGACAGTAAAATAATGGTAATTAGATCAAGGTGCGAGCGGGCTTTGTTTAAAGACAATAGACTGTGTATTGGGCTGCCTTAATTTTTTAATTGCAAAGTGTGGCATGGGCGACATAACCTGGTAAAATTCTGGTTTGATCTTAACTATAAATACTCTTGCAAGATCCTTGTAAAGATTGTACATTTTGCGTGTAATTAAAATAGGCCCTAAGAATCTCCCTGAATCTTATCGGCATTCCGAATCCTGGGCATGCACAATGTTTATATTGCATAACTCTCAATAAATGTACATGTACAACTCCTTAACTAAATATATGTTTTACATTTTTTCCATAAACTACCCTTTGTGTTTGCAGATTCACCATCTTGACTAACGTTTGTTTCTGTTAGATTTCGCAAAGTATTTCAAGGTGAAACCAATGTCAGACTCCTGCACAGTTTACACCACACACTGACAATGTGCCTGCCCTCAAATGCAGTTGAAAATTCAGCGGTAACCGCAATAACTTTGCAGACGGAAGCACCACTTGTTAGTGTGTTCTGCAATGTAATGCCCGAACGTGGAGCTATTTTGATTATAGCGGTTTGGAGGGTGGATCGGCGATGCAAGCACTATTTTCTATATATAGTTATAGCCTCGTGCATGTCATATTTTCAAATCAACCAATCAACACGCGCATTGTGATTTGTGACGTCAAGTGTCCATGGGAATATATTAACCTACATGTCATGTACCGCCAATTCGGGGGGGGGGGGGGGCAGTTACGGGAGACGACCATTTTTATATTTTTCAGCATTTATTTACCGACTTGACGGCACTGATAAAAGAATCAGGTATGTGTAATTAAGTGTAGTAGGCTAGTCATTTGTTTCAAGTTTGTAACGTTAAAGGACAAAGTGCATTATTACCAATGTGTCGGCTGCCCAGTCACCACCCATTTCGACGAGCAGTTCCTGTCATTTGATAACACATAAAATGGAAAAACGCAAAAAAACTGATCGATTCACATAAGATAAGCTTTTCCGATTTCAATCCCAACAGGACCCGAGTAAGGCCTCCGTAGAGAGATCATTTTTGTGCGTGTCGATGTATGGCAACGTCGCGGAAAAAATGGCTGATTAGAGAGGTTAAGATTTTGATCCGAGAACAAGAACGAGGTAGGTTTTTTCTCTGGCTGATGTCATAAAGTCAAACTGATTGTTTTGTATCATTGTGTTTAGGCATACCACGCATTACACACTGTTTCGTTTCATTTCTGACAGCAGGCAATACGGTATCTATCGTCAAAATAATACTTCGTTTTCGTTCTCGTCCTCGGATTGAAAATCTTAACCACTCTAATATAAACCGCGAGATGGGAAATCGCGAAATCGCGAGATGAGTAATCATTATATTCTGCCCAAAGATAAATTTTCTACTTCACCGGACCATGACGTTCACAATTTCTGATGCTGCCGTGAACTTCTCCTCAAAATAGCAGTGTTTCCGAAGACAATACAGAGGCTACATGCTCTATGTCGAAGCACACGACTGACTTTCAGTGAATTTAGCGATAATTTCCGATAGGGGCTCTAGCAGCTAAACGCCATATCCCAATTCCTCCTGATGAATCTGATGAGGGGCCTGGGCACCTCGACTCTTCTGCCCTAAGAAGTTTTCACTTTCCGAATGTTGGAGAGGTCACATTGTGGATCAACTTACTTGTATATTTCCCTTGCATTGCACTCCACGAGGGGGCATGGCATGCAGTACGAGCTGGTGCAAGAGCTTGATGACATACCGTGTTGGGTACGACTCAGTGTGGTTATTTTTATTTTATCGCATGCACATTTGCCAAAATCCTCTTGTAAAGCTTCACGGCAAGTATGGAACCTCACTGAAATGTGAGCAGAAAAAAATCGGCGAGAACAGAATTGGTTTGTGAGAGTTTACCTAGCTTGAAATAAATATCCCCATCGAAGTGTAAATCGGAATAAGGAGAGCTCCCTACAATAGCCTCGGTCTCGCCTCGGTTCGTCTTTTTATGTTCCATATTTGCAATACAGTTTGTGGCGGTTGGTTCTCCCACAAGGTTGGCATCTCGCGATTTCGCATTCCACATCACGCGGTTTGAAAGAAGCCGGAAAAAATCTGCACGACGACACGCTGTTCGAGCCCGATTACCCTGCTACTGCGAAGACAGTGGAAATGGCGTTTCATTGTAATAACGGGATGGAGCATTTCCGACTGGTACCCATTTAAAGACCTGGGTGGAATGAGGCATACAAGGCAAAGAGACCTGCCAAAAGTCTCACGCCGCCAGTGGGGATCAAACCAGAAACCGCTCGACTTCTCGTCAGAGACCCGAGCCACTACGCCACCGCTTCGAAAGGGGGGATAGAAGTACAGGACCTGACTTCCCGATTATAAAAGAAACGGCCGTGTTCCGGTTGCCGGGACCGATTTCAGCCAAATACTTAATCCCGCTAAAAATGAACTTGCTAAAAATAACCTTTGTCCAAATTCTTTATATTACATTTTGCAAAAATATCATCACTACGCGTATTAGTACTTGTCAGCTAAAAGCCTATCGACCACCACGAAAGTTGTTTCCGTTGGGTTAGCGCAATTTTAAAAAGAATTGCCCTGGTTGCCATTTGATACAACTGTACAACAAAAGGAATGTGGTCCTAGAAAAAGAGTGAGAGCAAGCTTGATTTAAAGACAATAGACCGCGTATTACACCTGGCCAGATTTCCTAAAGGCAAAATTATTTTTTTTAATTTAATAAGGGTTTTCCCCTAGCCTCTTTTATATTGTGTTACAGTAATCTTGACATAGCGCAATAATGCTAGAGTCCATTCGTGTGATGCCGATAGTTTGGAGTAGGCCTATGTCCGATCAGATCCCCGCAACAAATCTGTAGTGACATAGACAATCTTGGTATTTTCTCTATTCATTTCCAGTGACCCGTGGTGGTCAACTTTTTTCCTTATTTTTTCCGTCATTCTAATCATTTTAAGTGAATGTATATATGTATATATATATATCAGTGCGATTCGTGTAGTATAGATTCCGAGCCTCGACCAATACCAATATATACCCCCACAACTCCATAGTTCCAACATGTTCACAGATTCCATTCAAATCATATCGGAATGTCACATCATACTAGAAAATGCCAAGTTTGTCGATGCAGTCATTACAGATTTGCTGCAGGCAATTGATCGGACATAGCCCTACCCAAAAACAGTCGCCAACACACAAATTGGTCCTCAAAATCAACGACACACTCATAAGCAAGTTGCAGGGCTCCTCCACAACGTATTTGAGTGCAGGGAGACAGGCCAGTTTCTAATGATGAAACGCAACAGGACAACTGTCCCATTGAAATTTTTACATGTAATTCGATGACTGCGAGGGTATATGCCAACCATTCGTCTCCTCTTGAAATAGGGTGCAATTGACACGCTTCTCCGAACCTTGACATCCCAAAAGGACTCTATATGGAACACGGTTTTAAACGTTCGGTTAAATTTTCAGGGAGAAGTTGTATCAATTACAAGTATGTAATCAGCATATTTCTAAACAACCAGTATAATATTAGTTCTTTTGAAGCGGTAAATAACGACCAAATTATAATGAATTACAAAGGTTCCTCTTTGCTGGTTATTCCTTCCACCAATTACCGAACACGCCATGTGTCCATGCCCCATAGACCGTGCGGAGCACGGGTAATTGCTAGTCGTTTTTATCATCTTTGACATTCAAGTATAAAACGTGGAGCCGAATACATTAAGTCTTCTCGGTTTGGAACAGTCCTTTCACTTTTCGAACGCAAGCACTCGGTTGGAATGCCGCCCATAGACACAGACCCGTTGACGCAAATCTCCTTTACGATATTCTTTCGTGTACGATGCCCAGACCAAACGGCGTATATTTTCGATTGTTTACATAAGTGTTCCTTTTTTGCGGTCTGGCTGAGACAAACTCAGATAGGAGTGAAATGGAATCGAAATTGCATAGTTGCGCGAGGAGGATCTAGCCCTGTGACAAAACACGTCACTATCCACCCCATCAGTTTCGGAAGTAAAGATTGGATATTTTTAGCAGTTACAGCGGATCGTCAGAGCAATATTTTCCGAATTTTTGTCAACGGGAAAAAGGAAAGCACGTTCGCTAGTTATGCTAGGTATCAGAGACACTCATATCCAATAACACTGGGGAGCAACGCGGCAGGAAACGACGGGTATTTCGTAGGGTTGATGTCAATGTTGAGAGTGTTTTCTTATTCGCTGAGTCCTCGTCATATCGAAAGCATGTACCGGGCAAGCAATGGTAAGAGCATCCGCAGGAAATCGATTGGCTTATATACGTTTATTGTACTTGCCGGTTTAGGCTTATCGATCTCAATGAAAGCTGTTTCCTGAGGGTCGATAGCGATGTTATCAGTATTTGCCCTGATAACCCTTTGATTAGGCAGCAGAACAATAGGAATTTAGGCCGAGATGCGAGCGGACTTTGTTTAATGACAATAGTCCAAGTATTGGGCAAGGCCTGAATACATTCAATAACTTCTTTTAACTCAAAACGACAGCAGCAGCTTTTAAAAGTACAATGCATTGGTATTGCAAATGTGCCTCAAATTCAATAGTACATTACGCAATATCACGATTCTGCGATCATTCAAACTTTTCTTATTTTCTTATTCCCGGCCTAGCTCAAGCAGCCTTAAACATTATTTTCGCTAAACGCAGACTACGAGATACATTGACCGAGTTGGTGACAATCAAACTTGCTCGTTCACGACTTGAATGCGGACACATTAGCCGAGAAAGTGAGCGGGAAAACTCCAAGACGTGCAAGGAATTTACTTTCAGAGGATCAAGCTGTCATATGAAATATGACATAAAGGAAGAATGTGATAATAACAAGCCTTTCAAGATCAAAACGTTCAGCAGTCGATATGTCATTATACCCTAAACGCCGTGTGCGGAGGCCCGATACAAGATCGAGTCTCCGGTGCTGGTGGTCGGTCGCTTTGTCACTCCTCCCGCCAATGCCGAACTCATGAAGACGGTTTCTTTGCCAGATGCATAGAATATGCATTTTGCGGAAGGCATTATCTGTCTTTTAGCTTGTTAACCATATTTATTAACCTTAGCCAGCAAAAGGTAATGTCAACTGAGCTTAACTGAAAGAAAGCTTTAGTTCGTTAAATATTTGTGTATTTAGCCACTGGCATCTCAAATATTTGCTTACATATTACTTTCAACATAATGTTCTCTATACCTTATACTCCCAGCAAAGTAGACTCGAAATTGTTCTGGTAAAAAAGTTTCTTTTCAGATTTTTTTGTCGCGATTTTGGGAGTGCTTCCTTGTTGTTTCCATTGTCTAGGTTGGCATGGCGCAGCCATATGACACGGGTGTGGTCGATACGACCCTGCATATAAATAGATCCATGAGCTTTCTAAGATTGTGTTACATTATTCCACTTAAACGCCAAACTTAATCAGCAGAACATGTTTGTTTGTTGTAGCTGTTAGTTTAGGTGATTGAAAGGGTCGATACAAAAGCCTGTGTTAGAGTTTTAAAACGGATTCTGGAACACATTTGTCACCGTAATGACCGTAAAGTATGCAAGAGGTCATGGATCTTGCGAGACTGGAGAATATATCGCAATACGACATGAATGGTCGTTTCATTTTGCCCTGCTGCCATATGAGATGGGGTGAGGCTAGATCAAAAGTGAGTCAAGGAGATGTCATGGCGGCCATGTTTACGTGTCTATAAATTGCTTGTGGAACACGATTATGACGGTATGACATTATCAATGGAATTCCGAGTAGTAAATTAAATACAAGCACGTGTATTTGTTGGCATGTACTTGGAGAATTTTCTTGAATACCGGCCATCAATTTTTATTTTTTTCTAATCAAGTGTTTTTACGTGATAACCTGTGCCGAGTCGTAAAATGGAAATTCCCAACGGTAAAGTTTTCACTTTTCTCAGAAATAATTGTAAATAATGATTCGAGGTCCTATATTTCCGTTTACACAACACACCCAGGCACTGTACTGTGCACACGATGCACAGCACAGCTTATGTACGCCGGTCATGACCATCTGACACTTAGCCATGTTCTTTTCTAAATTTAGCATATGCCGCCATGACACTTCATTGACTCACTCTTGACGCAAGGGCCCAAAGCGCCGCGTAGCGGCAAAAAAGCGAGGCTGGCGAAACATTTATAACGGGTCACCGTCACTTATTATTGGACTTATAGCGCATTTACGGGGTTGCAACTATTTTGCTTTATAGTGTCACCGGGAAAGAAAAGCATGCGACCTAACGCCGATCTATTTGTATAAAGTGATAATTGGAAGGTATATAGTAGGAAATATCAATAAAATAATCATTCCATGTCGTCTTTTGAGGGCATTTTTGATTGTAAAAAATATATGTGTACGTCACCTCTGCAATGATAATTTTATCACAGCAGTCTCGCGGAAGTAGAAGTTCTTTACCTATTAGTTCTTCACTTATTAGTCTCAATGTCTGGCGCAAAGCCAGACGTTTTCCATTACGATTTCACTACGATGTTTGACAAGAAGGAGCAGTGCGCGAGATATGCTAATGAGCATACTTCCCTCGCTTGAGTTTCGGAAGAATGTTCCATATCGCGCTAAGCTGACCACTGCTGACCATGACAGGCGTGCATTGGACTGGTACAGGTTGGAACTGAACATTGAATATGCTGTTGGTGACGCTTTCTGATGAGAAGTTGGTCGTGACTGATGCAGTATCCTTGGACTTGTCCACAGCATCGTTCAATCATTGCTCTCTGAGCTGCCTTGATTCTGTACTTACCCAAATACTGAGGCCAAATGCCTGTTGACTGTGCTTTAAGGGAGTCTGGCGCCATGCCTAGTCTCTCTTAAAGCACAGTCAACAGACACCACCACCCTCAGACTCAGAAACCACAAACGCCCAACTTCCTGCTACCTTAATACTTCTGGATCTAGCCTCACCCATATAAGATGATCGGGTACCAACATTGCCGAGGAGCTGCAATGCTTCCACCAAGCATTTGCAGATGGCATCACTAGTCACGCGCGTCGGTATAGATTCTAAGTTTTGTCGTCAATGCCGCGTCACTCCCCGGGCGGTTATAAATATTTGAACGCTGGTGAAAAAATCCAGGAAGTGTGAGAAACCACGTGTAAGCAACATAGTATTTGACAGCAAACTTGTGGATTGTTGCTTTTCCTCCGAACTGGTAGATCGTTCGAAACAACGGGAGAAGGAACAGGTCTTTGCAACGCAGGCAGTACGAAGGGACGGAGTTTGATTATTTTCGGCCGTTTTGTTTGCGGACTTAATCGGTGATTGAAACGTACTTCAAAAGACACGCGGTAGATTTTTAGGCCCTTAGGTCACGAGCGGAAGTAGATTAGAATTACCATGGGCGTGTACAATAAGGTTGGCAACATTTTTAGACAAATTGATACTTTTTATCATTTTACCTTGCAACGTCTATTCACCTGTTTTAGCAAAATGAATCTTTGTGGAAATGGGAACTTCTTCGATAACTTTCCACACATTTAAACAGGAACTTGAAAATTTAAAAAATACACGATTTCAGAACTTCTTGATGGTGAAAGGCAGCCAGGCAGCAATCTAATTTTCAGGTGAAACATCATTTGCGGAAATTTCTCTCAAACATATTTTGAGAAAACTGTCATCGAATTTCTGATGTTATTATCAAAAAGGAATCGTTTTCGTCATTTATTTGTGATAGTTAGTTGTGGACTGTGTATTAATTTGCAGTGAGGCAATTAAAGGGCATAGTTAGCTGAAGTCGTCACTTTTTCAATTAGTGATACCTGCACTACATTTTGAGTCAATCCTTTAAAATAATGAAGTGGGGGCTTTCGATTTTCTTTGATTGACCAGTTACACGAAAAAGCCAATCATCAAACGTATTTCAAGCCTGAAGTATAAAGGCTCTACAAGAAAAGGTTGTGATTGGATTTTTTCCTGGAGTTCTCAAGCCCGAAACATAAAGCATAGAATAAAGCGAAGAATGTTGTTCGATTATCTGATGAGTTGAGGTCGACACTCATGCATGTGATTGTAGAAAGTAGCTCCACTTCCGCTCGATATTACACATAGACGGCAACGTCTATGAGGAAATTTATGATACAGTACGCTGAATGTAAAAACATATATTCGGTGAATGTCCACAAAAAGGTATTTCATAATTATCATTGACTGCCCAAAAGTTTCGTCATGCACAAGATTCCAAAACTTTTCCAAAAATGTTGTCGTTGAAACCTCATCGATAGGGTGATAACCAACTCGCAAAGAGAGGTACACAAATATACGATTTTCTACAATTTGTAATATTTTCATTTATAATCAATATTTTTCCTGAACTGTATGAAGATGTTTTAAGTCTGTTCAAAATACCAACCTGAATACAAAAAAAACATTGTCCTGGTGTGTGTGTGTGTCTGTAACGACCTCTGAAGTTAGGACGACGATAAATAATGTACAGGGGAACCCAAGACATTGTCTCTAGGGGTGTTCCTATAGTCCAACAAAGCCAACTGAAAATCTGTGCCATCTTGCCTACACTTCTTCAGCATGTTTTTAGCAATCTGAACTGACTTTTCTGCTAGGCCATTTGCCTGTGGATTCTTAGCACTGAATGCCTTGATTTCAAACCCCCACTGGGTACTGAAATCTTTCATATCACGACTAGTGTACTCCGAGCCAGGATCAGAATACAAAGTCCTGGGGATGCCATGGGTGGCAAAGACTCTTTTCAGTTTGGATATAACAACAGGTGCACTATGATCAGGTTTCAGTTCATCCACTTCAAAATACCCAGAATAGTGATCTACAGTCACAAGATAGAAATCATCATCTAGTACAAACAAGTCTGATGAAACAGACTGCCATGGTAGAGTTGGCACAGGAGTGCTCATCATCGGCTCTTTCTGCTGTTGACTTCTACTGGCTTGGCACAATGGACATTTGCTTACAGCTTCTTCAATCTGCTTGTTCATTCCAACCCAAAACAGAACGTCTCTAGCCAGCTGTTTTGATTTGACAATCCCTTGATGCGAACTATGTATCAACTCTACCATGACCTTATGCATCTGCTTGGGTACAATGACTCGCTCTCCTTTGAGAGGATACCATCATACACAGTGATCTCTGCCCTATAGTCCCAGTATGGCTTCAGAACATTTTCTACCTTGGCTCTGTCATCAGGCCAACCTTTGACAACCTGGTTTCGCAACTTCTGCAACTCAGCATCATTCTCAGTATTTGTCTTCAACAACTTCAGTTTGGAATCAGAGAAAGCATGTACAGTAGGAATCTCCATAGCACAGACTTGGTAGTCATGCATGTCATCAACTAGGCCTCTGTAGTGACAATCTTTCAATGGAGCTCGGCTCAGACAATCAGCAACAGGAATATCTTTCCCTGACTTTCCTATCAGTTTGAAACTGTATGGTTGCAATTTCAACAACATCTTCTGTAATCTCAAGGGAACTTGTCCCAAGGGTTTCTCAATGATGTGGACAAGAGGCAAATGGTCTGTCTCTACTGTGATGTCATTTCTGCCATACAGTAGGTGGTGAAATTTCCTACAAGCAAACACTATGGCCAGAAGCTCTTTTTCAATCTGTGCATATGCTCGTTCAGTCTGAGTCAGGGTTTTAGATGCATATGCTATAGGGTGGTCACGTTGCATCAAGACCGCACCGAGGCCCCCCAACGAGGCATCGCAAGAAACCACTATCGGCTCAGTCTTGGAGTAGTAACTCATGACCGGGGCTTGTATCAAAGCCGCTTTGAGCTTCTTAAAAGCTTGTCGCTGTGGCTCATCAAAGTGAAATGGCTCTTCAGACCCTTTGCCATCTTGTCTCTTTTTGACAACCTCTCTCAAGTCACCTGTCACATCAGAGAAGTTAGGAATATACTTGGACAAGTATGTGGCCATTCCTAACAATGTACGCACTTCTTCTTTACAAGTAGGCTCAGGAAGTTCAACAATGGCTCGAACCTTCTCTGGCGACACAGTCACACCTTCATCAGTTAAAACATGACCAGTGTAATCTACCTCTGGCTGCGCGAACATGCACTTACTCAACCTGAACGTCAAGTCGTTTTCACGTGCTGTCTCTAGTGTTTTCCTCAGTACTCTACAATGGTGCTCAATGTCACCTGTGTGCAACAAAATATCATCGAAGATATTGGCGAAGTTTTCCATCCCAGCGAACATTTCTTCTATAGCCCGCTGGTATATCTCTGGAGCAGACTTGACACCCATAGGAAGACGTTTGTACATGTAGCGCCCCCAAGGGGTAGAGAAGCAAGTAAGCAGTTGACTCTCATAGTCCAACTGTAGCTGGAAGAAACCTTGATTAGCATCAAGTACTGAAAAGTACTTGCTACCCTGAACCTGAGTGAGTACATCTTCAAGTGTTCTAATAGGATGGGTCTCTCTGAGCAAAGCCTTATTCAAGAACTTTGGATCTATACACACGCGTACTGACTTGCCATCCTTCTTATGCACTACATGCAGTTGACTAAACCAGGGTGTTGGGACACCGGGTGGTACCTTGGAAATAATGTCATTACTCTCTAGGAAATCTATTTGTTTCTTGGTCATATCTCTCAGAGCTGCTGGTATAGGTCTACTACCATATGACACTGGACCATCTTTGTACTCTGGATCAATGGACAGATGAAACTCACCAGGTAGCTTGCCAACCCTTTCATCAGGAAACCTGTCTGGAAAGTCCCTAAGTACCTTCAAGATAGGTTCTGGTACTTTCTCAACATTTGAAATGCGCTTCAGGAATTTGTCATCAAACAATGGCTGGTCTCTGACATGGAATACACGCTTCACTAGGCCTAACCTTTCACTATCCTTTGCACCAAGAAGATTTGGCACATTGCCAGGTACAACCTCACACTCAATTGAGTGTGTTTCACCCTTCATGATGACATCAAATGTTGTTTTGCCAACAGGCACTACAGTAGTGTTACCAAAGGCAGTGATGGTAGATGCTGTGGACTTGAGCTGCAGGTGACCATGCTGTTGCATTCTGTCAAAAGAGGTTTTGGACATGGTGTTGCAATGAGCCTGTGTATCTATTTTCATTCTAATGGCACCACGTCCATTTTCATAGGGAGTATGCAGCAGTACAGTCCAAGCATCACCAGCACTGTCTCTAGTAGTTGATCTAGTCTTGATAGAGTATATGTGGAGGGAGTCCATCTCCTCAGTGGGCTCATAATCATATGACCATGACTGTTCTTCATCATAGTCACATTCACCATCGATGAAACACACGTTCTTTTTCAAGCACTTTCTCTCGAAATGACCATACATGTGGCAATGTCTACACTGTTGATCATAGGCTGGACACTGTCTAGGGGCATGTTGACGACCACACTTTTGGCATGACCCATGATACTGATTTTGGCTGTGGCTGCGACGTCCACGACCATACCCGCGTTGCTGAGCTACTCTTGGGGTTGAGCGTCCACGTCCATGATGTTGACTCGCAGTGGCACCTCCACGGGGATAGTTTGTGTACCCGCGACCCCGTGATCTAGATCGACTACCACCACGCCCACGATAGGCTGCGTTCACTTCCTTATCACCAGCAGTGTTGTTATGCTTTTTAAACAACCCTGCACTTTCAGCACGTAGTTCGAATGTCTGGCACTTTTCAATCGTTTGCTGCAACGTCAGATCCTCGTCCCACAGCTTCTTCCTTAATACTTCGTCTTTGACACCGTTAGAAATCTGAACAGACATCATTCGGTCCTCTTTGTCACCGAATTCACACAATTTCGCTAGGCGACGCAGGTCAGTGATATAATCTGAAATTGTCTCATTGCTGGCCTGCATCCGCTTTTGAAACTTGGTAATGTGGCTTTTAACCAGTTTCTTTGGTTCAAAGTACTTATCAAACGCTGAGCAGACCTTGTCGTACTTGTCCTTGTCAGCGTCTGCTTCGAACACCAGTTCATTTTGAAACACTTTCATGTACTGCTTCCCCATTTGATACAGCAAGAGGGACACCTTCTGTTTCTGTGCTGCTGTTCCTTGCCCACTAGCAAGGAAATATAGATCTAGTTCGTCCTTGTATTCTCTCCATGAAGTGGCGAGCACTCCCATGTCGTGAGAGGCGGGGATGAACTTAGGGGGAAGTATTCCCTGAACGGCCATTTTGGATTCTGCTGTGGTGAATGTTCAAATGCACTACGAATGTACAACGATGTTCTCGGGCACTGATCTTGCCTCGACTAAAATCAGGCGGCACGCATAAATGTCAATAGGGGAAATCGAGTTTCTGACTTCTATTGATTCACCGATACTCTGCCTTTCTTTTCATGTCCTTGATTTGCGAATCCCACTTCTAGGACACCATGTAACGACCTCTGAAGTTAGGACGACGATAAATAATGGCCAACATAAGACACGAGTTGCGACTGACCCCGGAACTACTTTATTATAATGATGTATCAATACGCAATACACTACAGTGTCTCGAACAAAATGTCGCTATTTTGTCAAGTCTCGGTTAGTAATAGGGAAACGCATGTACGACTATCTACGACTATTCCTGGAAACGTGGCCAAAAAACTTTGTTGTCATGCAAAACCTACCAAAAACGTAACATAACTTCGTTTTCTTGCCAAAACCTACCAAAATACGTAACATGGATAAAATGACAAGTTTCCTATTACTGACTTATCCCACTGGGATAAAAATTTATCATGCCGTGATAAGTTTACGCCCGTTCCATCATCCACAACTAAAACCCGTCTTCATATGTGGCCTTCGCCGGGAAACGAACCCACGCCAAATCCTAACCTCAGGTGTGGAAGCTCCATGCTTTACACACTCGGCCATTGAACCTTTCTACTACATCAATGACAGTTAGGCCTATTTAAGGTAACACCTATTTAACAGTAATTGCGCCAGTGCTGCCATCTTCTAACTTTTGACCTAACCAAAATTCAAGTAAAATAAATGTATTACCCATTGGCAACTAAACATAAGAATACGTTTACATTTGACTTCTATGACTTTGATGCCTATGTTACTGCTAACAGTTTTTTCAAAGTACAAGAAAGTGATATCACGCCAGGGTTTTTAAAATTGAAAAACAGAGATGATTGTCTTAGACTTGAAAAAAAACCACTGATGTTCTACCAGAATCAGTTTAACATGGCCGTCTGGTTCGCGACAACTGGATGTGGCATTTCACTCGAGCACCTTAACAGCAGCAATGAAATGATCAGATCATTTTACAGGTTCCACACCTACTATCAAATCAGAAAAATTATGAAGAACCTTGATATCCCCATTTTGGGAGAAAGCAATTTCAACGAATCAAAAAATAACATAAACCGTAGGAAACTAGGCGAGTTACTAAGTGAGTTTGGCTTAAAAGACGAATTTGATTTTTCAGTGTTTGCAAACAATTACGGATGGACTTCCTGGAGTGTACCGGATTACAATCCAAACATAACTGATCCTGGCTATTACATCGATAATTCGAAAATCAATTTCTTTTTAATGCAAGTTCACGAGAATAGAATGCCCTCGATGTTTAAATCTGATTGGGACGCTGGTATGTCTAATTTTAAGTACCCAGATATCTTCATCAAGGATCATGTCAGGAGACACAAGAATGTATTTGATGTCATTACACAGAAACCATGTCAAACATACCAACAATTCATGACTCTTAAGTCCTCAGGTTTCTCGAATACAGGGATAGAAAGATTGAATGATTCCATCAGAACATATGTTTACTGTATACTGGGATCACAGGCCCTCACTAGAACCCCGATTACTGGACAGCCAGGAACAGAGTTAGACGCACATAAGGAATTCATCAAGCTGCTAAGTGTTTCAATTGAACAGCATGTGGATATCCCTACCTCAATTGCTAGATACCAGAAAGCACTGTCGGACACTCACACACGGTTAGACTATGTAATTGCCCCAGGCCTGTACATCATAGGGTCTGACATGATACTCAAGATCGGTAAGATCGAGAATTACAATAACGATATTCTGGTAGCAACTAAACACTTGAAGCCTGGTAAGAATGACATTAACAATGAAAAGACTATCCCTCCTCCATTGATGCAAGGTCAAACTTCTAAGAAGATAAGGGTTAAGACAACAACTACTACCGCACCCAAAGAGCTAAGCACTGTTAAACATGATGAGATTAAAAAGACTGCTGTAACAAGTAAGACTGACGCAACCGGTAGACCTGATGTGTCCAGTAGGCCTGATCTGCTAAGACTGCTGTGCCCAATAAGACTGATGATACCCATGAAACAATCAAGTTTTTACTCTATGCTGTTGTTGGCAGTTTAATTCTTATTACTGTAAAGTAAATGGATGAAGGAGGAGAAATACTCCAAATGGATGAGGTGCCGGATCATCAGTTTTTAGAAGCAAACAGTAGAACTGCTGAACCACCAATAAGTATGTCAGAATTTGATGAAGGAGTAACTTACAACACAGGTACTAGTATCTTAACTGATGAAACTTCGTTTTCGACACCAGATAGACCAAGAAGTATTGTCCCTGAATTGATGGGAAAGGAGTTAAATTACACTGAAGTAGAGGATAAACTTGATAAAGCATTGACTAAAGCAAATAAACTAGGTAAAGATGCATTGAGAGTAACAAAATGGAATTATGACAAGAACAAATTGAGTAATCTTGCACCACACATTGTGTACGATGAAAACAAACTTTATTACAATCCGACAACAAATTATGAAGTTAATTTGATAATTAACAAATTTGAAAACAAAAATCTTTTTAACCATCATAATAAGGATGGAACCGTTATCAAGTTAATTCCTTTAACGAAAGAGAATGATGCTTTCTTTGCTGAATCAGTTTTAAAGAGTAAGTTTGGTACTAATTTTGTTAATTATTTAAAAGGTATGATAGAACCTGGCCCAGAATCAAGGCCAACAGAGGCAACTGCAATGCCTAACATGGAAGGTCATTCAACAAGAAGGGAAACTCAATATGTAACCACTGAAACACAGACAGTAATTAATGAGGTTAACACTTCATCTAAACCCATAGATAAGTTGATAGATGCGACTGACCAAGAATTAAGTGCATTAGGTTTTACAGATAACGCTTTGAGAGAACTTAGAGGGTTAAAACAAGCTGGGGATGATCTTGCAGCAGTTAAGAGGGAGAAAGATATGAAAATAGCTAATCTAGAAGAAGAACTTAGCAATCTAGCAAGAGACTATGTTAACCTAGAAGAAACACATAGAAATATAAAAAGAGAATATGTTAACTATGTAGAAGAACATTTGAACGAAAATGAAGAATAGAAAAGGAAGATCTAAGAATAGAAAAGGAAGATCTAAGAATAGAAATTGAGAAAGTGAAAGAGAAACTGAATAGAGAACGTGTCAAGGTATTTGAATTAGACACCGAAGCTGAAAGCAGTGCAAAAAGACTGAAACGTTTGATCACTGATGTCTTGAAGAAACCAGATTCAGTGATTTCACTCAAGGACAGAATCAAGTTACCTTTTAAGATTGAAGGCCTTACAATTGCTGCAATAGTCACTGCAGTGACCATGATACTGAGCGCTTTAGGTCTGGTATCAGTAATGCTTTGAAACCTGTGCCTAAACCAGGACCACCAACTCCTACGCCACCAAGTCCTACGCCACCATCAATTCCAGATAAAGTGAAAGAAGGCCTCAAGAAGTTAGCTGAATGGCTAAAAGAACTGGCCAAGAAATCAGCTGCGGCTTTACCTGGAATTATCGGTTCTATTGTCTCATTTCTCCTGAAAACAGTTGGTGCAGTTGTTGGATTCATGGCCGAAAATCTAGTCATTCTAGTGATTGTTGTTGTTAGCTCCATAATTTATGGTTTAATAGAAGGTGTTAAAGCTTTCAAGTCAAATTAAAGCTTTAAAGTCACATTAAAGCTGTTAAGTCAGCGATGAAATGATCAAATTAATGATTGATTTTTCAAGTAAATTAAATAGAATGACAACTGGAGTACTGCTCAACACTGAAAGGAGTCATAAGATTCCACTTGGATTAAAGGCCGAGAGAAATCATCACATTATCACACACAATCCGTCTTCTGCTAATCCAAAAGAAACATTGTACATTAGAATACCTGCTTTAAGAGAAAATACATTCTTTGTACCCATAACTCTTTTTCTGTCAGCTGATGTCACCATTTCTGGTGATTCCAAGAACAGCGTGGTTAACAATCTAGGCAGAAACCTGTTATCCAAGATGGTTATTAAGTGGGGAACGGAACAGATATTTGATCTCAATGAATACGGTCATTATTCGACTTTTAAAGATTTGTGGTTAACACTGTAGGAGGAACGGAACGACAGGGTTTTTCAAGGTATTCAGTCAGAAAATCTTAGAAAGTTGAGATCAGGTGTGGCAGAAGCCGACGTTACCGGTGAAACCAGCGATGAGAAATTGGAACCGAGTACAAGATACCATTAGATTTTGAACTATTTTTCAACTATGCTCCATTTTACAAGTTTCCAATTCAAGAGGATGTGATCATCGAGATTACGTTAGCGCCAAAGGAGGAGATCATCGTTACCAGCACTACTGCAAACATGAATTACAAACTTGAAAATATCAGTTTTGAATATGACACTGTAACTAACAAGGGATTACCCAATACGCTTACAAACAAGTACAATTCAGGTTTCTCCATCTATTACGACTGGGTAGATCACTTCAAAACTGTCAACGTAACGTCCAATGAAACGCTGATCAACGAGAACATCAATTTTCCTCGAATGTCCATAAAAGGACTATTACTTCTCTTCATCTCTGATTACACTGATGGTTCAAGAGATTCTGAAAAGTTTGAAAATCCTAACATCACAAAAGTGCAAATAACCATCGAAGGAGTTGCTAATCAGGTGTTTCCAGAAGGAATGAGAATGCTAGATCAATGGGATGAGATCAAGAAACACTTCATGACCGAAGACTTAAAGAAAACTTACGACTGCAACATGTCTATGAAAAAGTAATATGGAGACTCGAATAACTAGGGGCTTTGGTTGGACCTGAGAACTACAGAAGACAACAGATTACACGGATCGGGCAAAAAGCTTCAAAACACTAAAGATGGTATTCAATTGTCGATAACAAAAGAATCTGGAAAGGGACCATACAAAATGCACATATTTGTGGTTTCTGACGCTCAAGTTAACATTCAAAATTCACAAATTGTTTCCTTGCAACATTAAGATTGTTTCCTTGCAACATTAAGATTGTTTGACTGCAACATTAAGATTATTTTACAGTTAAATAAATGGAAACACCAGGAAAGAAGGAAATCATCAATACACTGTATCAAAGTGTGTTATTGTCAATGGCAACAATTGGTTACTCTTATTTACTTAAGAGATTATTGAAAATTACCATTGGCCCGCCAAGTCAGGCAAACTTAGAAGAGATTCTGAAACTTGGCGGAATTGTAGCAGTCAGTAATTTAACATTGGAATACTTTTACGATCAAGGTATTTTACCAAGAAACATAATCAAGTAGAATTTAAGTGCAATAAATGAAAACCGTGGTGTACATTAATTCCAGTGACTACCCAGAACAGAAATCACATGATTTAACCATACATCTTAACACTGAAATTCAGAATGTCATTAGCGTCAGTTTGACATTTGCAGGTATACCTTGTACATTCTACAACATAAGTGAAGCAAAACAAAATAACGAAATCAAGGTGCGTGAATTTTCAATAGATGCTACAGAGATTAAAATACCCGATGGCCTCTATGACCTAGAAAGCTTTTCAAAGACGTTTGCAAATGAATTGAAAGAAAAGAATTTAAGCAGAAATGCTGTTAAGTTTGATGTTGATGAACCCACTGGTAAGGCAGTAATGAAGGTTCTCAAGAAAAAAAATGAGGAGTTTTACCAGATTATGTTTTTTGGTAAAAGCAATGAATTATTTGGCTTCAAATCGAATGGCCTTATCCCATGTACCCAGTTTTATCAACAAATGGCGAGATTGTAAGCGAGAGGCCCATAAATTTTAGACCAATGGACTATTTTGTTTTCCACTGTGACATCATCAACAATGTAATGAGCAATGGCAAGCCATCAGATGTCTTAGCCATTAGACCAATAAAAGAAGCTAACTTTGGAGACATGATATCATATTCCTTTGGAGATAACATGGAAATTCCGTGCAAATCAAGTGTTGACAAGTTGAATATTCGCCTAACAGATGAATACAATGACATTATCGACCTTAATGGTTTTGATGTACAATACCAATTGACCTTTACTCACTGCGCCTGATTTGTTACTCACTGCGCCTAACCTTTACTCACTGTGGCTAATATTACACTAAACTAAATGGCAGGCATAGCTATGATGATTGGTTCTGCGCTGGTGAATGGTTTAGCCTTCACCGGTTCTGGCTACCTTTTTAAATCACTAGACAAGAATGGCTACGAGGCTGAAATGAAGAGACATGATTTAGCGCAAGAGCAATTGCAAAGAGCATCAACAGAATGGGATGAGCGTAGGAAAAGTGCCATTGACTTCGTTAACCTTGAATTAAAGAGAGAACATGAAGCGGCAATTGACTTCAAAAATGCCGACGCCGCACTTTCAGTGTACAACAGTTTGAACCCACATAATGGAATTACCATTCCTAGACAACCGCAATTGAGCGACTACTACAAGCCCAGCGATGAAATGAAGAATTACGAATACCTTTGGATTATTTTAGGATTGAGCGGCTTGCATTGGGTTTGGGGATTTACTATTTTGTTGGAATGAAGAAGAAAGACTAAGGAAGAAGAAAGACTAAACGTGAATAAAACCATACGGGTGTTCTAGTCTTATGATTAATTTAGATCCTTTCATCTTTTTAAGGACATCTATGTATTTTTGCCTCTGGTCTTTAGGAATAACACTATTTTCTTCTAAGGCGTCTTTCATTGCCGATTCATCCTTGTTGAAAAACAGGACTAAAACCCTTATGTTCTCTCTGAAGTCCTTAACAACAGAGTTGTACTTCTGAACGAGTAACCAGACAGTCAGATTGTAGTGTCTACCGGAAAAGGCCAAGTTACATAACTCAGACACCTTCTTCTTTGTGTCTCTCAAATTAGCACAGTCGTCAATGATGAATAATGTCTGTGATCCTTCGAAGGCCATGGTGGCAAATTGAAGCACAGGGTCTAAATTATTGGCTACAGCAATTGGATTGACAATGAAAACATTCTTGTCTTCGTAAATCCATCTCCTATTGTACGTCTTGTTTCTGAAGTAAGTGGGACAGAAAATGATTATGTTCTGGAACTTATGACGATATTCCTTCTCTAAGAGGTCAAGAGCAAAATGGGTCTTACCGCAATTGGTGACTCCTGAAATTAACATGTTGTGTGGCCCGAAAACTAGTATGTCTTTTGCCTTCATTTAAATGAGTAAAACAGAACCAAAAGACCCAGACAAAGTCCAGTCGAACCCAGACACCATCGAACAGTCGAACCCAGACAACATCGAACAGTATCTGAGAGATTTGTACTACAATCCTGAAAGTCCTGTGGCTTACAGTTCATTAAGTAAGATATGGAAACAATTAAGGGAAGATAAAAAATTGATTGGACATCGTCCTGACGGACATCGTCCTGAGAGCATAGCTCTTGAGAGCATAGCTCTGATCAGGTACAAGGAAGTAAAAGAATTTCTAGACACACTACCAACTCACCAACTACACAAACCGGCCATTAAGAAATTTACGTTCCGAAAGACAATGGTATCTTACATCGATCAACAATGGCAAGCAGATCTTGTGGACATGCAAAAATTTGAGAAACAAAATAAAGGCAACAGATTCATTTTGACAGTAATTGACCTATTCAGTCGCTATGCTTGGGCTATGGCCGTTAAGAGCAAGAGAGGAGAAGAAATCAGAGATGCATTTAAAGTGATATTTGAGGAGGCTAAACCAGTTGTGGCGATACCAGAGAAAATCCAATTTGACGAAGGCAATGAGTTCTACAACCAACACTTCAAAAAACTCTTGACAGAAAACAACATAGAGTGGTTCTCTACATTTTCAAGTAAGAAGGCAGCAGTTGTGGAAAGATTAAACAGAACTTTAAAGGATAAGATGTGGAAATACTTCACCGCAAAGGAAACTGACAAGTGGGTCGATGTCTTAGATGACTTGGTGAGCGGCTACAACAACTCATTTCACTCATCAATAGGGATGAAACCAATTGACGCCAGAAAGAGGGAGAATGAAGGAACTGTCTGGTACAACCTCTACGGCCTACATCTTAAAGAAACATTTGGAGATCCGAAGTACAAGGTTGGCGACAGCGTCAGAATTTCAAAGTACAAGACTATTTTCGACAAAGGCTACTTGCCCAATTTCAATGAAGAAGTATTTCAAATAAAACAGATAGTATTCACTCATCCAATAGTCTACAAACTTGAAGATTACCAAAAGGAAGAAATTCAAGGATATTTTTACGAACAAGAATTAAGTTATGTTCCCAATCCTGACCAACTAGAGTACAAAATAGAGAAGATAATGAGGTACAAGACCACTAAAGGTAAAATATACGGATTAGTGAAATGGAAAGGCTACAGTGACAAATTCAATGAATGGTTGCCAATTTCAGACATAAAAAGCCTAAAAACATAAAGGATAAAATCTTTTTATCCTTTAAATGGAGAGTCAAATAATAGTGAACAACTATGGTACAGTAAATGTTTATCAGTATCCTGTTAATCAGTATCAACCAGTAGTTTCAGGACCTACATTTAAATGTGCTAAATGTCATGTAACAAAGCCTGAAAGTCAATTTGAAAAGAACAGACGTAATAAATTCCTGGATTATTGTAAAGCATGTGGTACGTTAACAAAGACATGCTGTAAATGTGGAAAAGTGAAATTACTAAGCATTGGTGAATTCGGTAAAGAAGGAAAAAGAGGTGAATGTAGATCTTGTTTTAATTCATGCCAAAAAGGTTATCTCAATGAGAATGGTAATAGAGACAGGCATAAAATAAGGGTAGGTTTAGACCGTATTTCTAAAGGAGAGTTAACTGGTTACTCAGATTTGAAATCATCATCATCATTTAATCTAGGTTGTTCCAATGATTTCTTCAGGGATTGGTTAAACTACCAAAGATCTATTAATCCAATAATTGAAGAGGAGTTGGATCATGTTCTACCAATCAAGGAATTCAAAGATCACCCAGAACTGTGTTACTCTTGGTTTAACATGCGGCCAATGTCTAAAACACAAAACAGACAGAAAAGTGCAACAGTCGACTGGAGCATTTTCAAAGAGCAATTGGATCGCTCAATTAACTTTATGATCAATAAGCATAATGAAAACTGGCTTGATTATCTAGACGTGATAGAAGAGTGGAAAAGGATAACAAGCAAGTATTTTGGGGGTTACCCCCAGTTTTACAATACGTTTCTACTTAACGATATGTTTCTACTTAACGATAATTTGAAATTAAATAACAGTATGTTTTAAAATCAATTTAAAAAGAAAATCAATCTAATGATGGAGACCAGTAATAGACTAAATCATAATTTAATGACAAAAAAATTACCTACACCAGAGGATTTAAGGGATAACTTCCGACTGGTGTCACCATTACTGGTGTAACCACATTTTTAAAGTAAAAACTTTATTGTACATTGGATTATTGAACGTTATTGTAGTAAATGTTAATTTATGTGTACATTAGATTGATTTTCTTTTTAAATTGATTTTTTAATCTGAATAAATGAATAAAACTTGGGGTTACACAAAACGACCACGTAATTGGAAAGAAAGATTAGAACAATTTCACAGAAAATTAGAGACAGAAGAGGCAAAGTTGGAGACTGTGCCCGAAAAACCTTTAAAATTTACTGTACTCCAAAAACCTGTAGTGTCTGTAAGATCAACACCAAACACTAGAAATGTCAGAGCAACTGATTCTAGTTATTCCCACTAATTAAATGGACGGAGACAACAAGGTTTATCCAGATTTGAGTCATTTAAACTCTGAAAGTCATTTAAACTCTGAAAGGGCTGAAAATCACGCAGAAAGTAACCCTCAGGCTTTCAGACTACAACAAATATGTGAGGTTAAGAGTTTCTTAGAAAGCGAGATTGAATTTAGAAGAAAGATATTAGTACAAAAAAGCATTTAGCGCAATTACTGGCATTAGCCACTTCCTTAATTTAACTAGCATAGCAGCTGGCTCAGTTGGTGTCTGCATTAGCTGGTGTAATCACCGCACCAATAGGTTTTGCACTTGGTGGAGTGACCATTGGAAGCGCCATTATCTCCTCAGCCCTAAGTTGGAAGAAAAAAAATATCCTGAAGATAATTGAAAAACATGAGAAGATTGGAATGTTGGCAATTTCAAAACTTAACTCCATCAATGATCTGGTAAGTAAGGCCATGAGTGATTCACACATTTCAACAGATGAGTTTACTTTGATTCTCAAAGAAAAGGAAAAATACATTGCCATGAAAAATTCCATCAGAAAAAAACAGAGGGAGGCAAGTTCAGCTGTTGATGTGGAATCTTTAAAGAAGACTTTTTTAGAAGAAGGAAAAAAACTGGCACAAACAGAGATGATAGAGAAACTGAAGTCACAGTAATTAACCACCATTATCACCACTACCCGCCACCATTATTGCCATTATTGGGAGACAACAGTCTTACTGCATCAGCATTACTGCCATCAGCATTATTGCCATCAGCACCCCCGATGTATGTTGAAAATTTAATTTAATAATTTTGTTTACTCTAAATAGAAATGGTTGATAGAAATGAGAAAATACACTGTTCAACATGTAACAAGGAGATATCCTACAGCAATCTTTCAGCACATAGGAAAACCAAAGGTCATCAAATGGAGTTATCAAGACAGTCAGACTCGCGTTCACTGCGTTTACCTAACCCTAGTACAGTAAATGTTAATTTAGGTCCACTACAAGATACTAAGAAACTTGAATTCGAGGCTAAGGAATTGGAGAGCATAAAGAATGTGAAGGATATTGAAGTGGTAAAAGAATTTGGTAAGCCAGTCGTTACCATTCGTCTGAAAATTAGCAAACCGGCAAAACACGTTTACGAGTACAGAGGTAAACTGGAAGAAATTATCTTCAAGCTCACTGATTACCATCATAAAATAAGTATTTCAGTTAAAGCTGAATTTGACAGATCTGGCGAAAAGGCTATCTATCCTATTCAATCTCCCATGGAAAGCATAATTTCAAGAAACCAGACAATTTATACCCTAACCAGTCAATTGAACTACATAAAGGACGCGATTGAGGAACGATACTTCGAAGGAAGCGGCCTGAGTTTAAATGAAATAATGTCGTGCGATCTTACAATATGTTCCTACAAGAAATGTAAAGGCGGTCACTACACTAGTTTACCATTCCGAACTAAAGCTGTCATTAATGTGAAATCAAATGATGAGAAATGTTTTCTTTGGAGTCTTTTGGCTGTCAAATACAAAAACGACATAAACGTCACTGAAATCTATCCCAATCAAAACGAGGAAAGCTCAATAAAGATCAAATCCTTTCCTGTGTGCGTTCAAAAGGATATCCCTAAGATCGAACAAGACAATAATCTCAAGATTAATGTGTTCAAGTTAGAGAACGAATGGGCTAAAAGCATTTATGCCGCGAAGCTAGAACCACTCTATCTCTCTAAGAACCACGATGATGATGATGTTATCGATCTGTTGTATTTCAATAAACATTTCATGTACATAAGAGACATAAATCTATTCTTCAAGACTGACAGGAATAGTGTATTCATTTGTAGGAGATGCATGAATTACTTTTACAAGAAATCTACACTAGAAAGACATAAATTGAAATGTGGACAACATGATTACTGTAAGATCAGTCTGCCTCAACCGAATAGTAAATGGTCACAACTTAAGTTTGAAAAGCACTCATTCAAGAACAGAGATCCCTTTGTAATCTATGCTGATTTCGAAGCGATAAGCACAACAGTCAATGATAATGCAACTCGGACAGAATTTAGAGAGCAGTGCTCGACTTCAAATGATACCGATACTACTGGTACCACTAAAAAACTATTCAAACAGATTGCGTCAGCAGTTGGAGTTTACGTTCACTCTGACTATCCACAAATCTACACCAGTGAGTATCTCTGTCACAGGGGTGCTGATGTAGTTGATGTTTTCTGTAACTGGTTACTCAGAATGGAAGAGACGTTCTCAACTCTACTGAACTGCAACATTCCTCTCATCATGACAGACGAAGATTTGGTGAGATATTCCCAAGAAACAAACTGTTACTACTGCAATAAATTTTTAGGTGAGGACAGAATTTAAGATCACAATCACTACAATGGAAAATACAGAGGTGCTGCTCACAACCCTTGCAACTTGAACGAGAAGAAAGCCATGTTTGTCCCAGTGTTTTTTCACAATCTCAGTAATTACGATGCTCACCTCTTCATCAGAGATTTGATGTCTAGATCACACAAGAAACTGAAGCTTCTTGCTAAAAACGCAGAAGAGTACATTTCATTTGAGTTCGGTTGTTTTAAGTTTTTAAACTCTTACAGATTCTTACAGTCTGGCTTGGACAACATCACCAAATCGATGGAAGATGGAGACTTTAAGATAACAAGACAGTCTTACCCCAATCCTGACGATTTTAAACTATTGAGGAAGAAAGGATCGGTGCCTTATTCATTTTACACGTCACATGAAAGTTACAGTTACTCACTTAGAGAAGTCTATGTTCTTTGATGAATTGAAGAATGAAATGGCGGATGATTCAGTTTACCTAAAAGCCAAAGACATATGGGATCATTTCAAGATCAGAAATCATGGAGAGTTCATCGACCTGTATCTAAAAACAGACGTTATTTTGTTAGCTGATTTATTCGAGAAATTCAGGGACGTTAATTTAAAAAAATTTCAGATCGATCCTTGTCACTGCTATTCAGCACCTGGCTTGACCTGGTTGGCCGGATTGAAACACACAGACATAAATCTCGAACTTCTTACCAATACCAATATTCTACTTACTTTTGAAAAGGCAATAAGAGGTGGAATTTCAGGTGTGATGGGAACAAGACATGTCAAGGCAGATGAACACCACAAACTACTCTACATAGACGCAAACAATCTCTATGGCTGGTCTATGATGGAAAGTCAGCCTTACGGCAGTTTTCAAATGTTTGACGGTAATGATACCATGAACAAAGCAAACATAACTGATCAGAAGATCATGTCAATTCCTAAAGACAGTAAAGTAGGATATTTTTTCGAAGTAGATTTGGCTTATCCAGAGGAAATCAAGTTCAAGTCAAAGAACTTTCCATTCTGTCCAGAATCGCTTTTCATAGACGACGACGAATTAAGCCCTTACCAGAAAGGGTTACTTGGTGACGAGAAGAGGTCAAGGGTAGAAAAATTGATCCTCACACAGAAGGACAAGACCAACTACATTGTGCATTACAGACTTTTACAGTTTTACTTGAAGCAAGGAATGACACTAAAAAAGGTCCATTCTGTCATCAGTTTCAAACAATCAAAGTGGTTGAAATCATACATCGGCTTCAACACTAAAAAGAGGATGGCTTCTACTACTGATTTCGAGAAAGATTACTTCAAATTAATGAACAATGCTTTCTACGGAAAGACATGTGAAAACGTAAGGAACAGGGTAGAAATTGAACTGGTGACAGATGGAGAAAGTGCCAAGAACTTCATGGCAAGTCCCAGGTTTACATCGATTAACATCTTTGACGAAAGTAGCGCGACAATTTGCATGAGGAAAACATCAATGAAGTTCAACAAGCCAATCTACATAGGAGCTGCAGTACTGGAGTTGTCCAAGCTGCTGATGTATGAATTCTACTACAGCATACTTCAACCTTACTTTGGTGAGAAAAACCTAGAACTTCTTTATTTGGACACGGATTCTTTCGTTTTGAAGATCAAAACCGACGATTTAACAGCAGACCTCAAAGGGTTAAAGGATCACTTCGACTTCAGTAATTACCAAAAGGATCATCCTCTTTACGACACTAGCAAGAAGAAAGTGCCAGGCTACTTTAAGGATGAGCTGGGAGGAGACGAAATGATAGAATTTATTGCACTTAGGAGTAAGATGTATGCGTACAGAACCAAGACTACGTCTGGAGAGCAAGGCTCGACTAAAAATTCAGAATCAAAGAAATTGAAGGGAATCGCTAGGAATGTAGTGAAGAGGTCTATTACATTTGATGACTACGTTGATTGTCTTGAAAACACTAAGACTTTTAATCACAAAATGCGTCATCTGAGGTCAGAAAAGCATCAAATGTATCTGGAAGAGATTGATAAGAAAAGCATAAGCCCTTTCGATGACAAGCATTTCATCTTGAGGATGGCATCTCTACACTGCCTTTCGGCATGTACTATGACAAATACATTGATTACAGTGATTTAATGAGTGTTTAACCTTAATTAAATCACTTTAATTAAATCACTGTAATTGAATAGAAAATGGACTTCATAATTTTTAAGAATGAATGCGATGAAACCATATTTGAGCTTAACTTAACAGACCCATTGAACATAAAATCGATCACTTTGAAAACGGTAGCGTTTAACAATTCGTGGTGGACAAGCGATATGCTACCAGCACGTGCCCAAGTATTCATGTTTCTTTACGAAGAGTTTGAATATGATAAAAAACTGTAACCTTAATAGAACAGTGCATTGAAGACCTTAAACATACACCCATTACGACGCCAGATGAATTTTGTTTGAATTTTTTAAATAAAGATTTTATCAGTGCAATAAAAAAAACCAGACAATCTACATTTCCACTCTCTTGACATTTTAGTTTAAGTTCGTTTTGTGAGGTATGGCAATCATACATAAAAGAAAACGGAATAAGCTATGTGAAAATTTACTGTGACAAAAATTGCATAGTCATTGAACTTACAGAGGACAAATACTTTCACCTTAATAACATATTTTATGGTATTGTAAATGTTACACCAGCTGCCAAAACATTCTCCTCAATCTTAACCAATGTGGTAAATGAATTGTTCGGTTTCAAACAAACAAAATTTGAACAAAAAGGAAAATACTACTCCACCAAGCCACTTAACTTTTACAGAACAGAGCTATTCTTAAGATCAAATTTGGTTGACAAAACTAAGACCCTCTACAACAATAAACCTTCTGACATTTTATGTATCGTTCCTGTTGAAGATGGTGATCAGGTACAATACCAGAGATATGAACTCAATTGTAAGAAAATAGTAAACAAAAAATGTACAAATCAAGTCAAATTTGAAATCACTGATGAGAATGGTAAAATAGTTAATTTCAGAGGGAGCTCAGTTACTTTAAATTTTTCACTTGAAACTAAGAATAGTGTGTTTGAGTAATTCTTGTTGTATCACTTGAATAAATTCTTGTTGTATCACTTGAATAAATTCTACTCCATTAAACTAAGATTACATGTTTTAGGAGTTGTGTAACACCCTTCTGGTTTACTACCCTTAAATTTGCTTCCTTCTGGTTTACTACCTACTTGAAGCCTGTCTCGTACTTTCTTGTTAGTTTTAATCTTAGGATAGTAGTAAATGATTACTGCAAAACCAAATGCAGCTAAAATGACATACAGTGTTGTACTCCCGGAACTTCCAGTATTTTCAGGCTGATCGAGCTCTGGATCGAGATCTGCTCTTTGGACTTTGTCCGAATTGATATCAGTACTTTCAGTATTTTCAGGCTCTGGTCCGGGTTCATCGTCTTTCAAAGTAAACCTCTCCTTTTTTGACTTCTTGAATTCCTGAGATCTTTTACCTAATTCTCGAGACCATGCAATTTGTTTTTCTGATCTTGCTCTCTTAAGGGGCTTTTCACTGTCCGTCACTCGAGCTATGCTCTCGGTCTCTGCTCTCTGGACTTTGTTCGGATCCACTTCCATTTAATCTTCTGAAATTTTCATGTTCATTAGCAGAGTTTGGTTCGTGACAATGTCCTAAAGTGATCAGTGCTGATGAGGCAAGAGCAGTTAGTGCACCCATTCTCAAACTCAACCATCCTAACCATTTGTCCAATTCATTGGTAACAATGTAATCATTTCTTAGGTCTTCGTACAGCTGGTCTTCGTCATCAACAGGCAAGAAAAACTTTGTTAATTTAGTGTAAGTTTTTAAGACTGTCTTACCCAATGAATCGTTAAGTCTGGCAGCCATCTTTGTCTGGTAGATTCTATGGTGTTTCAATACTTCCTTCTCATTCATTGCGTCTAAATCATTAAATGTAATCTGTTTATTTAGGAAATCCTTGCTTTTACCTGTTGCCACCAGAACTTCGAGGTCTTGTTTGGCTTTAAGGCCACTATCAGTTAAATTTTGTTGACAGTTAGTCGGACTTTGTTGAGAGCTAGTTGACCCTAGTTGAGAGCTAGTTGACCCTAGTAGGACTTTGTCCTGAGAGCGTAGCTCCAGTTGTCCACTAGAACTGACTAAATGTGAACTATTTAACGCCTTGTTAGAAGCTTGTTGATTTGAGGGGGTAATTCTGTTGAAAGTTAGTACCTTTCTGTTGGTAATTAGCAGTGTTCAGTTGGTAATTAGCGCCAACTGAATTTGAACCTGTATTAACTGGGATCACTCCGATTTGTTTCATTTGTTGTTCAATGACTGCCTGGTTATTCATTTATTTGAAAGGAAAATCCCAGAATGGCAAGGTCTAGACTACATGGTAAAGGGTAACATTTACTGATATCTTGCGCCTCTAATGCCTTCAATAGAATTTCACTTTGTTTATCGATTGCTTGTTCATTTTCATAATCAAGCCTGTAATTTTTGAAGAAAATACTTCCTAAGAAACCAGACCATAGAGATCTCAAATCATCCAGTCGGTCCTTATCGGTTGGATTCGGTTTCAATACTACATAATCAATTTTCAATGCTTTAAATGCTTGGTGTAAAAACAACTTGTAATTTATGGTAATTTTAACTCCCCTGTAATGAAGGTATTTGAGGAATGCCAAGAAAACCATTCTGAGATCTGTGAAATTGTCTTTGGTCAACTGAGGTTTACCAATTGCTCTGTTAATGAATTCACTTTCTAAATAAGTGTCACACTCTAGACCAGGTAAGACATCATTGGGTTTGAGTTTAACAATACCAAATCGCAAGGCATTCAGGACTGTTTTTTCATAGCTGGTCGCACAGAGCCATTTTCTTGGACTTGAGAAGTAAACCTTCATCCTATTTTCAACAAAATGTTTCAAATCATTTACGAATAAATCTGACAGACGTGTCTGGCCAAGGCCTCTGGTGATGTAGTCAAAGTAACGTGTTTTGTTCTCAATAATGATTTCTGGATTCTAAGAAAGTGTATATTGCGGTGCTAGGAACTAGGTTATGTTTAAGGCCCTTTTGACAAAAGACCTTACAGGTCTTTTGCCCCAAATAAGCCTACAACCCCAAAGAACCATCCACCGCAATATACACTTCCTATCATTCATGAGATTCCCAGTGAAGCGTTGCAATGAAATGGTCAATGAAGCGTTGCAATGAAATGGTGAGGGAATACTAGAGCTCAATGGGTTAATGTAATCATGACTTACTGTATTCCAACAGAAAGTACACGTCAATAGCTTTCCAAGGATACATCATTGCAAATATCCGCAGTAGAAATCATCATGTCAGCTTTAACAAAATATCGATCGTATTACGGGGAAAACACTACCTCGTAAACCAGCCAATACGAGGAAAATCCAATTAAGTCATTTCGCAGTAAGTGACTCACTGCGAAATGGCATTCGCTGTTGTGACTCTCTTAGAAGAGAATCCAATCAATCTGACCTAGATATTCTCTTAGAAGAGAATCCAATGACCTAGTTATTCTCTTCTAAGAGAATCTTATTGATTACTACGTTTGCGAAATGAGTGCCACATAATTTTACTAGTAAATAAATAGAAAATGGCAACAGGATATTTATTAAATACCGAAAGGGCACATAAGATTCCACTTGGCTTGAAAGCTGAGAGGCAGCATCATATCATTACTCATAACCCATCATCTGCTAACCCCAAAGAAACTTTGTATGTTAGAATACCGGCATTGCGAGAGAATACATTCTTTGTACCTAAATCTCTTTATCTGTCTGCTGATGTAACCATTTCTGGTGATTCTAAAAATAGTGTTGTAAATAATCTTGGTAGAAACCTGATTTCAAAGATGGTGGTTAAGTGGGGAACAGAGCAGATATTTGACCTTGACGAATACAGTCATTATTCTACATTTAAAGATCTGTCGTTTACAGAAGAAGAAAGAAATGATAGAGTTTTTCAGGGTATTCAGTCAAAAAATCTTAGAGAATGAAGATCAGGAGTCGCTGAAGCTGATGTCACTGGAGAAACAGCTAATGAAAAGACTTTAAAAAAAGTGTTTGACAAGAAGTACAAAATACCACTAGATTTTGAACTATTCCATCATCATGCTCCATTTTACAAGTTTCCAATTCAAGAAGATGTTATCATTGAAATCACATTAGCACCAAAGGAAGAGATCATAGTTACCGCAACCACAGCAAGTATGGGCTACAAACTAGAGAATATTTGTTTTGAATATGATACCGTAGCCAACAAAATGATTGCTAGTCAATTGAGTAACAAGTACAATTCTGGATTCTCAATATTTTATGATTGGGTAGACCATTTTAAGACAGTCAATGTTACTGCTAATGAAACACTAATTAATGAGAACATCAACTTTCCAAGAATGTCTATTAAAGGATTATTATTACTATTTGTGTCTGACTATGTAGATGGAGCTAGAGATTCAGAGAAGTTTGAAAACCCTAACATAAGTAAAGTGCAGATCACAATAGAGGGTGTTGCCAATCAGGTGTTCCCAGAAGGAATGAGAATGATGGATCAATGGGAGGAGATCAAGAAACATTTTATGTCTGAAGATTTGAAGAAAACTCATGACTGTAACATGACCATGGAGAAATACTATGGTGATTCTAATCACTATGGTTTATGGTTGGATCTGAGAACTTCTGAAGATAATCGTCTACACGGATCAGGAAAGAAGCTCCAGAACACAAAAGATGGTATTCAATTATCTATTACAAAGAAATCTGGAAAGGGACCATACAAAATGCACATATTCGTGGTTTCTGACGCCCAGGTAAACATCCAGAATTCTCAGATTGCTTCACTCCAACACTAAGGTGTTGCAAGAACAAAGTTCGCTCCAACACTGAAACAAAGTTCGTACAACACTAAATTAAATACTAAATACTAGATAATGAGTTTTACTAGTGATTTTCTAAGTAATTAAATGGATACACCAGGAAAGAAAGATATCATAAATACACTGTATCAAAGTTTACTGTTGGCATCAACAACAATTGGTTACTCTATGTTACTGAAAAGGTTCTTGAGAATCAATATTGGTCCCCCAAGTCAGGCCAACCTAGAGGAAATTCTTAAACTGGGCGGAACTGTAGCTATTAGTAATGGAACATTAGAGTACCTTTACGATCAAGGAATCCTACCCAGAAATATTATGAAGTAAGAATAATTTACTTATTTGATAAAAGGTAAATTTGAAAACGAAAATTTACTTAACTAAATGGTTACTGTAATGAACACAGATTCAAGTGACTATCCAGATCAGAGTTCAAGTGATTTAACAGTCAATCTCAAGACTGAAATTCAGGATGCATGTAGCATCACCTTAACTTTTGCAGTAATACCTTGTACATTCTACAACATAAGTGCAGCCAGGGAGAATAACCGAATCAAAGTTAAGGGGTTTGATGTGGCAGAGATTACGCTACCAGATGGTCTCTATGACCTACAGAGCTTTTCAAAAGTATTTGCGGATAAGTTGAAAGAAAATAGTATGAGTAGAGGTGGTGTCAGATTTGACCTTGAAGAACCAACAGGTAAGGCCATCTTACACTTCCTAAAGAGAAAAAATGAGGCGCATTATCAGATCTATTTTCTTGGTAAAAGTAATGAATTATTTGGCATGAAATCAGAATGGCCTTACCCTTTAGACAATAAAAGTAAGGATGATGTTGTAAGCGAGAAACCCATCAATTTTAGACCAATTAACCATTTTGTTTTTCACTGTGACATAATCGAATCTAATAGTGTATTAAGTAATGGTGAAGCATCTGATGTGCTAACCACAAGACCAATAAAGGAAGCTAATTTTGGAGATTTAATAGCATACACATTTGAGAAACCAATAGCAATTCCCTGTAAACCAAGATTCAATAAGCTGAATATTCGCTTAACTGATGAAAAAGGTGACATCATCGATCTTAATGGTCATAATGTACAATACCAATTGGTATTAACTCGAGCTATGCTCTCAGGACAAAGTCCGACACATCATTAAATTCACTGGAATTAACATTTTCACTGGAATTAAATGGCTGGCATTGGTATGTTATTTGGATCTGCAATAATCAATGGATTAGTATTCACTGGATCCGGTTACCTTTTTAAAAAACTAGACAAGAATGGCTATGAGACTGAAGTGAAAAGACATGATTTGGCTCAGGAGCAATTACAGAAGGCCTCCACAGAATGGGAGGAGCATAGAAAGAGTACTATTGACTTTGTTAATCTTGAATTAAAGAGAGAAAGAGACGCTTCTATTGATTTTAACAATACTGATTCAGCACTTACTGTTTACAATCATTTACATCCAGAAAGAACTATTGTACTACCTCAGCGACCACAATTAAGTGATTACTACCAACCTAGTGATGAAATGAAGAAATACGAGTACCTATGGATTATCCTAGGACTTAGTGGTTTAGGGTTAATAATTTATTATTTTACTAGGGTTAGAAAGACTAAGACCATTGATCGGACACAGTCCTGAGAGCATAGCTCGATGAGAAGCGGGACTAAGATTTTTGATGGGAAAGAGTAAATCCAAATGGATGTTGTAGTCTAATGATCAGTTTTGATCCTTTTTTCATCTTAAGTTCTTCTATGTAGTACTGTCTTTTCTCCTTAGGAATAACACTGTTTTCTTCTAAGGCATCTTTCATGGCTGATTCATCCTTATTAAAAAATAATACTAAAATTCTTATGTTCTCTCTGTAGTCCTTGACAACTGAATTGTACTTCTGAACTAGTAACCAAACAGTGAGATTGTAGTGCCTGCCGGAAAAGGCAAGATTACATAACTCGGACACCTTCTTTTTTGTGTCTCTCAAATTAGCACAGTCATCAATGAGGAATAATGTGTTAGAACCAGCAAAGGTCAGAGTAGCAAACTGAAGCACAAGGTCCAAATTACTGGCCACAGCTTCGGGATTAACTATGTAGACGTTCTTGTCTTGGTAAATCCATTTCCTTTCATATGTCTTATTGTTGAAATATGTTGGACAGAAAATGACTATGTTCTGGAACTTGTGCCGATACTCCTTTTCTAAGAGGTCAAGGGCAAAATATGTCTTACCACAATTGGTAACACCAGAAATTAACATATTGTGTGGCTCGTAAATAAATACTTCACTCATTTAAATGAATGTAAAGGATGACAAACAGCAGTATCTAAGGATTTGTACTACAACCCCGAGAGTCCCGTGGCTTACAGTTCTTTGAGTAAAATCTGGAAACAGGTCAAGGAAGATATGACTTCGTCACGAGAGCAGAGCTCAGGAAAACTTATTAAACAAAAAGAAGTGAAAGAATTTCTAGAAACACTACCAACTCACCAACTACACAAACCTGCCATTAAGAAATTTACGTTCTGAAAGACAATGGTATCGTACATCGATCAACAGTGGCAAGCTGATCTGGTTGACATGCAGAAATTCGAGAGTAAGAATAAGGGTTTCAGATTCATTTTAACAATCATAGATCTATTTAGTCGTTTTTCTTGGGCTCTAGCAGTGAAGAGTAAGAGGGGAGAAGAAATCAGAGATGCATTTAAAGTGATATTTGAGGAAGCAAAACCAACGAAAATCCAGTTTGATGACGGTAAAGAATTTTACAACAAACACTTCAAGGAACTCTTAACAGAAAATGACATAGAATGGTTCTCCACAAAATCTGATAAGAAGGCAGCAGTAGTAGAGAGATTCAATAGAACCCTTAAAGAAAAAATGTGGCGTTATTTCACCGCTAAGGAGACTGACAAGTGGATTGACGTTCTGGATGACCTGGTCAGCGGCTACAATAACACATTTCACTCATCAATAGGTATGAAACCTGTAGACGCCAGAAAGATGGAAAACGAAGGAACAGTGTGGTACAATCTTTACGGTCTTCACCTCAAAGAGACATTTGGTGATCCAAAGTACAAAGTAGGTGACAGTGTTAGAATTTCAAAGTACAAGTCCATTTTCGGTAAAGGTTACATGCCCAACTACACTGAGGAGGTGTTCCAAATCAAACAGATCATCTTTACTCACCCTATCGTCTACAAGCTTGAGGATTACCACAAAGAAGAAATTCAAGGATATTTCTATGAAGAGGAATTGAGCTATGTTCCTAATCCTGACCAGCTAGAGTACAAGATCGAGAAAATCCTAAGGTACAAGACCAGTAAAGGCAAGAAATACGGATTAGTGAAGTGGAAGGGTTACAGTGATAAGTTCAATGAATGGTTACCAGTTTCTGATATCAAATCATTGAAATGAAATAAAGTCTCTAAAGTGACTTAAGTCACAAGAACAAGTTCGAAAAACGTAATTTAAAAAAAAAATGTCCTACTAAATAAAGAAAGAAATGGAGGGAGCAATATTTGATAATCAAAATGGTATGATGAATCAAAATGGTATGATGAATCATGATAATATGATGAATCAAAATATTCAGAAGTTTTTGTATTATTTGCATCAAAATAATATGTTAAATCAAAACATGGAAAATCAAAACATGGAAAATCAAAATATGATAAATCAAAATAATATGATGAATCAAAACATGGAAAATCAACCTACAATTTATTGTGTTAAGTGCTGTGAAAAGAAACCTGAAATTAATTTTGAAAAGAACAGGCGTAATAAACTACTTGATTACTGTAAAGAATGTGGTTCAAGTAAAATCAAGGGATGTAATAAATGTTATGAAATTAAATTACTAAGTGATGGTGAATTTGGTAAAAACGGAAATAGAGGTAATTGCAGATCATGTTTTAATTCATATTACAAAAAGGATTACCTTGACCAAAATGGTAATAGAGACAGACACAAAATTAGAGTTGGTCTAAACCGCATTTCTAAGGGAGAGTGTAATCGAGCTATGCTCTCAGGACGAAGTCCGACTAGGACAAGGTCCAGAGAGCAAAGCTCGACCGGTAATTCCTCATTTAATCTAGGATGTACAGACAGTTTCTTCCATCAGTGGTTAGAGTACCAGAGGAGTCTATCTCCAATAGGACAAAGTCCCGAGAACAGAGTTCGAATAGTAGAAGAAGAGTTGGATCATGTCTTACCAATCAAGGAATTCAAAGATAAACCTGAACTGTGCTTTGCTTGGTTTAACATGAGACCAATGGAAAAGACAGAAAACAGACAGAAGAGTGCTAAAGTAGACTACACACTATTTAAGGATCAATTGGATAGGTCAATGGATTTCATGGTAAAGATGAGAAGTGAAAACTGGTTTGTCTTTCGAGACCAGGATGTAATACCAGATTGGAAAATAGTGATATCACAGCATTTCGGGGATTATCTTCGTGATGAAAATAAGATTCTGCTTGATAGATTATCGAATTTAAATAATAACATGAGAATGAACCAGAACATTAACATATGTAGTCAGACAGAAATCATAAACGAGATGATTAAGTTGAATAATATACTTGAAAGAAATTTACTCTTTGCAGTGAATTGATTTTATTCTACTTAATTAAATGAATAGAACTTGGGGTTACACAAAACGACCACGTAATTGGAAAGAAAGATTAGAACGATTTCATAGAGAATTAGAGGCAGAAGTAGAGTCAAAGTTGGATCCTGGTCCCGAAAAACCTTTAAAACCTGCTGGGCCTGCTGGGTCAGAAAAACCTGTTGGGTCAGAAAAACCTTTAAAATTTAATGTACAACAAAAACCTGTAGTGTCTGCAAGATCAACACTAAACACTAGAAATGACAGAACAACTGATTCTAGTTTTTCCCACTAATTAAGTGGATGGAGACAACAAGGTTTATCCAGATTTAAGTAATTTGAACTCTGAAAGTCATTTAAACTATGAAAGGTCTGAAAAGCATACAGAAAGTAACCCTCAGGCTTTCAGACTACAACAAATATGTGATGTTAAGAGTTTCTTAGAAAGCGAGATTGAATTTAGAAGAAAGATATTTTCAAAGTACAAAAAAGCATTTAGCGTAATTACTGGCATTAGCCACTTCCTTAATTTTGCCAGCGTTGCAGCCGGCTCTGTTGGTGTTTCCGCTCTAGCTGGTGTCATCACGGCACCGATAGGCTTAGCTCTGGGTGGCGTAACAATAGGTAGTGCCATTATTTCATCAGCCTTAGGCTGGGAGAAAAAGAATATTCTAAGGAAAATTGAAAAGCATGAGAATATCAGAATGTTGGCAATTTCAAAACTGAACACAATCAATGATTTGGTTAGTAAAGCCTTAACCGATTCTCACATATCTACAGATGAGTTTACTTTGATTCTCAAGGAGAAGGAGAAATACATTTCGATGAAAAATGCCATTAGGAAAAAACAAAGGGAGGCAAGTTCAGCTGTTGATGTAGAGTCTTTAAAGAAGACTTTTTTAGAAGAAGGAAAAAAACTAGCACAGACAGAGATGCTAGAAAAACTAAAAGTTCAGTAAATCAAACAGGATCCGGACAAGGTCCAGAGAACAAAGTTCGACTCGAGCTCTGCTCTCAAGACGAAGTCGGACTAGGACAAGGTCCCGAGGACAAAGTCAGACTAAATAGTCCTAATCCTAATGTGGTGTATCACTATCACTATTATCATGACTTCGGTGTTAGGGGTGAATTTCACCAAGTAGCACTACCATCAGCACCACCCTATTCATTAGTTTAATCGAACTTTGTTCTCTGGACGTAGTCCTAATCGAGCTATGCTCTCAGGACAAAGTCCGAATAATGATTTTGCAACTCGAGCTATGCTCTCAGGACGAAGTCGGACTCAAGCGAAGTTTGAATCGCTGTAATCTATGTAGCCTTCATAATACATTCCAAATGGTAACGTTCTTATTCCATCTTCAAGTATGAACCTCTTGTCATCAAAAGGACTGAGGCTTTTTTTGTCAACTTCTTCCAAATAGATTTGGTGTTTATCTGATCTTAAGTGTCTCATCTTGTGGTAAAATGACCTACTCTTTTCAAGACAATCAACATAGTCATCAAATGAGATATTTCTCCTTACTACATTCTTGGCAATACCCTTCAATTTCTTAGAATCGTAATCTTTTGTCGAGCCTTGCTCTCCAGACATAGTCTTGGTCCTGTAAGCGTACATCTTACTTCTCAGGGCAATGAATTCAGTCATCTCTACTCCTCCTAGCTCATCCTTAAAGTAGCCTGGTACCTTCTTCTTACTGGTGTCATAGAGTGTATGATCTTTTGGATAATTACTGAAGTCAAAATAGTGTTTCAACTCCTTTAAGTCTTTAGTTAAGTCATCAGTATTAATGTTAAGTACAAAGGAATCTGTATCTAGATACAGCAGTTCAATATTTTTCTCACCAAAGTACGGTTGAAGAACTTCATAATAGAATTCATACATTAATAATTTAGACAATTCAAGTACTGAAGCTCCTATGTAGATTGGTTTGTTGAATTTCATTGATGTTTTCCTCATGCTAATAGCAGCATTCTGTTCGTCAAATACGCATATCGATGAAAACCTGGGATTGGCCATTACATTCCTGGCTCTCTCCCCGTCCGATACAAATTCAATTTCAACCCTGTTCCTTACATTCTCACAAGTCTTTCCGTAGAACGCATTATTCATGAGCTTAAAATAGTCTTTCTCAAAATCAGTCTTAGAATCCATACGTCTTTTAGTGTTAAAATCAATGTATGGTGCTAACCACTTTGATTGTTTAAAGCTTATCACTGAATGAACCCTCTTAAGTACCATTCCGTGCTTGAGGTAAAATTGTAGCATTCTGTAATGCACTATGTAATTAGTTTTATCCTTTTGTGTTAGTATTAGTTTCTCTACATTTGATCTTTTATCATCACCCAGTAACTCTCTCTGGTAAGGACTTAATTCATCATCTTCAATAAAGAGAGATTCGGGACAGAATGGAAAGTTCCTTGACTTAAATTTAATATTTCCTGGATACTCCAAATCAACCTCTAAGAAGTAGCCTACTTCACTATCACTTGGAATTGCCATAATCTGCTCTTTACTGATAACATTCATGTTAAGTCGAGCTTTGCTCTCTGGACTTTGTCCTAGTCGGACTTTGTCCTGAGAGCATAGCTCGAGTGGATCAATATCTATCATTTCAAAACTACCATAGGGTTGAGGTTCCATCATGGACCAGCCGTAGAGATTATTTGCGTCTACGTAGAGTAGTTTGTGGTGTTCATCTGCCTTGACATGTCTTGTTCCCATAACACCCGAAATTCCACCTCGTATTGCTTTCTCAAAAGTAAGTAAGATGTTGGTATCAGTCAGTAGTTCTAGGTTTATTCCTGTGTACTTCAAACCAGCTTGCCAGGTTAGGCCTGGTGCCGAGTAACAGTGACATGGATCTATCTGAAAGTAGTTCAAATTGACATCCCTGAATTTCTCAAATAAATCAGCTAAAAGGATCACATCAGTTTTGAGGTAGAGGTCAATGAACTCACCGTGATTCCTGATCTTGAAATGATCCCATATTACCTTAGCTTCATCATAGGCAGAATCAGGTGCCATTTCATTTTTCAATTCGTCAAAAAACATAGACTTTTCTAGGTAAGTAACATTGTAGCTTTCATGTGATGTGTAAAAAGAGTAAGGTACTGAACCCTTCTTCCTCAATAGCTTAAAGTCAGTGGTATTTGGGAACAGCTGTCTGGTAATTTTAAAATCATCATCCAACATTGATTTGGTTATGTTGTCTAAACTGGACTGCAGGAATCTGTACGAGTCCAAAAATCTGAAACAACCGAACTGAAATGAAATGTATTCCTCTGATGTTTTGGCAAGTATTTTCAGTTTCTTGTACTTCGGTAGCTTAGTCATTAATTCTTTAATAAATAAGTGAGAATCGTAATTACTGAGATTGTGAAAAAACACTGGAACAAACATAGCTTTCTTTTCATTCAAATTACACGAGTTGTGAGCAGCACCTCGATATCTACCACAGTAGTGATCATGATCCTTGACCTTGTCATATCCCAAAGGTTGATTACAATAGTAACAATGTGTTTCTAATTGATATTTATGCCAGTCAGACTTCGTCTTGAGAGCATAGCTCGAGTCAGACTTCGTCCTGAGAGCAGAGCTCGAGTCTTCATCTGTCATTGTTAGAGAAAAGTTACAGTTCAATAAATTAGAGAATTGTTCTTCCATCCTGATTAACCAATTACAGAACACATCTACAACATCAGCACCCCTGTGAGACACATACTGGCTACTGTAAAGGTGTGTGTAGTCTGAGTGAACATAAACACCAACAGCTGATGCATTTTGTTTAAAAAGTTTTTTAGTGGTAACAGTGGTATCTGTCTCAGGACGAAGTCCGACTCGAGCTCTGCTCTGAGTTGTGTCGGACTTCGTCCTGAGAGCAGAGCTCGAGTTATCATTGACTGTTGTGCTTATCGCTTCGAAATCAGCATAGATCACAAACGGAACTCTATTTTTGAATGAGTGTTTTTCAAATTTAATTTGTGACCATTTACTGTTAGGTGGAGGCAAAGTAATCTTACAGTAATCGTGTTCTCCACATTTCTTTTTATGCTTATCTAGTGTTGACTTCCTGTAAAAGTAATTCATGCATCTCCTGCAAAGATACACTCTATGAGCTAGTGTCCTGAAGAAAAGATTGATGTCTCTTATGTACATGAAATGGTCCTTGAAATAGAGCAGATCAATGACATCATCATCATCATAATTCTTGGACAGGTAGAGAGGTTCTAGTTTTGCCTCACAGGTGCTCTTAGCCCATTCGTTCTCTAACTTGAACACATTAATTTTGAGATTATTATCACTCTCTATCTTAGGAATATCCTTTTGAATACATACAGGAAATGATTTGATTTTGATATCAGTAGTTTTCGAACTCTGTTCTCGTGACGAAGTCATTTCTAGCATATCAGTAGTGATATTTAATGTACTCTCGAGCTCTGCTCTCAGGACAAAGTCTGTCTCTGGATTTTCTTTCAGATATTTAGCGGCCAATAAAGACCAGAGAAAACATTTATTGTCATTTGATTCCACATTTATTACTGCTTTTGTTTTAAATGGTAATTTAGTGTAATGACCACCTTTACACCTCTTGTAAGAACAGATGGTCATGTTACAAGACTCTATTTTATTTAAAGTAAGTCCAGAACCTTGAAAGTACCTTTCCTCAATCTGTGTCTTAATGTAGTTTAACTGGTTGGTTATGGCATAAATTGCCTGGTTCCTTGAAATTATGCTTTCCATTGGGGACTGTATGGGGTGTGTTACACTTTCACCCTGACGATCAATGCTCTGCTCTTCGACCAAAGGTCGATCAAACTGAGCAAATACTGATATGCTAATTTTGTGATGGTAATCATTGAGTTGAAATAATACCTCCTCTAATTTATCTCTGTATTCATACACTTGTTTAGCTTCTCTGTCAATCTTCAAACTAATGGTGACTACAGGCTTTCCAAATTGTTTTACTATTTCTATTCCACTCACTTTCTTTATGCCATCTAGCTCATTTTCCTCAAATGCAAGTTTCTTATCCATAGTTTTAGGGATCAGTGATTGGGCTCGGGGTTGAGCAAGAGGCACATAATCCGGATTTAATTTACTTAACTGACCTTTGGTTCTCCTGTGAATGGCCATATTATTGTAGGATATGTACTTGTCACATGTAGTGCAAAGTATTTTCTGATTCTTATCAGTCATTCTATTTATTAGATTAAAATTTATTAAATTCAATAAATCTCTTGAATTAAATAGAAATGGACTTCATAATCAATGAACAAGAATGTAATGAAGCCAAATTTGAGTACTACTTAACAGACCAATTAGACATAAAATCCATTACTTTGAAATCGATAACCTTTTACAATTCATGGTGGACAGGTGATTTTCTACCAGAGGGAGTAAGTATTTTCTCATTTCTAGTCGAAATAACCAGAATTACAACACATGAGCCCTGAGATAAACAATTATGGTGTATGGATGAATTTAGGACATTATTTGCTCCTGGACTTGAAACAGATACACTTGAAAAGGAAGTCATGAAAATTTGCGAACGGCATTTGAAAAATGAATCTACCACAACTAAAGACACCATTACTAAATACACATTTCCATACTATCGACATTTTAGTTTAAGTGAGTTTTGTGAGGTATGGCAAAAATACATAAACGAAATTGGAATTAGCCACGTTAAGGTCAACTGTGATAACAATAATTACATAACCCTTGAACTTACAGAGGATAAAGAGTACCCTCTGAAAGTAGACAAGTTAGATAAAAATGAAAAAATCAAGATTGAGAGAAACACAAAAGGTTTTCAAATAAGCAAAACCATAATAGAGGTGATAGAAAAACAGTTCACAGTGGTGAATGAGTGGTTTGGCTTTAAGCAAACTAAATTCACCAAGAAAGGAAAATACTACTCCACAAGACCACTCAACTTTTACAGGAAATATCTATTCCTGCAAGCTAATTTGGTTGACAAAGCTAAGACCCTCTACAACAATAAACCATCTAACATTTTCTGCATCATACCTGTAGAAGATGGTGACCAAATAAAAATGCAGCGATACGAACCGAATTGTAAGAAAACGATAAATAAGTGTACTAATCACATAAAATTCGAAATCACTGATGAGAATGGTAAGCTAGTTAATTTCAGAGGAACAGAGGTTTCTTTAGAGTTAAGAATAGAGTTAAACTCTCAGGACGAAGTCCGAATAGAGTTAAACTCTCAGGACAAAGTCTGACTGAGACAAGGTCCCGAGAACAAAGTTCGACTCGAGCTCTGCTCTCAGGAGGAAGTCCGACTAGGACAAAGTCCCGAGAGCATAGCTCGATCACCTGATGAGATCATACCATTAAAGGAATAGTACATTTCTTCTCTTTAACTACAGGTTTAACAAGAGGGTTAATTGACTCCTTCATGACTGCTTCATTCGGACTTTGTCCTGAGAGCAGAGCTCGATTAGGACTACGTCCAGAGAACAAAGTTCGATTAGGACTTTGTCCTGAGAGCAGAGCTCGATTCAAGCCTGATCGCTGCTCTTTACTTACTTTTTTAGGAAGTTTCTTAAACATAATGAATGCTGCTAAAATAATTGCACCTAAACCTAGTACATAGACATAAGTATTACTGGTAGATTCACGCAGTGATACATCAGTATTTTGAGATTGTGGTTCTTCTTCCTCTACTTCTTCTTCCTCCTTTTCCATAACTCTGTTTTTTGGGACAGAGTCCTGTACTTTAAATGTCGTCTTATCCTTTTTCATCCTCTTAAATTCCTTAGATCTTCTACCCAGTTCTCTAGACCATGCTAATTGTTTCTCTGATCGAAGTTTCTTAGACACTGAAACTTTAGTCGAACTTTGTTCTCTGGACGTAGTCCTAGTCGGACTTTGTCCTGAGAGCATAGCTCGAGTAGTATCAGTTACAGTTTCAAGTTCCATTTATCTTGACCGAATTTAATTCGAACTATGTTCTCATAACCAGGTTAATTTAGTCTTCTTTATCATCACTACCTGTGATATCTAGACTTTCATCTATTGGTTTGTCACATTCAGAGACAGTCATATTTGGTGTATTCATATTTGATGCAGTCATACTCGATGTATTCATAGATGATTCCTCATGACAATGACCTAAAGTAATAAGTGTTGTTGAAGCAAGTGCAGTTAATGGACCCATTCTCAAACTCAACCATCCAAGCCATTAATCCAACTCGTTAGTTATCAAATAATCATTTCTAAGATCATGATAAAGATCATCTTCATCATCTATTGGTAATAACCACCTTGATAATTTAGTGTAAGCTTTAATTACTGTCTTACCCAAAGAATCATTAAGTCTGGCAGCCATCTTTGTTTCATACATTCTATGATGTTTTAAGATTTCTTTTTCAGTCATATTATCTAAGTCATTAAAAGTTATTTGTTTATTAAGGAAATCCTTGCTTTTACCAGTTGCAACTAGAATCTCTAAGTCTTGTTTGGCTTTAAGGCCACTATCAGTCAAATAGTTCAAATTTTGTTGATTGCTGGTTGATCCTAGTTGGCAACTAGAATTGACTATTCCTTGACTGGGATTAACTATTCCTTGACTAGGATTAACTAAATTTGAACTATTCAACTGCTTGTTTGAAACTTGTTGATTTGTAGAGCAGTTCTGTTGAAAGTTAGTTCTGTTTTGTTGGTAACTACCAGTGTTCTGAACTGGGTTTGGAATGATAACACCAATCTGTTTCATCTGTTGTTCAATCACTGCAGATGTCTGACTATTCATTTGCTGATTATTCATTTAAAATTATGGAAAAATGACTGTTAAGTGCAAAATGCTGTTTTCACAACTTTATTGCATCTTAACACTAGCTAGAGCTATGCTCTCAGGACGAAGTCTGACTCGAGCAGAGCTCTCAGGACGAAGTCCGGCTGGTGCTAACTTAATACTACTGATGCAGTTAATGTCTCGACCTGCACTGGCACTCAATAAAACGTCAAACTGCTTGTCAATATCCTGGTCATATACCTTCTCAATTTTGTAATTCTGGAAGAAAATACTTTGAGTGAAATCATACCATAATCTCTCCAAATCATTTACTCGCTCCTTGTTGGTTGAAAAAGGTGTAAATATTACATAATCAATTTTCAGCGTTTTAAAGGCTTGGTGTAAAAATACCTTGTAGTTAATGGTGACCTTGACACCACAGTAATGCAGAAATCTAAGGAAAGCATAGTACACTAGTCTAAGGTCAGTGATATTCTCATCGGTTAATTGCGGTTTACCAATTGCCCTGTTAATAAATTCAATGGCAAGAAACCAATCATATTCCCCACAGTGAAATTTAAAAAGCATGGCTTCACCATGTAACCCTTGGTTACATAACTTAGAGGGGAGAGTGTTAATACCCATTTTTAGGGCTGACTGAAGAGTACTTTCATATCTATGCTTACTAAGACATTTTCTGGAACTTGAAAAGTAGCACTGTAAATACCATTCCACAAAATCCTTTAAATACTTAACTGCCGATTCGGACAGCCGACTCCATCCAAGTTTCCTTAGAATACTGTCAAAGTAACGTGTCTTGTTGTCAATATTGATCTCAAGAGTTTTAAAATCATCGTCGTAAGTAGTCGAATTGCAATTGGTGCAGAATTGATACTTCACAGTTTTAGCTGCGTACCTTGCTGAATTCAAGTTTTTTCGGTACTCACATAGTGTCCACCTTTTACAATTACGGCAGAATTGGGCATTAGTGTTGGTACTGACGTCATATTCTTTCATTCTTGGCAGGACTACTTTGTGTGTCTCAGTCGAGCTTTGCTCTCTGGACTTTGTCCTAGTCGGGCTTCGTCCTGAGAGCTCTGCTCGAGTCAGACTTCGTCCTGAGAGCATAGCTCGATCCATAACCCTAGGACGAAGGAATCCAGTAAGATTTTCATTGCTACATTTACTAAAATAGTCTTTTAATGAGATGTATTTATTCATATTTACATGATAATTATTTTTTAAACATTGTTTTGATAGAAGTTCACCTAAGACCTTTTATGTTTTGTTTTTTTTACTGTTTTACGTGATTTTAAGGCTTTAACACCCTCTATTAAACCATAGATTATGGAGCTCACAATAGCAATAACTGCTATGATCAGATGTTCAGCTAGAAAGCCAACAACTGCACCAATTGTTTTCAGGAGAAATGATACGATAGAACCGATGATTCCCGGTAAAGCCGCAGCTGATTTCTTGGCTAGTTCTTTTAGCCATTCAGCAAACTTCTTGAGACCTTCTTTTACTTTATCTGGTATTGATGGTTTTGCTCCAGGTTCTGGTGTAGGTCCTGGAGTTGGGTCTGGTCCTGGAGATGGTCCTTGTCCTGGAGATGGTTTTACAGATTTAGTGGCACCACTTAAAGCACTACTGATACTGAGACCTAGAGTTGTAAATGTCATTACAACAGCTGTTATTATGGCGCTAATAGTTACACCATACGTCTTAAAAAGTAACTTTATTCTGTCCTTCAGAGGAATAGTTGAATCTGGTTTCTTTAGAACATCAACAATTAAACGTTTAATTCTTCTAGTTTGTGACTCCCTGTCATTGTCTAACCTCCATACCTTTGACTGTTCCTCATGCAATTTGTCATTTAGTTCATCTATTTGCTTTTTCAACTCTCCTTTATCTTCAGAACCTTCTTCTACAGACTCTAAATAGTCTCTTCTTAAATTACGAAGTTTATTTTCTAATTCCTCTATTTGCATGTCCTTATCCCTCTTTACTGTAGCTAGATCATCACCAGCCTGTTTTAACCCTCTAAGTTCTCTCAAGGCATATTCAGTAAAACCCAGTGTTTTAAGTTCATCATCATTAGAATCAATTAATTTATCTATTGGTTTGTTTGAACTGTTTACCTCATTAATTAATATGTCTGTTTGAGTGGATGCAGATTTAGGTTGACTTACTGGTGGGCCAGGTGCAATCATACCTCTAATAATGTCAGCAAATCTAGTACCAAACATAGTCTTTAATGTTCCTTCAGCATAGAAGCTTCCATTAACCTTAGTTAAAGGAATAAACTTTATCTTTTCTCCTTTAATAAGATCTTCAATTAAATTTTTGTTTCCTAGTTTATCCATTATCAAATCAAGTTCAGATTTTGTCGGATTAAAACAAAGTTTGTTTTTTTTTACAAAAATGCGTGGTGCAAGATTACTCAATTTTTTCTTGTCATAATTCCAGTTTGATTCTCCCAATGCTTTATCAAGTTCATCCTCTGTTTTATTGTAACTTAACTCCTTTTCCATCAATTCAGGGACAATACCTCTTACTCTTTCTGGAGTTGTAGTGAATGAAGTTTCAGTAGTAAGATTTCCACCTCCTGTGTTGTATGTTGTGCCGTCATCTTGAAAAGTTCTATTGGTTTCACCTGTATTAGGATCATCCACATTACGAAAGCGATAATTATCTAACTCACCCATTTGGATATCTTCACCTCCTTCAGCCATAATTACTTATTTATCTAACCATAAAAACAATCAATGTACCAACAACTGAGTAAAGCATGAATTTAATTGTTTCATGAGTATCATCCTCCCTCTCAACTTTGGTGTCAAGTTTAGTAGTAGTAGGAGTATTCTTTGAGGTTTCAGTTGTTTTTGGTGTATCAACATTACTCTTTGGTTTATGACTGGTTTCGAGCTCTGCTCTCAGGTCGAAGTCCGTCTCGAGCTCTGCTCTCAGGTCGAAGTCCGTCTTGACAGTACCAACACTACTCTTAACTCTTATTTTCTTAGAACTATTTCCTTCCATCAGTGGTGGTGGTAAGGTCTTTTTGTGGTTAATGTCATTCTTACCGGGTTTAGCATTTTTTGGTGCTATTAAAATGTTATTATTGTAGTTATCCAGCTTACCAATAACGAGTACCATATTTGATCCTATGACATACAATCCTGGTGCTATTACATAATCTAGTCTTGTATGAGTGTCACTCACTGCTTTTTGGTATCTTTGAATTGAAGTGGGAATATCAGGATGTTGATTAATCGAGTCCTTTAATAGTTTGTTAAATTCCTTCTGAGCATCCAATTCTGTACCCGGTACTCCAATTATTGGTGTTCTGGTCAACGCCTGAGCACCCAGAATACAGTAAACATATGTTCTTATTGTGTCATTCAACCTCTCTATTCCAGGATTAGAGAAACCATTTGTTTTAGATATCATGAATTGTTGATAGGTTTGACATTCATTTTGTGTAATTACATCAAATACATTCTTGTGTCTCCTGACATGATCCTTGATGAAAGTATCAGGATATTTGAAATTAGCCATTCCAGCATCCCAGTCTTTACTGAACATCGGTGGCATTCTATTTTCATGAACTTGAATGAGGAAGAAATTGATTTTAGAATCATTGATGTAATATCCGGGATCAGTTATGTTCGGGTTGTAATCCGGTACACTCCATGACCTCCAACCACCGTTATTTTTAAACACCGAGAAATCATATTCGTCTTTTAAACCAAATTCACTCAATAACCCTCCTAGTTTCCTACGGTTAATGTTATTGTTTGTCTCATTAAAATCACTTTCACCTGGAATTGGTATCTCCAGATTCTTCATGATCTTCAATATTTGATAGTAAACATGAAACCTGTAAATTGACCTTATCAATGGGTCACTGTGATTCAAGTGATCGTCTATTGAAATACCACAACCTGTTGTAGCAAACCAAACAGCCATGTTAAATTGGTTCTGGTAAAACGATAATGGATTCTTTTCCAGTCGCAGACAGTCTTTCTTATTTTTCAGGCTCAAAACCCAGGTGTTATCTTAGTTTCTTGTAGTCTGAAGAAGTTATTAGTATTAACAGTTACTTCTAAATTAAAGAAGTCATAGGTGAATTTACTTTTAGGTTGATTTGCTATTGGATAATACATTTAATTTACTTGAATTTTTTCCTTGAATTTTGGATAATGAAGACAGTAAAAAGGCCATTTATTTTAATGGATTAACCCATTGAACTCTAGTATTCCCTCACCATTTCATTGCAACGCTTCATTGACCATTTCATTGCAACGCTTCACTGGGAATCTCATGAATGATAGAAAGTGTATATTGCGGTGGATGGTTCTTTGGGGTTGTAGGCTTATTTGGGGCAAAAGACCTGTAAGGTCTTTTGTCAAAAGGGCCTAAAACATAACCTAGTTCCTAGCACCGCAATATACACTTTCTGATTCTTAAAGTCATCACTGTAAGTGGTCGAATTGCAATTAATGCAGTACATGTAAAGTTGCTTGGCCGGTCTGTCAAAATTCAGTTTTTTCTGGCATTCAAAAAGTGTCCATCGTTTGCAGTTATGGCACAATTGAGCATCACTTCCTGTGAATGTATCATACTGTTTCATAGGTGTTACCTGTGTTATCTGTTTCATAGGTGTTACCTGGTTCATAGGTGTTACTGTAAGTTCGAGATCTGCTCTGTTTACTTTGTCCGGTTCTTCTTCAGAGATTGTCAACAATGGTTCAACCCTTGGTTTAATGTAACCATTTTGTTTCATTAAACCATAAACAGGTTTCATTGGATTAAAATACTGCAGTTGACTGAAATACTTCTGACTGAAATACTTCTCTAAAGGGACATAACTGTACATTCTTTCACTCATGATTTAGAATTAAAAAAATTATTAAGCAGTAAACTTGCTTTTATTTTTGTGACATTTAGCGCACTTGACCAGTAGATATCTGTGTCCATTTGAAGTGATGTGATGAGTTATCTTACCCGAATTACCTGTAATTTCCTTACATCTAAGGCAATAAATCTTATTCATATTTAACAAGCTTGAAATTATTGATCCAATTTGTTTGTCACTGGACTAGTCAACATTTGGTTAGGCCAAAGGTTAGCAGATGGCAGCACTGGCGCAATTACTGTTAAACAGGTGTTAAATAGGCCTAACTGTCATTGATGTAGTAGAAAGGTTCAATGGCCTGAGGTTAGGATTTGGCGTGGGTTCGTTTCCCGGCGAAGGCAACATATGAAGACGGGTTTTAGTTGTGGATGATGGAGCGGGCGTAAACTTATCACGGCGTGATAAGTTTTTATCCCAGTGGGATAAGTCAGTAATAGGGAAACTTGTCATTTTATCCATGTTACGTATTTTGGTAGGGTTTGGCAAGAAAACGAAGTTATGTTACGTTTTTGGTAGGTTTTTGCATGACAACGAAGTTTTTTGGCCACGTTTCCAGGAATAGTCGTAGATAGTCGTACATGCGTTTCCCTATTACTTCCGTTTGGTTTCATTTATACATTTAAAGTTCTGTCATTCAAATCTCCTGCGTATTGTCCGAGTCTTGAAAGACTCTGGCATTTTCTAGATCTGCTGTCCGATCGATCGTGCAGACTTTCCTTCTATATTCGGCAATTGATTCGTACAGCTCTAAATTATCAAGATTTAGTCGTATAATCAGCTGTGTGATCATCCAGTCACAAAATGAAAAAAAGGTACAATATTTTGCTGCGATGCTTTTGGAAACTAGGTAGTTGAGAGTTGAGAGTTCTAGATATATCTCTCAACTCTCGGAAACTTGTCGAAACTTGTGGCACTCCTGCTGCCAAGGGCGAGGCAGTTGATATCCAGGAACCAACCAACCAGGAAACAGGGAATGAACTGCAATGCACCACTGCAGCACGAATACGCCACCAATCGAGAGGCCAGAAGCGTACTGCAATGCGCCACCAATCATAAGGCCAGTAGCGTACCGCAATGCGCTGGGGCAATGCGCAATACGCCATCAATCATAAGGCCAGTAGCGTACCGCAATGCGCCGGGCAAAGCAGCAGTCAGATCAAATCCTCTCACCTGTACCTATTTCGGTCCTGCATAAAGCCTACCTGGCCCTTAACAGGAATAATGCAAAGTTAAATACATTCAAATACAATACGATTACAATTGTATGTTTATACTGGGCTGATTTGTCTGTTTTACCAGAACTTTCAACGCGGTTCGATCAGCTCCTTCCTCCTCAAGCACGACACATCTCTCGACGCAAGGGCCCAACGCGCCGCGTAGCGGCAAAAAAGCGAAGCTGGCGAAACATTTATAACGGGTCACCGTCACTTATTATTGGACTTATAGCGCATTTACGGGGTTGCAACTATTTTGCTTTATAGTGTCACCAGGAAAGAAAAGCATGCGACCTAACGCCGATCTATTTGTATAAAGTGATAATTGGAAGGTATATAGTAGGAAATATCAATAAAATAATCATTCCATGTCGTCTTTTGAGGGCATTTTTGATTGTAAAAAATATATGTGTACGTCACCGTAGTCTCTGCAATGATAATTTTATCAGAGCAGTCTCGCGCAAGTAGAAGTTCTTTACCTATTAGTTCTTCACTTATTAGTCTCAACGTCTGGCGCAAAGCCAGACGTTTTCCATTACGATTTCACTACGATGTTTGACAAGAAGGAGCAGTGCGCGAGATATGCTAATGAGCAGACTTCCCTCGCTTGAGTTTCTGAAGAATGTTCCATATCGCGCTAAGCTCATCACTATGACAGGCGTGCAGCGGTAGGTATCTGCTCCCCAACTTCCACCCTAATACGGTACAATAAGTTACCATTTGATGGGAATGGGACAATGCCCTCACTGTGTATGGAGTCATAGGGATAAGAAGACATTATTCATTAGTGTTGGTACAAGTGATTTTGCCCAAAAAGCATGCGCATTCAAAAAACAAAATATGCAAGGTATCACGTACATGACCATGACGACGTGCAGAAAGTGCACTGGCCAGTGCATACCCTATGGCTATGTACTAGTAAACATGGTAAACATGAACAACATCATTATTCATCGGCAGTTCATTTTACTCCGAGCTTTTCCTGAAACATATAGCCATGATGATTAGGCCTACCATGTACCATGACCAATAACAGCACTAGATCATGTAGATGTCAACAAGTTTACATGAACCGTATAATCCCGCATGGCGCATGTGGGGCATGCGTCTAAACCAAAGCCCCAAAATCACTTGTTTTGGTCTATTTCACTTGTGTTTCCCCCGTCTCCCAGTCCATAATACATTTACAGTTTACAATCCCCGATCATGGCCCAACAAAAGGTCATCGGTTGACTAAAGGAACACAACTGTTCAATGGATTTATAGTTGAATGCGATCAAACTACGTCTTTTCAATCGTGGATTGTAAACCCCATGGGCCTAGGGAAGGCCCTATAACAATACTTTCGACACAGTTATTATCTCCGCTGCCTCCACCATGTTACACACAGTGCTCACTGCTGATTCTAAAATGCGCCACCTAGTCAAAACAGGACATATGTTCTTCTAGGAATAGATCTCTTTCCAATATTTCGTCATTCCACTATCGTCATCACCTCATCATACTTTCATTGACATTACAGGCACACATCCACAGAGCACTCTTCAAATCATCTACACAGTGGTTATCCAACTAGGATTATAAAGGTAATTTCTTAGCCCCACACAGTGGGTTTCAGTCTTGATAAAGGGGCACTATTGCTAGCAGCTAGGTAGGCAAGATAAAGTTAGACGAAGTAGCCGATAGGGGTCTCTCACCCCTCAAAGTCCGTCACAACTATTCAAGTTTGTACAAGGAATACATGCAGCGCTGACTCTAACAAGACCCAATGGGAATGTCGCACAGTCATCTGTCAAAAACAAGACCTATGTTGCAGTATGATCTCTTGCCAATATTTAATAACTGCACTATCGTCATCACCTCATCATACTTCATTGACATTACAGGTACACATTGACATAGACCACTGTTGCAGTCAACGACACAGTCGCTATCCAAGTAGCATTTATAGAGGTACATGTAATTATCATTATCATACCTCATTAGCATGTGAACCAATCACGTCGCGTCCTTTGCGATCACGGCAAAGCCTCATGGAATAATGTCTTTCACCGTTGAATAATTTTTCATATTCCATGCCTACAACTTCAATTTCTTCATATTCCATGGCTAGAAGTTCAATACTAATATAATATCCAAGATAAAGTTACAAGAAGTAGTCAATAGGGTTCTCTCACCTCTCACTGTATGTCCACACTATTCACGCTTGTACGAGGAATACATTCAATGCTGAATCTAACAACACCCAGGGCCCTTACTCTGTATATTAGTCACTGGAAGATGGCCCATTTCACTCCTTGCTTCTACTTCACCTATAGTCTCATTGCAAATGCCTCAGTTCTATGATATCACATTCACTTTCAGCTGTCATGCAACGCAACAACTGTGCTATCTGCCATCGCACATCAACGAAGAAGTGCAGCCGCCCACATTCCACCTCACGTCTGTCCGACCAGCTGCAATCCTCGAGGACGCCCCACTGTACCACGATTTCACTACGATGTTTGACAAGAAGGAGCAGTGCGCGAGATAGGCAAATGAGCAGACTTCCCTCGCTTGAGTTTCGGAAGAATGTTCCATATCGCGCTAAGCTGACCACTGCTGACCATGACAGGCGTGCATTGGACTGGTACAGGTTGGAACTGAACATTGAATATGCTGGTGGTGACGCTTTCTGATGAGAAGTTGGTCGTGACTGATGCAGTATCCTTGGACTTGTCCACAGCATCGTTCAATCATTGCTCTCTGTGCTGCCTTGATTCTGTACTTACCCAAATACTAAGACCAAATGCCTGTTGACTGTGCTTTAAGAGAGACTGGCGCCATGCCTAGAGATATGACTGACCCCTATTGGCAAATTTGTATGACTTTATCTTGCCTACCTAGCTGCTGCCTATAGTCTCCCTTTAACTGCGGAGCACTTCAAAGTCGATAAAATGCCATGTTCCACCTTTTAATGTGTTCAGACCGCCATTTTCAAAATAATCAAGTCAGGACACTGCCTTCTAGTCTCATAATAAATTTTGCTTTCCTCAATAATAACATTTCTTCTTCTTCAATGCTTTCATCATTCCAAACTTCTCCTCCTCTGACTTTTACAGGGGTACAGTCATGGCAATCAAAACCCAAATATTGAGACCAAATGCCTGTTGACTGTGCTTTAAGAGAGACTGGCGCCATGCCTAGTCTCTCTTAAAGCACAGTCAACAGACACCAACCCCCTCAGACTCAGAAATCACAAACGCCCAACCCTTCCTGCTACCTTAATACTTCTGGGTCGACTCCAGTACGTGTTTATTTGGCATGACAACAAGAGCTCTCATCCAGATTGGCATTTGTCACATATCGTCATAGAAGATCTGTTCCTGGGGACAAGGTAGGAAAATGATGTCTTTGCTATCCTCGGTGAAGATTCTTTCGAAATCACCCAATCAATTTCATCTATCATTTTGCACGAATTAGCGAGGGAAAACCCTTCAACTCTGAAACACCACTTACCCATATACTAGTATGCTGAGAATTGTGAGTATTGCTGAAGTAAGCTCAATTTCAATTCCAGCAGCGACTTCTTATGTAACCACTGGCTGACTAAGTCCAAAGGCGACCATCGCACGAACCGTCTCCTCCGGGTAACACATGCTGGCAACATCAGCGGCGTCTCACAGCTCCTCAGTCACCACTCCAAACGATTTATGTTCGACTCGAACTTATGGTTCTCTATATTTCACCGTCCGTACAAGAGCCGCGCTACGCGAGTCCAGCGTCTGTGTTGCTGCGCTGCAGCACTTTCTCTCATCATGCTGACGAACGCGATGTGGTTTGAGACTGGCCCGACCGGAAGTAGTTCCGCACTTCATATAGGTCCACTGCGGATTACCTTCCGGAGTGTGTTCATCGGCTTTATGTCCAGTTTGATAATATTTCCGCCGACCTTGGCAATGGTTCAGATATTTTCAAGAACACCATACAAACGGAATACAGTGCTGGTTGAAGTTATAAGAAAGCATCAAGTTGTCAAACCCATGCCAACCTTCTGCCGTGGTGGTGTAACATTATAGGTTACCTGCTGGTCATTGCGTGCATTCTCGGTGGGGCTTTCTTCGCATTTTTCTACAGTCTGGAATGGGGAGGTGAGAAGTCTATAAAGTGGCTTTCATCATTGTTCGTCTCAGTGACCCAGAACATTGTTTTACTGGAAAGTATTGCCAAGGTAAATATGCTGTGGTTCGTGCCTTTTGCTGCAAAAGACGTATCAATTTCCCGTTGGTGTCAAAACGTGAGCAGGCGCATTTTACTGCCAGTAGTTGTCAGTTGCATGTATGAAGTAACATAAGCAATTGTAAAAGGCAGCGACCTTTTCTTTTGGTTGAACTTAATCGGGCTTTTCTGACACTTCTGAGGTTGTTCACCTCCTAATATAATGTTTGACAGCTTATGGGGTGCATGGGTTGGAAATCTGATGAAATATGATAGCTGAATATCAGATCGATAGGACTTGCTATGAAGTATGCATCCGCCTGTTGGGGAAACTCAGCAAACACAAAAGCAAAGTTGGACAAAGTCAAAAACCTGTGACTACAAATTATGCTTAGGGCAATCTAGACATCGCCAATGGAGGTGGTGGAAAAGACGTCATGCCAGATCTAGAGCCAATATGTTGAGACCAGAGAAATCTGTAGATCGTCACACATTCAACGCTAAGAATGAGAAATGTTCAATGAATTTGCTCACAAGATAAGTAAACACATTTTCCGAGCCATGCCCCTTATATATCACGGGTACAACATCTTTCCAAGCTTGTTTTCGTTCTTGTGTCCTGAACCTCTTATATTATGTAACATCCCTTTGTTGTCTTATCCAATCTAGATGCTCTGTTTCACCCTCGTTATGACTTGTATTCTACGGTTGCCTTCCGAAGCCGACGATAAGTCTGTTGAGGACGAATTCTTACTGACGGATGTCGCCGATGGCGAAAGTAACGTAGAGAGTAAGTATCAACCTAACAGAAGAACAACTCCCTTATATAAAACGTCATTTCTCTCTTTCGGAAGCCTCAGAACGATCAGCTGATTACGTTTTGGCCAGTTCGATCAAGTGTATAGGATGCCTTTAGCCCTTCCAGGGCTAAATAGACCAACAACGGACGTCACAACTTGCAGCGGGATGCTAGTTCATTCAAATCGCACGATATGGTATGCTTTTTATTCCGAGAGCACTTCCACGCGCAAAAAATTTTTAGTTCTCGCAAAAGACCATTTGGGACGCTATTATAATTAGTGGCAGCCAAAACGTTGAAGTTTTTGCTATCTTCAAAATGAAAAATGGAAACCTTGCCTCAAGATGACCTCATCTCAAACGGCAAGCAACTCATCTTTTTCACTTGGTGGAGTGTTTTGTTGGTGAGGACACCAAGTACGAGAAACCTCGGTTTGATGTCCCATTCGAATGACAATGAAGGTTTTTGAAGTAAATATATAAAGCTGGGGAAATCACAGCATCATTTTCTGTACTGTTTGGAGAGCCACTCGCTGGACAGCAAGCCAGAATGTGTATACGTAGCTTCTGTGGCCTTTACACGGAAACACGGGAACATGTCTTTTTTGAGTGTACTAATACGCAACGTCAGTTTGGTTGCGATTGTCAGAGTACAAATACAAGAGTAATAAATACATTGGGCACATTGCTAAGGTCCGGCGCTATGCATCCAGGAGCAACAGCGTATACATCTGTGATGCTAATGTGCTCCCCTCGAAAGCTTAGTACATTTTTTTGTATGAATTAGTTCGGCTCTTTTAACAAGTCGTTGTTTGGTAGGCCGGGCTTGCCCAAGAGTTACTTCCAAATGTATGTATACTTTCTGTCACTCTCATTTTAGTTCCACCCGTGCCAAACCTGCCAGAAAAACTTGACAACTGCCACGAGACCGACGCAGAGCGGTAAGTACGACAGGCGAAAGATAAGAAGTTGTTTACAATAGCCCGCCAGACAGGGGTCCAGTTTCTGTACTTGGTTCTCCGGATGATTATCTGTAGCAGCAACAGAGGGAGTAATTTTTACCACCAAAACAAGGCGTTCAAGAATGCATTTGGACCACGGGTAGGTGAGAAAAATGCTAACGTGAAGTTACTTTGTGTCATGAACACCCGCTCTCACTAGCTAGGCTGAACCAGTCTTTGAACTTTTTCCTTCATCAAGACTCACGTCATTCCATTTCATACTCCCTGTTATTCTTGTTATTGCTGTCAAACAGAATATGCAACGAAAACCTCCGTTAGAGGTCGCGTTAAGAAACTGGGTAGCAATTATCTCGCCGCGTGTCGTTCACAAGTGGCTGCTTGCTTATCACTCCTGTATTTATGGTTCGAGTTTGATAATTGTTTTATTATTCAGCCATGTGAAGAACATGTTGTTTCAATAATTAAAGTTTTGATTCCTATTCAAGACCTGCCTAGAAATAGCTTTCATCTTCAAGCAGGACTTCGTTACGATCTATTTGGTGTATTAAACTATAACTTGACATAATTCGCGTGGTGGGCAGACCTGAAACATAAAACCTTTTCTTGTTTCTTGTTATTCTTTCTTCATCTATTTTGTTGTCTAGGGAGAAGTTTTCGTCAATGGCCATGCAGACTTTGGGTATGTTTATAACTGGCTGAAGACTGCAGCAATACCCATGTTGTATCCGGATACATATTACAATGGCAAGGCGATGGACGCGCATGATCGTTTGTTTATGAATACCATAGATGGTTTGAGGATTGGCCCTGCAAGACTGAGGCAGAAAAGGGTTAAGGAGGGTAGGTACCAGCAGTTAATATGCATGAGGGTCGATACAAATGTACGTATTTTCTGATGTGTAACTGAACATCTTAGCAGTGAAGCAAAAAAAAACCCAAAGTTTAAACCTATGTACAAATGAATTTGGTGTTGTCTTCAAAAAAGTAGACAGCCTATCCTTCTATTCTCACGATATCGTTTACCAATGTAATACGTTGGAAGTAATAACTGGGATATGAATGCAAGTCGTGACTAAAAACAGCAACATGTATTTCAAGTCTTAAAGAAAGACAGACATAAGTTTTATTGTCTTTGCCTTTCAGTCTTTTGTGAATGGGAGAACATCATCAGGAAGTGTGTCTACGACTATGACCAGGGCAAAGCAGAAGCGGGTGACTTCCTAACATACTGGAGACACCCAATCCAACGCCCGGTCGCAAAGTCACCATTCCTCCACACCCCTGCTCACAAAAACGACATCACATTCACCGGAACATTCTCAACCTACGACGGCGGGGGATACGTTGCAGAGTTCGGCGACAGTTCAAAAACTGCCCAACTCATCCTGGACCAGTTAAGCGAAACGAACTGGATGGACCGGCTAACCAGGGCAGTGTTTCTCGAAGCGACGATTTACAACGCCAATGTCAACTTGTTTTCATGTTTGAGGATATCGTTTGAGATGCCCGTCATTGGTGGCATATATATCTCAACGACTGTTGAAAGTTTCAGGCCATACCCGTACCTGGACAATTGGGACCTGGTTATCCTCATCTTGCAGATATTATGGGTGCTGGTCCTCTTCTATTTAGTGTATGTGGAGGTTAACCTGGTGAGAGCCTTCGGAAGGCAATACGTGCTAGACGCGTGGTCGTACGTTCAGGTCTTGAACATACTGACGTCCTTTTCATCAGCAATCCTGTACGTCATACGGGTTGCCTTCGTCATCGGAGCGATTGAAGACGTCAAGAACAACGTGGGAGAATACGTCTCCTTCGACAAGATGCTACAGATTGATGAAGCATACACATCATCCTTAGCCATCATCTCATTCATCTGCATCATGCAAGTCCTCAAGCCACTCACACTGAACTATTTCTTCGCACTGCTCAAAAATATCATGAAAAGATCCGCTCACACCATACTTTCCGCCTACATTTTCTTGTTCTTTATGTGGATGGCTTTCGGGGCGAGCGCCTATGTCGTTCTTGTCCACACCACTGCCGCAAGTTTCCGGACATTACCGCGCTCGCTCTGGACTCTCGTTCGCCTGACCATAGGAATTATAAAATTCCCAGAGGCAATGGGGGAAGAGACGACCGTCAAACGTGTTTTATTCGTGTCATTCATGGTTGTATGCTACATCGTTCTTTTCAACCTGATTGTGACGATCTACTTGGAGATGTACACAGCAATACGAGAGTTGAAAACCTTGGAGGGGTTCGACTACGAGCTGAATGAACACTTTTGGAAGCGGATCTACATGTTGCGTGATGCCTTTTTGAAGAAAGAAGAATCGTCATGGTCTTGTGAAAGCAATACAAATGGTATCAGTATGCTCGTACGCTCTAGTTGGTGGATATGGGAATTTGATGATTTATCTTGCGAAAGAGATGAGGCGCATTTGGCGCCTTGAGCGTGTGGTATAGCACGGAATGGCGCAGTAGAAATATCAATTTTATTCGTGTAGCTTTTCTGCGCTGGAACTGTACTGCAGTGAAATGAAAAATGACAATTAACTATATTTTCTGCGATTGTGACATTTTACCAAATCATCAATCTAGATGAACATCATTCCCGACATCGTTTCTAATGGTCTGTTAGATATGTTGGATAATACAAAATTATTTGAAAATAGGTGTCCTTACACAATATCTCCATCTCTGACTTGAATTGATGGATAGAATTATCATGAAATTACGATGATTTTACTTCACACCATATACAATATTATATAAGGTGGTAAAATTTATAATAACCCCGGTGTGACAGCGGATATAGTCCCCCTGGAGTCATAGTCCGGTAGCATTGTATTTGATTAATTAAGCAGCATGATATATTGTACCGCTAACCCTAACCAAAACATTTAGCAATGCGGGCTATTGTTACACGGACTATCAGCCCTAGGACTACTATCCCTTGCACACCTGTACAGTTATAGCCCCTGTGTGCAATAGCGTATACTGCCAGCTGCTTTCTTCACTGTAGAGGCTACAATTGCACCGGGGCTATAACTGTACCACGATTTTACCCTTTCAAGGTTGTGAGACGTCAGGATGGGTTGGGTCGGGGCATGAGTGTATTTCCCCGCATAACTACATCACAATTTGTGTCAATCAAGGTGAGGTGTTAGATCATCACAGAAATAACATTGCTGATGCTTTCCCCCTGGGTTTATTGCGTTTATAGCGAAATGATCTCCTGAACTGTTCAACATGACAAATTGTTTCGTTATCACAGGTGCTGCTGACAAGACTGCCTCGGATGAATCTTTGCGGCGGAGGAAAGAACAGCTACATAAAATGGCCAACATGGTATGTAAAGGAGTTTGCATAATTTTCTTCGGCTGCTTCGGCTCTTCGTTTACAAATTATATTTGTTCGTACTAAATAAGCCAGTGCTCAAATATTTGTTAAAATTCATGAATTTTTCAGGCTGGCTATTCCGTCAAATACACAGGCAAAAGTGTCCATGCATGGACCTATGACGTGTATTAATCATCAACGTTGCATTCATAGGCCGATCCAGGGATAGATGATGGAAAATCCCCATCATAGACCGATGGATGGAACCCACGGTCGTATCTACGATGGGTCCATCATTGATCCATGGATGGAATCGATATAATGTTTTTGACGGGCCATCAAAGAAAGTGAACTTTTCATATTTTCCAGAATTTTGAAAATGGTTACCCAAATGAGTTTGTATTCGCTGCATACGTTTTATGGGACTCTACGTCAGTGGGCCAATGATGTAACTGCCATCAGCGGATAGTCCACGGGCGATCAGTATAGAATCTATGATGGGATACCATGGTTAGAGACAATTATCATAGACCCATCCATGAGCCCATCAATGATCCATGCACGTAGACTTTTGCCTGTGCAGAAACTTGTCTTGGAGCAATCTTAGCTATCTTGACTGGCTGCGCACACGTATTTGGCTTAAATTTACGTTGGTATCTAAGCTAACGGCTGGCTCTTGCTCCTTGCCTTGTCCATGCATGTTGTTAAATTCCTTTTTTAGTTTCGCTACGAAACAATAGCAAAAATGAACTTAGAAGTTCAGGTGTTACGCATTAAAGGGGCAACTTGGACGTGGATTTACCTAGCAAGGAGGATAATACACCTGCTTGACACCATGCGTCGCCACTTATAGGATCAAACTAATGCTGATCTCTTATTATGAATTTTGCCACTGTTGCAAGTCAGATTTGGACATGACTCGTGGGTTTCAGCCCATGGTTATACCCTGTTCCCTAGTGAATTGTTTATAACTGTTGAATGGATTCTCCAACCCTTTTTTGGAGAAGTCACGGTACTGCTGGAAGCAATTTTTGTGCAAGAAACCAACATATATTATGCCCAAGTTATCCCTTTAAGTGTCGCATTCGCAGTTGATCAAGACACGGATCTATAAGGAAGGGTGGCGGGTGATTACATGATAAGCTGTCACTACCCCTTCTAATTTCCTGAGCCACTGCAAAATTAGTCAACGCAATAAGTCATGCACGAGCAGACTGGCGTACGAAAAAAAATCGTTGAATCGCCACAGTGTTGACCTCCCAGTAACGTATTTCTCCTCAGATGAACACAACGTTATATGTCGCCTTCACAAAATACGATAAAGAGATAGAAGTCTTGAAAAACGAGGTAAAAAATGTTAGGAGGGTCTCGGATCACACAGGCGAGAAACTGCAAGCGTCTAAGGGTACCATCGGGGAGACGAAACAGACACTTGCAGACATCCAGGAGAGGATCTATGCGGCATTGGCAAAGCAGTCCGAAAGACTCAGCTTCAGGGAGCGCTGGGAGTGGAGGGCTGAAAACAGGTATGAACATAGTCACGAAAATTCCAGCTTCCGATTAGAATCGTCTTCTTTGGTGTGGCCGATATCCTGGTGACCTCTGACGTTACTGAGGATCGGCAAAGGTTCAGGGCTCGTATAAAGGCACGGCGAAAATCATCTGTCTGGTGTGAATTTACATGCAGCTAGTTCTCGATTGCATTCTGACGGATTATGGTATATGGCCCTAAAACTTTCACGACTTTCAAAAGCTCACAATCGAATCCTTTGTTCATCGGATATTCTATGCTAGGACATTTCAAACATCTACACCTGGCTGATATATAGAATAAGTTAGCTAATATTTACCCTTTCAGAGACAATGACCAAGTACACGTGGAAATGGAAAATGAAAAGAAACGCGTTTGAAATGGCCTCAATCACACTCGTCAAGGCTTTGCCTGTTAAAGAGCAGCTGAATATTGTGTCGACAACTTTACTGTTCAAATTATTTGACGACAATTTGAACTAGGTACCATATGCACATTTTAAGGCCCCTTTGAAACCTTTCCCGCGCTATAATGAGATGGTACGTAGTCTCTGCAGGCATCAAGAGTGCCCGCGGGAAAGGAGACGCAATTGCCAGGTGCCATGTGATATTGTATTTACCTTGTTCCACCCTGCTAAGATTGTTTTGCCAAATCTACTCCTCAGTACATAGCACATGTGCTGTAAAGAATGTAAACACTTCAAACTCTAACACAGGCGTTTGTATCGTCCCGTTCAATCGCTTAAAATGACAGCGACAACAAACAAACATGTTCTGCTGATTAAGTTTGGTATTTAATTAGAATAATGTAACACAATCTTAGAAAGCTCATGGATCTATTTATATGCAGGGACGCATCGACCACACCCGTGTCGTTTTGCTGGGCCATGCCAACCTAGACAATGGAAACAACATGGAAGCACTTCCAAAATCGCGACGAAAACAATCTGAAAAGAAAGTTTTTTACCAGAACAATTGCGAGTCTACTTTGCTAGGAGCATGAGGTAGAAAGAACATTATGCTGAGAGTAATATGCAAGCAAATATTTGAGATGCCAGTGGCTAAATACCCAAATATTTAACGAACTTAAGCTCAGTTGAATGACAGATAATGCCTTCCGCAAAATGCATTTCTATGCATCTGGCAAAGAAACGGTCTTCATGAGTTCGGCGTTGGCGGGAGGAGTGACAAAGCGACCGACCACCAGCACCGGAGAATCGACCTTGTCTCGGGCGTCCACGCACTGCATTTAGGGTTTAATGACATATCGACTGCTGAACGTTTTGATCTTGAAAGGCTTGTTTTTATCACATTCTTCCTTTATGTCATATTTCATATTACAGCTTGATCCTCTGAAAGTAAATTCCTCGCACGTCTTGGAGTTTTCCCGCTCACTTTCTCGGCTAATGTGTTCGCATTCAAGTCGTGAACGCGCAAGTTTGATTGTCACCAACTCGCTCAATGTATCTCGTAGTCTGCGTTTAGCGAAAATAATGTTTAAGGCTGCTTGAGCTAGGCCGGGAAGAAAGAAAATAAGAAAAGTTTGAATGATCGCAGAATCGTGATATTGCGTAATGTCCTATTGAATTTGAGGCACATTTACTTTTAGAAGCTGCTGCTGTCGTTTTGTGTTAAAAGAAGTTATTGAATGTATTAACCCCTTGCCCAATACTTGGTCTATTGTCATTAAACAAAGTCCGCTGGCATCTCGACCTAAATTCCTATTGTTTTGCTGTCTTATCAAAGGGTTATCAGGGCAAATCTTGATAACATCGCGATCGACCCTCAGGAAACAGCTCTCATGGAGGTCGATAAGCCGAAACTGACAAGTGCAAATAAACGTACAAGCATAATGGTCTCCTGCGGATGTTCTTACCATTGCTTGCCCGGTACATGCTCTCGATATGACGAGGACTAATCATATAAGAAAACACTCTCAACATTGACATCGATCCTACGAAATACCCGTCATTTCCTGCCGCGTTGCTCCCCAGTGTTATTGGATATGAGTGTCCCGCATACGCAGCATGAGTAGCGATCGTGCCTTCCTTTTTCCCGTTGACAAAAATCCGGAAAATATTTCTCTGTTACTGCTAAAAATATCCAGTGTTGACTTCCGAAATCGATGGTGTAGATAGTGACGTGTTTTGTTACAGGGCTAGCTCTCACTCTTAAATGCGGATTATAAATTACTCCGCAATTTCGATTCCATTTCACTCCTATCTGAGTTTGTCTCAGCCAGACCGAAAAAAAGGAACACTTATGTAAACAATCGAAAATATACGCTGTTTGGTCTGGGCATCGGACACGAAAGAATATCGTAAAGGAGATTTGCGTCAACGGGTCGATGTCTATGGGCGGCATTCCAACCCAGTGTTTTCGTTCGAAAGGTGAAAGGAAAGTGCCAAAACGTGAAGACCTAATGTATTCGGCTCCACGTTTTATACTTGAATGTCAAAGATGATAAAAAAGATTTATACGCATCAGTGCTGATTGATATGAAACAGGAAAATAGAGAGGGTGACACTTTTTTCATGACTTGCCATTTTTGGTCCGGAGGCCCGATACAATTAATAAGCTTTCGGCGGTACCTTTGCCTTCATAATAGGTATGAGAAGGCTGGGAGAAAATGCTTTATCAATATACGTATTTATGATATTACAATTCAATGAAATAAGGTAAATGCGCATACAGTCGTTGAGCAGACGTTAATCCAAACGGCGACAGGGAAAGCCCTTCACCTCGATAGATTTTGTTTTCTTCCAAACATGCCAAACTGCGTCCGTCCTCCTTTCGCAATATCGAACTCTAGTTATTGAAGACGTTATTCTGCCCCTGCTTGAATTGGCCACCATTATTTCCGAATGTGCAGGATGATCTCTCTACGGAGGCTTTACTCGGATCCAGTTGGGATTGAAATCGGAAAAGCGTAATACATGTGATTCTGTCATTTTCGTCATTTTTGCCATTTATGTGTTATCAAGGATAGGAACCACTTCTCCATAATGGATGGTGACTGGGCAGCCGACCCATTGCTAATAATGCCCTTAATAATGCCATTGGTCCTTTAACGTTACAAACTTGGAACAAATGACTAGCCTACTACACTTAATTACACTTACCTGATTCCATTATCAGTGCCGTCAAGTCGGTAAACAAATGCTGAAAAATATCTAAAATGGGCGTCTCCCAGATTAGTGACAAACTGCCCCCCCCCCCGAAATGGGCGGTTTTCATTCGTCGAGCCAAATATCACATGACAAGTACACGTTCAAATACTACCATGTGACGTTTGACGTCACAAATCAGAATGCGCGTGGTGATTGGTTGATTTGAAAATATGGCATGCACGGGGCTATCACTGTCGCATAAACAGTGCTGGCATCGCCGATCCACCCTCCAAACAGCTATTATCAGAATAGCTCCGCTTACGGGCATTACATTGCAAAATACACTACCAAGGTGTGCTTCCGTCTGCGCAGTTGCTCAATTGTGGTCAACTGTATTTAGAGGGTAGGCACAGTGTCAGTGTGTAGTGTAAACTGCTTGTGGGGGTCTGAAATCGTTGGTTTCACTTTGAAATACTTTTCGATGTCAAGATATTGAAACTGCTAAAACGAAAGATGGCTTCTGGAATAAATGTAGTAAAGATCTTCAGTAAACAAATTGTACATTTATTTTTAGTAATTTAATATAAAACACAATGCATGCCTAGGTTGCAGAATTCCGATGAGATTCCAAGAGATTCTCAGGACATATTTTAATTACACGCAAAATGCACAATCTTTACAAGGTTCTTGCAAGAGTATTTATCATGTTGATAGTTAAGATCAAAGCAGAATTATACGCTAATTCACTCACACCTCGTAGTTAAAAAGAATCAAGGCCCGCTCGCACCTTGACCTAAATTACCATCCTTTAACTGCCTTATCAACGGGTTACCATGGAAATTCATGATAACATCGACCCCACAAAACAGCTGTAATGGCGGTCGATAGACCTAGTCCGGCTGCAGTAAAAATGTCTTCTTCGAGAGACTCCATCAGTAAAGTTTGGAATTGTCTGTCACTTGTGCTCGGAGAAATCTAATTAGCAGGTCAACCATCCTCGCATAATTGTATCAAGGCACCCAGTACTAGCTATTTTAGATGTCTCATCCTCCAACTTCGCATTACTTTGTCAAACAATGCCCCTGAATGACCCGTTTCAAATGTAACCCCATAAGACTTCTCAAGGCTTCTGTATTATGTCTTCGGGCTTTTACATCGCTTATTGCACCTTTATAATAAGTTCAGAATTATATTGCAATTAACTTTTTTAATTTAGATTGGCTAAGCTTCTTCTAAGATTTGAGTCAGTTTTTTGAAAAAATTATGGTGACGTCATCATTTGACGGCAAAATAAGGCTCGATATAGTAATTGGACGTCATTGGGTTAATTGATGATATTTCTGACTAGATATAATGACTCGCAGATACCATGTTTCTATGTGAGTGTGTGTAATACATTTAGAGGGTGAAAACTCTAATAAAATAAAAGTGTTATGAGGCTTCAAAGGCATGTTTGCGGCCATTTTGAATCTATGCAACTTAGGCCCTTTCCCCAGCCAAAAAAAACAGAGAATTTTAGATATATTGAAGAGGATGATACCGCAAAAAATGATACCAAAAAAAACCTTTGCGGTTGGACCTTATTTTGATTAGACTATGTGGTACTGTGTTATACTGTGAGAATACTGGAAAATATTGCCACATAATAACAAACGGTTACCAATGTTCCGGATCATTTGATACAGTGCATTGCACCGACTCATGATACTTGAAGTATCCTACCAATATATCTCATTCTATCTCATAACATGCCCTATATTCGGAAATATATTGTGTCATACAAGTCATCATTTCAACCCATTCCGTGCATTGCCATTCGGCAAATGCAATTGAACGTAATGTACACGAATCTGAAATGTACATGCAGACGCATGTGAAACTGATTAACATGATCGGTAATAACTTTAGGGATCTAAACGCGATTTTCACCCTGGGTGCGTATTTACGTGCCACATGCTATTACTCACTGGAAGAATTAAGATGTCTTTTATTCTCATCAACATTGGCGGGGACAATTAAACTGTTAAAAACCCCACAGCAGAAAATAAAGTACATGTATCTAGAAGTACTTAGACCAGTCATGCTGTATCATTAACACGCCTTTTATTTGGCTCATGAGGATAAGATTAGTGGCAAATCAGTGGTAACATTGTCCTAGACTAACGAGCTGATACGGCTGATATTTAGAGTCGCCTAATTTATAGTTGTTACGTTGTCCTTGTCTATTTTATTGGTGACGCCCAACCGCTTGATCAGGTTTTTGCTACAAATGATTGATCAATGAGGCAAAAGCAATAATCATGACTATATATTATAGTATTGTCATAATCCTTACTATAACGATACAGTGCATTTTAAATACGTTGCACAGTTCCGGCTGTTTTTATCCTTCGGCCACGGCTAGATTGGAATATGACAAATGACAGATTAAAATAACAACAAAAAGCCGAGCAAAATGAGGCCGCCAGTAGAAGTCGTCTGTATAGCAATAACTGTCTGGTGGGTTACTTTACCAAATAAAATGTAATTTCTTGCAGTTTTCTGGTTGAACACGCAGAACACGAAAAATCCACCCTATTTCATTTAAGATTGCCGCCAAAACACTAAAAACGTCGGGTGTCCGTCATACGTCAGGGTCACTTAGGATATCAGTCATTGTGATAGGAAATCAGAGCAAAGTAAATTCTGATGTACAGCGTAAATCGAGTGAAGTGGGTTCGTAAGCAAGAGCAGACAACCGATCAGAGAGCTATACTTGTAACGCATTGCTCTCAGAGATCAGAGGACTTGGTCGAAGTATTGCATCAAAGCGATATATTGTAATTACGATTTTGAAATGATTACAATGACTTAAATGCTTGGATGACTACGGGACAGTTAAATATGTTACGAGTTGTTCTTCTATTTTATTGGTTATTCAACGATGAAAGTTGTTAGGACATTATAAAATCGGCTTAATAGCGCCTACACAGAATATAGAAGCAAAGTCTGCACGTTGATCTATAAAATCGGGACAGCAGATCTAGAAAATGCCAGAGTCTTTCAAGACTCGGACAATACGCAGGCGATTTGAATGATAGAACTTTAAATGTATAAATGAAACCGAACCGAGACTTGACAAAATAGCGACATTTTGTTCAAGACACACACGCACACACACCCGGACAATGTTTTTTGTATTCAGGTTGGTATTTCGAACAGACTTAATTAAAGCATCTTCATACAGTTCAGGAAAAATACTGATAATAAATAAAAATATTACAAATTTTAGAAAATCGTATATTTGTGTACCTCCTCTCTTTGCGAGTTGGTTATCACAATATCGATGAGGTTTCAACGACAACATTTTAGGAAAAGTTTTGGAATCTTGTGCATGACGAAACTTTTGGGCAGTCAATGATAATTATGAAATACCTTTTTGTGGACATTCACCGAATAGATGTTTTACATTCAGCGTACTGTGTCATAAATTTCCTCTTAGACGTTGCCGTTTATGTGTAATATCGAGCGGAAGTGGAGCTATTTTCTACAATCACATGCATGAGTGTCGACCTCAACTCATCAAATAAGCGAACAACATTCTTCGATTTATTCTATGCTTTATGTTTCGGGCTTGAGAACTCCAGGAAAAAATCCAATCACAACCTTTTCTTCCTAGAGTCTTTACACTTCAGGCTTGAAATACGTTTGATGAGTGGCATTCTCGTGTTTCTGGTCAATCAAAGAAAATCGAAAGCCCCTACTTGACTTCAAGGATTGACTCAAAATACAGTGCAGGTATCACTGATTGAAAAAGTGACGACTTCAGCTAACTATGCCCTTTAATTGCCTCACTGCAAATTAATACTCAGTTCACAACTAACTGTCATAAAGAAATGACGAAAACGATTCCTTTTTGATAATAACTTCAGAAATTCGATGACAGTTTTCTCAAAATATATTTGAGCGAAATTTCAGAAAATCATGTTTCACCTGAAAATTAGATTGCTGCCTGGCTGCCTTTCACCATCAAGAAGTTCTGAAATCGTGTATTTTTTAAATTTTTGAGTTCCTGTTCAAATGTGTGGAAAGTTATCGGAGAAGTTCCCATTTCCACAAAGATTCATTTTACTAAAACATGTGGATAGACGTTGCAAGGTAAAATAATAAAAAGTATCAATTTGTCTAAAAATGTTGCCTACCTTATCGTACACGCCCATGGTGATTCTAATCTACTTCCGCTCGTGACCTAAGGGCCTAAAAATCTACCGCGTGTCTTTTGAAGTACGTTTCAATCACCAAGTAAGTCCGCAAACAAAACGGCCGAAAATAATCAAACTCCGTCCCTTCGTACTGCCTGCGTTGCAAAGACCTGTTCCTTCTCCCGTTGTTTCGAACGATCTACCAGTTCGGAGGACAAGCAACAATCCACCAGTTTGCTGTCAAATAATATGTTGCTTACACGTGGTTTCTCACACTTCCGGGTTTTTTCACCAGCGTTCAAATATTTATAACCGCCCGGGGAGTGACGCGGCATTGACGACAAAACTTATACCGACGCGCGTGACTAGTGATGCCATCTACAAATACTTGGTGGAAGCATTGCAGCTCCTCGGCAATGTTGGTACCCGATCATCTTATATGGATGAGGCTAGATCAAGAGAGAGTCAATGAGGTGTCATGGCGGCATATGCTAAATTTAGAAAAGAACATGGCTCAGTGTCAGATGGTCATGACCGGCATACATAAGCTGTGCTGTGCATCGTGTGCACAGTACAGTGCCTGGGTATGTTGTGTAAACGGAAATATAGTACCTCGAATCATTATTTACAATTATTTCTGAGAAAAGTGAAAACTTTACCGTTGGGAATTTCCATTTTACGACTCGGCACAGGTTATCACGTTAAAACACCTGGTATGGCAGCAGGGAAAATGAAACGACCATTCATGTCGTATTGCGATATATTCTCCAGTCTCGCAAGATCCATGACCTCTTGCATACTTTACGGTCATCACGGCGACAAATGTGTTCCAGAACCCGTTTTAAAACTCTAACACATGCTTTTGTATCAACCCTTTCAATTGCTTAAAATGACAGCGACAACAAAAAAACATGTTCTGCTGATTAAGTTAGGTGTTTAATTAGAATAATGTAACACAATCTTAGAAAGCTCATGGATCTATTTATATGCAGGTACGTATCGACCACACCCGTGTCGTGTTGCTGCGCAATGCCAATCTAGACAATGGAAACAACATGGAAGCACTCCCAAAATCGCGACTAAAACAAAATCTGAAAAGAAACTTTTTTACCATAACAATTGCGAATTTACTTTGCTGGGAGTAAAAGGTAGAGAGAAAATTATGTTGTGTGTAATATGTAAGCAAATATTTGAGATGGCAGTGGCTAAATACACAAATATTTAACGAACTGAGGCGTTCTTTCAGTTAAGCTCAGTTGACATTACCTTTTGCTGGCTAAGGTCAATAAATCTGGTTAACAAGCTAAAAGACAGATAATGCCTTCCGCAAAATGCATATTCTATGCATCTGGCAAAGAAACGGTCTTCATGAGTTCGGCGTTGGTGGGAGGAGTGACAAAGCGACCGACCACCAGCACCGGACAATCGACCTTGTCTCGGGCCTCTACACACGGCGATTAGGGTATGATGACATATCGACTGCTGAACGTTTTGATCTTGAAAGGCTTGTTATTATCACATTTTTCCTTTACGTCATATTTCATATGACAGCTTGATCCTCTGAAGGTAAATTCCTCGCACGTCTTGGAGTTTCCCCGGTCGCTTTCTCGGCTAATGTGTCCGCATTCAAGTCGTGAACGAGCAAGTTTGATTGTCACTAACTCGGTCAATGTATCTTGTAGTCTGCGTTTGGTGAAAATAATGTTTAAGGCTGCTTGAGGTAGGCCGGGAAGAAAGAAAATAAGAAAAGTTTGAATGATCGCAGAATCGTGATATTGCGTATGTCCTAATGAATTTTGAGGCACATTTGCAATGCACATACCCAAAGTGTCTCCAGGCTTGTGTATGATCTTCACATTTAAGTGTTGGGGTGTGAAAATGTAATGGCGCGAAGATACATACACGGCTCTAAAGCAATCCGGATACTAGGGCGGGGAGGGAGGGGAAAGCCAATCCACTGCAGTGGCTCCAGAGCCTGCCATCGTACACAGGGTTTACATTAACCTGTACACGCCAAACTGTCTTCCTTCTGGGTGTCCATGCGAGACGAAATACAGTTCGCTCAATCACCGCCAGGATACACTTTGGATCTGCACATACCCAAAGTGTCTCCAGGCTTGTGTATGATCTTCACATTTAAGTGTTGGGGTGTGAAAATGTACAGGCGCGCACGCCCGGGCTCTCAACCATCCCGGAGAAACATGCCCTACTTCATAACTCCTTTCCCAATACTTAAACAAAATTAACTAATTAATCCGCCATAATTAATTATTAATTAGGGACTAATTAGTCCGGAATTCGAAAATAAGGTAACGAGAAATTGTAACTTAAATTCTAACATTGCTTTATTATAAGAACTCAACACTGTATTTTAAATTCCACAGAAGATTACACGGTATGGTTTCAGTATGATGATGCATGTAGCGAAAAGGCGAGGCCACACTCTAACCAACACAATCATGCAATAATTACAATACGAAAATGCATAAAAATATACATCGAAATCTGCTCAAGGGAACGCTGCTGGGAAATTATCAACATCGCAAAACTTACTGTAAAGTGTTTTAACCGCTTCTGGCCGACGAGAACTGTCAGCCAGGGCTTCGGACACATTAGCCGCTTTTACCAAAATATCTGACCGACTGTAGTACTCTGCTGATGCCTCTGTGAACCAACCAACATGAGACATTACTTCCGCCGGGCTTGAAGCTGCCCCCGACAGAAGCAAAGTAATGGAGCAGCCGGCTCTTAAGCCGTGAGGGGTCTCACCCTGGTTGATCCCCAATGTATTTAGATAAATCTTTAATCTATCGTAAATTGCACTGTACGAAATAGGCGCATCCAACACTACACCGGCTTCTGAGACTGGACGGAATAAATATCCGACCGTAAGATCCACCCCCCAGGTTTGTGCCTTGGAGATATACTGCTGAACTCCCTTTACCGGGCAAATAAGATGATTTGGACATTCTTTAACAATGAAGGTATTCACTTTGTTTACCGAAAACGATTTCCCATGGGAATGAGAGATTACAAGACCTGATCCATCGGGTAAGCGTTTAACTTCCTGTGTTTTTAAAATTCCCAAATCACTCGCCCTATCCCCGGCAAAGAACTGCATCTTGAGAAAAGCTTGGTCTCTGGACAAAACGAATTGCTCCCTAAGGGATAGATCTGGTCTTTTAATCTGGTTATCGATATATTTTGAAATAGCTTGAAGCTTATCCATGAACAAGGGTTTTGCCTGCTTGGCAACTACGTGCGAGAAACCTTGCTCTCGTTTGACACACTTCAAATACGATTTCACAGGAGGTGAATCAGCCGGATTCCCAACCCCGGAGAAAATATCCCACGTGCTGCCCCTGTCGGTTTCTTCAGAAATAATGGATTTCAGGGACCGGACTAATCCTTCTAACGTACCGAAGGCAAGACGGGTAGGACACCCACAGTGGAATTTACCATGATGCCCGAGGAATATACAGGAAGCATTATGGATCTGTGTCCTACCGGCTTTGTCTTTCCATACTAAAAATCGTGTTAGATCTTTTGGAGAAACCCGTTCCAGGGTTGGCCTCTTAGGCAGTTGTGCCAAAAATTGCAACAGCTCGTTTTTTAGGGATTGCCTTTTCTTCATAAGGGGGGTTGCGGAAGCCGCCTTATCCAACTCCTGGAGCCGCTTGTCAATTGCCCCCATGTCAACGCTGATTTTCTGAAATAATCAAGATTAAAGCGTCATCCACAGAGTATATTCGAAGGATATCGCACATTATGATGTGCAGCTAATTCGAAAAGCCATTAATGGCCATCTCAAACCGACGTTATCTCTGATGAACCCCTGCTTGGAGGGATAATATACTACGCCCTTTTCTCCTTTAACCCCAAGGCAAACCTGTGAAATTATCCTGGGCTTTAATAGTGGCCCCCATATTGGCGCGGGTGACGTCATGGGTAGCACAAGCGTGCAAACTGGGATTTCCTGCTGGATCAAAAACTGAATAAGGGGTAGAATGACAGCGATAGGTGGGAAAACGTAAGGATTTAGCTCCTTAGCTATTTCCTGGGCGAAAACATTTTGACCCGCTGACAGAGGTGAAGGGTGCAGGGTAAAATGTCTCAAAACATCGCCCTGTATTGAACGCATTGCATTTGAGTCACATGCCATGAGGTCTACTCCGTGCGGGCCATAGAGTAACTCCAATTGGAACCATTTTTCACTTGCCAACATAGTGTCCTGAGCTGAAATCGCCCTAGAAGGAGCATCTGCTGGGTTTTCTGCCGAAGAAATGTACTGCAAACGTAAATCAATATTTAATTGCTGAGTAAGATGAAACAATTTTATGAGCATTTCATTTAAGGCGTTGTCCTTGCAACCCTTGTTATTCCACGACGAAACTAGGCTTGTGTTATCGACTTTAACGTCTACCCGGTGGTCTTTTATATTTGTACTCAATGCTAAGAGGGAAGAATAGAGGGCGTCGGCCTCTTTGACATGAATCGGCCTTATATCATCTGCAGCCCAATAATCACCTAAAGTATGACCAACCTGTGGCCCTGATAGAGTGACCGCGCCATAGCGATATCCCGAAGCATCAGTAGCCAGAGCGTAATGTAAATGTTTTTCTGGTCTCCAAGAAAAATGCCCATGCCAATCATCCAAAAAATGCCCAGAATTGTATCTCGTCCCGTAGGGGGCCAGAGATTGGGATGGTTTTACTGTTTTTCGAGGCTTTGGCTATTGCGCTAAACAACTCTCTCGTAAATAGTTTTGCGGCCGGAAAAACCAACATCATAGAAATGCATTTACCCGCGAATCTTTGTAGCGTTTTAAGGCTGACGAAGGGCTGACGAAGAATTTCCTCGCGCAAAACCTTAAACTTCTGTTTCTTATCAGATGGCAGAAGAAACGCCTGCCTGCTAGAATCTACTAGAAACCCTAAGGACTTGAGCACCATCATAGGTTGCAAAACACATTTTGGCAAGGAGAACGTGTAACCTAGTTCTGTAAGGATATATAATACCAAAAAGACCCAAAGCAAAGGAATGCTTGACGCGTCAATATTCTTAGGGACCACGTAGAATCTGTCGTCAATATACTGGATGGTTGGGATCCCCAAATGTCTTAAGAAGGTTGTAGCTGCATAGCCTACAGTTTGATAAACATAAGCCGATGATTTCCATCCGAACGGAAGCGTCGTACAAACTAGGTACCAACCTGCCCATTCCATGCCAAAATACGTTTGCGAAGTTTGCGATAATTTAATATGGTCATACCCCGATTTCTCATCAGTGGCAAACATGAGAGCATCTTTGTGTACCAATCGCGGTACTTCTTTCAATGTATCTAATGTGAAGGGAGAATCCTTAATCCACAGGTTAAGGAATATCTGGTCATTGCATAATCTCGGCTTTGAAGGTTCAACTACCAAGGGCATGACTACTTTAGGGGGCGGACACTCCCCAACTTTACCCCAAACTCTGACTGAACCTGCTTTGATTCTATCATTCAAGGTTTCGGAAATAAAAGCAGCTTGTTTCTGACAATGGACAGAGTTAGGAAAAAAACTAACTGGGGGTTCGTTTGAATTGTATTTCTGACCCTTGAATTCACCCTTAAATGGCCTAAAGAAAGAATGCACATCAACCCCTTTTTCCAACCAAGTGTGAACCATCTCGCTCTCTGGGAAATCGTTCATTATGGAACTCCTAAGTTCAATATTTTGATGCAATTGTCCAGCGACAAAGTGTTCAGGGTCCCTTAAAGGCAAAGTGTCCAAAGGCACCGGAGTTTTTTTGTAGAAGTAATACATCATTTACAACCTGATTGAGTTTGAATTGTTGAGCTGTGAAGTCAGGAGAAGTTTCCCCAATGGTAGTCCAAGACGCCTGTAACCTCTTGACCTTTTCGGCAGCAATTGGATTAAATTTCACCGCATATTCCCATTCTGGAATCTCTGGCTTAAAGTGCCCCAGTGAGATAGTAGGGGGGGGGGGGGGGGGGGGGATTCCTGCAAGAACCAAAATAAAATGTAGAAACATCTCATTACAGGCGTATCAGACTATCAAAGGGAGAACTTCTCCTAACTCACAGCTCGCGCGAACTAGGTCCGCAAGGGGTAAGATCCCTTGAGCTGAGAGAGAGGAAGATGTTCAAAATCAAAATTGCTTTACTTATTAACGGTTTTCTAAACAATACACTTATACCACTTAGCGTACCGGACTATTTTACCTTAGACCTATTTCTTGTTGTCAAATTGGGCCTTTGCCAACTTCATCTTTTCACATTCTTTGTACCAATGCCCAACCTCACCGCAAAAATTACATGGGCCCGGGTTATTTCTAGCATAACCATAACCGCCATAAGCCCTGCCGCGACCTCTACCTCTGCCGTACCCATAACCCCCGCCATATCCCTGACCGTAAGCGGCACCATAGCCACCAAAGCCAAACTGATGCTGGGGAGGTGGGGGAGGCTGCGCGTAAACATGCTGAAGGGGGGAAGAGGATACGGCAGAAGAGGTAACCGGTGGAGACTGTGACCTGGAACGAAGCGGCTTTTTTACCAACTTTTTGGCCTTTTTGCACTTGGCTAAAGCTTTCATTATTACGTCAGACTGGCCTCCACCCAATGCGGAAAGACAAAAAGTGGGGATATCAACAGTATCTTTGAAACGTTCAGCTTGTTTGCCGAGCTCGTAAAAGAGGTGCAAATCTTTGTGATCTTGGTCCTTGGCGCACGCCACTAGTTCGTCTAAAGTGGCTAGGATGAGGGTAACGTTGGGCTTTACTTGTAAGGATAAATTCCTCACCTTCCTCAGGACTGCCTCCACCGGTTCTGCCTTTCGGTTCTTTTCTCTCTTCTCTAGTTCTAGAATTCGTTCCCGTAAACGCGGTGCGGTTTCCTCATCCTGTTCTTGACGGTCGAGGCGAGGGGCTTTGGCTACTGGTGCTTCGTCTTCATGCAATTGTTGTCCAACGGGCTGTCCATACTCGTTCGCAACCACAATGGCCGAATGTAGCAGCAGGCGGAAGTTGCCTACCGAATCTTCTCGACCTGACATTCTGAAAAAATCTACCGCATCTTCACCCGTGAGTTCCTGAAAGGCTACTGCTATGTCGGGGACGTCCAATTGTTCGGTAGGGCGGTTGAGGCGTATACGAGCAAGTGGGTCCGGGAGGTCGTCGTCCTTGAAACGGGCGAGAAGCTTCAAAATGGGCAGCAAATCTCTGCCCACTAATGAGTGCCTTTTCCGCAATAATATGTTATTGGAAGCCATGACAGAAAACTTCTAGGAGCGAAGCAATCTAGCCACGGCCTAGAAGGGAGTGAAACAAGATTGCCACCAGACCTGAATTTAAACTCACGCCCAGAGATTATGAATGGGATTATAAAACCAGTTGAAAGGTGTAAAAGCCAGTTAACAAAGGATCTCCGGCGTGCACAAAAGGGCGTGTCACGTAACACGAATCACGCGGCGAGCATGACGGGAAAGCGCATGTGCGCACCCAACCCTCGATATGTTACATAATGTAAAACCTAATGTTTTGCTGCCCTAGCAGACCTATTTCCATAATGCATTTACCTATGCATTTCCTATACCTCTGTATACATGACCAAACCGAAATGGCCGCCATACCAAATAACCAAACTGCCAAGTTACCTAAAACTTGGAACCTTCACTATAGCTTTATAATAGCCCTTACCGAACTCTAAATTTGGCAAAAGGACGAGCACAAACTTAGAAACGGGATAGATGTATAGAAAATCTAAAATAGCGAGAAATAGGCAAAAAACGGAGATAATTACCTGAGAGCGCACAAAAAAGCCGACCGTAAGGTGAACATGCGAGACGAAATACAGTTCGCTCAATCACCGCCAGGATACACTTTGGATCTACCCAATGCTGCTGTCGAAGTGATTGATTGTATTCAGCCCTTGCCCAATACTTGGACTAGTGTCATTAAACAAATCCCGCTCGCACCTCGACCTAAATTCCTATTGTTCTGCTGTCTTATCAAAGGGTTATCAGGGCAAATTTGATAACATCGCGATCGACCCCCACGAAACAGCTTTCATTGAGATCGATAAGCCTAAACCGGCAAGTGCAAATAAACGTATATAAGCTTAATGATTTCCTGCGGGTGCTCTTACCATTGCTTGCCCGGTACATGCTCTTGATATGACGAGGACTCAGCGTATAAGAAAACACTCTCAACATTGACATCGATCCTACGAAATACCCGCCGTTTCCTGCCGCGTTGCTCCCCAGTGTTATTGGATATGAGTGTCTCTGATACCTAGCATAACTAGCGATTGTGCTTTCCTTTTTCCCGTTGACAAAAATTCGGAAAATATTGCTCTGACGATCCGCTGTAACTGCTAAAAATATCCAATCCTTACTTCCGAAACTGATGGGGTGGATAGTGACGTGTTTTGTCACAGGGCTTGAGCCTCCTCGCGCAACTATGCAATTTCGATTCCATTTCACTCCTATCTGAGTTTGTCTCAGCCAGACCGCAAAAAAGGAACACTTATGTAAACAATCGAAAATATACGCCTTTTGGTCTGGGCATCGTACACGAAAGAATATCGTAAAGGAGATTTGCGTCAACGGGTCTGTGTCTATGGGCGGCATTCCAACCGAGTGCTTGCGTTCGAAAAGTGAAAGGACAGTTCCAAACCGAGAAGACCTAGTGTATTCGGCTCCACGTTTTATACTTGAATGTCAAAGATGATAAAAACGATTAATACGCATCAGTTCTGATTGATATGAAACAGGAAAATAGAGAGGGGGACACTTTTTTCATCATTTGCTATTTTTTGTTCCGGAGGCCCGATATGATTAAGCTTTCGGCGGTACCTTTGCCTTAATCATAGGTATGCGAAGGCTGGGAGAAAATGCTTTATCAATATACGTATTTTAGTTATTACAATTCAATGAAATAAGGTAAATCCGCATGCAGTCGAGCAGATGATAATCCAAACGACGGCAGGGAAAGCCCTTCACCTCGACAGATTTTGTTTTCTTCCAAACATGCCAAACTACGTCCGTCCTCCTTTCGAAATATCGAACTCTAGTTATTTAAGACGTCATTCCGCCCCTGCTTGAATTGGCCACCATTATTTCCAAATGTGCAGAATGATCTCTCTACGGAGGCTTTACTCAGGTCCAGTTGGGATTGAAATCGGAAAAGCGTAATGCATGTGATTCAGTCATTTTCTTCATTTTTCCATTCTTATATATGATAGGAGCCACTTCTCCAAAATCGATGGTGACTGGGCAGCCGATCCATTGCTGATAATGCCCTATATAATGCCATTGGTCCTTTAATGTTACAAATTTAGAACAAATGACTAGCCTACTACACTTAATTACACATACCTGATTCTTTTATCAGTGCCGTCAAGTCGGTAAATAAATGCTGAAAAATATCTAAAATGGGCGTCTCCCCGATGCTTGCATTAGAGACGAACTGCCCCCCCCCCCCGGAATTGGCGGTTTTCATTTGTCAAGCCAAAGGTCACATGACAAGTACACGTTAATAATTCCCAAGTGACGTTTGACGTTACAAATCACAAATCGCGTGGTGATTGGTTGATTTGAAAATATGGCATGCACGAGGCTATCACATATGTATACGTCATTTAATATTTTAGGAGTCCCGTATCACTATTATAGGTCTTAATTGACCCCTTGGCGGTCCTTTTTGGGCACTTGTTTTGTTATTTTAATTCGACTATATGTTTTATTGTTTTCATTTCTGTTGTTATATCCTGTGAATAATATTGTACATGTATTGGATTGGTGCTCAATAAAGCTTTGTAATTGAAATTGAAAAGTGAATCACTGTCGCAAAAACAATGCTGGCATCGCCGATCCACCCTCCAGGCAGCTATTATCAGAATAGCTCCGCTTACGGGTATTCATCATCATCATCGATCGACTGCGCAGCAGGCGGCCACAAGCTTCCTCCAACCAACCCTATCCTGGGCCAATTCCTCAATTTGTTTTGGTTCCAGCGGTCCTATGAGAGATTTGATATACGTCAGATAAGGCATTCGCTGGCGGCCAGGGCGTCTCCTGCCATGCGTCGGTTGGTATAGTGCATACAATCTAGCTGGCTCATTGCTTGGCATCCGTAAAATGTGTCCCAGGAACGTCAATTGGTGGAGGTGCACACAATGTATTAGGGGGGTGCACTTCACCAGTGAGTACACTGTTGTACTTGATACATGGTCGGTCCGCTTGATTTGTAACATGATCATGTAGCATGATGTTGCAAACGTGTTGATGTTGTTTTCCATGTGTTTGGTAATCACCCAGGACTCACATCCGTATAACAGTACGGTGAGGCAGGTGGTAGTGAAGATGCACACTTTTGTACTGATCGATATGGTTTGACTTCTCCAGAGTTTTCTCGAGCTTCCAGAAGGCAGACCAGGCGAGGGCTTTTCTTCTCTTCAGGTCAGCTGCACTTGAGTCCATCATGGAGCCCAGATACTTGAAGTCAGTCACATGCTGTATGGGTTCTCCATATACTTTTAGTGGTGTACTTGTATCGCAGACTTGGCGTGTCATATACTCTGTTTTTGGGACGTTTATCATCAATCCGATGTCTTTGGCACTGTCCGTCGTTCTGTCGATCTGATGCTGTGCGTGTGGTGTAATAGACTCCAAGAGTGCGATATCATCTGCGAAGTCCAGATCATTGAGCCGCCTTGCAGGATATCGCCTAGAAGCGCGGGGATGAGTTACAACTCCACTGTCACCACCTAAGGTGGCCTTTTGCAGCAGGTAGTCTACCAAGATGATGAATAGGAATGGAGCAAGAACATCACCCTGGAGCACTCCGGTCGTGACACCAAAGGTTTCCGAGATGCCACCATTGACTGTTACAGCGCTTTGGGAGTCTGTGTACAGGACCTTTATGGCGTCCACTAACTTCTTCGGGATTTCATAGCTGCGCAGGATGGCAAACATAGCAGTCCTGTTGATGGAGTCAAAGGCCTTCCTAAAGTCAATGAAAGTGACATTCAGTGGGAGTTGTTGGTCCTGGCCCGGGTATTACATTGCAAAATACACTACCAAGGTGCGTTTCCGTCTGCCCAGTTACTTAATTGTGGTAAACTGTATTTAGAGGGTAGGCACAGTGTCAGTGTGTGGTGTAAACTGCGTGTGGGGGTCTGAAATTGTTGGTTTCACTTTGAAATACTTTTCGATGTCAAGATATTGAAACTGCTCAAACGAAAGGTGGCTTCTGGAATAAATGTAGTATAGATCTTCAGTAAACAAATTGTACACTTATTTATAGTTTTGTAATATAAAACACAGTGAATGCCCAGGTTGCAGAATTCCGATGAGATTCGAAGAGATTCTCAGGACCTATTTTAATTACACGCAAAATGCACAATCTTTACAAGGTTCTTGCAAGAGTATTTATCATGTTAATAGTTAAGATCAAAGCAGAATTATACGCTAATTCACCCACACCTCGTAGTTAAAAAGAATCATGGCCAGCCCAGTACGGTCTATTGCCTTTAAACATGGCTCGCTCGCACCTCGACCTAAATTACCATTATTTTACTGTCTTATCATGATCAACGGGTTACCATGGAAATTCTTGATATCATCGACCCCACAAAACAGCTGTAATGGTGGTCGATAGACCTAGTCCGGCTGCAGTAAAAATGCCTTTTTCGAGAGACTCCATCAGTAAAGTTTGGAATTGCCTGTCACTTGTGCTCGGAGAAATCTAATTAGCAGGTCAACCATCCTCACATAATTGTATCAAGGCACCCAGTACTAGCTATTTTAGATGTCTCATCCTTCAACTTTGCATTAGTTTATCAAAAATCCATCTGTATTATGTCTGCGGGCTTCTAAATCACTCATGGCACCTTCATAAGAATTCAGGATTACATTGCAATAAAATTTTTAATTTAGATTGGTTAAGATCTTCTAAGATTTGAGTCAGTTTTTTGAGAAATTTATGGTGACGTCATAATTTAACGTCAATTAAGGCTCGATATAGTCATTGGACGTCACTGGGGTTAATTTATGATATTTCTGACTAGATATTATGACTCGCAGAGGTCATTTTTCTATCTGAGTGTGTGTAATACATTTATAGGGTGAAAAATCAATAATAAAAGTGTTATGAGGCTTCAAAGGCATGTTTGCGGCCATTTTGAATTCATGCAAATTAGGCCCTTTCCCCAGCCAAAAAATCAGAGAATTTTAGGTATGTTGGAAGAGGATAGTTCCACAAAACAAAATGATACAAAGAAAGGTTTGTAGTTCTGGGTTGGACCATATTTTGACTAGACTATGTGGTACTGTGTTATACTGTGAGAATACTGGAAAATATTGCCACATGATAACAAATGTGACCCGTCACAGCAAAACCAGGCGCATGTCGCACAGAAGATGAGCCAAAGTGACACCAGGAGATAATGGAAGAAATTGATGTGCTCATATTTCACAAAAGGCAGACAATAGAGAATTGATCAAACAGTCCGTCTCAAGCTGCCAAGCTCAGAGCGACATGCGCCTGGTTTTGCTGTGACGGGTCACAAATGGTTACCAATGTTCCGGATCATTTGATACACTGCATTGTACTGACTCATGATACTTGAAGTATCCTACCAACATATCTCATTCTATCTCATAACATGCCCTATATTCGGAAATATATTGTGTCATACAAGTCATGATTTCAACTCATTTCGTGCAGTGCGCAAATCGGCAAGTGCAACTAAACGTAGTGTACACGAAACTGAAATGTACATGCAGAAGCATGTGAAACTGATCAAAATGATCGGTAATAACTTTAGGAATCTAAACGCGATTTTCACCCTGGGTGCGTATTTACGTGCCACATGCTATTACTCACTGGAAGAATTAAGATGTCCTTTATTCTCATCAACATTAGCGGGGACAATTAAACTGTTAAAAACCCGACAGCAGAAAATAAAGTACATGTATCTAGAAGTACTTAGACCAGTCATGCTGTATTATTAACACGCCTTTTATTTGGCTCATGAGGATAAGATTAGTGGCAAATCAGTGGTAACTTTGTCCAAGACTAACGAGCTGATACGGCTGATATTTAGAGTGGCCTAATTTATAGTTGTTGCATTGTCCTTGTCTCTTTTATTGGCGACGCCCAACTGCTCGATCAGGTTTTTGAATGATTGATCAAGGAGGCAAGAGCAAAAATTATGACCATATATTATAGTATTGCCATAATCCTCTTGATGCATTAAACTTACTATGACGATAAAGTGCATTTTAAATACGTTGCACAGTTCCGGCTGTTTTTATCCTTCGGCCACGGCTAGATTGGAATATGACAAATAACAGATTGAAATAACAACAAGAAGACTAGCAAAATGAGGCCGGCAGTAGAAGTCGTTTGTATAGCAAGAACTGTCTGGTGGGCTACTTTACCAAATAAAAGGTAATTTCTTGCAGTTTTCTGGTTGAACACGCAGAACACGAAGAATTCACCCAATCTCATTGAAGATGGCCACAAAATACACTAAAAACGTCGGGTGTCCGTCGTACGTCAGGGTCACTTAGGATATCAGTCATTGTGATAGGAAAGCAGAGCAAAGTAAATTTTGATGTACAGCGTAGTTGGAGAGAAGTAGGTTCGTTGTTCTTGGCTAACACAAAGGATATCAGAGACACAGATGCGGCTAGCTTCAGAGTTAAAAGTCGTGAAAGATCAGAATTATTGCTTGCTGTAAACTCGAATTATGGTGATTATTAAATCCGCCAATCAAAACATCACATCTCCTGAATTAGGGCAAAAAGCAGACAACCGATCAGAGAGCTATAATTGTAACGCATTGCTCTCAGAGACGACCTGGTCGAAGTATTGCATCAAGGCGATGTATTGTACTTATTGAATTACTTATTTTTGAAATGATTACAATGACTAAAATGCTTGGAATATCGAGTCTTTGTCAAAACGTGAAACAAGTAATACATTCCTTGAATCGATTGTTATTTTGGTTGGAAACATTTCATATAATGAAGAATATACAGGGTGGATCACTAAAAAGGTAATCCTGAAACAAACAGGTTGGAAAAATTAGATTTATGCATGTCATTTTCTAGACAATGGTGTGCAGTCCGTGGGCGCATGGGTGATACATATGAAGACATAAATTGAAAGGGTTTAGCTCCTACTTTATCATACATGCAACGAAATATCCATGGCATCAATACTTATCACATAAAAGCTGTTTGTTTCAGGTTACCTTTTTATTGATCCACCCTGTATTCTCAATGAGATACAGTGTTTACCATAGAATCATTTGTAAGGGAGATGGAAATTGATGATTTCCCATTAAAATGCATGGCTGGATTTTGATGAGGGGTGGATTTGAAGTCTAAAGGTGAACACTGATTCCAAGGTTGGCGTTCGGCTCTGTGGAAATTGTGCTTTAGAAGTTGGTACATGTAGGAACATTGTTAGGTGATTCAGGAGGAATAAGGATTCGACTAGGCCTGTTGTGATTTGTGCTGGGAACTCTCTTTTCTTTTCTTTTTGGACACCCTGTAGCCTATTTTAAGGTAGGCCTATATTGGTAAGCTGGTTGAAGTTAAGAGTTTTTATGGCAATATGAATTATGTGCTTATTACATCAGTAATGGACTTTCCTATAAAAATTATAAAATTGTGCTTTTGAAAGTTGACTCTCTGGTACATGTAGGCACATTGTTAGGCGATTCAGGAGGAATAAGGATTCAACTAGGCCTGTTGTGATTTGTGCTGGGAACTCCCTGTTATGAAATGTTTTGGGGTATGAGCTAATGTGGGGTGTGTGAGCAGAGGCAGGCACTTTGGAAGTCACCGAGGACCGTGCAGGACCTGTTTTACGGAAAGAGCTCCGACTGATATCCTGGCGTTGGTGCCGCTGTGACTGCAAGACTGCAGTGTACCGTTCCTGGTGTTGGTGCCGTATGAGTCGTCGTTAAACGCGGCTAGACCACTGTCGTGGACGTGGTCAGAAACTGTTCCTGGCGTTGCTTCCGTTGATATCCTTTTCTATATCTTCCTGTCTGAGGGCATACGGGGTCGAAGCGACCCAATTCCTGCACTGTGTCTCGTCGAGGATCGGCCGGCCGAATGTCATCCCGTTTTTCTAATAATTCGTTGTTCATACCCCCACCGGAACTGTCCCTTTGATATCTACTGAACGTTGAACATTGCCGTGAGTAAGATTCCTTTTGCTGAACACTGAACACTTATCTCTATAAGAATTTTTGGACTGTTGCTAAAAATAGTAGTAACGTGCTTCTTTGAACTATTTTTCTTGGGTTTAATATTCGTTACATATGTTTATTTTTGTAAATAATCACTCAGTTTATTTTAACCAGCTTTTGTTTTAAAAATCTTTGCCCGGATGTACCGATAACCTTGATGCACTTTGTCACAGGTTCGGGCACGAAGTTTCGTAGTCGGGAACAAATTAGTGGTGAATTTTCCCACTTCGTATCAGCATCCAAACAAACTGGTTTTCGCTTTTTTTACGTGGTCTATCAACGACCCTATTAGACGTAACTGTAATAGTGTGATCCGTGATTTCAGTTCGGAAACGAACAGAAAGGGTGGATGTTACGGAGTGGCCAATAAAACCTTTCCCTTGCACAAAAGAATTCTATTGTGTATCCATTGTATGAAAATGTTTCTGGGTCACCCTGTAGACTGGGCTGTTCATTAACTACTAACGAGCACAATAATCATAATTTTCACAATTTGACATACGTCAATCATCTTAAAAAACAAACAATTATCACGTCGTCACTCTAGAGAGAAACAACAAATTCTGTCACGTTACAATATTATGCTTTAGTCCCATTTCAACTATTTTTTTGAGCAACAAAACATGTGATGCATATCTTCCCGGTAAAAAGGTAGTGTCAAGCCATAGATAATGAAGTTTGAGCTGAAATTACACAAGCTGATAACGCTACCAAATCCCGCAGCTTTTACCAGCAGATTCATAAATTGTGACGTCGAGTTTGAGTTTGCCATAATAACGTAGAGTAACCAAAGAAAAGCACTTGGCGTCATTAGAACAATGTATGTTGTGGAAACGACCAAGAGATTCAACAAAATCTTCGTATCGGATGTTCCCTTATGCGATGGCATTGCCTGGGACGTTGAACGTTTACGCAAACCTTTGAAAATTCCGACGAGAATGGCGATGTTTGCCACAATAATGACAATGCATGGTATATAGAAATACTAACCCCAATCTACCTGTGACAGAACTAATTGCATTGTGGCGCTACCTATATAGTTACATATTTTCATGCCGTAATCGAAATAAATATTTTGTAAAATCGGCCCATGGAGACTTGTCAGAGCTGATGTGACGAACAGTACTGCGATGACAGTTACACGTTTACGTGAGGTGATGTGGACTCTTTTTAATGGACACCAAACAACTATTACACGCTCTATCGAGTATGCCGCAATTAGCCATGAAGACATGCATCCAGCTATCATGAGGAGGTAAGCAGATAATTTGCATGATAATGTTGAGATTCTCATGATGTCAACTGGCGTGTAGTCAACAATGAATTGCAGTCCCTGCTGGGGCCACACGAATATCATAATTCCCCAATGAATATGCCGAATCCGAGATAGCCAAGCAGCTTAAATTCTGTACGCTGGCATCTCGCCTCTTCCTACAGCGTACGAACACAGTGAGAGAGAGTCCGTTACCGAAAAGTCCGAGAAAAACGATGATAATCGTGACGTAGCTTTGAGCGAATTCTAGTACTTGGTCCAGCAGAGTAAGTGACTTCCTTTGATAAATATCCGTGATGTGGACGCTATTGGTGTTTGAAGACATCCTCATGTTTTTTATCCAATATTTTGGTTCATGTTGTGATATTTCAAAGTGCTGATAAATCATTTACACTTTAAAAACACTTGTCTCCTGAATTTGGCTTCTGTTTTTTTCGCGCTGTATTTCTAGGCTATATTGTGAACAATGAAATATAAGCGTCCTGCCAAAGAACGATGTTTGTCGCTGGAACCTGCAGCAATTATCACAGTGCTGAACAAAAAAGATGCTAGTTCGCGGGTAAAATCCTTGGCCATTGTATCAATAGGAAAACACAAGGGTAGTAGCCTGTGCCTAAAAACACTTGCAGTTGTATACGCATGGGCCAACAGACTAACGCCTACAACCAAATATCAACTAACAACTAAATTATCAACAGTGATGATAACTGTCGACCAGTGGTAGTAGACGTAGCTGTTGACCTGCCTCTTCAATGTGACTCCGTCAGCTGAAGGATGTTCGAACTTGGATGAAATTATTTTTAGAGACGCTAAATAAAACCAAATGACTTTTCAGCGTATGAGACCGAAATAACTGGTTTTGTTCTTTGCTGTTTTGATTGTGATGAACATACATGACATTAATCAAATCCAGTCAATAAAAATGAGGGTGTTTATTGTGGGTATTGGAAAACTATGGATTACAAAACTATGGGTTGGACTAGGAAACTCTGGACTGATAGTCATCGCTCTCCACCTTTGTGCTGCCAACATTATGATTTCCAAGTGGGAATTGGGAGCTCAGAATGTGTGCTAATGTTGGTTGTTGGGGTGTAGTTCCTTGGGCAAGGCACTTGGCAGAAAGTTCACGAAATGTGAGATGTGGGTCGGCATTTGGCTAGACAAGGGACAAGAATGTACTTGCATGTTAAAAGTTATAAAAGAACTGGAGGGGGACAAATTGGCAGCCATATTGGATTTTGGCATTACGAAATCATTTCTCAGGCATACTCGATTGTGCTATTAAGGGGGTCCGTATCTTTGTTCACAGAGTTCTTGTTCCCCTAATTGTATTGGCAGTTCTCTGCATGTATATGTTGCCCCAAGCAAGTCACGGGGTCACTCGGTTACTAGAATGTCTTCAAATGATGCACAACGAACGTGTGGCTAGTTCAATCATGCAGCACCTGCCATTCTGATTGGATCCCCTTTGGAGGGAGATTCTGCAACCTCTTCTGGCTCCATGATAATCCTGTTTCATCATGAGAACCGATTGGTTATTTGGAAATGAGCTGGGACAGGGCACCAGTTTATTAGTTCCAGGCGGTTGTTAGTGGTGATTGCAGTCCATAATTTCCCTGTCCAATGCATAGTTTTGTAATACATGTTTATAGTGCCAGTGTCCACTCAAGTGATCAGTGACAGTTTACATTATACCAAGCAAAGAGATAGGTTTTTAAATGACCCACGAAGACAGGGGTGCTTGTCAGTGTCCGCAAGCTGATTGGCAGTCTGTTCCACAGCTTGGGAGTGACGGAAAAAAGGTCCGGTCTCCAAAGGCCACCAACCTAGCCATTTGTTGGTCGAAAAACAAACCATCTTAAGACTTTAAGTGCGATCGGGTTGCTTAACCTCCAAATGTTCCCTTAAATACAGTGGCGCCGTCCCCATCATGCATTAGTGGCCCAGCAAAAGAATTTAAATTCAGTGCGTTTCTTGAGGCGCAACCTGTGTAAATTGCTTAAGACTGGCGAAATGTGATCCGACCTACCGATACCTGAATTTTGCCTGTGCAACATACGTCAATCGTCTGAACAACAAACAATGATCACGTCGTCGCTCTAGAGAGAAACAACAAATTCAGTCATGTAACAATATTATGCTTTAGTCCCATTTCAACTATTTTTTGGAGCAACAGAACATGTGATGTATATCTTCCCGGTAAAAAAGCAGTGTCAAGCCATAAATAATGAAGTTTAAACTGAAATTACACAGACTGATAACGCTACCAAATCCCGCAGCTCTTACCAGCAGGTTCATAAATTGTGGCGTCGAGTTTGAGTTTGCCATAATAACGTAGAGTAACCAAACAAAACCACTTGGCGTCATTAGTACGATGTATGTTGTGGAAACGACCATGAGATTCAACAAAATCTTCGTATCGGATGTTCCCTTATGCGATGGCATTGCTTTGGACGTTGAACGATTACGCGAGCCTTTGATAATTCCGACGAGAATGGCGATGTTTGCCACAATAATGACGAGGCATGGTATATAGAAATACAAACCCCGATCTACCTGTGACAGAAATAATTGCATTGTGGCGCCACCTATATAGTAACATATTGTCATGCCGTAATCGAAATAAATATTTTTTAAAATCGGCCCGTGGAGACTCGTAATGACTGATGTGACGAACAGTACTGCGATGACAGTTGCACGTTTACTTGATGTGATGTGGACTCTTTTTAATGGACACCAAACAACTATTACACGCTCTATCGAGTATGCCGCAATTAGCCATGAAGACATGCATCCAGCTATCAAGAAGAGGTAAGTAGATAATTTGCAGGAGAACGTGGAGATTCTCATGATGTCAACAGGTGTGTAGTCAACAATGAATTGCAGTCCCTGCTGGGGCCACACGAATATCATAATTCCCCAATGAATATGCCGAATCCGAGATAGCCAAGCAGCTTAAATACTGTACGCTGGCATCTCGCCTCTTCCTACAGCGTACGAACACAGTGAGAGAGAGTCCGTTACCGAAAAGTCCGAGAAAAACGATGACAATCATGACGTAGCTTTGAGCGAATTCTAGTAGTTGGTCCAGCAGAGTAAGTGATTTTCTTTGATAAATGTCCGTGATGTGGACGCTATTAGTGTTTAAAGACATCCTCATGTTTTTATCCAATATTTTGGTTCATGTTCTGATATTTCAAAGTGCTGATAAATCATTTACACTTAAAAAACAGTTGTCTCCTGAATTGGGCTTCTGTTTTTTCGCGCTGTATTTCTAGGCTATATTGTGAACAATGAAATATTAAGCGTCCTGCCAAAGAACGATGTTTGTCGCTGGAACCTGCAGCAATAATCACGGTGCTGAACAAAAAAGATGCTAGTTCGCGGGTAAAATCCTTGGCCATTGTATCAATAAGACCACACAATGGTCGTAGCCTGTGCCTAAAAACACTCGCAGTTGTATACGCTTGGGCCAACAGACTAACGCCTCCAACCAAATATCAACTAACAACTAAATTGCCTGCAGTGATGATAGCTGTCGACCAGTGGTAGTAGACGTAGCTGTTGACCTGCCTCTTCAATGTGACTCCGTCAGCTGAATGATGTTCGAACTTGGATGACATTATTTCTAGAGACGCTAAATAAAACCAAATTACTTTTCAGTGTATGAGACCGAAATAACTGGTTTTGTTCTTTGCTGTTTTGATTGTGATGAACATACATGACATTAATCAAATCCAGTCAATAAAAATGAGGGTGTTTGTAGTGGGTATTGGAAAACTATGGATTACAAAACTATGGGTTGGACTAGGAAACACTAGACTGACAGTCATCGCTCTCCACCGCCTGTGTGCTGCCAACATTATGATTTCCAAGTGGGAATTGGGAGCTCAGAACGTGTGCTAATGTTGGTTGTTGGGGAATGGATCCTTGGGTAAGGCACTTGGCGTGCAGTAGGGTCACCAAGTGTGAGGTGTAGTTCCTTGGGCAAGGCACTTGGCAGAAAGGTCACGAAATGTGAGATGTGGGAACAAGAATGTACATGTATGTAAAAATTATAAAAGAACGGGCAAATTGGCAGTCATATTGGAGTTTGGCATTACGTAATCATTTCTCAGGCATACTGGATTGTGCTATTAAGGGGGTGCGTATCTTTGTCTATAGAGTTATTGTTCCCCTTATTGTAAGGCCAGGGTTCATCATGTATATTTTGCGCCTAGCTAGTTACGTGGTCACTCGGTTACTGGAATGTCTTCAAATGATGCACAACGAACGTGTGGCTAGTTCAATCATGCAGCACCTGCCATTCTGATTGGATCCCATTCTGAGGGAGATTCTGCAACCTTTTCTGGCTCCATGATACTCCTGTTTCATCATTAATGAGAACCGATGGGTTTTTTGGAAATGATCTGGGACAGGGCACCAGTTCATTAGTTCCAGGCGGTGGAGAGTGATGACTGCAGTCCAGAATTTCCCTGTCCAATGCATAGTTTTGTAATACCTGTTTATTGTGCCAGTGTCCACTAAGTGATCAGTGACAGTTTACATTATACCGAGCAAAGAGTTTGGTTTTTAAATGACCCACGAAGACAGGGATGCTTGTCAGTGTCCGCAAGCTGATTGGCAGTCGGTTTCACAGCTTGGGAGCGACGGAAAAAGGTCCTGTATCCAAAAGGACACCAACCTAGCCATTTGAAGGTAAAAAAACAAACCATCAGAAGACCTTAAATGCGATCGGGTTGCTTAACCTCCAAAAGTTCCCCTAAATACAGTGGCGCCGTCCCCATCATGCATTAGTGGCACAGCAAAAAGAATCCAAATTCAGTGCGTTCCTTGAGGCGCAACCTGTGTAAATTCTTTAAGACTGGCGAAATGTGATCCGACCTGCCGACACACGGTGGCGGACAACGCTGAATTTTGCCTGTGCAACATACGTCACTCATCTTAACAACAAACAATGATCACGTCGTCCCTCTAGAGAGAAAGAATAAATTCTGACAGGTTGCAATATTATGCTTTAGTCCCATTTCAACTATTTTTTGGAACAACAGAACATGCGATGTATATCTTCCCGGTAAAAAGGCAGTGTCAAGCCATAGATAATGAAGTTTAAACTGAAATTACACATACCGATAACGTCACCAAATCCCGCAGCTTTTACCAGTAGATTCATACATTGTGGCGTCGATATTGAGTCTGTCTCAATAACGTATAGTAACCAAAGAAAAGCACTTGGTGTCATTAGTACGATGTATGTTGTGGAAACGACCAAGAGATTCCACAAAACCTTCGTATCAGATGTTCCCTTATGCGATGGCATTGCTTGGGACGTTGAACGTTTTCGCGAACCTTTGAAAATTCCGACGAGAATGGCGATGTTTGCCGCAATAATGACGATGCATGGTAAATAGAAATACAAACCCCAATCTACCTGTGACAGAACTAATTGCATTGTGGCGCCACCTATGTAGTGACACATTGTCATGCCGTAATCGAAATAAATATTCAGTAAAATTGCCCGATGGAGACTTGTAATGACTGATGTGACGAACAGTACTGCGATGACAGTTACACGTTTACGTGATGTGATGTGGACTCTTTTTAATGGGCACCAAACAACTATTACACGCTCTATCGAGTATGCCGCAATAAGCCATGAAGACATGCATCCAGCTATCAATAGGAGGTAATAAGATAATTTGCATGAGAACGTGGAGAATCTCATGAGGTCAACTGGCGTGTAGTCAACAATGAATTGCAGTCCCTGCTGGGGCCACACGAATATCATATTCCCCAATAAATATGCCGAATCTGAGATAGCCAAGCAGCTTAAATACTGTACGCTGGCATCTCGCCTCTTCCTACAGCGTACGAACACAGTGAGAGAGAGTCCGTTACCAAAAAGTCCTAGAAAAACGATGATAATCGTGACGTAGCTTTGAGCGAATTCTAGTGCTTGGTCCAGCAGGGTAAGAGATTTTCTTGGATAAATTTCCGTGACGTGGATGCTATCAGTGTTTGAAGACATCCTCAGATTTTTGTTCGTGTTGTGATATTCCAATGTGCTGATAGTTATTGTGAGCAATAGACTATCAAGCGACCTGCCAACAAGCGACCTAGAACCTGCAACAGTTATCACGGTGTTGAACAAAAAAGATGCTTATCAGCTGGTATCCCTTGGTCAGTTGTATCTTGCGTCTAAACTGGAAAAGGAACGGTAAGACCACGCACACAAGGGTGGATAGTAGCCCGTACATAAAAAGACTCGAAGTTGTATACGCACGAGCTTATAGACTAACGCCTCCAACCAAATATCAACTAACAACTAAATTGCCTACAGTGATTTTAGCTGTTGACCAGTTGTATATATACGTAGTAGAAGTAGCTGTTGACCTGCCTCTTCCATATAACTCCGTCAGCTGAAAGATGTTCGAAATTATTTTTAGAGACGCTAAGTAAACTAAATGACTTTTCAGCGTATGGGACCGAAATAACTGGTTTTGTTATTTGCTGTTTTGAACGTGATAAACATACATGACATTAATCAAATCAAATCAGTGAGGGTGTTTGTAGTGCCAGTATCCACTATAGTGAACAGTGACAGTTTATATTATACGTGTACCAAGCAAAGATATAGGTTTTGTAAGTGACCCGCGAAGACAGGGGTGCTGGTCAGTGCCCGCAAGCTGATTGGCAGTCGGTTTCACAGCTTGGGAGCGACGTAAGAAAAGGCTTTGTCTCCAAAGGTAACCATCTGGCCCTTCGTTGGTCGAAAAGCAATCCATTTGAAAATGTTAAAGTGCGGTTGGGATTGCTCAATTAATTAACCTGCAAAAGTTCTCTTTGATACAGTGGCGCCGTCCCCATGATGCACTTGTGGCACAGCGAAAGAATTTTAAATTCAAATCGTTCCTTGACGCGCAACCAGTGTAAACTGTTTAGGACCAGCCAAATATGACACGGGCTGCACAGTTTTGGACGCTCTGAGGCTTTGCAATGGTGTCAGCAGGTAGGTCAACAAGTAGGGAGTTCAGGTAGTCTAGTCTGGAAACAACAAGTGCATGAGTAATGGTTATCGCAGCTTTGGGTGCGAGAAACTTCCGAATCAAGCCTATTCTATGTGGCTGGAAGAAGGTATTTCTACAAATGGAATTGACATGTGCTTCAAAGATAAATGTTGGTCGAAAATTGCCCCAATATTTCTGGCTTAGGGCACTGCACAAATATTGTGCTCGCCAATCTTCACGGCGGGGATGCCGTGTTTGCGTGCAGGACGATGTCTAGAAGAGATGATGACAAACTCAGTCTTATCATCATTGAGCTTAAGAAAGTTGTGTGCCATCCGTTTACGAACATCACTAATGCACGATTCGAGCCTAGCAAGTCCACCATGAAGCTCAGCGGGTTTGAAATAGATGTAGAGCTGGGAATCATCTGCGTAGAAATGGACGTCTAAACCGTGCCACCTGATGAGGTCTCCTAGAGGACCCATATAGATAGTATAACAACGGTCCCAAGACCAAACCCTAGGGGTCACCTGTTCCAAGCCTGTGTGTCTCAGATGATGTACCACCAATCACAACACTGCGATATCTCTCTTCATGATATGATGCCAGCCATTTGAGAAAAGGCAGCGCTTAGGCATGTTAAGGTCTAATAGCACCAGGCCCGCCATCAACTGCCAAGAGGAGGTCATTCATGACCTTGATGAGGGCAGTCTCGGCACTATGGCCTGGCCGATAGCTAGGCGGATTGCATTTTTTTCGAAAAGATTGGCGCAAGACATGTGGGCAAGAAGTTGTTTTGCACCAGTGCGTTCAATGAGTTTGGATAAGAAAGAAAGGTTTAAAACTGGCCGATAGTTTTTTTAGATCTTCTTTGTCTAATGGAGGTTTCTTTAGTAATGGGGATATATTAGTAACTTTCAAACACTCGGGTACCCGCGGTGGTGTAGTGGGCCAGGGGTTGACTAGCAGTCTAGAGGTCCATGGTCCGATCCCCTCGGTCGACGTGTGTGTACCGGCAGGGCGTTTTGCCTAGTGCCAAAACATAACCCTAAACCCCAAACCTTAACTTCAAACTTATGACGGTTTCACCGTTTAATATTCGGTGCAAAGATAACTCCCCCCCCCCCCCACCCCCACCCCCCACAACGATCGCCGTTTTGTTTTTTGTTCTATAAGCCTAGTGTGTACCTTCTTCGTCCTGACCTTCGAGGACCATTCTTTTCATGACATCTTGTATACAAATGACTTAGGCTGTGGCCCCAGCAGGGACTGCAATTCTTTGTTGACTACACGCCAGTTGACATCATGAGAATTTCCACGTTCTCATGCAAATTATCTAATTACCTCTTCCTGATAGCTGGATGCATGTCTTCATGGCTAATTGCGGCCTACTCGTAAGAGCGTCTAATAGTTGTTTGGTGTCTATTAAAAAGAGTCCACATCGCATCACGTAAACGTGTAACTGTCATCGCAGTACTGTTCGTCACATCAGTCATTACAAGTCTCCACCGGCCAATTTTACTGAATATCTATTTCGATTACGGCATGAAAATATGTCACTACATAGGTGGCGCCACAATGCAATTAGTTCTGTCACAGGTGGATTGGGGTTTGTATTTCTATATACCATGCATCGTCATTGTTTTGGAAAACATCGCCATTCTCGTCGGAATTTTCAAGGGTTCGCGTAAACGTTCAACGTCCCAAGCACTGCCATCGCATAAGGGAACATTCGATACGAAGGTTTTGTGGAATCTCTTGGTCGTTTCCACAACATACATCGTACTAATGACACCAAGTGCTTTTCTTTGGTTACTCTACGTTATTTTGGCAAACTCAAACTCGACGCCACAATTTATGAATCTACTGGTAAAAGCTGCGGGATTTGGTGACATTATCGGTATGTGTAATTTCAGTTTAAACTTCATTATCTATGGCTTGACACTGCCTTTTTACCGGCAAGATATACATCGCATGTTCTGTTGCTCCAAGAAATAGTTGAAATGGGACTAAAGCATAATATTGTAACGTGACAGAATTTGCTGTTTCTCTCTAGAGCGACAACGTGATCATTGTTTGTTGTTAAGATGATCGACGTATGTTGCACAGGCAAAATTCGGTGTTGTCGGCCACCATGTGTCGGCAGGTCAGATCACATTTCGCCAGTGTCAAACAGTTCACACAGGTTGCGCATCAAGGAACGCACTGAATTTGAATCTCTTTGCTCGGTATAATATAAAGTGTCACTGATCACTTTAGTGGATACTGGCACTATAAACAGGTATTGGAAAACTTTGCATTGGACAGGAAAAGTCTGGACTGCAGTCATCACTCTCCGCCGCCTGGAACTAATGAACTGGTGCCCTGTCCAAGCTCATTTCCCAATACCCCATCGGTTCTCAATATTATTGAAACAGGAGTATCATGGAGCCAGAAAAGGTTGCAGAATCTCCCTCCAAAGGGGATCCAATCAGAATGGCAGGTGCTGCATGATTGAACTAGCCATACGTTCGATGTGCATCATTTGAAGACATTCTAGTAACCGAGTGACCACGTAACTAGCTAGGCGCAACATATACATGCAGAACACTACCCTTACAATTAGGGGAACAAGAACTCTGTGAACAAAGATACGGACCCCCTTAATAGCACAATCGAGTATGCCTGAGAAATGATTTCGTAATGCCAAAATCTAATATAGCTGCCAATTTGCCCCCCCCCCCCCCCCCCAGTTCTTTTATAACTTTTAACATGCAAGTACATTCTTGTCCCTTGTCCAGCCAAAGACCGACCAACATCGCACATTTCGTTAACTTTTCTGCCAAGTGCCTTGCCCAAGGAACTACACCTCACACTTGGTGACCCTTCTGCATGCCAAGTGCCTTACCCAAGGACCCACTCCCCAGCTACCAACATAAGCACACGCTCTGAGCTCCCAATTCCCACTTGGAAATAATAATGTTGGCAGCACACAGGCGGTGGAGAGCGATGACTGTCAGTCCAGTGTTTCCTAGTCCAACCCATAGTTTTGTAATCCATAGTTTTCCAATACCCACAATAAACACCCTCATTTTTATTGACTTAATTTGATTAATGTCATGTATGTTCATCACAATCAAAACAGCAAAGAATAAAACCAGTTATTTCGGTCTCATACACTGAAAAGTCATTTGGTTTTATTTAGCGTCTCTGAAAATAATTTCATCCAAGTTCGAACATCGTTCAGCTGACAGAGTCACATTAAAGAGTTAATTCAACAGCTTCGTCTACTACTACTGGTCAACAGCTAACATCACTGTAGGCAATTTAGTTGTTAGTTGATATTTGGTTGGAGGCGTTAGTCTGTTGGCCCAAGCGGAAACAACTACGAGTCTTTTTAGGCACAGGCTACTACCCTTGTGTGGTCTTACTGATACAATGGCCAAGGATTTTACCCGCGAACTAACATCTTTTTTGTTCCGTTCCGTGATTGCTGCAGGTTCCAGCGACAAATATCGTTCTTTGGCAGTACGCTTAATATTTCATTGTTCACAATATAGCCTAGAAATGCAGCGCGAAAAAACAGAAGCCCAATTCAGTAGACAACTGGTTTTTAAGTGTAAATGATTTATCAGCACTTTGAAATATCACAACATGAACCAAATATTGGATAAAAAACATGAGGATGTCTTCAAACACCAATAGCGTCCACATCACGGACGTCACTTACTCTGGTGGACCAACTACTAGAATTCGCTCAAAGCTACGTCACGATTATCATCGTTTTTCTAGGACTTTTCGGTAACGGACTCTCTCTCACTGTGTTCGTACGCTGTAGGAAGAGGCGAGATGCCAGCGTACAGTATTTAAGCTGCTTGGCTATCTCGGATTCGGCATATTTATTGGGGAATATGATCTTAGTGTGGCCCCAGCAAGGACTGCAATTCATTGTTAACTACACGCCAGTTGCCATCATGAGAATCTCCACGTTCTCCTGCAAATTGTCTAATTACCTCCTCTTGATAGCTGGATGCATGTCTTCATGGCTTATTGCGGCCTACTCGATAGAGCGTGTAATAGTTGTTTGGTGTCCATTAAAAAGAGTCCACATCACATCACGTAAACGTGTAACTGTCATCGCAGTACTGTTCGTCACATCAGTCATTACAAGTCTCCATCGGCCAATATTAATTTCACTAAATATTAATTTCGATTACGGCATGAAAATATGTAACTATATAGGTGGCGCCACAATGCAATTGGTTCTGACACAGGTGGATTGGGGTTTGTATTTCTATATACCATGCCTCGTCATTATTGTGGCAAACATCGCCATTCTCGTCGGAATTTTCAAAGGTTCGCGAAAACGTTCAACGTCCTAAGCAATGCCATCGCAAAAGGGAACATCCGATACCAAGGTTTTGTTGAATCTCTTGGTCGTTTCCACAACATACATCGTTCTAATGACACCAAGTGCTTTTCTTTGGTTACTCTACGTTATTTTGGCAAATTCAAACTCGACGCCACAATTTATGAATCTACTGGTAAAAGCTGCGGGATTTGGTAGCGTTATCAGTCTGTGTAATTTCAGTTTAAACTTCATTATTTATGGCTTGACACTACCTTTTTACCGGGAAGATATACATCACATGTTCTGTTGCTCCAAAAAATAGTTGAAATGGGACTAAAGCATAATATTGTTACGTGACTGTATTTGTTGTTTCTTTCTAGAGTGACGACGTGATCATAGTTTATTGTTCAGTTTACACAGGTTGCGCGTCAAGGAACGCAGTACTGAATTTAAGCTGCTTGGCTATCTCGGATTTGGCATATTTTTTGAGGAATATGATCTCAGTTTGGCCCCAGCATGTACTGAAATTCATTGTTGACCATACGCCAGTTGACATCATGCGAATCTCCACGTTATCATCACATCACGTAAACGTTTAACTGTCATCGCAGTACTGTTCGTCACATCAGTCATTACAAGTCACCACCGGGCAATTTTACTGATTATTTATTTCGATTACGGCATGACAATATGTCACTATATAGGTGGCGCCACAATGCAATTAGTTCTAACAGAGGTAGATTGGGGTTTGTATTTCTATTTACCATGCACGTCATTATTGCGGCAAACATCGCCATTCTCGTCGGAATTTTCAAGGGTTCGCGTAAACGTTCAACGTCCCAAGCAATGCCATCGCATAAGGGAACATCCGATACGAAGGTTTTGTGGAATCTCTTGGTCGTTTCCACAACATACATCGTACTAATGACACCAAGTGCTTTTCTTTGGTTACTCTACGTTATTAAGACAAACTCAATATCGACGCCACACTTATGAATATACTGGTAAAAGCTGCGGGATTTGTTAGCGTTATCAGTCTGTGTAATTTCAGTTTAAACTTCATATTCTATTGCTTGACACTGCCTTTTTACCGGCAAGATATACATCACATGTTCTGTTGCTCCAAAAAATAGTTGAAATAGGACTAAAGCAAAATATTGTAACGTGACTGAATTTGTTGCTTCTCTCTAGAGTGACAACGTGATAATTGTTTGTTTTTTAAGATGATTCACGTGTGTCAAATTGTGAAAATTATGATTATTGTGCTCGTGAGAAAGTAATGAACAGCCCAGTCTACAGGGTGGCCCAGAAAACTTTCCCTCGCACAATGCATACACAATAGAATTATATTGTGCAAGGAAAAGGTTTTCTGGGCCACTCTGTAACATCCACCCTTTCTGTTCGCCTCCGCACTGAAATCAAGGGTCATAACATTGCAGTTACATCTATTAGGGTTATTGATAGACCACGTAAAAAAGAGCGAAAACCAGTTTGTTTGGAAGCCGATACGAAGTGGAAAAATTCACCACTAATTTGTTCCCGACTACGAAACTTTGTGGCCGAACCGAACACCAACCTTGGAATCACTGTTCACCTTTTAGACTTCAAATCCACCCCTCATCAAAATCCAGCCATGCATTTTGATGGGAAATTATCAATTTTCATGTCCCTTATAAATGATTCTTTGGTAAACACTGTATCTAATTGAAAATACAGGGTGGATCAATAAAAAGGTACCCTGAAACAAACAGCTTATGTGATAACTATTAATGATATGGATATTTCTTTGCATGTATAATCAAGTAGGAGCTAGACCCTTTCCATTGATGTCTTCATATGTATCAACCATGCGCCCACGGATTGAACACTATTGTCTAGAAATTGACATGCATAAATCTAATTGTTCCAACACGTTTGTTTCAGGATTACCTTTTTAGTGATCCACCCTGTATATTTTTTATTATATGAACTGTTTCCAACCAAAGTAACAATCGATTCAAGCAAGGCATTGATCTGTTTCACGTTTTGACGAAGACTCGATATTCCAAGCATTTAAGACATTGTAATCATTTCAAAATCGTAATTACAATATATCGCTTTGATGCAATACTTCGACCAAGTCCTCTGATCTCTGAGAGCAATGCGTTACAAGTATAGCTCTCTGATCGGTTGTCTGCTCTTGCTAACGAACCCACTTCACTCAATTTACGCTGTACATCAGAATTTACTTTGCTCTGATTTCCTATCACAATGACTGATATCCTAAGTGACCCTGACGTACGACGGACACCCGACGTTTTTAGTGTTTTTTTCTGGCCATCTTCAATGAAATAGGGTGAATTCTTCGTGTTCTGCGTGTTCAACCAGAAAACTGCAAGAAATTACCTTTTATTTGGTAAAGTAGCCCACCAGACAGTTCTTGCTATACAAACGACTTTTACTGCCGGCCTCATTTTGCTAGTCTTCTTGTTGTTATTTCAATCTGTTATTTGTCATATTCCAATCTAGCCGTGGCCGAAGGATAAAAACAGCCGGAACTGTGCAACGTATTTAAAATGCACTTTATCGTCATAGTAAGTTTAATGCATCAAGAGGATTTTGGCAATACTATAATATATGGTCATAATTTTTGCTCTTGCCTCCTTGATCAATCATTCAAAAACCTGATCGAGCAGTTGGGCGTCACCAATAAAAGAGACAAGGACAATGCAACAACTAATATATAAAGAGCAATCTCTAGTGAACTCACACAACTGTTTGACATGGGGGAGCCCCCAAACCCCCGTCCTTCTGACATATATAGCCAGTACATTGGGGGATGAGTCCCCCAAACCCCCTCCCCGTTCTCTGAAAGTGACAGGTTTTAGTCAGTACATTGGGGGGAAGGCCCCCCCCCAACCCCCCCCCCCCCCCCCCATTGGACTCTAAAAATAGAATTCCTTGGAGACGCTGAACAATAAGGCCCCATAAAGAATTAGTCCCCGCCCCGGTAGCTGTCTCATATCTGCTGAAAGAAGCAGCTCTTTGTGGTGAAATAATAATTGAATGCATGTCATGACACCCAGGAGCTTTTTCTCATTTCTGAAACAGTTGCATTGTTGGAATGAATTGCCAAATCAGTCCGTCAAATCTCTATCCAAATGGAACTTTAAGACCACTCTATAATTGTGCAGTAGTGTTAAAACTGACTTTTTTGAAGTAAAGTACGTAAATCGAGAAGAAGAGGACGTTTGCTTTGGTCTGCAATAAAATGTCACATCTGTCTCCGCCGACGTCGTCCTGTACATATGTCCTAGCAGACGATTTTTAAAATCATGATGTCCCACACCCGCACTTCAGTGGCGCCGGTGTGAATAAATCTACTTGCGTGAATGGTCAATGGCTCATGACGTCATGAAATAATTGCGTCACGAGGAAGGAAACAATGGGAATCATGGTAACTGTGGTTGCGGTGCGTCGTGAAAGCAGGATCGGCAAGCGCGGCCCGTATGGAATGCAACAAACTGTACCGGAACCGGAACTGTCATGGGTCTGCACAAATTTTTTCAGATTCGATGGACATGATGGATATATGAATTTTGTTTACACTTTATATTCATACGTAACCATTACACTCACTACGTTGTGTGAGTTAATATGTAAAGAGCAATCTCTAGTGAACTCACACAACTGTCCTTCTGACATATATAGCCAGTACATTGGGGGATGAGTCCCCCAAACCCCCTCCCCCGTTCTCTGAAAAAACCAAAAACTTGCATAAATGAGTAGAAATACTCACACACAAGTTTTATTCATGAACTAAAGTAAACTAAAGTAATAGTAAATCGAGAAGAAGAGGACGTTTACTTCGTCTGCAATGAAATGTCACAACTGTCTCCGCCGACGTTGTTGTCCTGTATGTTCTAGCAGACGATTTTTAGATACACTTCAAGACAGTGGCGCCGGTGTGAATTAATCTACTTGCGTGATTGGTCAATGGCTCATGACGTCATGAAATAATTGCGTCAACAACGGGAATCATGGTAACTGTGGTTGCGGTGCGTCGTGAAAGCAGGATCGGCAAGCGCGGCCCGTATGGAATGCAACAAACTGTACCGAAACCGGAACTGTCATGGGTCTGCACAATTTTTTTCAGATTCGATGGACATGATGGATATATGAATTTTGTTTACACTTTATATACATACGTAACCATTACACTCACTACGTTGTGTGAGTTATAAATTAGGCCACTCTAAATATCAGCCGTATCAGCTCGTTAGTCTTGGACAATGTTACCACTGATTTGCCACTAATCTTATCCTCATGAGTCAAATAAAAGTATAACACAGTACCACATAGTCTAAACAAAATGTGGTCTAACCCAGAACTACAAACCTTTCTTTGTATCATTTTGTTTGTGGGATTATCCTCTTCCAACATACCTAAAATTCTCTGATTTTTTGGCTCGGGAAAGGGCCTAATTTGCATGAATTCAAAATGGCCGCAAACATGCCTTTGAAGCCTCATAACACTTTTATTATTGATTTTTCACCCTATAAATGTATTACACAAACTCAGATAGAAAAATGACCTCTGCGAGTCATAATATCAAGTCTGAAATATCATAAATTAACCCCAATGACGTCCAATGACTATATCGAGCCTTAATTGACGTTAAATTATGACGTCACCAAAATTTTTTCAAAAAACTGAATCAAATCTTAGAAGATCTTAACCAATCTAAATTAAAAAATTAATTGCAATGTAATCCTGAATTCTTATAAAGGGTGCCATGAGTGATGTAGAAGCCCGCAGACATAATACAGAAACGGGTCATTCAGGTGCATTTTTTGATAAACTAATGCAAAGTTGGAGGATGAGACATCTAAAATAGCTAGTACTGGGTGCCTTGATACAATTATGTGAGAATGGTTGACCTGCTAATTAGATTTCTCCGAGCACAAGCGACAGGCAATTCCAAACTTTACTGATGGAGTCTCTCGAAGAAGGCATTTTTACTGCAGCTGGACGAGGTCTATCGACTGCCATTACAGCTGTTTTGTGGGGTCGATGTTATCAAGAATTTCCATGGTAACCCGTTGATAAGACAGTAAAATAATGGTAATTTAGGTCGAGGTGCGAGCGGGCATTGTTTAAAGGCAATAGACCGTACTGGGCTGGCCTTGATTCTTTTTAACTACGAGGTGTGGGTGAATTAGCGTATAATTCTGTTTTGATCTTAACTATTAACATGATAAATACTCTTGCAAGAACCTTGTAAAGATTGTGCATTTTGCGTGTAATTAAAATAGGTCCTGATAATGTTTTTTTCGAATCTCATCGGAATTCTGCTGCCTGGGCATGCACTGTGTTTTAAATAACTATAAATAAATGTACAATTTGTTTACTGAAGATCTATACTACATTTATTCCAGTAGCCACCTTTCGTTTTAGCAGTTTCAATATCTTGACATCGAAAAGTATTTCAAAGTGAAACCAACAATTTCAGACCCCCACACGCAGTTTACACCACACACTGACACTGTGCCTACCCTCTAAATAGAGTTGACCACAATTGAGTAACTGCGCAGACGGAAGCACACCTTGGTAGTGTATTTTGCAATGTAATACCCGTAAGCGGAGCTATTCTGATAATAGCTGCCTGGAGGGTGGATCGGCGATGCCAGCACTGTTTTTTCGACAGTGATTCAATTTTCAATTTCAATTTAAAGCTTTATTGAGCACCAATCCCATACATGTACAATACTATTCAGAGGATATAACAACAGAAATGAAAACAATAAAACATATAGTCGAATTAAAATAAAAACAAGGTGCCCAAACGGGACCGCCAAGGGGTCAATTAAGATCCATAATAGTGATACGGGACTCCTGAAATATTAAATGACGTATACATATGTGATAGCCTCGTGCCTGCCATATTTTCAAATCAACCAATCACCACGCGATTTGTGATTTGTAACGTCAAACGTCACATGGGAATATATTAACGTGTACTTGTCATGTGACTTTTGGCTTGACAAATGAAAACCGCCAATGCCGGGGGGGGGGGGCAGTTTGTCTCTAATGCAAGCATCGGGGAGACGCCCATTTTAGATATTTTTCAGCATTTATTTACCGACTTGACGGCACTGATAAAAAAATCAGGTATGTGTAATTAAGTGTAGTAGGCTTGTTCTAAATTTGTAACGTTAAAGGACCAATGGCATTATTAAGAGCATTATCAGCAATGGGTCGGCTGCCCAGTCACCATCCATTTTGGAGAAGTGGCTCCTATCCTTGGTAACACATAAATGGAAAAATGAAGAAAATGATTGAATCACATGTATTACGCTTTTCCGATTTCAATCCCAACTGGACCCGAGTAAAGCCTCCGTAGAGAGATCATCCTGCACATTTGGAAATAATGGTGGCCAATTCAAGCAGGGGCGGAATGACGTCTTAAATAACTAGAGTTCGATATTTCGAAAGGAGGACGGACGTAGTTTGGCCTGTTTGGAAGAAAACAAAATCTGTCGAGGTGAAGGGCTTTCCCTGCCGCCGTTTGGATTATCATCTGCTCGACTGTATGCGCATTTACCTTATTTCATTGAATTGTAATACCATAAATACGTATATTGATAAAGCATTTTCTCCCAGCCTTCGCATACCTATGATTAAGGCAAAGGTACTGCCGAAAGCTTAATTATATCGGGCTTCCGGACGAAAAAATAGCAAATCATGAAAAAAGTGTCACCCTCTCTATTTTCCTGTTTCATATCAATCAGCACTGATGCGTATTAATCTTTTTATCATCTTTGACATTCAAGTATAAAACGTGGAGCCGACTACATTAGGTCTTCACGGTTTGGCACTGTCCTCTCACTTTTCGAACGCAAACACTGGGTTGGAATGCCGCCCATACACATCGACCCGTTGACGCAAATCTCCTTTACGATATTCTTTAGTGTACGATGCCCAGACCAAACGGCGTATATTTTCGATTGTTTACATAAGTGTTCCTTTTTTGCGGTCTGGCTGAGAGAAACTCAGATAGGAGTGAAATGGAATCGAAATTGCATAGTTGCGCGAGGAGGAAATAGCCCTGTGACAAAACACGTCACTATCCACCCCATCAGTTTCGGAAGTAAAGATTGGATATTTTTAGCAGTTACAGCGGATTGTCAGAGAAATATTTTCCGGATTTTTGTCAACGGGAAAAAGGAAGGCACGATCGCTACTCATGCTGCGTATGTGGGACATCCATTTCCAATAACACTGGGGAGCAACGCGGCAGGAAACGACATGTATTTCGTAGGATCGCTGTCAATGTTGAGAGTGTTTTCTTATACGCTGAGTCCTCGTCATATCGAGAGCATGTACCGGGCAAGCAATGGTAAGAGCATCCGCAGGACACCATTCAGCTCATACGTTAATTTGCATTTGCCGGTTTAGGCTTATCGATCTCAATGAAAGCTGTTTCGTGGGGGTCGATCGCGATGTTATCAATATTTGCCCTGATAACCCTTTGCTTAGACAGCAGAACAATAAGAATTTAGTTCGAGGTGCGAGCGGACTTTGTTTAGTGACAATATACCAAGTATTGGGCAAGGCCTGAATCCATCCAATAACTTCTTATCACTCAAAACGACAGCAGCAGCTTCTGAAAAAAAATGTGCCTCAAATTCAATATGACATTACGCAATATCACGTTTCTGCGATCATTCAAACTTTTCTTATTTTCTTTCTTCTCGGCCTATAGCTCAAGCAGCATTAAACATTATTTTCGCTAAACGCAGACTACGAGATACATTGACCGAGTTGGTGACAATCAAACTTGCTCGTTCACGACTTGAATGCGGACACATTAGCCGAGAAAGCGAGTGGGGAAACTCCAAGACGTGCGAGGAATTTACCTTCAGAGGATCAAGCTGTCATATGAAATATGACATAAAGGAAGAATGTGATAATAACAAGCCTTTCAAGATCAAAACGTTCAGCAGTCGATATGTCATTATACCCTAATCGCCGTGTGTAGAGGCCCGAGACATGATCGATTCTCCGGTGCTGGTGGTCGGTCGCTTTGTCACTCCTCCCGCCAACGCCGAACTCATGAAGACCGTTTCTTTGCCAGATGCATAGAATATGCATTTTGGGGAAGGCATTATCTGTCTTTTAGCTTGTTAAGCAGATTTATTGAACTTAGCCAGCAAAAGGTAACGTCAACTGAGTTTAGCTGAAAGAAAGCTTTAGTTCGTTAAATATTTGTGTATTTAGCCACTGGCATCTCAAATATTTGCTTACATATTACTCTCAACATGATGTTCTTTCTACCTTATACTCCCAGCAAAGTAGACTCGCAATTGTTCTGGTAAAAAAGTTTCTTTTCAGATTTTGTTTTAGTCGCGAATTTGGGAGTGCTTCCATGTTGTTTTCATTGTCTAGGTTGGCATGGCGCAGCCACACGACACGGGTGTGGTCGATACGTCCCTGCATATAAATACTTCCATGAGCTTTCTAAGATTGTGTTACATTATTCCAATTAAACACCAAACTTAATCAGCAGAACATGTTTGTTTTTTGTCGCTGTTATTTTAAGCGATTGAACGGGTCGATACAAAAGCCTGTGTAAGAGTTTTAAAACACATTCCTCACCGCAATGACCGTAAAGTATGCAAGAGGTTATGGATCTTGCGAGACTGGAGTGTATATCGATTCGAAGTACTATATTTCCGTTTACACAACACACCCAGGCACTGTACTGTGAACACGATGCACAGCACAGCTTATGTACGCCGGTCATGACCATCTGACACTGAGCCATGTTCTTTTCTAAATTTAGCATATGCCGCCATGACACCTCATTGATTCACTCTTGATCTAGCCTCACCCATATAAGATGATCGGGTATCAACATTGCCGAGGAGCTGCAATGCTTCCGCCAAGTATTTGTAGATGGCATCACTAGTCGCGCGCGTCGGTATAAGTTTTGTCGTCAATGCCGCGTCACTCCCCGGGCGGTTATAAATATTTCAACGCTGGTGTAAAAAACCGGAAGTGTGAGAAACCACGTGTAAGCAACATATTATTTGACAGCAAACTGGTGGATTGTTGCTTGTCCTCCGAACTGGTAGATCGTTCGAAACAACGGGAGAAGGAAAAGGTCTTTGCAACGCAGGCAGTACGAAGGGACGGAGTTTGATTATTTTCGGCCGTTTTGTTTGCGGACTTAATCGGTGATTGAGACGTACTTCAAAAGACACGCGGTATATTTTTAGGCCCTTAGGTCACGAGCGGAAGTAGATTAGAATTACCATGGGCGCGTACAATAAGGTAGGCAACATTTTTAGACAAATTGATACTTTTTGTTCTTTTTACCTTGCAACGTCTATCCACATGTTTTAGCAAAATGAATCTTTGTGGAAATGGGAAGTTCTCCGCTAACTTTCCACACATTTTGAACAGGAACTTGACAATTTAAAAATTACATGATTTCAGAACTTCTCGATGGAGAAAGGCAGCCAGACAGCAATCTTATTTTCAGGTGAAACATCATTTTCGGAAATTTCTCTCAAATATATTTTGAGAAAACTGTCATCGAATTTCTGAAGTTATTATCAAAAAGGAATCGTTTTTGTCATTTCTTTATGACAGTTAGTTGTGGACTGTGTATTAATTTGCAGTGAGGCAATTAAAGGGCATAGTTAGCTGAAGTCGTCACTTTTTCAATCAGTGATACCTGCACTACATTTTGAGTCAATCCTTTAAAATAATGAAGTGGGGGCTTTCGATTTTCTTTGATTGACCAGTTACACGAAAAAGCCAATCATCAAACGTATTTCAAGCCTGAAGTATAAAGGCTCAACAAGAAGAGATTGTGGTTGGATTTTTTCCTGGAGTTCTCAAGCCCGAAACATAAAGCATAGAATAAAGCGAAGAATGTTGTTCGATTATCTGATGAGTTGAGGTCGACACTCATGCATGTGATTGTAGAAAGTAGCTCCACTTCCGCTCGATATTACACATAAACGGCAACGTCTATGAGGAAATTTATGATACAGTACGCTGAATGTAAAACATATATTCGGTGAATGTCCACAAAAAGGTATTTCATAATTAGTGTTGACTGCCCGAAAGTTTCGTCTTGCACGAGATCCCAAAACTTTTCATAAAATGTTGTCGTTGAAACCTCATCGATAAGGTGATAACTAACTCGCAAAGAGAGGTACACAAATATACGATTTTCTAAAATTTGTAATAATTTTATTTATAATCAATATTTTTCCTGAACTGTATGAAGATGTTTTAAGTCTGTTCAAAATACCATTCTAAAATACCTTGGTACCGTAAAGTCAACTTTTAAATGGAAAATACATAAGCCTCGTTCTGAGAGCGGAGTGTTTTGGACACGCAACCAAGATGCTCTACCAAAGTTCCCTCGGGTTGCACTAAAATGTGGAACCATGCACACGTCACGTCAATGGAATTTCAGCTCACTTCAGAAGTTTGAGGCTCTCAAAACACTGCTTCAAACACAAATCAGTCAAGGAAGCATCAACCACCCTAAGTTTTTTAATGAGCACTACACATATTTCCCGAGAAAAACGCTCCAAATAGCCCATTTGCGCGGATTTTAGCATCACTTGAGCGAGCCGATGCGGACTTCCTATGCGCGCTGTACAAAATGTACATGTCTCATTTTCTGTAACGTTGCCGTAACATAATGTAAACAATGGCGCTACCGGCGCTCCGGCCGGGCCAGCGATGGATGGAATTTGCCGAATTCGCACATATTCAAGTTATTTTCGTGGCCTATCTTTTTAAGTTTGAGGTATTTTAGAATAGAAATTGAACCCTCGGCTTCGGACCTTGGTTGAGTTACCAAGACACTCGAGGGTGGAGCTAAAATACAGTCCAAACCCGAGCCGACAGGCGAGGGTTTGGACGAAATTTTAGCTCCACCCGAGAGTGTCTTGGTAACTCAACCAAGGTCCTCCGCCTCGGGTTCAATTCCTTAAACCTGAATACAAAAAACATTTTCCGGGTGTGTGTGTGTGTCTCGAACAAAATGTCGCTATTTTGTCAAGTCTCGGTTTGGTTTCATTTATACATTTAAAGTTCTGTCATTCAAATCTCCTGCGTATTGTCCGAGTCTTGAAAGAATCTGGCATTTTCTAGATCTGCTGTCCCGTTTTGATATAGATCGATCATGCAGACTTTGCTTCGATATTCGGCAATTGATTCGTACAGCACTAAATTATCAAGATTTAGTTGTATAATCAGTTGTGTGATCGTCCAGTCACAAAATGAAAAAGGTACAATATTTTGCTGCGATGCCTTTGGAAACTAGGTAGTTCGCCTACAAATTTATTGTTCTAACAAATGTCTCTTTTTAATTTAATTGACTGAAAAATAGTTTATAACTATTTAGTTTGACCAGTGTGTTGTCATATCGCGCACTGTCCATCGTTTGATCTAACCCGCCCATTGTTTGAGAGCTGATGCCCCATTGTAATGCTCGACTATCGATTCAGGGTTTAGTTAGGCTCACAGAACAATAGTCCCAATCTTGGATGGACCTGATTCGTTCGAATTTGGTTCTGAGGGGCCTGTACACGTAAAGTTACACAACACAAAAAAGAGCGAAAACCAATTTGTTCGGATGCTGATACGAAGTGGAAAAATTTACCACTAATTTTTTCCCGACTACGAAACTTTCTGCTCGAACCGAAAACCAAGCATAGAATCAGTGTTCACCTTTTAGATTTCAATCCCACCCCTCAGCAAAATCCAGCCCAGCATTTTAATGGGAAATCATCAATTTCCATCTCCCTTATAAATGATTCTATGGTGCACACTAGCTGTATCTAACTGTGAAAATAATCTTCATCACATGAACTGTTTCGAACCAAAGTAACAATCGATACAAGGAAGGTATTGAACTGTTTCACGTTTTGACAAAGACTCGATATTCATTGTAATAATTTCAAAATGCAAATAAATACAATACATCGCTTTGATGCAATTCTTTAACCAGGTCCTCTCTGATAGCAATGGGCTACAATTATAGCTCTCTGGTCGGTTGTCTGCTCTTGTCCTAATTCAGGAGATGTGATGTTTTGATTGGCGGATTTAATGGTCACCATAATTCGAAATTACTGCACGTAATAATTCTGATCTTTCGCGACGTTTAACTCAGAATTGTGTCGGCTCCAACTAGCAGCACCAGTGTCTGTGATATCGTTGTATTAGCCATGAAGAACGAACCTGCTTTTCTCCAGAGACTCTGTCGGAATTCGGTCCTTTTATGCTTTCGTTTTGGTCCAGTTGCATTACTTTTCCCCGCTTTCCTATCACGATGATTCATGTCCTGAGGGCCCTCGACGTACAGTCCTTCCAGAAAGTTTTTAATACAACAGAGACAGAATAAGATAATTGAATGCGGTTTTCAGCAGAGAATGGTATATCTAGTTGGTTATGTATCTGTTGTATTTGGGCCCAGCTTATCCTGTCAGACAAGTGATTTTTGGACCTTTTTTGAAATGTTTGTTCGTAATGAAGGGATGGAATTAGGTGCATCCAAATACAACAGATATATAAACCAACTATTATACCATGCTCTGCTAAAAACTGCATTCAAATATCTTATTTTATCTCTGTGATATTAAAAAAAAACCCTGTTGACATTTACTTTCTCGAAAGACTGTACACCCGGCATTTTTAGAGTTTTGGCGGCCATCTTAAATGAAATAGGGTGGACTCTACGTTTTCATAGCCATAATATCCGTTGCTGTGTATATATTTTCAGAGACTGTGACATTTTAATGATGTTTTCTTAATTAATTATTATCGTGTTCAACCAGAAAACTGCAAGGAATTACCTTTTATTTGGTGAAGTAGCCCACCAGACATTTCTTGCTATACGAACAAGTTTTACTGGTGGGCAGAGACATGTATTCATCCACAGGCGGAAGTGTGGCACTGACACATGGTCCGTACTCAACTGTGAAGCTGTGGTAAATACATGACTGTGATGGGTGCAAGTGGATTTATTCTTCAATCTTTGGTGGATTCTTAATCTACAGAGCCAGGCCATAACGGGGATATACTTTTTGATAATTAATTTAAGGAAAAATTGTCTCACTGGCCAGTTTAGAGCTTGTATTCTAATAGGCCCATATCAGTCCGCGAGTGACGATTTGATGGTAATGCTGTACACAAATCACTTTTTCTCAGGCAATCGGTATTGGAATGTTTTGAATTTTTACTATCATTTTGATAAAAGCCTCTTCAAAACACATACAAAATTTATTGGGAATTAAAAAACCCTTGGTGTACTTTTTTCACCAACCTATATTCATTAAAATGTACACAGAATGTACACGCTGGCTAATAGAGGTCTCTGGCCTGGTGGCCTCATTTTGCTAACCCTCTCGTTGTTATTTTAATATGTGATTTGTTATATTCCAATCTAGCCGTGGCGGTTCCGAGGCAACTTTGTGGCAAATGGATGAAAAGAGCCGGAACTGTGCAACGTATTTCGAATGCACTTTATCGTTTATAGTAAATTTAATGCATCAAGAGGATTATGACAATGCCTCATTGATCATTATATGTAGCCAAAACCTGGTCGAGCGGTTTGGCGTCAGCAATAAAAGAGACCAAAAAAAAGACAATGTCACAACCATAAATTGGGCGACTCTAGATTTCAACCACATCAGCTCTTTGGTCAAGTACAATGTCACCATTGATTTGCCACCAATTTAATCTAAATTAGCCAATCAAAAGGCGTGTTAATGATACAGCATGCGTGGTCTAAGTACTGCTAGATACTACATGTACTTTATTTTCTGCTGTGGAGTTTTTAATAACCCATCCGACCCTGCCAATGTTGGTGAGAGTAGAAGACGGCGTAAGTTTTCCAGTGAGTTCATGTGGCACGTTAATTTATACCTACCCAGGGTAAATCGTGATTAGATTCTTAAAGACTGTTATCACCGATCAAGTTCATCAGTTTCAAATACGTCTGCATGACCATTTCAGATTTGTGTAAATTACGTTTTAGTTGCACTTGCCGATTTCCATGAAGTTGTTCCGTGGGGGTGGATGTTGACAAGATTGGCCATGGTAATCCTTTCATGAGACAGTAAAATAATGGTAATTAGATCAAGGTGCGAGCGGGCTTTGTTTAAAGACAATAGACTGTGCATTGGGCTGCCTTAATTTTTTAATTGCAAAGTGTGGCATGGGCGACATAACCTGGTAAAATTCTGGTTTGATCTTAACTATAAATACTCTTGCAAGATCCTTGTAAAGATTGTACATTTTGCGTGTAATTGAAATAGGCCCTAAGAATCTCCCTGAATCTTATCGGCATTCCGCATCCTGGGCATGCACAATGTCTATATTGCATAACTCTCAATAAATGTACATGTACAACTCCTTAACTAATTATATGTTTTACATTTTTTTCATAAACTACCCTTTGTGTTTGCAGATTCACCATCTTCACTAACGTTTGTTTCTGTTAGATTTCGCAAAGTATTTCAAGGTGAAACTAATGTCAGACCCCTTCACAGTTTACACCACACACTGACGATGTGTCTGCCTACAAATGCAGTTGAAAATCCAGCGGTAACCGCAATAACTTCGCGAACGGAAGCACCACTTGGTAGTGTGTTCTGCAATGTTATGCCCGATATGGCACGCCAAAGCGGAATTATTTCAACCCTGAAAAAATATTAGCAACTACAAATTTCTTGGCAACAGAGAAGAAATACTATTTAAACTTTCAAAAATATACCCGACAATCTTTTAAAAAAGATAATTTTTTTTAGACTCATGTCAACATTTTTAAAAAACAAGCCAACAATTTTTTTTTCGTGATACTTCGAAAAATTCGTTTACATTTTTTTCTTCTCTTGAAAATATTTTCCACCCAATTTACAATTTTACTGCAACATTTATTTTCGTTCAAGATTTTTTTCTTTGCAACATTTTTTTCGTTCAACATTTTTTCCGTTCAACAACGAGCGCCACCAATGAACTGCTAATAGAACTCGCGCGCAGGGACGAGGTTAAGCTGGGAAGATCTCCGCAGTTCTCTCAGCAAATCTTCGAAATCGCAAGCATTCGCTAGCAAATTTAAATTGTTTGTCATGATTGTAGGGGTTTAACTTATGTAATTTAATGACGGTAAAAATCTGACACTGACACATTCATGACGAGTGACAACCACGTGCGTAAGATATTCGTGTAAAGAAACATGCCAGAAGTACCCCGTAGCTAAACCTCGTCTCGAGGGGATATAGTTCAATTAGTTGTTCACGGGTGGCGCTCGTTGTTGGACGAAAAAATTGTTGACGAAAAAAAATGTTGCAAGAAAAAAATCTTGAACGAAAATAAATGTTGCCGTAAAATTTTGTCAACATTTAAAAAAAAATGTTGGCTTGTTTTCTCAAAATGTTGGATCTTTTTTTTAAATAATGCTTATATTTTGTACAGGGTTGAAATAATTCCGCTAATGTTGGCTTGTTTTCTGAAAATGTTGGATCGTTTTTAAAATGTTGCTAATATTTTGTACAGGGTTGAAATAATTCCGCTTTGGCGTGCCATAGCCCGAACGTGGAGCTATTTTGATTATAGCTGTTTGGAGGGTGGATCGGCGATGCAAGCGCTATTTTTTTTATATATAGTTATAGCCTCGTGCATGTCATATTTTCAAATCAACCAATCAACACGCGCATTGTGATTTGTGACGTCAAGTGTCCATGGGAATATATTAACCTACATGTCATGTACCGCCCATTGGGGGGGGGGGGGGGCAGTTACGGGAGACGACCATTTTTATATTTTTCAGCATTTATTTACCGACTTGACGGCACTGATAAAAGAATCAGGTATGTGTAATTAAGTGTAGTAGGCTAGTCATTTGTTCCAAGTTTGTAACGTTAAAGGACAAAGTGCATTATTATGTGTCGGCTGCCCAGTCACCACCCATTTCGACGAGCAGATCCTGTCATTTGATAACACATAAAATTGAAAAACGCAAAAAAACTGATCGAATCACATAAGATCAGCTTTTCCGATTTCAATCCAAACCGGACCCGAGCAAGGCCTCCGTAGAGAGATCATTTTTGTGCGTGTCGATGCATGGCAACGTCGCGGAAAAAATGGCTGATTAGAGAGGTTAAGATTTTGATCCGAGAACGAGAACGAGGTGGTTTTGTTTCTCTGGCTGACGTCATCAAGTCAAACTGATTGTTTTGTATTATTGTGTTTAGGCATACCACGCATTACACACTGTTTCGTTTCATTTCTGACAGCAGGCAATACGGTATCTATCGTCAAAATACCACTTCGTTTTCGTTCTCGTCCTCGGATTGAAAATCTTAACCACTCTAATACAAACCGCGAGATGGGAAATCGCGAAATCGCGAGATGAGTAATCATTAATTTCTGCCCAAAGATAAATTTTCTACTTCACTGGACCACGACGTTCACAATTTCCGATGCTGCCGTGAACTTCTCCTCAAAATAGCAGTGTTTCCGAAGACAATACAGAGGCTACATGCTCTATGTCGAAGCACACGACTGACTTTCAGTGAATTTAGCGATAATTTCCGATAGGGGCTCTAGCAGCTAAACGCCATATCCCCATTACTCCTAATGATTCTGATGAGGGGCCTGGGCACCCCGACTCTTCTACCCTAAGAAGTTTTCACTTTGTGAATGTTGAAGAGGTCACATTGTATATTTCCCTTGTATTGCACTCCGCGAGGGGGCATGGCATGCAGTACGAGCTGGTGCAAGAGTTTGAGACATACGGTGTTGGGTACGACTCAGTGTGGTTATTTTTATTTTATCGCATGCACATTGGCCGAAAGCCTCTTGTAAAGCCACACTCGGGGGGGGGGGGGGGATTTCCAATGTTTCGTCAATCTATGTGTTTAACTTTTTCTGATGATACTAGTAATGCCAAATCATACCCGAACAAATTATAACAGAGATCTCTGATCCTCAATTAAAGGATTGCCCTGGTTGCCATTTGATACGACTGTACAACAAAAGGAATGTGGTCCTAGAAAAGAAGTGAGAGCAAGCTTGATTTAAAGACAGTAGACCGCGTATTACACCTGGCCAGATTTCCTAAAGGCAAATTATTTTTTAAAATTTAATAAGGGTTTTCCCCTAGCCTCGTTTTTATTGTGCTGCAGTAATCTTGACATAGCGCAATAATGCTAGAGTCCACTCGTGTGTTGGCGATAGTTTGGAGTATGCCTATGTCAAATCAAATCCCCGCAACAAATCTGTAGTGACATCGACAATCCTGGTATTTTCTGTATTCATTTCCAGCGACCCGAGTTAGAAACCCGCGGTGGTCAACTTTTTTCCTTATTTTTTCCGTCATTCTTATCATTTTTAGTGAATGTATATACTGTAGTTTCATGAAAATAACACCACTTCGGGATATTCAAGGCCCGGCCTCTTCTCTCGAGTCTATTCACCAGAGTTAACCAATGAGTGACTTCGCTGGCCCTTGTGATGGCTCAGCCGAGCTGTCACGGTTACGCTAAACCACTTATTACCGCATCCCTTGTTCAGACGAACTATGATCAATTTCAAAGCGCCCGTGCGGGTTCCTGGAAAACTCGGTTAAATAAGTACGCGGCCGAATAAGTACTCAACATGTGACAAGTTGCGTAAGACTACTAGTTGTTGATGTCTGAGCGAAAACGAGGCTAGCGGATCGGAGGCGGCATCGGGTTTGGAGGAGCAGGACGTGTTTTCTCATCTCTCCTGAATAGTACAGTTTTCGTCAAGAAGCCGGTGAATCTTTCAACTCTACAAGCAGCGAGTTTAGTTAGCACGACTAGATGAGAGCCGAGTGATCCAGTTTCCGAACTTCCGACCAAGTTTTTAGAAGAAGTGGTGCCCCTCCCAACGGACCCAAGCCAAGTTCTGTCTCTCTCCAAACCCAAGAAAACGATGAGCGTCTGAATGAAGGAGAGTGTAGTCCGGACCATAGACATGCCCCGGTAACGTGAATCTTCATTCTTCTATATCTGCCACTCCTAGTTGCCAATGGTTCTGGGATGTTTGGTGGAATAAATACGCTTCATTATAAACAGATCAATAAGCCTGCCGGCAGCGCGGTTCTGTAAATTCGTTTGTCTAAAAACCACACCCAACCGAGTATTATTTCGTTGGGTGTGGCCACAAAAATATATATATATTCAGGAGTAAGTCTCCTTAGTAAAAGAACACTAGAATAAGCCAAAAATAGTTTCTTCATTCAGTTAAATATGCTCATAGTTAAGAGCTTTTTAATTGTATTGTACGTCCTGTTAGTCGTCAAGTGCTCAAATAGTTAAGAGCCTTCATAAATATATGAACATTAGTATAGTCCATTGGACTTTAAATTTAAACTAATATAATAGCCCTTGTCTGCAACAAAGGTTGTAAACGAGAGACCTCCGAATCGACGGTGAGGAAAAATAACCGTCGAAATATCGATGCCAAGCTGTTCGTGAAGATGACACAACCAGCCCAGCTGTTCGTGAATTCAACCTGCCCAGCAGTTCGCGAAGGGGTCCAGACTTCAGCAGCAGCCAGATCAAGAAACAAAAAGTCGAGTTGCACCAGGTAACAGTTTTTACCATTTATAATTGCTTGGTGCCAACATTTTGGTCTCTCCGACCGGATTTGATATAACCATAGTTAAGTTTGAAATAATTGAAGTTACAGATGTCTCAGCAAGTTAGAAAATCGGGACGCACTAGAAGACCACCCGCCCATTTGGCAGACTATGAATTGAACGCTGGCACAGAAGATAAAGGGCGCACACAGAGGTCCTTAGACGTAAGTAGGCTGGCTGTAGAGAGCGATGCCTTTGTAAGTGGACCCCCGTTAGGAACCGCACACTCACGTGTACCTAATGCTTTAATGCGCTAAGACACTGCATTCACGACAGATCACCGTGTGATGAGGAGATGATTGAACTTTAGATTTTGACCCCTAAACTAGGACTAAGGGATATGAAAGGGGCACAAACGTGTGAGTAAGAATCCGCTATCTGTGATTTGGACTATCAGTTTCGATCAGATATTCAGACCAATTGTTCTTTTATGCAGATCAGGCCAACGAACCCTACTCGATGATGCCAGAAGCTAAAAGCAGATGTTTATGTTGGACTCGATATTAAAGACCCCACTTTAACACACCTTTTTATCGTCTTCCGTGTGTTCATCCCTGAGTTTGAAGGCTAAGCCACCCACACTGATACGTTTAGAAGACGATGAGCAAGCTGACGAAACCAAGAAGTCTACAGTTTTGATGTAAAAGTACCGTGAGTTAGTCCGATTTCTGAAGATTTCGACATTGCAGAGTCCCCGATTCCTGGAACCGAGGTTGTTGCTGTATTGATATTACGTACAACACACTGCCGCGTCATTGAATTTTGTGACCTGGAGACGAGGTTGCCTGCCAGCCACACCTGCAGAGCTACGCCGCTATAACAGTGAGGCTCCAAAAGGGGATTCCCGTCCAAGATGAGTGGAAAAGAGAATCGAAATACAAGCGCGGGAAATGATGATGGCGCTGAAGATGAGTTCCATTTAGGTGACGAACCAAATCAAGATGAGTTTGAAGAGGACGATCAACATCCTAGTGAAGATAGAAGACAGTTAAGGAGTGGTTTCTCAGCCCAGATGAAAGGAGCTGAGTTGAAGCAGCTCAGTCGTAGCAGATCCGCTTTGACCGGCCGAATTACTGCTAAGAAGAATTGTTTATCAAGACTAATGGAAGGTACCGATACCGATAAGGTGAAAACAATATTGCGGCAAATGAAAGAGCTGATGGACAAGTTTCTTGGCTGTCATAATGAGTATCAAGCACGACTTCCTGTGAAAGAGAGAGAACGGGACCAGGCCTACTGCGACACCAGATTGGACGATTATAAACAGTTTGAAGCCGAAGTCGCGGGTTGGTTGGATACAATGGTAGTCATGGAAACAGAGGGATTGACTCAACCTGAAACTTCGAGAGGAGTATTTGGCCGAATTGACGTCCGTGCGTCGCCGTTTACACCAGCAAATCAGTCAACGAGAATGTCGGATCCGTTACCACCAGATCTTACAATGATTTCAAATGTAACACAAGCTACCGAACGAGCACTTTCAGCAATTGCTGACACGCAAAGGGATCTGACGAAACAAATGAGGATTCCTAGAGCCGAACCAGAGATATTTGGTGGAGATGAGACCAAGTTCCGTGAGTTCTTCATTGACTTCCAAGAGTACGTAGCTAAATGGACCGACACGGACAGAGAGAGGCTAACACAGTTACGAGCATACACGTCAGGAACACCGCATGAATTAGTGCGTGGCTGTGTCCATCTGAGACCTGAAGAAGGGTACGCAGAGGCTCTTAGACTACTAGAAACAAAATACGGAGCACCGTACGACACCAGCAGAGCATATATCAGGAAAATATCAGCCTGGCCGAAGTTGAGTATGAAGGCTGCAGAAGATATGGATCGATTTGCGATTTTACTACGGGATAGCCTAAATGCATTGACTGGACTTGGGCGACTGACTGAACTGGAACATCCGTCCATGATGGCCCAGATTGTGGATAAACTACCTGACTGCTTAAGATATAAGTGGATTAGGCAGGATACAGAAATTTTTACGAAAACTGGTAATCCGGCTAATTACCAGAACTTGGTTAAGTTTATTGAAGCACAGGCCAAGGTAGTTATGAACCCCATGTATGGCACCAGACAAAGGACCGAAGAGGGACCAAAACCATCTCAAGGAGAAAGAAAACAAGACAAGTCACGATCAAATCCGGGAAAGCAAGCACCGTCCAAAGCTGCTTTCAGAGTAACATCCAGCAGTGAAAGGTCCAATGACAAGCCAGGAGAAAGAGAAGATCATTGCAGTTACTGTAAGGAATTGCATAAAATCCAAGATTGTATGAAGCTTAAGAAGTTGCCAAGACCTGAGAGAGGTGAATTTCTGAAGAAGACGGGGCGTTGTTTTAAGTGCTTGGAGCGGGGCCATATTGCTAAAGACCATGGCAATCAGTCAACCAGCCAGACAGTTGTGAAACCTGAGACCCCCAGTTCTGTAAACAAATCAGAAGCTGTAAAGTCAAGAGAAGCCGTGAAAACTGTGAAAACAGAAGAAGTAACTTCAAGAAGAATTGGAACCACTGGGAGAATTGCAATGGCAGTCTTACCAGTCAAGCTGAGAAGTTTACATAATGGAGTAGAAGTTACTACGAATGTATTCTTAGACAATGGAGCCGGAGCGAGTTTCATCACTGATGGATTGGCGACCAAGATGGGACTTACAGGCCAGTCTGTGAAAGTTGACCTATCCACGATGCTCCAGAGCTGTGCTAGTGTTGATTCAAGAAAAATCCAGAGACTTGAAGTCAAAGGCCTTTCCAAGGGAGATGAGTGGATCAAATTGAATGAACTCTTCACACACAGTACGATTCCCATCAAGCCTTGGGAGATTCCCACAGAGAATGATGTTAGGAAATACCCAGAGTTAAAGAAAGTTGATCTGAAAGTTATCGATCACCCAGTTGAGATACTCTTCGGAGCTAATCAACCAGAAATCACACGGCCAGTAGAGATCATTCCCACAAAAGAAGATGGACCCTACGCTATGCGGACCAAGATCGGCTGGACGCTACTCGGACCTGTTCAGAGGGGCCGGATGAATATTGCTTCAAAGCCTCTCCACAGACTTACCGTTGAAGAACTGAACAACAACATGAATGCTCACTTCAGCAGAGAATTTGATGACGGACCACAGGGCGAAGAGATTCGTATGTCCAGAGAGGAAGAACGCTTCATGACTAAGCTGCGAGGAACCACCGCCTACACTGGAGAACGATATCAGGTTCGCTTACCGCTGAAGGATCAACTTCCAGCAGTTCCAGAGAGCAGACCAATGGCTGAACGTAGATTATCTGCAGTGTTGAAACGAATGAAAAGAGACAAGAACTATGCGACTGCTTATCAGAGCCAGATGAATGACCTTAAGAAAAAGAGATACATCGAACGTGTTCCAGAGAATGAACTTGATGTAAAAATCAGATGGTATCTACCACATCATGGTGTAATCAGCGAGAGAAAGCAGTCCAAGTTGCGAATCGTGTTTGATGGTTCAGCTGAAATTGATGGAATTTCAATCAACAACCTGTTGATGAAAGGGCCAGACCTGACAAACAGGCTAGACGGAGTACTACTAAGGTTTAGAGAGTACCCAGTTGCCGTTAGCAGTGACATTCAAGCCATGTTCCACCAGATACAAGTACCGCCAGAAGATCGAAATTGGTACCGATTTTTATGGGTCGATGACCAAGGCCAGATTGAAGATTGGAGGTGGACAGTACATCCTTTCGGATCGAAACCTTCACCAGCCATAGCATGCCATGCGTTGAACCACGGGTTGGAAGAACAGGCTGATGACAGAACAAGAGAGAGTTGTATCGCTGCTAAACAGACATTTTACGTTGATGATCATCTCGACAGCTTCATAGACACTGAAAGGGCAGTAAAACACGTTAAATGTGTTGACGAGACATGCCAACGCTCAGGATTCCTGTTGAGAAAATATGCCAGTAATCATCCAGAGATCATCAACTGTATACCGCAGGATCGCCATGTTGAAATTGGGAGTGAAATTAGCCTAACAGAAGATTGTAAAGAGATGCCAACACTTGGTATGAACTGGAAGCCTGAGAGTGACAAGTTGACTTACCGAGCTCCAGATCTTAAGGAAGTTAAAACCAGACGCGAGCTTTTGTCAAACATGACGAAGCTGTTTGATCCGTTGGGGTTGGTGTCACCATGGATACTCAACTGTAGATTGATTGTACAGAACCTGTCAAGGCTGAAGCTAAATTGGGATGACCCTGTACCAGAAGATGAACTTCGAAAGTGGATCAACTGGAGAGATGGAACTCATGCAGTCACGGAGATAGAGTTTGAGAGATGTGTGACCACTTATACACCTGGACCACACGATGAACATCAGCTACACGTGTTCGGCGATGCATCCGAAAGAGCACATGGTGTAGCAGCTTACATTAGCACCCAGAGTGAGGATGAGATTGACTCCAAGCTGATCTACGCTAGATCCAGAGTAAATCCGCAAAAAGGAGAAACCATGCCAAGAGCGGAGTTGGTTGCAGCTACGCTGGGAGCAAAGACTACTGCAAAGTTGAAGAAAGAACTACGACTACCGCTGCAGAAAAGTGTTAATTGGACAGATAGCACGATTGTCCTTGAATACCTCCGAAATGAGACCATTCAAACCTCAGTCTTTGTCAGAAACCGAGTTGGGACAATTTTGACTCTCACCAGAGTCGAGGATTGGAGGCATGTACAAGGCAGAGAAAACCCAGCTGATATTGCATCAAGGGGCGGGACAGCCCGGGATCTAAGATCAAGCCTATGGCAACATGGGCCAGAGTTCCTGCGACTGCCTGAGGAGATTTCAGTAAATCGCATAGAGGGACAATCAGCAGCAGACAAAGGAGCAGATCACACCATTTCAGTACTGAATAGACTATCCGATTGGGAAAGGATCCTAAACCTTGTCCAGTGTATGCTGAAGCCTTTCAACCCTGAGGATGAGGTTTCAACAGCTGATGCTAGAATTCATGCCAAGGTTGCAGTCCTGAGAACCATTCAACGAATGTACTACAGTGCGGAGTTACAGAGTCTGCGTGAGAAATTGACAACTCCAAGATGCAGCAAAATTCGTAAGTTATGCCCAGAGATCGACAAAGATGGCTTACTTCGCGTCGGGGGAAGATTGAACAACAGTCTGCTACCACATGAGGGAAGACGACCAATCATACTGCCAGGTGGAGAGCCATTGGTCCGAAAACTCATCCGCAGGATCCATTGGATGGAAGGCCACGTCGGAAGAAATCATGTGATTTCATCACTGCGAGAACGATACTGGGTCACGGGAGTCACAGTAGCTGTCAAGCAGGTTTTAAAGGATTGCATGTTATGCAAGAAATACCAAGCAAGACTCCAGACTCAGAAAATGGGAAACCTACCTATCGACAGAATATCTGCCACAAGAGCTTTCGAGAATTCGGGAGTCGACTACTTCGGACCGTTGGAGGTGAAGATATCAGGTCGTTTGTACAAACGGTACGGAGTACTCTTTTCATGCAACTATACTAGAGCCATTCACTTGGAGCTGACTCGAAAGTTGGACACTCAGTCGTGTCTCTTGGCAATCAGCCGATTCACGAACCGCCCGGGGAGACCAAGGAAACTCAGATCCGATAATGGAAGTAATTTGATTGGAGCTTCCAAGGAGCTGAAACAGGACTTACTTAAATTGAACAAGGAGTTGCGGCTCCAAGAAAAACTAGCAAAGGAGGAGATTGACTGGGAATTTAACCCCCCTCTTGCAAGTCACTTTGGAGGACACTATGAACGGCAGATAAGATCGGTCAGAAAGATTCTATATGGACTAATGAACAAACAACGATTGGATGAGGAGGAGATGCAGACAGTTATGGTGAAAGCAGAGTGGATCATGAATAGCAGACCACTAACCGCATGCAGCGCTGCTGACACTTCGGTCGTCGCAATAACTCCGAATCATTTAATGGGATTGAACACGGTGGAAACAGACACTAGTGTAACTGAGGAAAGTGACATGTACGGAGGAAGATGGAAACGCGTGAATTACGTGACTGACCAAATCTGGAAGCAGTTTAACAAACTGTATGTTTCATCATTGCAGGAGCGAAACAAGTGGCAGGATGCAAAATCAGACCTGCAACAGGACGATATCGTTGTGCTACAGGACACTTCAGTTGGTAGAGCCTATTGGCCAGTTGGCAGGATTGTGAACATTCACAAAGGAAGTGACGGTCATGTTAGATCATGTGAAGTTCGCACTCAGAATGGAACCTACCGTAGACCAATCACCAAGTTAGCCAAACTGCTAGAAGCAGAGGACTAAGTTCAGGTTATGGAAAGATACAGTGACTTTGTGTAGAATTCGATTACTTCGTTCGTTGCGCTTTAGAACCTAACGTGTACTATCGCATTAATTCTTTGGACTGAAAATTCAAGGAGTTCTAGTTGTGTTGATGAGCAAAATCAGATGCGCTATTAAGTTCAGGAGATTTCTTTTTTATGTGTTTCATAGTTCGCGTTAATATTCTATTTAGAGGACCCGTTAAATATAGTTAGTTACTAGTCTTCGTACACTCTTTTGGACTTGTAAATCCAAACGCAGTCGGATTTAAGGGGCCGGTGTTAGTGGACCCCCGTTAGGAACCGCACACTCACGTGTACCTAATGCTTTAATGCGCTAAGACACTGCATTCACGACAGATCACCGTGTGATGAGGAGATGATTGAACTTTAGATTTTGACCCCTAAACTAGGACTAAGGGATATGAAAGGGGCACAACGTGCGAGTAAGAATCCGTATTTCGCTATCTGTGATTTGGACTATCAGTTTCGATCAGATATTCAGACCAATTGTTCTTTTATGCAGATCAGACCAACGAACCCTACTCGATGATGCCAGAAGCTCAAAGCAGATGTTTATGTTGGACTCGATATTAAAGACCCCACTTTAACACACCTTTTTAGCTCAGCTGACAAAGTCAGCGGAGCTAGTAGTATAGCTGTTCAAATGGTGTCCGTCCTGCAATCCATCCATCTAGGGACCCATCTGTGGACAAAATTGGACATTTCTGACCGGGAAGGCCTAGCCACTTCGTTGACGATGCTAAATTAGGAGTTGCCCAAGGTGAACTCAAAAAACGAAAAATCGGCGCGATCCGACCTGTATTAAGAGAATGAGGTCATTTCGCGTTTAGATTTCTTTCCCTTTTTACCTCGGTCCACAGAGCAAATATTGTTTTCAAATGTGGCTGAATATTTTTAAATATTTTTTCATTTTTTACTTTTAATGGAATTAATATAGTTTTCACCGCCAGTTGGCGCTGCAGGCACATTGCCTGAATTTTGGCGATTTCAAATTTGGCGGTGGCTTAACTTTTTTGCAAGCAGTGCCGCTGATTGGCCGATCGATAGAAGAGATGCCACCATTTAAAAATGGCGGTAGTCGCTGCTTCAATGAAGGTGAGTGAACTTTCTCATGTTCAATCGGTTGATACTCTTTTAATCAACATGACCATGTACCTGAAATTTGTTTAGGTACTGAAAAGAGTCTATATAATTCAGATTTATCAATAGTTTTTTATAATATTCCGGAAATTTTGTGCACAAATCAGCGGAAGTTGGTGCTCGTCTCATGTCATTTTAGAGCGAAAAGTTTGTTTCCGTCGATCTCTACCACTGAAAAATCGCTTGCATAGCTTCGAATTTTTGTGAAAATAAGTATCTGAACTTGGTTTCAAATAGTCTAGAGAGTTACCTTTGTGGTGATACATATGGTATGTGATAAATATTTGTGGAATTTGTGAAATTCGGTTTTCAAACGTGCCGATGATGCAAGCGATCTCGGGTGAATTTTGCAAGTCCTGATATGTCGACCGGGTGTCAAAAATCACTCGCCTAAATTCAATTCAAAAGATCGAAAATGACATCTGAACTTAGTTTCAAATAGCCTACGCAATTATCATTTCGGTGATATATAATGCATGCATGTAATAATTGATTAATCTACCTAAAACGCGCAATTAAAACGGCGAAAGATCGTGATAAACACTCTGGTGGCGGTCGCACTAAATAACGACCGGTAGGGCCCGGCGTGTGGCGGAGAAAAAAAGGTAGCGCCCGGAGGTTGAAACGGGATTTTTATGCACTTTTAACTGTATATATATGTTGTTTAGATGTATTTCTAACAGTTCTGTAACTTTTATGACCAAGCTTGCACCCAAAGTTGGTAAAATTGATGCTTGTTTATGGACTGCGCTAGCGACCGGAGAATTCGCCGTCGGCCATTTTGGGACGGTCAACAAATCTCGCCATTTACGTTTGTTTACAATTATTTTGAAAGTCACATTAGGCCTATGACATCGTAGTATGAATTCCACTGCAGTTTCCTTACGCAGCAATGCTCATGTTTTTGGTTGGCAATCCTGTACTGTCTGTACACTGCGCTGTGCAGGCTTAGAGTATAACTCAACAGGCCCTCATGATTCATTTGATGGACACCTTATTTGATAGTACCTCATCATTAAGTCCACTAGATCCTGTTCTGTTACATGATAGACAATTTTCAAAATGTAGTACACCACTCGCTCACGGCTCACATCATGTGGGCACGGTTGGCTGTTGAGTGTTATGGTTCAGTCTGTGAGACTAATTCAAAGAGGTTACACTTTTATTTTGAATTGGAAAACAACCCCCAGGACTGACTTTTCACTGAGTGATAAGTGTGCCCTTCGAAGGTTAAGTCTCTTTCTGGATTTGCTTCCATAGATGCCTTGTTCAGGATATCATCTGACCGATGCCTGATCAAGCACAGACTGTATCCGGTGGTGTACATTTCCCCGTCTATGTCACCCTTTTTTATTCAGTCAGTGTTAATTTCTCTTCTCTTTTTTTACAGATTAACTGTTGTTGGTTATTGCAAGAGGAGTCGTTGGCACATTTCAAGTCCAGGAAAGCACTTGCTGTTCCCACATTCAGAGTAAGGTGTGCTTACTCGTTTTACTGCTTTCCATTCCTGGAGAGCGTTATCAAATATCTGCCGCAAGGCAACAAATATCTGCCGCAAGGCGCTTCAATATCTGCCGAAAGGCATCAAATATCTGCCGCACCAATAAAGTTCATTTTGTTAACCAACTCTTTATCTTCTTCGTTGCCTCATAATAACGGTACCGACACACACTTGACCCTTGCCTTCACCTATCCATTTCAGCTGAGCGCCAGGCCCTTGGGCCTCTTGTTATCGTCTTCCGTGTGTTCATCCCTGAGTTTGAAGGCTAAGCCACCCACAGCCTTTAAGCATTCGATCGAGAGAGATGTGGCCCGGACCACCGAGATCATTACAAATGAGGGCCGACGGGCCATAATAGTCAGAATAAGAGAGCGTATGCTCCAAAAGTGGAGTGAATGTGAAGCACTCGTCAAACACTCATTGGCCGTGTGCCAGGATCCGTCAGAGATGCAGTCTCTCTCAGATTGGCTGGGTTTGCTCAGAATTAGAGTGGAAACTACTGAAGATAAGATCATTGATTATCTTGAATCCCGTAAAAATGATGATCCATCTATTGCAGGTTCTTTCTCGGGTTTTAGTTCAGAGTTTACCTTCGACGAAGCAGTGGAAGAAGAAGAAGACGAAGAAGCCAACCTTGTGGTAGTGGACGACGAACCAGAGCGAGCAGCCGCTGATCAATCCCCGGAGAATCCAGGTGATGGGGACCAGCCGGCCGAACCTGTGGAAGACAGAGTCGAGGAAGCTGCAATAGATGGTCAACAAGTAGAGGTAAAACCAGAGTTAGTGGTCAGAGAACCTCTTGTTAACCCTGGACGTGTTCAGTTACCGGTTGAGAGACCTGATGATGTCCCAGGAGTAAGACCAGTATCAGTGATTGGTGATCAGGTAATCGGTAAAAAAGTCTGGTGAGAAACCACAACTCCCAGATGAAGAGCCGCCAGCGAGGGAGGATGATCAGTTATCATTTAAGTCAAGAGAGGCTGAGATTGAGGCTGTGGTGGCGGAGTTTCGAGTAAAACAGGAAAAGGTGCGTCATTCTCAAGAGAGTCAAGTGTTAGAAATGCAACGTTGGTTAGCTCTTGAGAGGCAACAAGATGCCGCAGATCGGTACGAGCTAAAAGCAAAGTTGTGGAAAAAAGCTGAAAGGTCAGAGCCTCATGATTTTGTAAAACCTGAAAAATTACGTTTTAACTTGCCATTGCAGAAGGAGCCTAAGAGAGAAACGTCTTTAGACCCAACCACACCTGTGGCGACCTCCACGCCGAAGATAATAGATAAGTTGGCAACAAGAGGAGAGTCTCCGTTGCAAGGAGTGCTTAAGCGTCTAGAGGGTCGGCAGTTAGATACGTCACATTCTTGGAAAGCTGTAAGTTCATTGGAAAGCCCTGATGATAGGACGGGAAACTCTGGTGAGTTACATAGGTTTTTTCAAGGCATGGCCAAACCCAAGCTCCCGAAATTTGCTGGTGAGGCAGAACAGTATGAGGACTGGCGGGCTCAATTTGATATTTTTGTACACCAAGCAAAGGTCCCAGCTGGACACAAGATGATGATGTTGAAAAACGCTCTTACTGGGCGGGCTAAATGCCTAGTAGAACGTCTAGGGTATACAGATCAACAATATCAAGTTGCATTGTTGAAATTAGACCAGAGATACGGCGGTCATCGTCGATTGTTACAACGCTATCTTGATGCCGTAACGAGCTTCCCAGCTATCCGGGAAGAGAATCTACCAAAGTTAGAAGAGTTAGCTAATCGTCTTTGTGATTTAGTTACCAAGTTAGCCGACTCTGATAGATTACAAGAATTGTCTGGTGTCTCAACACTATATACCATGGTGATCCAGAAAATCCCTGATTCGCTCCTGATATTGTATCATAACTCTAGATCCAGCAAAGATGAGGAAGGATTGGCAGCCTTTGCAGACTGGTTAGACAGACAAGTGAACCTTCGCCTGGAGTTAGTGGAGCTGAAGAAAACTGCTGCGACGTCAGGAAAGAGGGCTAGTGGGAAACAGCAGGCGTCAAGTCATGTGACCTCCAACACAAGTGAGAATGAGAAGCGTCCAACTTCCAATCGAAATAAGGCAAGAGCAAAAGCGACTTCAAATGCTGTAGGAGCTACGTCATCAGGTAAACCTAGAGTTTGTCCTATTTGCCAGGCTGGACATTCAGTTCCGTATTGTAAGAAGTGGAAGCAAGCCACCCCTAATGAACGATGGATGATTGCTAAAGAAAAACGTTTATGTTATCGCTGCTTGGAGGACTCACATGTTGGCGCCTCCTGTCCGATGCCTGTTAAACGATGCTCAATTGATGAATGCCCCAAGACCCATCATACCACTTTGCATCCTCTCGTTAGTAAATCAACCTTAGCTTCAACATCGGTGACTACTGATCTGCCCTCCAGCTCGAACACAGAGAGTTATTTTGGGCTGTCCAAGGATGGGGTGGTGAAGCCAACGCGGATTGGGTTAAGAATCATTCCTGTTTTTGTCCAAGGAGAGGGCAACCGTAAGTTGCGTGTGAATGCACTACTAGATGAGGGTTCCGACAGCACCTATATACGAACAAGTATTGCTGAAAAGCTAGAACTTCCAGTAGTTGGGAACAAGCTAACAATTTCCACCTTGATGAACCGCGGGAAGTCTGTAGATAGTGGTCTTGCAGCCTTAACCATTGAAAGTCTAGACGGCAGCCTTAAATGACGGATTGGTGCTAGAACCTTAGATAATTTCTGTAACAATCTTTTCATTCCTAATTGGAACAGGTACCAGGCAGAATGGGATCATCTACGTGATATCAAGTTCCCCAAGTGCTCAGAGCCTAAGAAGATTGACCTTTTGATTGGTGCGGACCATCCCGAGCTTACTATGTCGTTGGAGGAGGTGGTAGGTCTTCCTGGTGATCCAATCGCCCGTCGTACCCCTTTAGGATGGACGTGCATAGGATCCCTTGGTCAACACTCAACATGCCAGCATTGTGCGTCTAACTTAGCTCATCTGTACCATGTTAACAGCTCTCCTGATATAGGCCAGTTGGAGGAAGACATGCGACGATTGTGGAATCTGGATGTTAATACCCCAGTACCGTCCCAGTGCTTCAGCCCCGAGGAAAAGATAGCCATGGAGAAAGCTCGGAGTACCAGGCGTTATGTAGGAGACCGGTATGAGATTGGCATCCCATGGAGAGAAGACGCACCGCAGTTACCTAACAACCGTTCCATGGCTGAAAGATGATTCTTCTCGCTTGAAAGAACCTTGGTGAAGAAGCCAGAACTGATGACCCGCTACAATGAGATAATGGAGCAGAATTGCAAGAAGGGTTACATCGAGACGTGTCCAGAAACCAACCCAGAAACACCATGCTGGTATCTGCCCCACTTCCCCTTCTTACGAGAAGACAGAAGCACCAATAAGGTTAGAATTGTCCTAGATTCAGCTGCCAAATACCAGAACTTGTCCCTGAACGACACCATGTTAGCGGGCCCTAAACTCCAGCACGACATCATAGACATTTTGGTTGGGTTTCCGGAAAGGTGCAGTAGCTTTGGTCGGAGATGTGCGTGAAATGTTTCCCCAGGTAGTTTTACGCGAAGAGGACCGGATGCTGCACAGGATTTTATTTAGGGAATTAGGCAGTCAGAAGCCGTTACAAGAGTTGAGAGCTGCCCGTTTGACATTCGGAGATAGAGCTTCCCCCTTTTTGGCCCAGTTTATTGTGCATGCACATGCTCAGGAGAACAAGGAGAAATTTCCCCTCGCAGCAGCTTCATGTGAATCCTCCCTATACATGGACGATGATATTGACTCGACTGGAAGTGTATCCAGTGGGATTGCCCTGAGAATTGAGTTAACCCAGATGTTCCATGAAGCGGGGTTTGAGATCAGGAAGTGGTGTAGTAACTACCTAGATGTGTTAGATGGTGTAGCAGAGGAGGACCGTGTAGCAGGTGTGAACTTTGAGACTGAAGAGCTGCCCTGTATGAAGACATTGGGAGTAAAGTGGGATGCTGGTTCTGATACCCTTGGTTTTGAGTACACTCCAGTGGAAGCTACAGTTGTCACCAAGCGCACTCTCCTTGGAAAGATTGCCAGGCTTTTCGACCCACTCCAACTTCTTGCCCCGTTTGTAATCAGAGCCAAGATACTGCAGTAGGAGGCTTGGATCCTAGGCTTAGGATGGGATGAGCGATTCCCAAAGGCATTGGAAGAGCAAGTGGATCAGTGGATCTCAGAGTTACCTCAAGTATCAAGATTTAGCGTCCCCCGTTGGTGTTTTGAACCAGGTTGCAGAGATGTTCAACTTCATGTCTTCGTCGATGCTTCAACTAGAGCGTATGCAGCAGCCGTATACTTGAGGAGTGAGTATGATGACAGTCAGGTTTGTATCCGCTTAGTATTAGTTAAAGCCAGGGTAGCTCCTTTGAAGGTTATCAGCATTCCCAGATTGGAGTTAATGGCAGCAATGTTAGGATTACTATTGGCACTAAGAGTAGTTGAGACATTAAAGATGGCCGTGAAGGATGTAATATTTTGGTCTGACAGCCTCGATGTAATCCACTGGATCCATGGTCAAACCCGACAGTACAAGCCGTTCATCGCCCACCGAGTCTCAGAGATACAACAGAAAACGCTCCCGTCTCAATGGCATCATGTCCCTGGAGAACAGAATCCTGCCGATTTAGCCACCCGAGGAAGCAGTATGACCAGCATGTCAGATAAGAGTGTATGGACAGAAGGCCCTCAGTTTCTGTATGGGGGGAGAGACAGCTGGCCATCGCTAGGACCCCAGGCAACATTTGATCGTCAGTTGACAGCCAAAGCCCAAGAAGAGGTCAAGAAAACAGATATTGCCTGTGCTCATGTCACTGGAAGTACAGACCCGGTCAACAACACCATCTTTGAGTCTACTCGTTTTTCTACCTGGTCGAAGACGGTGAGAGTAACAGCGTGGGTGTTACGTTGGCGACGTCTGGTGACAGGCAGAAAACCTGCGGCACCCAGTTTAGAAGCTGATGAAGTTCGAGCTGCTGAGATGTATTGGGTACGACACCTTCAGAGTATGTTAGAAACTACAGTATCCTCTTTGAAAGCAGGAAAAACAGTGCCAAGTATGAGGTCGTTGTCCCCTTTTTTAGATGCTGATGGTCTGTTGAGAGTTGGCGGTAGACTGAATAGTTCAAATTTGCCATATGACGCTAAACATCCTCTTATCATTCCAGGAAAGAACCATCTCTGTACCCTGCTGATACGACACTTCCACAATCAACACCGCCACTCGAAAGGGGTTAATGCACTGTTAGCAGAGACACGTCAACGTTTTTGGATCCTAAGAGGCCGAGAGGAGATCAAGCGTTTCAAGAGGTCCTGCATCATATGCAAAATCAGGAAGAAGAGGGTAGGTGAACAGATGATGGCAGCACTGCCCGATTACCGAGTTACAATTCCATTAAGAGCCTTTGCAAGGTGTGGGATCGATTACGCCGGACCATTTGGAGTGAAGCTGACCTGCAACACCCGTGGAAAGAGGTACATTTGCTTATTTACATGTTTGTGTTCACGTGCTGTACACCTAGAAGTTGCATATTGCTTGGATACCCAGAGTTTTCTGAATGCTTTCTCCAGAATGACAGCGCGGCGTGGTGTCCCTCAAGAGGTAGTATCCGATAATGGCAGTAATTTTGTGGGAGCTGAGCGGTACCTGGGAGAACTGATTTCCGAGATGAGTGAGGTGAAGATTTTGGAGAAGGCCTCCAGCCTTGGCATTAAGTGGCGTTTTAACCCCCCGTTAGGCTCACACCATGGAGGAGTGTTTGAGGCAATGGTGAAGTGTGCTAAGCAGTCGTTGAAGGCAATCTTGGGAGAGGCTCAGGTAACTGACGAGGAACTGTTAACTGCTGTGATTGAGGTTGAAGGTCTGCTGAACTCCCGTCCTATTGTGTATTGTGGAAACGACCCAGAGGATGAAGTCTTGACACCTAATCATTTCTTACATGGCCAAGCTGGTGGTCAGTTGTCCCCTGAGATTCCCGCTGAGATCGCCTTCAACCCGCGTCTTCGATGGCGCTTTGTCCAGGATTTAGTCCAGAAAGTGTGGCGGCGTTGGATGAAGGAATATGTGACACTCTTACAGCAACGTCCAAAATGGCTGACTCCACAACGTAGCTTAGAGATAGATGACATCGTTCTAGTGGTAGATCAGACAAACCCAAAAGGTCGTTGGCCTCTTGGCCGTGTGATGCAAGTTTACCCAGGCAGTGATGGTCGGACCAGAGTCGTCGACGTGGAAACCGGTGGAAAGATTCTGAAACGCCCCATTACGAGATTGTGTCCCCTAGCTATGGACCAGATAAGGGTCTAGGAAGTCCCTTGGGGGGGAGTATGTTCAGACGAACTATGATCAATTTCAAAGCGCCCGTGCGGGTTCCTGGAAAACTCGGTTAAATAAGTACGCGGCCGAATAAGTACTCAACATGTGACAAGTTGCGTAAGACTACTAGTTGTTGATGTCTGAGCGAAAACGAGGCTAGCGGATCGGAGGCGGCATCGGGTTTGGAGGAGCAGGACGTGTTTTCTCATATCTCCTGAATAGTACAGTTTTCGTCAAGAAGCCGGTGAATCTTTCAACACTACAAGCAGCGAGTTTAGTTAGCACGACTAGATGAGAGCCGAGTGATCCAGTTTCCGAACTTCCGACCAAGTTTTTAGAAGAAGTGGTGCCCCTCCCAACGGACCCAAGCCAAGTTCTGTCTCTCTCCAAACCCAAGAAAACGATGAGCGTCTGAATGAAGGAGAGTGTAGTCCGGACCATAGACATGCCCCGGTAACGTGAATCTTCATTCTTCTATATCTGCCACTCCTAGTTGCCAATGGTTCTGGGATGTTTGGTGGAATAAATACGCTTCATTATAAACAGATCAATAAGCCTGCCGGCAGCGCGGTTCTGTAAATTCGTTTGTCTAAAAACCACACCCAACCGAGTATTATTTCGTTGGGTGTGGCCACAAAAATATATATATATTCAGGAGTAAGTCTCCTTAGTAAAAGAACACTAGAATAAGCCAAAAATAGTTTCCTCATTCAGTTAAATATGCTCATAGTTAAGAGCTTTTTAATTGTATTGTACGTCCTGTTAGTCGTCAAGTGCTCAAATAGTTAAGAGCCTTCATAAATATATGAACATTAGTATAGTCCATTGGACTTTAAATTTAAACTAATATAATAGCCCTTGTCTGCAACAAAGGTTGTAAACGAGAGACCTCCGAATCGACGGTGAGGAAAAATAACCGTCGAAATATCGATGCCAAGCTGTTCGTGAAGGTGACACAACCAGCCCAGCTGTTCGTGAATTCAACCTGCCCAGCAGTTCGCGAAGGGGTCCAGACTTCAGCAGCAGCCAGATCAAGAAACAAAAAGTCGAGTTGCACCAGGTAACAGTTTTTACCATTTATAATTGCTTGGTGCCAACATCCCTATTGATTCGAAGTGTTGTGGGCCTACTGGTCGATGAGTGCGCATGTGGAATGACGTAAATGGTAAGGCCACTCGCCGACCGTTTATACAGGTTGTCTCATAAAACTGAAGCACCTTTTAGATTGATCCAAACCCCCCAAAACAAAAAAGTCCTTATTGAAACTCTGAAGGAAAATCTACGAATGCTTGCATTAGTAAAGCAAAGTGAGATTCAGGCAATGATAATAGTCACGAAATTCCGAAGAAAAACGAGGAGCTCATCCTCGAGCAGAAGCAAGAACAATGGCATGGCCGGAAGAAGACGGTGATGGAGCCCCGTGATCCGTTATGGCCACAGGTTGAGGACCAGCTTTACCAATGGCTGCAGCAGATGAGAGAGCGTCGCCTCGCAGTCTCCGTTCTCGACATTCAAGATAAGGCGTTGGTAGTGTGGCAAAGCTGGTGGAATGCGTTAGCCCAAAATGTCAGAGGAGGGATTCAGCATTGTCGCTCTCAGCTATGGGATTTCAACCCATCCATAGGCTGGGTGGAGTGCTTGATGAAGAGACGCCACGTGTCCCTACGGAAGGTGACCAAGAATACAACGACCGTCCCCGCTGATGCTGCTGCAAGGATCCAGACCTTCCGAGATGCGGTTACTGGGAGCATCGATCGTCTTGATATACAGATGCGGTTCTTCTTTAACATGGACCAAACCTTTGTCCTGTTTGATATGAGAACCATGTACACGGCCAACACCACGGGGGAGAAGGCCATAGACGTCCGATCATCTAGGTCCAATACCAAGCTGGGAGACACCGTCACCCTCTGCATCGCAGCCTCTGGAGCAAAGTTGCCGGCGCACATCACCTTCCCCAGCCGTCCGGGTGTTTGCAGCCCTCCAAGACAACCCACCAGTAGATGTAAAGATTACCCAGTCGGCGGAAACTGGTTGGATGAGAGAGGAAACGGCGCACCACTGGTTAGATGAAGTCCTATCACCCCACGTCATCGACAACGAGGCCGACCAGTTCCTGTTAATCGTCGATCATTATCGGGTCCACCGGACAGAGAACTTCCGGACGAGAGTCCGCGACATGAGAGGCAGCCTGGATTACGTACCTGCTGGTTGCACATCCCTCGTACAACCGTTAGACGTTGCAGTCATGAAGTCCTTCAAATGTCACGTACGGCGACAATGGAAATGGTGGAAGAAGGACCACACGGACGAACGAGGAGACTGCCCTCACATCGGCCTGAGAGACGTGACCAACATCATCAGAGATTCCTGGGATGGTGTTGATGAGGACGTTATCGTCAACTGATTTGAAACATCGTTTCGACCAAGGCCAATCGAAGCTGGACCACATGCTATCTTGGAGGAAGAAGAGGAGACTGCCGTGGATGGACCAGAGTTCGTGAATGTTGTTCGAGGAGGACATTGTGATCGACTTGAATTGACTGTGGGTGTTGTGAATGATTGTGTGTACGATTCTGAACGCTGGACAATCTAATATTGTGTATCTTTAGGTTTGAAAAAAAATTGAATCGGGATTTGCATCGTTCTTTTTTATTCCTTCACTGAACACTTCGGACAAGACTGTACATCAGAGGGATGTTCGGTTTTGTCTCCAGATATGTGACGGACAACTTCTCATTCTTACCAATTTCGCACTGCAAAGTATCTTTCAAAGCCCGAAGCTGGTAAGGGATGATAAGACCCGAAGACATGCTCCATTACCTCCCTGAGCAATGCCTCACTTTGAAAGGGCAGGTCAGTCCCTAAAACCAGCAGAAGCCAATATGTCAGTTGGACTTTTTTCATGGACACCCTGTACACTACCAATGACGATTAGTTGAAAATGTTCTGGCACACTCAGTACAATGGCCGAAGGCCCGATCCCATTATCCAATTAATAGGAGACCTACGAATCGGTTTCAACAACCCAAACATTAAGGATTGGACTCGAAACTGATGTATATTCGATATGAGGCCTGGACAACCCTCTCTGGAATCCCAGCCAATGATCGGCCTTCTCAATAGCTCTGTTCGCCACCCTATGAGTCAGGGGCGGCGACACCGGCTGTTAATGAAGTGGTGTTATTTTCATGAAACTACAGTATGTATATACGCATATCAGTGCGACTCGTATAATATAGATTCCGAGCCTCGACCAATACCAATATATACCCCCACAGCTCCCAACATGTTCACATATTCCATTCAAATCATATCGGAATGTCGCATCATACTAGAAACTGCCAAGTTTGTCGATGCAGTCATTACCGATTTGCTGCAGGCAATTGATCGGACATAGGCCTATCCCAAAACAGTCGCCAACACACAAATTGATCCTCAAAATCAATGACACACTCATAAGCAAGTTGCAGGGCTCCTCCACAACGTATTTGAGTGCAAGGAGACAGACCAGTTACTAATGATGAAACGCAACAGGACAACTATCCCATTGAAATTCTTACATGTAATTCGATGACTGCGAGGGTATATGCCAACCATTCGTCTCATCTTGAAATAGGGTGCAATTGACACGCTTCTCCGAACCTTGACATCCCAAAAGGACTCTATATGGAACACGGATTTAAACTTTCGGTTAAATTTTCAGGGAGAAGTTGTATCAGTTACAAGTATGTAATCAGCAGTTAGTTCTTTTGAAGCGGCAAATAACGACCAAATTATAATGAATTACAAAGGTTCCTCTCTGCTGATTATTCCTTCGACCAATTACCGAACACGCCATGTGTCCATGCCCCATAGTCCGTGCGGAGCACGGGTATGGCAAGCCAAAGCGGAATTTATTCAAGACTTTAGAATTACCATTCAAGAAGTTAAATATAAGTTCAAGAAGGAAATATATGTTCAAAACTAAAATATGTTCAACCTTGAATCAAATGTTTTCAACCTTGAATAAAATATGTTCAACCTTGAATAAAATATGTCCAACCTTGGATAAAATATGTTCAACCTTGAATAAAATATGTCCAACCTTGAACAAAATATATTCAACCTTGAACAAAATATATTCAAGACTCACGTGACCATATTCAAGACGCACGTGACCACAAAATTGATGACGTAGTTGCTCATGTTTTGATGCTTTACGGACTTTCCCGAACCCGCGTCCGGACTTTCCCGAACCCATGGTACTTGTGTTGCGTTTCGGAGCTCGAATTGTTCGCACGAGGTTTTGACACATGGTTGTACACGTACCTAGCCGCCTACACCTGACATGTACTGTAATCCTACACATCATGACATGGATGCCGAGTGAATGTCAGAGTCGATACATGTTTCACAGACATATCAGGCAAATTATAGGTTCAAAATGCGCAATGCCTCTCACCTTTCATTCTTAAGGCCGACACCACTGTATCGGATTCTCGTTGTCTTTTGACATGTTTGAGTGTTTAGGCTATACAGGCAATCAATCATGTCGTGAAACAGAACGCATCAGAAGTACCACAGATTCTACGCTCTACGTCATCAATTTTGTAGTCACGTGCGTCTTGAATATGGTCACGTGAGTCTTGAATATATTTTGTTCAAGGTTGAATATATTTTGTTCAAGGTTGGACATATTTTATTCAAGGTTGAACATATTTTATTCAAGGTTGAACATATTTTATTCAAGGTTGAAAAAATTTGATTCAAGGTTGAACATATTTTAGTCTTGAACATATATTTCCTTCTTGAACTTATATTTAACTTCTTGAATGGTAATTCTAAAGTCTTGAATAAATTCCGCTTTGGCTTGCCATACACGGGTAATTGCTAGTCGTTTTATCATCTTTGACCTTCAAGTATAAAACGTGGAGCCGAATACATTAGGTCTTCACGGTTTGGCACTGTCCTTTCACTTTACGAACGCAAACACTGGGTTGGAATGCCGCCCATAGACATCGACCCGTTGACGCAAATCTCCTTTACGATATTCTTTCGTGTACGATGTCTAGACCAAACGGCGTATATTTTCGATTGTTTACATAAGTGTTCCTTTTTGGCGGTCTGGCTGAGACAAACTCAGATAGGAGTGAAATGGAATCGAAATTGCACAGTGGCGCGAGGAGGATCTAGCTCTGTGACAACACACGTCGCTATCCACCCCATCAGTTTCGGAAGTAAAGATTGGATATTTTTAGCAGTTACAGCGGATCGTCAGAGAAATATTTTCCGGATTTTTGTCAACGGGAAAAAGGAAGGCACGATCGCTACTCATGCTGCGTATACGGGACACTCATGTCCAATAACACTGGGGAGCAACGCGGCAGGAAACGACGGGTATTTCGTAGGGTTGATGTCAATGTTGAGAGTGTTTTCTTATACGCTGAGTCCTCGTCATATCGAGAGCATGTACCGGGCGAGCAATGGTAAGAACATCCGCAGGAAATCATTAGGCTTATATAAGTTTATTGTACTTGCCGGTTTAGGCTTATCGATCTCAATGAAAGCTGTTTCCTGAGGGTCGATCGCGATGTTATCAAGATTTGCCCTGATAACCCTTTGATTAGACAGCAGAACAATAGGAATTTAGGTCGAGGTGCGAACGGGATTTGTTTAATGACAATATACCAAGTATTGGGCAAAGCGTGAATACATTCAATAACTTCTTTTAACTCAAAACGACAGCAGTAGCTTCTAAAAGTAAATGTGCCTCAAATTCAATAGGACATACGCAATATCACGATTCTGCGATCATTCTAACTTTTCTTATTTTCTTTCTTCCCGGCCTAGCTCAAGCAGCCTTAAACATTATTTTCACTAAACGCAGACTACGAGATACATTGACCGAGTTGGTGACAATCAAACTTGCTCGTTCACGACTTGAATGCGGACACATCAGCCGAGAAAGTGAGCGGGAAAACTCCAAGACGTGCATGGAATTTACTTTCAGAGGATCAAGCTGTCATATGAAATATGACATAAAGGAAGAATGTGATAATAACAAGCCTTTCAAGATCAAAACGTTCAGCAGTCGATATGTCATTATACCCTAAACGCAGTGCGTGGACGCCCGAGACAAGGTCGATTCTCCGGGTGCTGGTGGTCGGTCGCTTTGTCACTCCTGGTCCCGCCAACGCCGAACTCATGAAGACCGTTTCTTTGCCAGATGCATAGAATATGCATTTCGGGGAAGACATTATCTGTCTATTAGCTTGTTAACCAGATTTATTGACCTTAGCCAGCAAAAGGTAATGTCAACTGAGCTTAACTGAAAGAACGCCTCAGTTCGTTAAATATTTGTGTATTTAGCCACTGGCATCGCAAATATTTGCTTACATATTACTCTCAACATGATGTTCTTTCTACCTTATACTCCCAGCAAAGTAGACTCGCAATTGTTCTGGTAAAAAAGTTTATTTTCAGATTTTGTTTTAGTCGCGATTTTGGGAGTGCTTCCATGTTGTTTCCATTGTCTAGATTGGCATTGCGCAGCAACACGACACGGGTGTGGTCGATACGTACCTGCATATAAATAGATCCATGAGCTTTCTAAGATTGTGATACATAATTCCACTTAAACATCTAACTTAATCAGCAGAACATGTTTTTTTTTTGTCGCTGTCATTTTAAGCGATTGAAAGGGTTGATACAAAAGCATGTGTTAGAGTTTTAAAACGGGTTCTGGAACACATTTGTCGCCGTGATGACCGTAAAGTATGCAAGAGGTCATGGATCTTGCGAGACTGGAGAATATATCGCAATACGACATGAATGGTCGTTTCATTTTCCCTGCTGCCATACCAGGTGTTTTAACGTGATAACCTGTGCCGAGTCGTAAAATGGAAATTCCCAACGGTAAAGTTTTCACTTTTCTCAGAAATAATTGTAAATAATGATTCGAGGTATATTTCCGTTTACACAACATACCCAGGCACTGTACTGTGCACACGATGCACAGCACAGCTTATACGCCGGTCATGACCATCTGACACTGAGCCATGTTCTTTTCTAAATTTAGCATATGCCACCATGACACCTCATTGACTCACTCTTGATCTAGCCTCATCCATATAAGATGTTCGGGTACCAACATTGCCGAGGAGCTGCAATGCTTCCACCAAGTATTTGTAGATGGCATCACTAGTCACACGCGTCGGTATAAGTGTTGGCGTCAATGCCGCGTCATTCCCCGGGCGGTTATAAATATTTGAACGCTGGTGAAAAAAGCCCGGAAGTGTGAGAAACCACGTGTAAGCAACATATTATTTGACAGCAAACCGGTGGATTGTTGCTTGTCCTCCGAACTGGTAGATCGTTCGAAACAACGGGAGAAGGAACAGGTCTTTGCAACGCAGGCAGTACGAAGGGACGGAGTTTGATTATTTTCGGCCGTTTTGTTTGCAGACTTACTCGGTGATTGAGACGTACTTCAAAAGATCCACGCGGTAGATTTTTAGGCCCTTAAGTCACGAGCGGAAGTAGATTAGAATTACCATGGGCGTGTACGATAAGGTAGGCAACATTTTTAGACAAATTGGTACTTTTTATTCTTTTACCTTGCAACGTCTATCCACATGTTTTAGCAAAATGAATCTTTGTGGAAATGGGAACTTCTCCGATAACTTTCAACACATTTGAACAGGAACTTAAAAATTTAAAAAATACACGATTTCAGAACGTCTTGATGGTGAAAGGCAGCCAGGCAACAATCTAATTTTCAGGTGAAACATCATTTTCCGAAATTTCTCTCAAATATATTTTGAGAAAACTGTCATCGAATTTCTGAAGTTATTATCAAAAAGGAATCGTTTTCGTCATTTCTTTATGACAGTTAGTTGTGAACTGAGTATTAATTTGCAGTGAGGCAATTAAAGGGCATAGTTAGCTGAAGTCGTCACTTTTTCAATCAGTGATACCTGCACTGTATTTTGAGTCAATCCTTTAAAATAATGAAGTGGGGGCTTTCGATTTTCTTTGATTGACCATTCTAAAATACCTTGGTACCGTAAAGTCAACTTTTAAATGGAAAATGCATAAGCCTCGTTCTGAGAGTGGAGTGTTTTGGACACGCAACCAAGATGCTCTACCAAAGTTCCCTCGGGTTGCACTAAAATGTGGAAACCATGCACACAGCTCACTTCAGAAGTTTGAGGCTCTCAAAACACTGCTTCAAACACAAATCAGCCAAGGAAGCATCAACCACCCTAAGTTTTTTAATGAGCACTACACATATTTGCTGAGAAAAACGCTCCAAATAGCCCATTTGCGCGGATTTTAGCATCACTTGAGCGAGCCGATCCGGACTTCCTATACGCGCTGCCGTAACATAATGTAAACAACGGCGCTACCGGCGCTCCGGGCAGGCGATGGATGGAATTTGCAAAATTCGCACATATTCAAGTTATTTCGTGGCCTATCTTTTTAAGTTTGAGGTATTTTAGAATAGAAATTGAACCCGAGGCGGAGGACCTTGGTTGAGTTACCAAGACACTCTCGGGTGGAGCTAAAATTTCGTCCAAACCCTCGCCTATCGGCTCGGGTTTGGACTGTATTTTAGCTCCACCCGAGAGTGTCTTGGTAACTCAACCAAGGTCCTCCGCCTCGGGTTCAATTCCTTAAGTAACACGAGAATGCCACTCATCAAAAGAATAGTAGTATTGTGGTGGTAGGAACTAGGTTATGTTTTAGGCCCTTTTGACCAAAGACCTTACAGGTCTTTTGCCCCAAATTAGCCTACAACCCCAAAGAACCATCCACCACAATACTACTATTCTATCATTCATGAGATTCCCAGTGAAGCGTTGCAATGAAATGGTCAATGAAATGGTGAGGGAATACTAGAGCTCAATGGGTTAATGTAATCATGACTTACTGTATTCCAACAGAAAGCACACGTCAATAGCTTTCCAAGGATACCTCATTTGCAAATATCCGTTAAAAAATAGCAGAGAAATTGACCCTATTCCCATGCATGTGCCACACTGAATGAGATATCACATGACAGCTGTGACGCGCATAATCAATAGGCGCTCTTATTACCTTAAACAGATGTTACTTTTAAATAGGCATAAATGTTATCGGTCTAAATAAAAAGTTCAATAGCCTAGTGGGATAACATATGCTTACCACGCAGAATACCCGGGTTCGAGTCTGGCCTATGTCAAGCTTGTTTAGTTAGATGTTACAATGAAAGATGTCGCAATCGGTTCTGGTCAACGAGATGGTAGTTTGTGTTTGTACATAGCAACCATCCTCCTGACAGTGATCGTTGTTAAGGACCAAAATGCGCATGACTGAATTGCTAATGAGAGCCGATCAATATTACAATAAAGAATAGTTTATCAATTACCATATGTGGCATAAAGCCACGCTCCATGAATTTTAGAGGCCTTAATTTTGCCTGGAAAATGTAACATAATTTTACTAGTAAATAAATAGAAAATGGCAACAGGATATTTATTAAATACCGAAAGGGCACATAAGATTCCACTTGGTTTAAAAGCTGAGAGGCAGCATCATATCATCACTCATAACCCCTCATCTGCTAACCCCAAAGAAACACTGTATGTTAGAATACCGGCATTGCGAGAGAATACATTCTTTGTACCTAAATCTCTTTATCTGTCTGCTGATGTAACCATTTCTGGTGATTCTAAAAATAGTGTTGTAAATAATCTTGGTAGAAACCTAATCTCAAAGATGGTGGTTAAGTGGGGAACAGAGAAGATATTTGACCTTGACGAATACAGTCATTATTCTACATTTAAAGATCTGTGGTTAACAGAAGAAGAAAGAAATGATAGAGTTTTTCAGGGTATTCAATCAGAAAATCTTAGAGAATTAAGATCAGGAGTCGCTGAAGCTGATGTCACTGGAGAAACAGCTAATGAAAAGACATTAAAGAAAGTGTTTGACAAGAAGTACAAAATACCGTTAGATTTTGAATTATTCCACCATCATGCTCCATTTTACAAGTTTCCAATTCAAGAAGATGTGATTATTGAAATCACATTAGCACCAAAGGAAGAGATCATAGTTACCGCAACCACAGCAAGTATGGGCTACAAACTAGAGAATATTTGTTTTGAATATGACACCGTAACCAACAAGATGATTGCTAGTCAATTGAGTAACAAGTACAATTCTGGATTCTCAATATTTTATGATTGGGTAGACCATTTTAAGACAGTCAATGTTACTGCTAATGAAACACTAATTAATGAGAACATCAACTTTCCAAGAATGTCTATTAAAGGATTATTGTTACTATTTGTGTCTGACTATGTAGATGGAGCTAGAGATTCAGAGAAGTTTGAAAACCCTAACATAAGTAAAGTGCAGATCACAATAGAGGGTGTTGCCAATCAGGTGTTCCCAGAAGGAATGAGAATGATGGATCAATTGGAGGAGATCAAGAAACATTACTGATGTCTGAAGATTTGAAGAAAACTTATGACTGTTACATGACAATGGAGAAATACTATGGTGATTCTAATCACTATGGTTTATGGTTGGATTTGAGAACCACAGAAGACAACCGCTTACACGGATCAGGAAAGAAGCTTCAGAACACAAAAGATGGTATTCAATTATCTGTTTCAAAGAAATCTGGAAAGGGACCATACAAAATGCACATATTCGTGGTTTCTGACGCCCAGGTTAACATTCAGAATTCTCAGATTGCTTCACTCCAGCACTGAGGTGCTGCAAGAACAAAGTTCGCTCCAGCACTGAGGTGTTGCAAGAACAAAAGTTCACTACAACATTAGTTGCAGAACAAAGTTCGTACAACACTAAATTAAATACTAAATACTAGATAATGAGTTTTACTAGTGATTTTCTAAGTAATTAAATGGATACACCAGGAAAGAAAGATATCATAAATACACTGTATCAAAGTTTACTGTTGGCATCAACAACAATTGGTTACTCTATGCTACTGAAAAGGTTCTTGAGAATCAATATTGGTCCCCCAAGTCAGGCCGACCTAGAGGAAATTCTTAAACTGGGCGGAACTGTAGCTATTAGCAATGGAACATTAGAGTACCTTTACGATCAAGGAATCCTACCCAGAAATATTATGAAGTAAGAATAATTTACTTATTTGATAAAAGGTAAATTTGAAAACGAAAATTTACTTAACTAAATGGTTACTGTAATGAACATAGATTCAAGTGACTACCCAGATTAGAGTTCAAGTGATTTAACAGTCAATCTCAAGACTGAAATTCAGGATACATGTAGCATCACTTTAACTTTTGCAGTAATACCTTGTACATTCTACAACATAAGTGCAGCCAGGGAGAATAACCGAATCAAAGTTAAGGGGTTTGATGTGGCAGAGATTACGCTACCAGATGGTCTCTATGACCTACAGAGCTTTTCAAAAGTATTTGCGGATAAGTTGAAAGAAAATAGTATGAGTAGAGGTGCTGTCAGATTTGACCTTGAAGAACCAACAGGTAAGGCCATCTTACACTTCCTAAAGAGAAAAAATGAGGCGCATTATCAGATCTATTTTCTTGGTAAAAGTAATGAATTATTTGGCATGAAATCAGAATGGCCTTACCCTTTAGACAATAAAAGTAAGGATGATGTTGTAAGCGAGAAACCCATCAATTTTAGACCAATTAACCATTTTGTTTTTCACTGTGACATAATCGAATCTAATAGTGTATTAAGTAATGGTGAAGCATCTGATGTGCTAACCACAAGACCAATAAAGGAAGCTAAGTTTGGAGATTTAATAGCATACACATTTGAGAAACCAATAGCAATTCCCTGTAAACCAAGATTCAATAAGCTGAATATTCGCTTAACTGATGAAAAAGGTGACATCATCGATCTTAATGGTCATAATGTACAGTACCAATTGGTATTAACTCGAGCTATGCTCTCAGGACAAAGTCCGACACATCATTAAATTCACTGGAATTAACATTTTCACTGGAATTAAATGGCTGGCATTGGTATGTTATTTGGATCTGCAATAATCAATGGATTAGCATTCACTGGATCCGGTTACCTTTTCAAGTCACTAGACAAAAACGGTTATGAAGATGAAGTGAAAAGACATGATTTGGCTCAGGAGCAATTACAGAAGGCCTCCACAGAATGGGAGGAGCATAGAAAGAGTACTATTGACTTTGTTAATCTTGAATTAAAGAGAGAAAGAGACGCTTCTATTGATTTTAACAATACTGATTCAGCACTTACTGTTTACAATCATTTACATCCAGAAAGAACTATTGTACTACCTCAGCGACCACAATTAAGTGATTACTACCAACCTAGTGATGAAATGAAGAAATACGAGTACCTATGGATTATCCTAGGACTTAGTGGTTTAGGGTTAATAATTTATTATTTTACTAGGGTTAGAAAGACTAAGACCACTGATCGGACACAGTCCTGATGATCAGAAGCGGGACTAAGATTTTTGATGGGAAAGAGTAAATCCAAATGGATGTTGTAGTCTAATGATCAGTTTTGATCCTTTTTTCATCTTAAGTTCTTCTATGTAGTACTGTCTTTTCTCCTTAGGAATAACACTGTTTTCTTCTAAGGCATCTTTCATGGCTGATTCATCCTTGTTAAAGAACAGGACTAAAATTCTTATGTTCTCTCTGTAGTCCTTGACAACTGAATTGTACTTCTGAACTAGTTACCAAACAGTGAGATTGTAGTGCCTGCCGGAAAAGGCAAGATTACATAACTCGGACACCTTCTTTTTTGTGTCTCTCAAATTAGCATAGTCATCAATTAGGAATAATGTGTTAGAACCAGCAAAGGTCAGAGTAGCAAACTGAAGCACAAGGTCCAAATTACTGGCCACAGCTTCGGGATTAACTATGTAGACGTTCTTGTCTTGGTAAATCCATTTCCTTTCATATGTCTTATTGTTGAAATATGTTGGACAGAAAATGACTATGTTCTGGAACTTGTGCCGATACTCCTTTTCTAAGAGGTCAAGGGCAAAATATGTCTTACCACAATTGGTAACACCAGAAATTAACATATTGTGTGGCTCGTAAATAAATACTTCACTCATTTAAATGGATGTAAAGGATGACACACAGCAGTATCTAAGGGATTTGTACTACAACCCCGAGAGTCCCGTGGCTTACAGTTCTTTGAGTAAAATCTGGAAACAGGTCAAGGAAGATATGACTTCGTCACGAGAGCAGAGCTCAGGAAAACTTATTAAACAAAAAGAAGTGAAAGAATTTCTAGAAACACTACCAACTCACCAACTACACAAACCGGCCATTAAGAAATTCACCTTCAGGAAGACAATGGTATCGTACATCGATCAACAGTGGCAAGCTGATCTGGTTGACATGCAGAAATTCGAGAGTAAGAATAAGGGTTTCAGATTCATTTTAACAGTCATAGATCTATTTAGTCGTTTTTCTTGGGCTCTAGCAGTTAAGAGTAAGAGGGGAGAAGAAATCAGAGATGCCTTCAAATTGATTTTCAGAGAAGCAAAACCAGAAAAGATCCAGTTTGATGACGGTACAGAATTTTACAACAAACACTTCAAGGAACTCTTAACAGAAAATGACATAGAATGGTTCTCCACAAAATCTGATAAGAAGGCAGCAGTAGTAGAGAGATTCAATAGAACCCTTAAAGAAAAAATGTGGCGTTATTTCACCGCTAAGGAGACTGACAAGTGGATTGACGTTCTGGATGACCTGGTCAGCGGCTACAATAACACATTTCACTCATCAATAGGTATGAAACCTGTAGACGCCAGAAAGATGGAAAACGAAGGAACAGTGTGGTACAATCTTTACGGTCTTCACCTCAAAGAGACATTTGGTAATCCAAAGTACAAAGTAGGTGACAGTGTAAGAATTTCAAAGTACAAGTCCATTTTCGGTAAAGGTTACATGCCCAACTACACTGAGGAGGTGTTCCAAATCAAACAGATCATCTTTACTCACCCTATCGTCTACAAGCTTGAGGATTACCACAAAGAAGAAATTCAGGGATATTTCTATGAAGAGGAATTGAGCTATGTTCCTAATCCTGACCAGCTAGAGTACAAGATCGAGAAAATCCTCAGGTACAAGACCAGTAAAGGCAAGAAATACGGATTAGTGAAGTGGAAGGGTTACAGTGATAAGTTCAATGAATGGTTACCAGTTTCTGATATCAAATCATTGAAATGAAATAAAGTCTCTAAAGTGACTTAAGTCACAAGAACAAGTTCGAAAAACGTAATTTAAAAAAAAATGTCCTACTAAATAAAGAAAGAAATGGAGGGAGCAATATTTGATAATCAAAATGGTATGATGAATCAGAATAATATGATGAATCATGATAATATGATGAATCAAAATATTCAGAAGTTTTTGTATTATTTGCATCAAAATATTATGTTAAATCAAAATATGATAAATCAGATTATGTTAAATCAAAATATGATAAATCAGTTTATCTTAAATCAGATTATGTTAAATCAAAACATGGAAAATCAGAATAATATGATGAATCAAAACATGGAAAATCAACCTACAATTTATTGTGTTAAGTGCTGTGAAAAGAAACCTGAAATTAATTTTGAAAAGAACAGGCGTAATAAACTACTTGATTACTGTAAAGAATGTGGTTCAAGTAAAATCAAGGGATGTAATAAATGTTATGAAATTAAATTACTAAGTGATGGTGAATTTGGTAAAGACGGAAATAGAGGTAACTGCAGATCATGTTTTAATTCATATTACAAAAAGGATTACCTTGACCAAAATGGTAATAGAGACAGACACAAAATTAGAGTTGGTCTAAACCGCATTTCTAAGGGAGAGTGTAACGGTAATTCCTCATTTAATCTAGGATGTACAGACAGTTTCTTCCATCAGTGGTTAGAGTACCAGAGGAGTCTATCTCCAATAGGACAAAGTCCCGAGAACAGAGTTCGAATAGAAGAAGAAGAGTTGGATCATGTCTTACCAATCAAGGAGTTCAAAGATAAACCTGAACTGTGCTTTGCTTGGTTTAACATAAGACCAATGGAAAAGACAGAAAACAGACAGAAGAGTGCTACAGTAGACTACACACTATTTAAGGATCAATTGGATAGGTCAATGGATTTCATGGTAAAGATGAGAAGTGAAAACTGGTTTGTCTTTCGAGACCAGAATGTAATACCAGATTGGAAAATAGTGATATCACAGCATTTCGGGGATTATCTTCGTGATAAAAATATGATTCTGCTTGATAGATTATCGAATTTAAATAATAACATGAGAATGAACCAGAACATTAACATATGTAGTCAGACAGAAATCATAAACGAGATGATTAAGTTGAATAATAGACTTGAAAGAAATTTACTCTTTGCAGTGAATTGATTTTATTTTACTTAATTAAATGAATAGAACTTGGGGTTACACAAAACGACCACGTAATTGGAAAGAAAGATTAGAACGATTTCATAGAGAATTAGAGGCAGAAGTAGAGTCAAAGTTGGAGCCTGGTCCCGAAAAACCTTTAAAACCTGCTGGGCCTGCAGGGTCAGAAAAACCTTTAAAATTTAATGTACTTCAAAAACCTGTAGTGTCTGCAAGATCAACACTAAACACTGGAAATGACAGAACAACTGATTCTAGTTATTCCCACTAATTAAATGGATGGAGACAACAAGGTTTATCCAGATTTAAGTAATTTAAACTCTGAAAGTCAATTAAACTATGAAAGGTCTGAAAAGCATACAGAAAGTAACCCTCAGTCTTTCAGGCTTAATTCAATTAGTGATGTCAAGAGGTTTTTTGAGGGCGAGATTGAATGCAGGAGAAAGATATCTTTAAAATACAAAAAAGCTTTTGATGTGATTACTGGCATTAGCCATTTCCTTAATTTTGCCAGCGTTGCAGCTGGCTCTGTTGGTGTTTCCGCTTTAGCTGGTGTCATCACGGCACCGATAGGCTTAGCTTTGGGTGGCGTAACAATAGGTAGTGCCATTATTTCATCAGCCTTAGGCTGGGAGAAAAAGAATATTCTTAGGAAAATTGAAAAGCATGAGAAGATATCACAACTGGCCATTTCCAAACTTAACACAATCAATGATTTGGTCAGTAAAGCCTTAACCGATTCTCACATATCTACAGAGGAATTCGGTTTAATACTCAAGGAGAAGGAGAAGTACATTTCCATGAAAAATGCCATTAGGAAAAAACAAAGGGAGACCAATTCCAATGTCGATGTAGAGTCCCTTAAAAAGACTTTTTTAGAAGAAGGAAAAAAACTACCACAGACAGAGATGCTAGAAAAACTAAAAGTTCAGTAAATCATACAGGACTCGAGCTCTGCTCTCAGGACAAAGTCCGACTAGGACAAGGTCCCGAGAACAAAGTTCGACTAAATAGTCCTAATCCTAATGTGGTTTATCACTATCACTATTATCATGACTTTGGTGTTAGGGATGAATTTCACCAAGTAGCACTACCATCAGCACCACCCTATTCATTAGTTTAAGAATGATTTCGCAACTCAAGCGAAGTTTGAATCGCTGTAATCCATGTAGCCTTCATAATACATTCCAAATGGTAAGGTGCTTATTCCATCTTCAAGTATGAACCTCTTGTCATCAAAAGGACTGAGGCTTTTTTTGTCAACTTCTTCCAAATAGATTTGGTGTTTATCTGATCTTAAGTGTCTCATCTTGTGGTAAAATGACCTACTCTTTTCAAGACAATCAACATAGTCATCAAATGAGATATTTCTCCTTACTACATTCTTGGCAATACCCTTCAATTTCTTAGAATCGTAATCTTTTGTCCTGTAAGCGTACATCTTACTTCTCAGGGCAATGAATTCAGTCATCTCTACTCCTCCTAGCTCATCCTTAAAGTAGCCTGGTACCTTCTTTTTACTGGTATCATAGAATGTATGATCTTTTGGATAATTACTGAAATCAAAATAGTGTCTCAACTCCTTTAAGTCTTTAGTTAAGTCATCAGTATTAATGTTAACTACGAAAGAATCTGTATCTAGATACAGTAATTCAATATTTTTCTCACCAAAATATGGTTGAAGAACTTCATAATAGAACTCATACATTAATAATTTAGACAATTCAAGTACGGCAGCTCCTATGTAGATTGGTTTGTTGAATTTCATTGATGTTTTCCTCATGCTAATAGCAGCATTATGTTCGTCAAATACGCATATCGATGAAAACCTGGGATTGGCCATTACATTCCTGGCTCTCTCCCCGTCCGATACCAATTCAATTTCAACCCTGTTCCTTACATTCTCACAAGTCTTTCCGTAGAACGCATTATTCATGAGCTTAAAATAGTCTTTCTCAAAATCAGTCTTAGAATCCATACGTCTTTTAGTGTTAAAATCAATGTATGGTGCTAACCACTTTGATTGTTTAAAGCTTATCACTGAATGAACCCTCTTAAGTACCATTCCGTGCTTTAGGTAAAACTGTAGCATTCTGTAATGCACTATGTAATTAGTTTTATCCTTTTGTGTTAGTATTAGTTTCTCTACATTTGATCTTTTATCATCACCCAGTAACTCCCTCTGGTAAGGACTTAATTCATCATCTTCAATAAAGAGAGATTCAGGACAGAATGGAAAGTTCCTTGACTTAAATTTAATATTTCCTGGATACTCCAAATCAACCTCTAAGAAGTAGCCTACTTCACTATCACTTGGAATTGCCATAATCTGCTCTTTACTAATAGCATTCATGTTAAGTCGGACTTTGTCCTGAGAGCATAGCTCGAGTGGATCAATATCTATCATTTCAAAACTACCATAGGGTTGAGGTTCCATCATGGCCCATCCGTAAAGATTATTAGCATCGATGTACAGCAATTTATGACTCTCATCGGCCTTGATATGTCTTGTGCCCATAACACCCGATATTCCACCTCTTATTGCCTTTTCAAAAGTAAGTAATATGTTGGTATCAGTCAGTAGTTCTAGGTTTATTCCTGTGTATTTCAAACCAGCTTGCCAGGTTAGGCCTGGTGCCGAGTAACAGTGACATGGATCTATCTGAAAGTAGTTCAAATTGACATCCCTGAATTTCTCAAATAAATCAGCTAGAAGGATCACATCAGTTTTGAGGTAGAGGTCAATGAACTCACCGTGATTCCTGATCTTGAAATGATCCCATATTACCTTAGCTTCATCATAGGCAGAATCAGGTGCCATTTCATTTTTCAATTCGTCAAAAAACATAGACTTTTCTAGGTAAGTAACATTGTAGCTTTCATGTGATGTGTAAAAAGAGTAAGGTACTGAACCCTTCTTCCTCAATAGCTTAAAGTCAGTGGTATTTGGGAACAGCTGTCTGGTAATTTTAAAATCATCATCCAACATTGATTTGGTTATGTTGTCTAAACTGGACTGCAGGAATCTGTACGAGTCCAAAAACCTGAAACAACCGAACTGAAATGAAATGTATTCCTCTGATGTTTTGGCAAGTATTTTCAGTTTCTTGTACTTCGGTAGCTTAGTCATTAATTCTTTAATAAATAAGTGAGAATCGTAATTACTGAGAAAAAACACTGGAACAAACATAGCTTTCTTTTCATTCAAATTACACGAGTTGTGAGCAGCACCTCGATATCTACCACAGTAGTGATCATGATCCTTGACCTTGTCATATCCCAAAGGTTGATTACAATAGTAACAATGTGTTTCTAATTGATATTTATGCCAGTCTTCATCTGTCATTGTTAGAGGAAAGTTACAGTTCAATACATTAGAGAATTGTTCTTCCATCCTGATTAACCAATCACAGAAATCATCTACAACATCAGCACCCCTGTGAGACACATACTGGCTACTGTAAAGGTGTGTGTAGTCTGAGTGAACATAAACACCAACAGCTGATGCATTTTGTTTAAAAAGTTTCTTAAAATTCTGTTCTTTCACCATAGGTGGCTCTACTGACACTACTGGTATGTTGCCTTCGGCAGAAGAACAAGGTTCGCTTATTGATTCAAAATCAGCATAGATCACAAACGGAACTCTATTTTTGAATGAGTGTTTTTCAATTTAATTTGTGACCATTTACTGTTAGGTGGAGGCAAAGTAATCTTACAGTAATCGTGTTCTCCACATTTCTTTTTATGATTATCTAGTTTTGACTTCCTGTAAAAGTAATTCATGCATCTCCTGCAAAGATACACTCTATGAGCTAGTGTCCTGAAGAAAAGATTGATGTCTCTTATGTACATGAAATGGTCCTAGAAATACAGCAGATCGATGACATCATAATCATCATAATTCTTGGACAGGTAGAGAGGTTCTAGTTTTGCCTCACAGGTGCTCTTAGCCGATTCATTCTGCAATTTAAACACATTAATTTTGAGATTATTATCACTCTCTATCTTAGGAATATCCTTTTGAATACATACAGGAAATGAGTCTATTCGTACTCCGTACTGAGAGCTAGGCTCGATTACGACATCAGTAGTTTTCGAACTCTGTTCTCGTGACGAAGTCATTTCTAGCATATCGGTAGTAATATTTAATGTACTCTCTGGATTTTCTTTCAGATATTTAGCGGCCAATAAAGACCAGAGAAAACATTTATTGTCATTTGATTCCACATTTATTACTGCTTTTGTTTTAAATGGTAATTTAGTGTAATGACCACCTTTACAACTCTTGTAGGAACAGATGGTCATGTTACAAGACTCTATTTTATTTAAAGTAAGTCCAGAACCTTGAAAGTACCTTTCCTCAATCTGTGTCTTAATGTAGTTTAACTGGTTGGTTATGGCATAAATTGCCTGGTTCCTTTTACTATTTCTATTCCACTCACTTTCTTTATGCCATCTAGCTCATTTTCCTCAAATGCAAGTTTCTTATCCATAGTTTTAGGGATCAGTGATTGGGCTCGGGGTTGAGCAATAGGGACATAATCCGGATTTAATTTACTTAAGTGACCTTTGGTTCTCCTGTGAATGGCCATATTATTGTAGGATATGTACTTGTCACATGTAGTGCAAAGTATTTTCTGATTCTTATCAGTCATTCTATTTATTAGATTAAAATTTATTAAATTCAATAAATCTCTTGAATTAAATAGAAATGGACTTCATAATCAATGAACAAGAATGTAATGAAGCCAAATTTGAGTACTACTTAACAGACCAATTAGACATAAAATCCATTACTTTGAAATCGATAACCTTTTACAATTCATGGTGGACAGGTGATTTTCTACCAGAGGGAGTAAGGATTTTCTCATTTCTAGTCGAAATAACCAGAATTACAACAAATGAGCCCTTAGATAAACAATTATGGTGTATGGATGAATTTAGGACATTATTTGCTCCTGGACTTGAAACAGATACACTTGAAAAGGAAGTCATGAAAATTTGCGAACGGCATTTGGAAAATGAATCTACCACAACTAAAGACACCATTACTCAATACACATTTCCATACTCTCGACATTTTAGTTTAAGTGAGTTTTGTGAGGTATGGCAAAAATACATAAAAGAAATTGGAATTAGCCACGTTAAGGTCAACTGTGATAACAATAATTACATAACCCTTGAACTTACAGAGGATAAAGAGTACCCTCTGAAAGTAGACAAGTTAGATAAAAATGAAAAAATCAAGATTGAGCGAAACACAGAAGGTTTTCAAATAAGCAAAACCACAAGAGAGGTGATAAAAAAACAGCTCACAGTGGTGAATGAGTGGTTTGGCTTTAAGCAAACTAAATTCACCAAGAAAGGAAAATACTACTCCACAAGACCACTCAACTTTTACAGGAAATATCTATTCCTGCAAGCTAATTTGGTTGACAAAGCTAAGACCCTCTACAACAATAAACCATCTAACATTTTCTGCATCATACCTGTAGAAGATGGTGACCAAATAAAAATGCAGCGATACGAACCGAATTGTAAGAAAACGATAAATAAGTGTACTAATCACATAAAATTCGAAATCACTGATGAGAATGGTAAGCTAGTTAATTTCAGAGGAACAGAGGTTTCTTTAGAGTTAAGAATAGAGTTAAACTCTCAGGACAAAGTCCGAATAGAGTTAAACTCTTGTGGTGAAGACAAGCACCTCGGACTCGAGCTCTGCTCTCAGGACGAAGTCTGACCACCTGATGAGATCATTCCATTAAAGGAATAGTACATTTCTTCTCTTTAACTACAGGTTTAACAAGAGGGTTAATTGATCCCTTCATGACTGCTTCATTCGGACTTTGTCCTGAGAGCATAGCTCGATTCAAGCCTGATCGCTACTCTTTACTTACTTTTTTAGGAAGTTTCTTAAACATAATGAATGCTGCTAAAATAATTGCACCTAAACCTAGTACATAGACATAAGTATTACTGGTAGATTCACGCAGTGATACATCAGTATTTTGAGATTGTGGTTCTTCTTCCTCTACTTCTTCTTCCTCCTTTTCCACAACTCTGTTGTTTGGTGGGGAGTCCTGTACTTTAAATGTTGTCTTATCCTTTTTTATCCTCTTAAATTCCTTAGATCTTCTACCCAGTTCTCTGGACCATGCTAATTGTTTCTCTGATCGAGGTTTCTTAGACACTGAAACTTTAGTAGTATCAGGTACAGTTTCAAGTTCCATTTATCTTGCTCAAATTAATTGGAACTCAGTTCTCATAACCAGGTTAATTTAGTCTTCTTTATCATCACTACCTGTGATATCTAGACTTTCATCTATTGGTTTGTCACATTCAGAGACAGTCATATTCGGTGTATTCATATTTGATGCAGTCATACTCGATGTATTCATAGATGATTCCTCATGACAATGACCTAAAGTAATAAGTGTTGTTGAAGCAAGTGCAGTTAATGGACCCATTCTCAAACTCAACCATCCAAGCCATTTAGCCAACTCGTTAGTTATCAAATAATCATTTCTAAGATCATGGTAAAGATCATCTTCATCATCTATTGGTAATAACCACCTTGATAATTTAGTGTAAGCTTTAAGTACTGTCTTACCCAAAGAATCATTAAGTCTAGCAGCCATCTTTGTTTCATACATTCTATGGTGTTTTAAGATTTCTTTTTCAGTCATATTATCTAAGTCATTAAAATTTATTTGTTTGTTAAGGAAATCCTTGCTTTTACCAGTTGCAACTAGAATCTCTAAGTCTTGTTTGGCTTTAAGGCCACTATCAGTCAAATAGTTCAAATTTTGTTGATTGCTAGTTGAGCCTAGTTGCCAACTAGAATTGACTATTCCCTGACTGGGATTAACTATTCCCTGACTGGGATTAACTAAATTTGAACTATTCAACTGCTTGTTTGAAACTTGTTGATTTGTAGAGCAGTTCTGTTGAAAGTTAGTTCTGTTTTGTTGGTAACTACCAGTGTTCTGTTGGTTAGAAGCCCCAACTCGAGCTAAGCTCTCAGGACTGTGTCCGACTCGAGCTAAGCTCTCAGGACTGTGTCCGACTCGAGCTAAGCTCTCAGGACTGTGTCCGACTGGGTTTGGAATGATAACACCAATCTGTTTCATCTGTTGTTCAATCACTGCAGATGTCTGACTGTTCATTTGCTGATTATTCATTTAAAATTATGGAAAAATGTCTGTTAAGTGCAAAATGCTGTTTTCACAACTTTATTGCATCTTAACACTAGCTCGAGCTATGCTCTCAGGACGAAGTCCGGCTGGTGTAAACTTAATACTACTGATGCAGTTATTGTCTCTACCTGCACTGGCACTCAGTAAAACGTCAAACTGCTTGTCAATATCCTGGTCATATACCTTCTCAAATTTGTAATTTTGGAAGAAAATACTTTGAGTGAAATCATACCATAATCTCTCCAAATCATTTACTCGCTCCTTGTTGGTTAAAAAAGGTGTAAATATTACATAATCAATTTTCAGCGTTTTAAAGGCTTGGTGTAAAAATACCTTGTAGTTAATGGTGACCTTGACACCACAGTAATGCAGAAATCTTAGGAAGGCAAAGTAAACTAGTCTAAGGTCAGTGATATTCTCATCTGTTAATTGGGGTTTACCAATTGCCCTGTTAATAAATTCTATTGCAAGAAACCAGTCATATTCCCCACAGTGAAATTTAAAAAGCATGGCTTCACCATGTAACCCTTGGTTACATAATTTAGAGGGGAGAGTGTTAATACCCATTTTTAGGGCTGACTGAAGAGTACTTTCATATCTCTGCTTACTGAGGCATTTTCTGGAACTTGAAAAGCAACCCTGCAAATACCATTCCACAAAGTCCTTTAAATACTTAACTGCCGATTCGGACAGCCGCCTCCATCCAAGTTTCCTTAGAATACTGTCAAAGTAACGTGTCTTGTTGTCAATATTGATCTCAAGAGTTTTAAAATCATCGTCGTAAGTAGTCGAATTGCAATTGGTGCAGAATTGATACCTGACAGTTTTAGCTGCGTACCTTGCTGAATTCAAGTTTTTTCGGTACTCACATAGTGTCCACCTTTTACAATTTCTACATAATTCCGCTTTGGCGATGGTACTGGTGTCATACTCTTTCATTTTTGGCATACCTTTGGTATTAACAGCAGAGCTGTGCACAAGAAAGTTGTTTTCATCTTTGCCTGTCTCAGTCAGACTTCGTCTTGAGAGCATAGCTCGAGTAGGCTTATCATCTTCTCCACTGTCATCTTTTTTATTGAATGTAGAATTTCCATCCATAACCCTAGGACGAAGGAATCCAGTAAGATTTTCATTGCTACATTTACTAAAATAGTCTTTTAATGAAATCATCCTATTCACTTCTATTTACATAATAATTATTTTTTAAACATTGTTTTGATAGAAGGTCACCTAAGACCTTTTACGTGATTTTAAGGCTTTACGTGATTTTAAGGCTTTAACACCCTCTATTAAACCATAAATTATGGAACTAACAATAGCAATAACTGCTATGATCAGATGTTCGGCTAAAAATCCAACAGCAGCACCTACTGATTTCAATAAAAATGAAACTAAAGACCCTATTATTCCAGGTAAAGCTGCAGCTGATTTCTTGGCTAGTTCTTTCAACCATTCAGCCAACTTCTTAAGACCTTCTTTTACTTTATCTGGTATTGATGGTTTTGGTCCAGGTTCTGGTGTAGGTCCTGGAGTTGGGTCTGGTCCTGGTGTAGGTCCTGGTCCTGGAGTTGGTTTTACAGATTTAGTGGCACCACTTAAAGCACTACTGATACTAAGACCTAGAGTTGTAAATGTCATTACAACAGCTGTTATTATGGCGCTAATAGTTACACCATACGTCTTAAAAAGTAACTTTATTCTGTCCTTTAGAGGAATAGTTGAATCTGGTTTCTTTAGAACATCAACAATTAAACGTTTAATTCTTCTAGTTTGTGACTCCCTGTCATTGTCTAACCTCCATACCTTTGACTGTTCCTCATGCAATTTGTCATTTAGTTCATCTATTTGCTTTTTCAACTCTCCCTCTCTTATTATTAGATTTTCCTTTTCGTCTGAATGATCTTCTCCAGAGTTAATTAAGTCATTACTTAGAACTTCATTTTCTTCTCCTAGGATAGCATATTCTCTTTTTTTACTGTTAAGTTCTTCTTCTAGGCTTTCTATTTGCATGTCCTTATCCCTCTTTACTGTAGCTAGATCATCACCAGCCTGTTTTACCCTCTAAGTTCTCTCAAGGCATATTCAGTAAAACCCAGTGTTTTAAGTTCATCATCATTGGAATCAATTAATTTATCTATTGGTTTGTTTGAACTGTTTACCTCATTAATTACTGCCTGTGTTTCAGGGGTTACTAATGTAGGTTGACTTACTGGTGTTGGGCCTTCCATAGGTGCCATTCTAGGTACTTCCATAGGTGCTGGTTCATCAGGTTCAATCATATCTTTAATAATGTTAGCAAATCTCAGACCATACTTAGTCTTTAATGTCAGTTCAGAATAGAATTTACCATTTGATTTAATTAAAGGAATGATAGCGGCAGTCCCTCCATCAAAAGTATTAGGAATTTTAATCAAATTGTTCATTTGTTGTTCTGTAATGTTTGCTAATTCTCCTTTTGTAGGCCAGAAGTAAGGTTCCTTGTTGTGCAAATAAATACGTGGTGCTAGTTTACTTAGTTTGTTAGGGTCATATTTCCATTTACCACTTTTTTTCAATGCTGTATCAAGTTTATCCTCTTTATCCTCTAGCAATGACTTCTTCTCCTCTAGTTGCTGGTCAAAAACTCTTGGCCTTTCTGGAGTTGTAGTGAATGAAGTTTCAGTAGTAAGATTTCCGACTCCTGTGTTGTATCTTGTGCCGTCATCTTGAAAAGTTCTATTGGTTTCACCTGTATTAGGATCATTCACATTACGAATGCGATAATTATCTATCTCACCCATTTGGATATCTTCACCTCCTTCAGCCATAATTACTTATTTATCTAACCATAAAAACAATTAATGTACCAACAACTGAGTAAAGCATGAATTTAATTGTTTCATGAGTATCATCCACCTTCTCAACTTTGGTGTCAAGTTTAGTAGTAGTAGGAGTATTCTTTGAGGTTTCAGTTGTTTTTGGTGTATCAACATTACTCTTTGGTTTATGACTGGTCTCGAGCTCTGCTCTCAGGACAAAGTCCGTCTTGACAGTACCAACGCTACTCTTAACTCTTATTTTCTTAGAACTATTTCCTTCCATCAGTGGTGGTGGTAAAGTCTTTTTGTGGTTAATGTCATTCTTACCAGGTTTAGCATTTTTTGGTGCTATTAAAATGTTATTATTGTAGTTAACCAGCTTACCAATAACGAGTACCATATTTGATCCTATGACATACAATCCTGGTGATATTACATAATCTAGTCTTGTATGAGTGTCACTCACTGCTTTTTGGTATCTTTGAATTGAAGTGGGAATATCAGGATGTTGATTAATCGAGTCCTTTAATAGTTTGTTGAATTCCTTCTGAGCATCCAATTCTGTACCCGGTACTCCAATTATTGGTGTTCTGGTCAACGCCTGAGCACCCAGAATACAGTAAACATATGTTCTTATTGTGTCATTCAACCTCTCTATTCCAGGATTAGAGAAACCATTTGATTTAAATATCATGAATTGTTGATAGGTTTGACATTCATTTTGTGTAATTACATCAAATACATTCTTGTGTCTCCTGACATGATCCTTGATGAAAGTATCAGGATATTTGAAATTAGCCATTCCAGCATCCCAGTCTTTACTGAACATCGGTGGCATTCTATTTTCATGAACTTGCATGAGGAAGAAATTGATTTTAGAATCATTGATGTAATATCCGGGATCAGTTATGTTCGGGTTGTAATCCGGTACACTCCATGACCTCCAACCACCGTTATTTTCAAACACCGAGAAATCGTACTCGTCTTTTAAACCAAATTCACTCAATAACCCTCCTAGTTTCCTACGGTTAATGTTATTGTTTGTCTCATTAAAATCACTTTTACCTGGAATTGGTATCTCTAGATTCTTCATGATCTTCAATATTTGATAGTAAACATGAAACCTGTAAATTGACCTTATCAATGGGTCACTGTGATTCAAGTGATCGTCTATTGAAATACCACAACCTGTTGTAGCAAACCAAACAGCCATGTTAAATTGGTTTTGGTAAAACGATAATGGATTCTTTTCCAGTCGCAGACAGTCTTTCTTATTTTTCAGGCTCAAAAACCCAGGTGTTATCTTAGTTTCTTGTAGTCTGAAGAAATTGTTACTGTTAACAGTTACTTCTAAATTAAAGAAGTCATAGGTGAATTTACTTTTATGTTGATTTGCTATTGGATAATACATTTAATTTACTTGAATTTTTCCTTGAATTTTTTGGATAATGAAGACATTAAAAAAGCCATTTATTTTAATGGAATTAACCCATTGAGCTCTAGTATTCCCTCACCATTTCATTGACCATTTCATTGCAACGCTTCACTGGGAATCTCATGAATGATAGAATAGTAGTATTGTGGTGGATGGTTCTTTGGGGTTGTAGGCTAATTTGGGGCAAAAGACCTGTAAGGTCTTTGGTCAAAAGGGCCTAAAACATAACCTAGTTCCTACCACCACAATACTACTATTCTATCAAACGTATTTCAAGCCTGAAGTGTAAAGACTCTAGGAAGAAAAGGTTGTGATTGGATTTTTTCCTGGAGTTCTCAAGCCCGAAACATAAAGCATAGAATAAAGCGAAGAATGTTGTTCGATTATCTGATGAGTTGAGGTCGACACTCATGCATGTGATTGCAGAAAGTAGCTCCACTTCCGCTCGATATTACACATAAACAGCAACGTCTATGAGGAAATTTATGATACAGTACGCTGAATGTAAAACATATATTCGGTGAATGTCCACAAAAAGGTATTTCATAATTATTGTTGACTGCCCGAAAGTTTCGTCTTGCACGAGATCCCAAAACTGTTTATAAAATGTTGTCGTTAAAACCTCATCGATAGGGTGATAACCAACTCGCAAAGAGAGGTACACAAATATACGATTTTCTAAAATTTGTAATAATTTTATTTATAATCAATATTTTTCCTGAACTGTATGAAGATGTTTTAAGTCTGTTCAAAATACCAACCTGAATACAAAAAAACATTTTCCGGGTGTGTGTGTGTGTCTCGAACAAAATGTCGCTATTTTGTCAAGTCTCGGTTTGGTTTCATTTATACATTTAAAGTTCTGTCATTCAAATCTCCTGCGTATTGTCCGAGTCTTGAAAGACTCTGGCATTTTCTAGATCTGCTGTCCCGTTTTGATATAGATCGATCATGCAGACTTTGCTTCGATATTCGGCAATTGATTCGTACAGCACTAAATTATCAAGATTTAGTTGTATAATCAGTTGTGTGATCGTCCAGTCACAAAATGAAAAAAGGTACAATATTTTGCTGCGATGCCTTTGGAAACTAGGTAGTTCGCCTACAAATTTATTGTTCTAACAAATGTCTCTTTTTAATTTAATTGACTGAAAAATAGTTTATAACTATTTAGTTTGACCAGTGTGTTGTCATATCGCGCGCTGTCCATCGTTTGATCTAACCCGCCCATTGTTTGAGAGCTGATGCCCCATTGTAATGCTCGACTATCAATTCAGGGATTAAGCTTACAGAACAATAGTCCCAATCTTGGATGGACCTGATTCGTTCGAATTTGGTTCTGAGGGGCCTGTACACGTAAAGTTACACAACACAAAAAAGAGCGAAAACCAATTTGTTCGGATGCTGATACGAAGTGGAAAAATTTACCACTAATTTTTTCCCGACTACGAAACTTTCTGCTCGAACCGAAAACCAATCATAGAATCAGTGTTCACCTTTTAGATTTCAATCCCACCCCTCAGCAAAATCCAGCCCAGCATTTTAATGGGAAATCATCAATTTCCATCTCCCTTATAAATGATTCTATGGTGCACACTAGCTGTATCTAACTGTGAAAATAATCTTCATCACATGAACTGTTTCGAACCAAAGTAACAATCGATACAAGGAAGGTATTGAACTGTTTCACGTTTTGACAAAGACTCGATATTCATTGTAATAATTTCAAAATGCAAATAAATACAATACATCGCTTTGATGCAATTCTTTAACCAGGTCCTCTCTGATAGCAATGGGCTACAATTATAGCTCTCTGATCGGTTGTCTGCTCTTGTCCTAATTCAGGAGATGTGATGTTTTGATTGGCGGATTTAATGGTCACCATAATTCGAAATTACTGCACGTAATAATTCTGATCTTTCGCGACGTTTAACTCAGAATTGTGTCGGCTCCAACTAGCAGCACCAGTGTCTGTGATATCGTTGTATTAGCCACGAAGAACGAACCTGCTTTTCTCCAGAGACTCTGTCGGAATTCGGTCCTTTTATGCTTTCGTTTTGGTCAGGTTGCATTACTTTGCCCTGCTTTCCTATCACGATGATTCATGTCCTGAGGGCCCTCGACGTACAGTCCTTCCAGAAAGTTTTTAATACAACAGAGACAGAATAAGATAATTGAATGCGGTATTCAGCAGAGAATGGTATATCTAGTTGGTTATGTATCTGTTGTATTTGGGCCCAGCTTATCCTGTCAAACAAGTGATTTTTGGACCTTTTTTACAATGTTTGTTCGTAATGAAGGGATGGAATTAGGTGCATCCAAATACAACAGATATATAAACCAACTATTATACCATACTCTGCTAAAAACTGCATTCAAATATCTTATTTTATCTCTGTGATATTAAAAAAAAACCCTGTTGACATTTACTTTCTCGAAAGACTGTACACCCGGCATTTTTAGAGTTTTGGCGGCCATCTTAAATGAAATAGGGTAGATTCTACGTTTTCATAGCCATAATATCCGTTGCTGTGTATATATTTTCAGAGACTGTGACATTTTAATGATGTTTTCTTAATTAATAGTTATCGTGTTCAACCAGAAAACTGCAAGGAATTACCTTTCATTTGGTGAAGTAGCCCACCAGACATTTCTTGCTATACGAACAAGTTTTACTGGTGGGCAGAGACATGTATTCATCCACAGGCGGAAGTGTGGCACTGACACATGGTCCGTACTCAACTGTGAAGCTGTGGTAAATACATGACTGTGATGGGTGCAAGTGGATTTATTCTTCAATCTTTGGTGGATTCTTAATCTACAGAGCCAGGCCATAACGGGGATATACTTTTTGATAATTAATTTAAGGAAAAATTGTCTCACTGGCCAGTTTAGAGCTTGTATTCTAATAGGCCCATATCAGTCCGCGAGTGACGATTTGATGGTAATGCTGTACACAAATCACTTTTTCTCAGGCAATCGGTATTGGAATGTTTTGAATTTTTACTATCATTTCGATAAAAGCCTCTTCAAAACACATATAAAATTTATTGGGAATTAAAAAACACTTGGTGTACTTTTTTCACCAACCTATATTCATTAAAATGTACACAGAATGTACACGCTGGCTAATAGAGGTCTCTGGCCTGGTGGCCTCATTTTGCTAACCCTCTCGTTGTTATTTTAATATGTGATTTGTTATATTCCAATCTAGCCGTGGCGGTTCCGAGGCAACTTTGTGGCAAATGGATGAAAAGAGCCGGAACTGTGCAACGTATTTCGAATGCACTTTATCGTTTATAGTAAATTTAATGCATCAAGAGGATTATGACAATGCCTCATTGATCATTATATGTAGCCAAAACCTGGTTGAGCGGTTTGGCGTCAGCAATAAAAGAGACCAAAAAAAAGACAATGTCACAACCATAAATTGGGCGATTCTAGATTTCAACCACATCAGCTCTTTGGTCAAGTACAATGTCACCATTGATTTGCCACCAATTTAATCTAAATTATCCAATCAAAAGGCGTGTTAATGATACAGCATGCGTGGTCTAAGTACTGCTAGATACCTCATGTACTTTATTTTCTTCTGTGGAGTTTTTAATAACCCATCCGACCCTGCCAATGTTGGTGAGAGTAGAAGACGGCGTAAGTTTTCCAGTGAGTTATCGCATGTGGCACGTTAATTTATACCTACCCAGAGTAAATCGTGATTAGATTCTTAAAGACTGTTATCACCGATCAAGTTAATCAGTTTCAAATACGTCTGCATGACCATTTCAGATTTGTGTAAATTACGTTTTAGTTGCACTTGCCGATTTCCATGAAGTTGTTCCGTGGGGGTGGATGTTGACAAGATTGGCCATGGTAATCCTTTCATGAGACAGTAAAATAATGGTAATTAGATCAAGGTGCGAGCGGGCTTTGTTTAAAGACAATAGACTGTGTATTGGGCTGCCTTAATTTTTTAATTGCAAAGTGTGGCATGGGCGACATAACCTGGTAAAATTCTGGTTTGATCTTAACTATAAATACTCTTGCAAGATCCTTGTAAAGATTGTACATTTTGCGTGTAATTGAAATAGGCCCTAAGAATCTCCCTGAATCTTATCGGCATTCCGCATCTTGGGCATGCACAATGTCTATATTGCATAACTCTCAATAAATGTACATGTACAACTCCTTAACTAATTATATGTTTTACATTTTTTTCATAAACTACCCTTTGTGTTTGCAGATTCACCATCTTCACTAACGTTTGTTTCTGTTAGATTTCGCAAAGTATTTCAAGGTGAAACTAATGTCAGACCCCTGCACAGTTTACACCACACACTGACGATGTGTCTGCCTACAAATGCAGTTGAAAATCCAGCGGTAACCGCAATAACTTCGCGAACGGAAGCACCACTTGGTAGTGTGTTCTGCAATGTTATGCCCGATATGGCACGCCAAAGCGGAATTATTTCAACCCTGAAAAAATATTAGCAACTACAAATTTCTTGGCAACAGAGAAGAAATACTATTTAAACTTTCAAAAATATACCCGACAATCTTTTAAAAAAGATAATTTTTTTTAGACTCATGTCAACATTTTTAAAAAACAAGCCAACAATTTTTTTTTCGTGATACTTCGAAAAATTCGTTTACATTTTTTTCTTCTCTTAAAAATATTTTCCACGCAATTTAAAAAAAAAATCTTGACAAAATTTTACTGCAACATTTATTTTCGTTCAAGATTTTTTTCTTGGCAACATTTTTTTCGTTCAACATTTTTTCCGTTCAACAACGAGCACCACCTATGAACTGCTAATAGAACTCGCGCGCAGGGACGAGGTTAAGCTGCGAAGATATCCGCAGTTCTCTCAGCAAATCTTCGAAATCGCAAGCATTCGCTAGCAAATTTAAATTGTTTGTCATGATTGTAGGGGTTTAACTTATGTAATTTAATGACGGTAAAAATCTGACACTGACACATTCATGACGAGTGCCAACCACGTGCGTAAGATATTTGTGTAAAGAAACATGCCAGAAGTACCCCGTAGCTAAACCTCGTCTCGAGGGGATATAGTTCAATTAGTTGTTCACAGGTGGCGCTCGTTGTTGGACGAAAAAATTGTTGACGAAAAAAAATGTTGCAAGAACAAAATCTTGAACGAAAATAAATGTTGCCGTAAAATTTTGTCAACATTTAAAAAAAATGTTGGCTTGTTTTCTCAAAATGTTGGATCTTTTTTTTAAATAATGCTTATATTTTGTACAGGGTTGAAATAATTCCGCTAATGTTGGCTTGTTTTCTGAAAATGTTGGATCGTTTTTAAAATGTTGCTAATATTTTGTACAGGGTTGAAATAATTCCGCTTTGGCGTGCCATAGCCCGAACGTGGAGCTATTTTGATTATAGCTGTTTGGAGGGTGGATCGGCGATGCAAGCGCTATTTTTTTTATATATAGTTATAGCCTCGTGCATGTCATATTTTCAAATCAACCAATCAACACGCGCATTGTGATTTTTGACGTCAAGTGTCCATGGGAATATATTAACCTACATGTCATGTACCGCCCATTCGGGGGGGGGGGGGGGGCAGTTACGGGAGACGACCATTTTTATATTTTTCAGCATTTATTTACCGACTTGACGGCACTGATAAAAGAATCAGGTATGTGTAATTAAGTGTAGTAGGCTAGTCATTTGTTCCAAGTTTGTAACGTTAAAGGACAAAGTGCATTATTATGTGTCGGCTGCCCAGTCACCACCCATTTCGACGAGCAGTTCCTGTCATTTGATAACACATAAAATTGAAAAACGCAAAAAAACTGATCGAATCACATAAGATAAGCTTTTCCGATTTCAATCCAAACCGGACCCGAGTAAGGCCTCCGTAGAGAGATCATTTTTGTGCGTGTCGATGCATGGCAACGTAGCGGAAAAAATGGCTGATTAGAGAGGTTAAGATTTTGATCCGAGAACGAGAACGAGGTGGTTTTGTTTCTCTGGCTGACGTCATCAAGTCAAACTGATTGTTTTGTATTATTGTGTTTAGGCATACCACGCATTACACACTGTTTCGTTTCATTTCTGACAGCAGGCAATACGGTATCTATCGTCAAAATACCACTTCGTTTTCGTTCTCGTCCTCGGATTGAAAATCTTAACCACTCTAATACAAACCGCGAGATGGGAAATCGCGAAATCGCGAGATGAGTAATCATTATTTTCTGCCCAAAGATAAATTTTCTACTTCACTGGACCACGACGTTCACAATTTCCGATGCTGCCGGGAACTTCTCCTCAAAATAGCAGTGTTTCCGAAGACAATACAGAGGCTACATGCTCTATGTCGAAGCACACGACTGACTTTCAGTGAATTTAGCGATAATTTCCGATAGGGGCTCTAGCAGCTAAACGCCATATCCCCATTACTCCTAATGATTCTGATGAGGGGCCTGGGCACCCCGACTCTTCTACCCTAAGAAGTTTTCACTTTGTGAATGTTGAAGAGGTCACATTGTATATTTCCCTTGTATTGCACTCCGCGAGGGGGCATGGCATGCAGTACGAGCTGGTGCAAGAGCTTGAGACATACGGTGTTGGGTACGACTCAGTGTGGTTATTTTTATTTCATCGCATGCACATTGGCCGAAAGCCTCTTGTAAAGCCACACTCGGGGGGGGGGGGGGTTTCCAATGTTTCGTCAATCTATGTGTTTAACTTTTTCTGATGATACTAGTAATGCCAAATCATACCCGAACAAATTATAACAGAGATCTCTGATCCTCAATTAAAGGATTGCCCTGGTTGCCATTTGATACGACTGTACAACAAAAGGAATGTGGTCCTAGAAAAGAAGTGAGAGCAAGCTTGATTTAAAGACAGTAGACCGCGTATTACACCTGGCCAGATTTCCTAAAGGCAAATTATTTTTTAAAATTTAATAAGGGTTTTCCCCTAGCCTCTTTTTTATTGTACTGCAGTAATCTTGACATAGCGCAATAATGCTAGAGTCCACTCGTGTGTTGGCGATAGTTTGGAGTATGCCTATGTCAAATCAAATCCCCGCAACAAATCTGTAGTGACATCGACAATCCTGGTATTTTCTGTATTCATTTCCAGCGACCCGAGTTAGAAACCCGCGGTGGTCAACTTTTTTCCTTATTTTTTCCGTCATTCTTATCATTTTTAGTGAATGTATATACTGTAGTTTCATGAAAATAACACCACTTCGGGATATTCAAGGCCCGGCCTCTTCTCTCGAGTCTATTCACCAGAGTTAACCAATGAGTGACTTCGCTGGCCCTTGTGATGGCTCAGCCGAGCTGTCACGGTTACGCTAAACCACTTATTACCGCATCCCTATTGATTCGAAGTGTTGTAGGCCTACTGGTCGATGAGTGCGCATGTGGAATGACGTAAATGGTAAGGCCACTCGCCGACCGTTTGTACAGGTTGTCTCATAAAACTGAAGCACCTTTTAGATTGATCCAAACCCCCCAAAACAAAAAAGTCCTTATTGAAACTCTGAAGGAAAATCTACGAATGCTTGCATTAGTAAAGCAAAGTGAGATTCAGGCAATGATAATAGTCACGAAATTCCGAAGAAAAACGAGGAGCTCATCCTCGAGCAGAAGCAAGAACAATGGCATGGCCGGAAGAAGACGGTGATGGAGCCCCGTGATCCGTTATGGCCACAGGTTGAGGACCAGCTTTACCAATGGCTGCAGCAGATGAGAGAGCGTCGCCTCGCAGTCTCCGTTCTCGACATTCAAGATAAGGCGTTGGTAGTGTGGCAAAGCTGGTGGAATGCGTTAGCCCAAAATGTCAGAGAAGGGATTCAGCATTGTCGCCCTCAGCTATGGGATTTCAACCCATCCATAGGCTGGGTGGAGTGCTTGATGAAGAGACGCCACGTGTCCCTACGGAAGGTGACCAAGAATACAACGACCGTCCCGCTGATGCTGCTGCAAGGATCCAGACCTTCCGAGATGCGGTTACTGGGAGCATCGATCGTCTTGATATACAGATGCGGTTCTTCTTTAACATGGACCAAACCTTTGTCCTGTTTGATATGAGAACCATGTACACGGCCAACACCACGGGGGAGAAGGCCATAGACGTCCGATCATCTAGGTCCAATACCAAGCTGGGAGACACCTTAACCCTCTGCATCGCAGCCTCTGGAGCAAAGTTGCCGGCGCACATCACCTTCCCCAGCCGTCCGGGTGTTTGCAGCCCTCCAAGACAACCCACCAGTAGATGCAAAGATTACCCAGTCGGAAACTGGTTGGATGAGAGAGGAAACGGCGCACCACTGGTTAGATGAAGTCCTATCACCCCACGTCATCGACAACGAGGCCGACCAGTTCCTGTTAATCGTCGATCATTATCGGGTCCACCGGACAGAGAACTTACGGACGAGAGTCCGCGACATGAGAGGCAGCCTGGATTACGTACCTGCTGGTTGCACATCCCTCGTACAACCGTTAGACGTTGCAGTCATGAAGTCCTTCAAATGTCACGTACGGCGACAATGGAAATGGTGGAAGAAGGACCACACGGACGAACGAGGAGACTGCCCTCACATCGGCCTGAGAGACGTGACCAACATCATCAGAGATTCCTGGGATGGTGTTGATGAGGACGTTATCGTCAACTGATTTGAAACATCGTTTCGACCAAGGCCAATCGAAGCTGGACCACATGCTATCTTGGAGGAAGAAGAGGAGACTGCCGTGGATGGACCAGAGTTCGTGAATGTTGTTCGAGGAGGACATTGTGATCGACTTGAATTGACTGTGGGTGTTGTGAATGATTGTGTGTACGATTCTGAACGCTGGACAATCTAATATTGTGTATCTTTAGGTTTGAAAAAAAATTGAATCGGGATTTGCATCGTTCTTTTTTATTCCTTCACTGAACACTTCGGACAAGACTGTACATCAGAGGGATGTTCTGTTTTGTCTCCAGATATGTGACGGACAACTTCTCATTCTTACCAATTTCGCACTGTAAAGTATCTTTCAAAGCCCGAAGCTGGTAAGGGATGATAAGACCCGAAGACATGCTCCATTACCTCCCTGAGCAATGCCTCACTTTGAAAGGGCAGGTCAGTCCCTAAAACCAGCAGAAGCCAATATGTCAGTTGGACTTTTTTCATGGACACCCTGTACACTACCAATGACGATTAGTTGAAAATGTTCTGGCACACTCAGTACAATGGCCGAAGGCCCGATCCCATTATCCAATTAAAAGGAGACCTACGAATCGGTTTCAACAACCCAAACAATAAGGATTGGACTCGAAACTGATGTATATTCGATATGAGGCCTGGACAACCCTCTCTGGAATCCCAGCCAATGATCGGCCTTCTCAATAGCTCTGTTCGCCACCCTATGAGTCAGGGGCGGCGACACCGGCTGTTAATGAAGTGGTGTTATTTTCATGAAACTACAGTTTGTATATACGCATATCAGTGCGACTCGTATAATATAGATTCCGAGCCTCGACCAATACCAATATACACCCCCACAGCTCCCAACATGTTCACAGATTCCATTCAAATCATATCGGAATGTCGCATCATACTAGAAACTGCCAAGTTTGTCGATGCAGTCATTACCGATTTGCTGCAGGCAATTGATCGGACATAGGCCTATCCCAAAACAGTTGCCAACACACAAATTGATCCTCAAAATCAATGACACACTCATAAGCAAGTTGCAGGGCTCCTCCACAACGTATTTGAGTGCAAGGAGACAGACCAGTTTCTAATGATGAAACGCAACAGGACAACTATCCCATTGAAATTCTTACATGTAATTCGATGACTGCGAGGGTATATGCCAACCATTCGTCTCATCTTGAAATAGGGTGCAATTGACACGCTTCTCCGAACCTTGACATCCCAAAAGGACTCTATATGGAACACGGATTTAAACTTTCGGTTAAATTTTCAGGGAGAAGTTGTATCAGTTACAAGTATGTAATCAGCAGTTAGTTCTTTTGAAGCGGCAAATAACGACCAAATTATAATGAATTACAAAGGTTCCTCTCTGCTGATTATTCCTTCGACCAATTACCGAACACGCCATGTGTCCATGCCCCATAGTCCGTGCGGAGCACGGGTATGGCAAGCCAAAGCGGAATTTATTCAAGACTTTAGAATTACCATTCAAGAAGTTAAATATAAGTTCAAGAAGGAAATATAGGTTCAAGACTAAAATATGTTCAACCTTGAATCAAATGTTTTCAACCTTGAATAAAATATGTTCAACCTTGAATAAAATATGTCCAACCTTGAATAAAATATGTTCAACCTTGAATAAAATATGTCCAACCTTGAACAAAATATATTCAACCTTGAACAAAATATATTCAAGACTCACGTGACCATATTCAAGACGCACGTGACCACAAAATTGATGACGTAGTTGCTCATGTTTTGATGCTTTACGGACTTTCCCGAACCCGCGTCCGGACTTTCCCGAACCCATGGTACTTGTGTTGCGTTTCGGAGCTCGAATTGTTCGCACGAGGTTTTGACACATGGTTGTACACGTACCTAGCCGCCTACACCTGACATGTACTGTAATCCTACACATCATGACATGGATGCCGAGTGAATGTCAGAGTCGATACATGTTTCACAGACATATCAGGCAAATTATAGGTTCAAAATGCGCAATGCCTCTCACCTTTCATTCTTAAGGCCGACACCACTGTATCGGATTCTCGTTGTCTTTTGACATGTTTGAGTGTTTAGGCTATACAGGCAATCAATCATGTCGTGAAACAGAACGCATCAGAAGTACCACAGATTCTACGCTCTACGTCATCAATTTTGTAGTCACGTGCGTCTTGAATATGGTCACGTGAGTCTTGAATATATTTTGTTCAAGGTTGAATATATTTTATTCAAGGTTGAACATATTTTATTCAAGGTTGAACATATTTTAGTCTTGAACATATATTTCCTTCTTGAACTTATATTTAACTTCTTGAATGGTAATTCTAAAGTCTTGAATAAATTCCGCTTTGGCTTGCCATACACGGGTAATTGCTAGTCGTTTTTATCATCTTTGACATTCAAGTATAAAACGTGGAGCCGAATACATTAGGTCTTCACGGTTTGGCACTGTCCTTTCACTTTTCGAACGCAAACACTGGGTTGGAATGCCGCCCATAGACATCGACCCGTTGACGCAAATCTCCTTTACGATATTCTTTCGTGTACGATGTCTAGACCAAACGGCGTATATTTTCGATTGTTTACATAAGTGTTCCTTTTTGGCGGTCTGGCTGAGACAAACTCAGATAGTAGGAGTGAAATGGAATCGAAATTGCATAGTGGCGCGAGGAGGATCTAGCTCTGTGACAACACACGTCGCTATCCACCCCATCAATTTCGGAAGTAAAGATTGGATATTTTTAGCAGTTACAGCGGATCGTCAGAGAAATATTTTCCGGATTTTTGTCAACGGGAAAAAGGAAGACACGATCGCTACTCATGCTGCGTATACGGGACACTCATGTCCAATAACACTGGGGAGCAACGCGGCAGGAAACGACGGGTATTTCGTAGGGTTGATGTCAATGTTGAGAGTGTTTTCTTATACGCTGAGTCCTCGTCATATCGAGAGCATGTACCGGGCGAGCAATGGTAAGAACATCCGCAGGAAATCATTAGGCTTATATAAGTTTATTGTACTTGCCGGTTTAGGCTTATCGATCTCAATGAAAGCTGTTTCCTGAGGGTCGATCGCGATGTTATCAAGATTTGCCCTGATAACCCTTTGATTAGACAGCAGAACAATAGGAATTTAGGTCGAGGTGCGAACGGGATTTGTTTAATGACAATATATCAAGTATTGGGCAAAGCGTGAATACATTCAATAACTTCTTTTAACTCAAAACGACAGCAGTAGCTTCTAAAAGTAAATGTGCCTCAAATTCAATAGGACATACGCAATATCACCATTCTGCGATCATTCTAACTTTTCTTATTTTCTTTCTTCCCGGCCTAGCTCAAGCAGCCTTAAACATTATTTTCACTAAACGCAGACTACGAGATACATTGACCGAGTTGGTGACAATCAAACTTGCTCGTTCACGACTTGAATGCGGACACATCAGCCGAGAAAGTGAGCGGGAAAACTCCAAGACGTGCATGGAATTTACTTTCAGAGGATCAAGCTGTCATATGAAATATGACATAAAGGAAGAATGTGATAATAACAAGCCTTTCAAGATCAAAACGTTCAGCAGTCGATATGTCATTATACCCTAAACGCAGTGCGTGGACGCCCGAGACAAGGTCGATTCTCCGGGTGCTGGTGGTCGGTCGCTTTGTCACTCCTCCCGCCAACGCCGAACTCATGAATACCGTTTCTTTGCCAGATGCATAGAATATGCATTTCGGGGAAGGCATTATCTGTCTATTAGCTTGTTAACCAGATTTATTGACCTTAGCCAGCAAAAGGTAATGTCAACTGAGCTTAACTGAAAGAACGCCTCAGTTCGTTAAATATTTGTGTATTTAGCCACTGGCATCTCAAATATTTGCTTACATATTACTCTCAACATGATGTTCTTTCTACCTTATACTCCCAGCAAAGTAGACTCGCAATTGTTCTGGTAAAAAAGTTTCTTTTCAGATTTTGTTTTAGTCGCGATTTTGGGAGTGCTTCCATGTTGTTTCCATTGTCTAGATTGGCATTGCGCAGCCACACGACACGGGTGTGGTCGATACGTACCTGCATATAAATAGATCCATGAGCTTTCTAAGATTGTGTTACATAATTCCACTTAAACATCAAACTTAATCAGCAGAACATGTTTTTTTGTTGTCGCTGTCATTTTAAGCGATTGAAAGGGTTGATACAAAAGCATGTGTTTGAGTTTTAAAACGGGTTCTGGAACACATTTGTCGCCGTGATGACCGTAGAGTATGCAAGAGGTCATGGATCTTGCGAGACTGGAGAATATATCGCAATACGACATGAATGGTCGTTTCATTTTCCCTGCTGTCATACCAGGTGTTTTAACGTGATAACCTGTGCCGAGTCGTAAAATGGAACGGTAAAGTTTTCACTTTTCTCAGAAATAATTGTAAATAATGATTCGAGGTACTATATTTCCGTTTACACAACATACCCAGGCACTGTACTGTGCACACGATGCACAGCACAGCTTATACGCCGGTCATGACCATCTGACACTGAGCCATGTTCTTTTCTAAATTTAGTATATGCCACCATGACACCTCATTGACTCACTCTTGATCTAGCCTCATCCATATAAGATGTTCGGGTACCAACATTGCCGAGGAGCTGCAATGCTTCCACCAAGTATTTGTAGATGGCATTACTAGTCACACGCGTCGGTATAAGTGTTGTCGTCAATGCCGCGTCACTCCCCGGGCGGTTATAAATATTTGAACGCTGGTGAAAAAAGCCCGGAAGTGTGAGAAACCACGTGTAAGCAACATATTATTTGACAGCAAACCGGTGGATTGTTGCTTGTCCTCTGAACTGGTAGATCGTTCGAAACAACGGGAGAAGGAACAGGTCTTTGCAACGCAGGCAGTACGAAGGGACGGAGTTTGATTATTTTCGGCCGTTTTGTTTGCGGACTTACTCGGTGATTGAGACGTACTTCAAAAGATCCACGCGGTAGATTTTTAGGCCCTTAAGTCACGAGCGGAAGTAGATTAGAATTACCATGGGCGTGTACGATAAGGTAGGCAACATTTTTAGACAAATTGATACTTTTTATTCTTTTACCTTGCAACGTCTATCCACATGTTTTAGCAAAATGAATCTTTGTGGAAATGGGAACTTCTCCGATAACTTTCCACACATTTGAACAGGAACTTGAAAATTTAAAAAATACACGATTTCAGAACTTCTTGATGGTGAAAGGCAGCCAGGCAACAATCTAATTTTCAGGTGAAACATCATTTTCCGAAATTTCTCTCAAATATATTTTTAGAAAACTGTCATCGAATTTCTGAAGTTATTATCAAAAAGGAATCGTTTTCGTCATTTCTTTATGACAGTTAGTTGTGAACTGAGTATTAATTTGCAGTGAGGCAATTAAAGGGCATAGTTAGCTGAAGTCGTCACTTTTTTAATCAGTCATACCTGCACTGTATTTTGAGTCAATCCTTGAAGTCAAGTAGGGGCTTTCGATTTTCTTTGATTGACCAGTAACACGAGAATGCCACTCATGAAACGTATTTCAAGCCTGAAGTGTAAAGACTCTAGGAAGAAAAGGTTGTGATTGGATTTTTTCCTGGAGTTCTCAAGCCCGAAACATAAAGCATAGAATAAATCGAAGAATGTTGTTCGCTTATTTGATGAGTTGAGGTCGACACTCATGCATGTGATTGTAGAAAATGTTCCACTTCCGCTCGATATTACACATAAACGGCAACGTCTAAGAGGAAATTTATGACACAGTACGCTGAATGTAAAACATATATTCGGTGAATGTCCACAAAAAGGTATTTCATAATTATCATTGACTGCCTAAAAGTTTCGTCATGCACAAGATTCCAAAACTTTTCCTAAAATGTTGTCGTTGAAACCTCATCGATATTGTGATAACCAACTCGCAAAGAGAGGTACACAAATATACGATTTTCTAAAATTTGTAATATTTTTATGTGTTATCAATATTTTTCCTGAACTGTATGAAGATGCTTTAATTAAGTCTGTTCAAAATACCAACTTGAATACAAAAAACATTGTCCGGGTGTGTGTGTGTGTCTCGAACAAAATGTCGCTATTTTGTCATGTCTCGGTTCGTTTTCATTTATACATTTAAAGTTCTATCATTCAAATCGCCTGCGTATTGTCCGAGTCTTGAAAGACTCTGGCATTTTCTAGATCTGCTGTCCCGATTTTATAGATCAAGGTGCAGACTTTGCTTCTATATTCTGTGTAGACGCTATTAAGCCGATTTTATAATGTCCTAACAACTTTCATCGTTGAATAACCAATAAAATAGAAGAACAACTCGTAACATATTAAACTGTCCCGTAGACGGCGTAGTCATCCGCTTGACAATTCTCGGGAACTGTTCGGTACACTGCAGTGTTAATCGTTGGAGAGTAATGGCCAAAAAGTTTCCCTCTGACCCACATGCTGTCCAGCTGTCTCCAGGCAGATCGGACGAATGCGAAACTGTCTTGTCAGCGGCAAGGAATCAAGCCTTGACGCATGCAGATCCCGACAATGATTTGATCTTCGCGAAACTCATTCGTATCGCATAAGCCACCCAGATTGTATAATGCATTCACTCAGAACGACAAAAACCATGGAACATAAAACGTACTTCGTACGAACAATACGATGCCCTCAGTTTCTGAACGGAACCCAATTGCAGGCCTTCATATCATATCCACATGTTCATCAGGTCGAGTCTAGCTGACTGATCTGCGCCGGACTTATAAAGGAGAAATGAGAAGGTTCATTTTCACTGTGTCAGTAAAATGTAATAAGATGGCCCATTCCTTTGTGCTAGGCCGAAATGTTGGTCATGCGAAATCCCCTTTAAGAAAATGAAGACACGACGTCCGCGTGAAATCTCATTCCTGCCAAAAAATGTATTGGCATTTTTCTTGCCGGGAATTCGACACTGACCATAGCCGACTGCGATTCAATCACGTAGTTCAAGTCGGAGTCGAGGTCTGAGAGTCGCTGGAGCTCGTTATTATAAGGCAGCATTACGATTCTCATCCTGACTCCTAATCTCTGTCTGAATTACAATCGTCCAGTGAAATCTTCAATCGAATTGAATAGACAGGGAGTTTTCGGAAAGCCCCCGAAACACCTTCGTGAACGCCTGTCCCATTGTTAAAATTTCTGATCACGATGCAGAACAATGTGATAGGCGTTCGCGTTGGCGTTCGAGGGATTTGCGAAAGCACCCTATCGATAAATGTTTAGTACCCGAACAATCCTTTGTTTAAATTTCCAACTGGACCCGTTAAGAACAACATAAATGATCAAGTCATATTTCAAAATGTAAGCCAGACGTATGACTTGAAATAAGACTTTCCGCCAAAGGCAGAGGTCCGATTTGAAATCTATATTTTAAATATGTACATGTACGTAAGTTTAGACCTTCACGTATTCTATCAATGCTAACACTTTTGGCAAATCGTTCTTCTTCCTTTTCTTTGCGTTCGACTGGTCAAACGTTTACACCATTGCTCCTCAAGCATGTGGTAGTGTCACGCATATTGCCTCTGTTCCCCAAAGATTTTCTCTGAGTGATGTTGACTCCGGCCAGGCCTCCCCTCGGTTGGTGATCAGGGGACATTCTTCCATGATGAGTTCAGGGGTCTGTTCAGAGAAACAATATTCACAGATGTCGATACAGCTTAATAAATGCTTGTGTTAGGTTACTGTAATTCACTATCAAAAGTGAAATCGAAGGGGAGGGGGTGGTTAAAGATGCGCAACCTCTCTACTGTTATTTAGTATACACCTGATCTAGGGATAGCATCAATGAACTTTCGTTATCAAGTAAACATTAGTACTCTTAGCTATCTTTCAATTCGAGTACGCTTTCTGGCTTAATCTACCATATTATGCAATCAAAAGTTATGTATACATGTCAATCCATTCGTTATGTTAGCAGATCCGTAGAGATTCATTACCTTTCCCAGCTAGAGGATTTCTGGGAGGGTATTCTCTGGAAAAACAAAGAACGGACTTCTACCCTTGAAATTGGTTTTCACTTCATTTTGAAGAAGTTCTGATTGCTTTGGCATTTCAAGTTCTAGCCAAAATAGCGGTACCTATGGTGAGCCTTTAAATCGTTAATTTAGTTACGCGTACGCCTACACAAATCCCACAGAGACGCTTCAAAACTGTTATCGAAAACGGAAAACGTAGGCTTGCAAACCCGTACTGTTAAAAAAGTCACTGATATCTGCATATCCAGGCTCGTGAATGGGATTCTCAATCCCGGCATATAGATATCTTTTTAGCCGGGGTGTTATCGAATTGTCAATCATTTCTGACTTGTAATTAGCCTCGATCTTCCAATCTGCTTTGCTGAATTTATGCATGGGCCCGTTTCCACTACAGCGGCTAAAGCGGGAAACTGCGCTGCTTCTTAAAGACGTTGCATTAATTTTAAAGGCCAACGTTCATGAAACATTTGACCTTTTTATTTGAATTTGAAACTTTCTAATCGTGTTAATACGTACTGGATATGAATTTCAACAATGCCCTTGTGTAGACAGGCATAAAAAGACTCCAAGTACAGAGTTTCAGCATATTTGTACGCACAATAACTGCACTACGGCATTGTGTATAACTGCATTTCTATTTTCCTGGACCACCAGTTATTGCAAAGGCGTACCCCTTAAATATTAACCGCCACGGTTAACAACTGCTTGGTGGAATCAGGCCTCTATTGCTCCAGCGCCATTCAGATGAAGTTAAGCCAATGGGATTAATTCTGTTGTAATCGGTGGTACAATTCAATGTTAAAGCTATTACTAGAACAGGATGGTGAATGAAATCGATGCGCACCAAGCACATCAGAAGTTTTTTGCATGGACTCCTAATCTGAGCATTTTTTTTTTTCATTCACATCTGCAAACATGGACTTATCGAACCGGGATTTGCAGTTTGATCGCGAGACCTAGGCGAGATTTGTTTTCTCAAACGCATTGTGCTATTGTTAACGCCAGTATTTCATAAATACTTGTTATAACATTGATCTTATTTACGTCACATTGAAGTCTTATTAAGTGTCTGCACCGACGGACCATTATAATTTGGGAAAAGTCTAAAATTCACCGGTTTAATACGACTAAAACGCCCAACTTTCATTTTAGGGGAAACGAAATAGGCGTTTAGCCGATTTTTACGCCCCTAATTCGAAAGTAAGCGTAGCACAGGCTTATAATCGGGCTACATCCACTGCACGATTAAGCAAAATGCACAATTTTAGACGAATAGTCTTTTCCATTGCTCGTCAAAATGAAATATGTTTTACAAAAACGGTGTGATCGGAGCTTAGAGATCGACATGATTAATCACCGTCATGAGAGCTATGATGAGTTCCATCTTACATGCTTTCTAAAAATATTGTGTTAAACGGCTTTATCGGTTTCAGTGGTCCCCTTCGGATGAATTATTTATCCGCAAGTGTCTTTTATGAAATCCTATCCTAATCGCGCGATGATTTGTGAATCATTTCGATGGGAGAATATCCTCTTCTTCATAACACACACACATGATATACTGTAGACAGCAAAGTTATAGCGGGTGTTTTATTTTCGCAGATTTGCGAAGAATCTAGATACGCAAAATATAAGCAGCAAAAAATATTCTGTTATTGGAAGAGCGAAAGAAGTTTCATAATCCACCACAATAAAAATCCCGATTGGTTTTCCGAAGTTTTCCCGAATTGCGCGAAACATTGGTGGTTTATACAGTATGGTGTACTGAAAAGACGATAAGAAGAACAAAAAATAATGTCAGCGAACAGTATATAGGCTAGACCAATTTATTCCTTTGGGCTAGTTTCTTGGCGAGGATAGTTTGTGTTTATACTGTGATACTACAAAATATGATCCGATCTAGTTTAACCCGGTGTAAAAGAAATGCAAGGCCCCGGAATTTAAGTCCGGTCTTTTTGTTAAAGTGAATAGAGTCGCCGAGTTCCTTTGTTGAAGATTATGTAGCTAATCCTAACCAAACCATTAACCACATTTGTTGACAATATACAGCTATTGTATGGGGTACTGTATTCCTAGGACGTCCATTCCTTTTACACTGGGGTTACCTTAAGCCGGACATGAGAGGAGGTCCAGACCCGAAGTATAAATTTAGAATGTCCTACATGTATAGGATAGATCATGTCCAGTAATAAAAGGTTTCTATATACTAAAATTCGTCTGTAAAAATAGGGCCGGACACGTTTTCCATGGGGGCATTTTCTACTGGTCCTATGATCAAAAATTTAAGATCACCTTTTTGCTGAGTGAGGACAGAAATTGCCGGTATAATTTATATCAGTGCCCCTGTGGCAGTATGCCTCTCCCAGGACATTTTCAGCATGGGACAACCTATGATGTTTTGTACAGTATACCGTCCCCTTGCTTAGAACAACCTTTCAAGAGCTATTACGCAACCTTTACTTCCGGTACGTTTAACAACCCCTGGTCACATCTAAAAAATAAAAGTTGCACGATTGGCTAATGACAATTTATACAAAGGGAATTGCATACTCAATGACAATAAACAAGGCAAGGGGACAAACAATCGATAGACTAGGCATTTACCTCCCAGCTCCCGTTTTCTCCCATGGCCAACTGTAATACGTGGCCTTCTCCAGAGCCAGGACATTCCAACACCCATCCAAGTCGACACCACGAACACCCAGGAAGTGCCAGAAGAAAGAACAATAACAAGGAATGTAGTCTTTAAAGAAATCCTAGAGCCACCTTAATGCATACATCACTTCCTAAGACATTTCAAATCAACAACACCTGCCACAGACAACGCTCTTCAACTCTACATGACCACACCCACATTCAAAACATACCGCTCCCCTCAACACCGTGCGGAGCACGGGTATTTGCTAGTTCTATCAATATCATTGACGTCACTTGACAGCATTAGCGTAACGATAAAAAAGACAAGTTCGATTTTTCGCCTGGGTGTCTTCAAACCATGTTACCCTCAGGCCAAACCTTCCACTGCTTGGCGTCTCACCGGTGCCGTTTCCCGCACCAGGCCACATGCGCGTACAAATAATGAATAACATGTTTCTATTATTCAAGAGTAGAAAGAAAATTGGAAAAACTACAACTGAAAAACTTTCAAAAAAATTAAACAGGTGGAAAAATAATTGAAAGAATAACCCGTCTGCTCCTTTAATGCCGTCGTTGTTCTCTCAATCAAGAATTCGATCGCGCGGTGAAATATAATCAAACAAATAGCATCCCTGCAATCTAATTAGATGGCAACGGGTGATTACCTTTTTCGAAAGATGCCGTTGCGATCTTTTTTTGCCAATTGTGTTAGTTTATTAAACGGAAATGTATATAGGCCTAGAAAGCAAAGCAAACGTTGCTTTTCCCTCTTAATGTAATTAGTCTCGCTCTCCTAAAAGATCTATTTGGAAGATATATCAAAAAGTTTTACAGACATAGAGGACGGCTAAATCAAAAAAATATCATTATACCTGCGCGTAAGGTTTCACCTGATCACAGTGGCGTAGCGATACATCAAATAAATCCTTCAAAGAGCGTAATGCACAGTCTTTTTCGATGACAATATTAGTTGCGCGTACACCACGAAATATTGGTGGACCAATTGCACGTACACCACCACATTGCCGCAACAAATTTGTTCGGCAATCCATTGCCGGTACAAATTGCCGTCCAAATTTGCCCGGCTTATTAAAAGCTCGGCTTTGTCGTGGTGTACGCGCTAATGGATCGGCAATTAGCTGGTTAGATGGTTCGGCAACAGGCGGCGCTTTCGAAATGGCGCTTTCTGCTTATTGTTTGCGCGCCATATGTTGCTAGATTTTATAACTAGCTTCAGCGCTGGTGTACGCGCTTGGTGGATTTTCGATGGTGCGGCATTGGTTCGCGAACCAAGATTGGTGGTCCATTTTCAGGTGGTGTACGTGCGGCTCATAAATCTTAACCTTCTTAATTCATGGAAGCAACATTTTGCGGTTTTTGTGCACCTTGGATGGCCACTTTTGTTACTTGCACCATGTCAGCACCTTTGCCACACGGTACCACGAGTGGAGATTGTGTAAAATCGCCCAGATTCAAACCGTGAAACAAGGCAGACTAGCGAACTTCGAATACGAGCTATACGATGCCCTCACCGCGCCTCAGTCGGTATCGAAGCTATTGATACATCGTCAAGTCATACGCGAGTTTCTGAATGAAACCCTATTGCAGGCCCGATCGTCCACATGTTCATCAGGCCGAGTCTAGCTATAACTAATCTGTGCCGAATTTTTTAACAAGAAATGAGAAGGTTCATTTTCACCGACCGAAAAAATATGAAATGTAGGCCGAAACATTGGTCGTGCGGAATTCCCTTTAAGTGACGACTAGCATCAATGCAATATTTCTGTTGAGCCTGATCATAATAGCTTAGCGAATAATCTATCCAGTACATCACTCGTTCATATAGCCGATCTTGATGGCCTAGTGGGTAAGACGCCCGCATCGTGTACCGAATGTCGAAGGCTCGAGGCTCCCTGGTAACCTCTTTCCGACGTGTCTGGTTGGTTAGCTAGTTAAATATATGGTACTAGCTGCTTTCTCACCAGGCGCCTGACATTAGAAATAGGAGTTTGGACGTAAAGAGTGTCTCATAAGTCAGAGGCTGGCTTGCCCTTTCATTAGGGGTGACACTATATTAAACAAACTTTTTTTATACGTGATAACATACACCCGTTTTTTCGAAACAAAGTTAGTTGTAAACTAATCAGTTAATTATAAATTTAATTTGCGTTAAGTCTATTGAAATTGGCTTAACTGGAGGCGATAACGACCGGTTAACATGTCAACGCCACATACTTTGTGACCTACCTTTTTGAAAAAGCAGATCCCGATATCAAAAAACCACGTGTTGGATTTTAAAACAGACAACACTGACTACTTTCAGTAATTCCTATACAGTGATGAGCGGTTGGAACATCGAGAAACAGGAACACTGAAAGATACATGCGTTTATAAGCGATCGAATCCTTGGGTGACAGGTGCTGATGTTGCTAACCGCGCCTTACAATCATAAACTACTCAGCTTTCCTACGACGTGTAATGTCTAAACATAACATCGATGTTATGTCTCGCTGAAGAGCGTCGAAACTTCTTACAACGCTTTTCGATCGTCTAGGGATGGTTACGGTGGCTGGGAAAGTACATCGCATGATATTGTTTTTGACATGAAAAAGGAAAACCTGAAATATCCCGATAGATGGACTTATCACATCTCAATCTCGATGACAATCAGTCAATCGATCGATAGTGCAGGAAAATAGTTTATGTGTCGTTGATACTATCCATCATGCTCGGGCTGTTTTAGACACCTCCAGCACTATGACACTTTGCGACAATTTTCTTGCTTGTAAAATGAATGAGGAAGTTTCCTCGTTGTTCCTCGATCACCAAAAGAAATGTTCCGAAGCGGAATTGTTGGATTATTCAGAAATAGTTAGAGATAAAGTCGGGCCTACCCAGGGCAGCTTTATTGAATAATGTAATGCCGCAGGCAATTATATTTGGTTCACCACGGTGATTAAATTCTTTTCGCAGTTGATGAGGACATGGTCTAAGATACGGATTGTTGCAGAGTACTTTGTCAGGGGTATACATGTAGTTGGGCCTACCCGGGACAGCTCTATATTGAAGAATGTAATGCTACAGGAAGGTACATTTGGTTCATCACGGTGATCAAATACTTTTCGCTGTTGATGAGGACATGGTCTAAGATACGGATTTTTCGGAATACTGCTCGTGGTACAAAACGAAACATCGCATCCAAGTTGCTGAAGATGCTTAAAATAACCTACGGCCCCAGTGTAAGATCTAAGTCAGCATATTTAGAATATTGGATGAAAAAACATGTCGTTTGCCGCCGCTTCCAGCAAATCTCTTGTCCGCGACATGAAGCAGGGATTGGCGCCACGTTGTAAAGGCTACTTTTAAGAACGTGCTTCAATTAAGATTGAAATTTCAGAAATGGAAAAGCTGTCTGGATTATATGCAAACAAACCAACTTTGTTTTCCGATGTGGTGTTTTCTTTCGAAGTTTATACACCCGGGGGCCTGTGATGCAATAAGACAACCAGCTAATACAACGTTTTAGGACAAAAAGACTTGCCAGTTTACCTTTTTTCAAAACATGTATGAACAGCTTCTGGTCTCGCTGGCCTCACGATGGGCAAAGGGTAAGGAAAGCTGAACGCTGCGGAATAGATAACTGGCCCACCACCGTCGTTGTCAATTTTGTATTGCTTTCTCTTGCCAGAGTTTCTATCACTGCAGGGTATCATTGGGCTCACCTCGGCCTATAAGTGAAGTTTCGCTGTCCCGTTCCGAGAACCAATTCACCTAGAATGACAACTTCCTGTGTATGACGTCATCAGTTTTAGGGCAGGTCTTCCCGTTCTCGAAAGCGGTTACGTGAATCAGGCCGTGGAACCCGGTGACGCCATCTGACAAATAATGGCAAATTTGTGGGACCTATCGGCGGTAAATTCCCTTTTTTCACATCTAACTGTCCAGAAACAGTATAGTCTTTACACAATTTGAGGCAGCGTAATCAACAGGCCATACTACGCCTTTAAACAGTCAGTCGAAACAACGAAAACCGTGAAAGATCGCCAGTCACTGTTGAATCTCGGTCGGGGAATGCGAAACGCATTTCTATACCATTCGATGATGAGGGGAAGGGAACGAGAACAATTCTCGGTTAATTGTTTCTTGGAACGGGATAGCGAAACCTCACTAATGTTTGAAAAAGGTTTTCTCTATAGTTCAGCATTTTCAAAGCGCTTTTCCAAGTCAACCCTGCTCAAAGCACTTCCGGTATCCCAGAATGCGCTATGTTAAGGATAAGTGCATGCACTTAACCTTCTAACTCTAACAAGTAAGCACAAAGTCCATATAGAGAGAAAAATCAGGTAAAATTAGGTATTCGAACCATAGATCTTTAGACTCCGGTCCATTGCTCTACCAATTGAGCTATTGAGGTTCCCCGACTTTCTGTACAAGTTGACACCATTTTTAGAGTCAATTGGGATTTTCACCGTCCATTTAACCCATCTTACATGTAGTTGACCATAGACCATTTCATATTGTAAAAATCCATATAGAATCGAATGCCATATACATCTTTATATCGTGATAAGTGCCAAAACACGAGTTTGATTGACCCAGAGTCTTTCAAAGTAAAGACTCGGATTGATCTCACCAAATGATGAATGCCAAAGATGAATGACACGTCTTAAAAAAGTTGGTGGGCGGGGAACTGTAGGAAATTGGCGATAATACCACAAGTGACAATAATACCATGTTTACCAAATCCCGGACACAAATATCGAAAAAGAAAATGTCTTGTCTTGTCTGGTCTTGTCCTGGTCTTTATCAAAACATGGTAGGTTCCTCCGAGGCAACATCAACCAGGTTATGTCGATCAAAACACTATTTGGAATGGAAAAACTTAAAGTACATTTTATTACTTGGAGTCCTTAGATTATAGAACAACGAGATGATTATTGTGTTGTAATCCATTTAGTCGCCGTCCATGTCAACAGTGGAACCTCTCTTAGTGGACACCTCGGTAAGCAGGACACCGGCTGATTATGGACACAAATCGGCCAATTTGACCTCTATAATCTTGACACCTCTTTATTAAGTACATCAACTCTTAGTCCCAAACATATAACTGTACTTTTGATATTGGTATTACCAGAAAATAAATAAAAGATAAGAATGTGGCAGCAGAACTATAGCACCGTAATTATCTAGCAGTTGGTTACAAATTCTGACAGTATCGGGGGGCCGTTACTTAAATAAAAAAGCTTCGATTCAATGATCATTGACTTATTGTCGCATTTATAAGAAAAGTTAACAATTTTGCAAACGTCGAAACTGTATAAGAAAATGACAACACCAAAATTGTTCGCGCCCACTAATCGAGGAAAGTCTAGCGTGTGTTTGAGGGGAGGGGCATTCTTTCCTCAGGTCATGGTACGGAAGTGTTTCCCTTGAGATGTTGTTGCTGCGAGGTCTATTATCAATAGAAAAACATGTCCCGGTTTAAGAAATAGGTCCAGTCGAGACAATATTTGTATTTACCCTTGTCGCTTTTGGCCTTACGATTCCCATGAAATCCGTTCCGTGGGAGTTGATGTTTAAGACTTACCCTGTTAACCCTTTGATTAGACAGTAGAACAATGGGAATCTAGACCGAGAGCGGGCTTTTTAAAAAGATGATCGACTGTGTATTTAGCTGGGCCTGAATTCTTTTAGGAAGTGACTATTTGGCAAGCCCGGCTTACTAAACAGCGACTTTTTCTTGTCCTGAATGGAGAGCCGAACTCATTAATATTAAAGTAAAGTCTCCAGCTCGCCAAACAGGGTAGATTTGTTACCTGTTTGGCAAGCCCGGCTGGTCAAACAGGGTGGCTTTTTAGTGCTGTTTGGCAAGCGGCTCTCCAAACAGGACAAAAAAAGATGCCTGTTCGGCGAGCGGCTTGCCAAATAAACCCGGCCATTCTTTTAACAGCGAGGAAGGGGGCAAAACATGATAGAACATTTCAAAACAGTTTACCTAGCTTTTGTTGAGAAAGCTATCAATGCACGTCCTCGGGTGGTATCCAACCATTGTGATACTCGTTGAAAAAATGGGTCGAATTTGCCGACCTCTGGACTATACAGCAACCCTTTCGGGCGACCTACTTTTATGACGGTATCGGAAAGAAAACCATTCAAAGACAGAAGTGATAACAGCGAGAAGGTTTTTCTGATTTATATCCGCAGATAATAAAAACGATAATTTCGACACGATGTGGAAATAAAGAGTGCTCTGCTTGAAGAACTGTTTCCGGGATTTTTATAAAGATCATGTCACAATGCGGGACAGCCACCCAAAGACACAATTCGCTTTTTAATGCGCTCCCTTAAACGCAAGTCGCGCTCCTCGAACTCTACTGTACGTCTTATACAATGTAGTTGGGGTCTGAGCTTTTTACTTGTTTTTTAGGCTGGGCTTTTAGACACCACAGGGCGAAGACAGTCTTAGCCATTTTCCTTTATCATTTTTCATGCATGTGACAGTTATTTGTTGTCAGTATATAAGCACATCATAACCTCTCTTAACCGACACCTCTGTTAGGACATCCGCTATACTAGTATATTAAGGACACTGATCATTCTGGTCCGGAACTGACTATTTTCATTGAATTTCACCTCTGCATTCAGAGCACCGCCGTATTAGGGACACCATTTGTCCGCACCAATGGCGTAATTGAGGTTTATATCGAAAGACAATTTATCAGTCCGAAGGGTGTCCGTTATGAAGAGGTTCTGTGGCATTATACCCTAGAAAATAGAACACAGGGTCCGTCCCTCTTGATTGAGGTTTGTCTCCAGAGGCAATTAGTCAACTTGAAGGTTGTACGTCATAGGGAGGTAATACCCTTAACAATAAAACACAGGTTTCTTACCTCAGGATTGGGTCAATCTCCAGAGGAAAGTTGTCGGTCGGAAGGGTGTCCGCTATAAGGAGGTTCTTCGGCATTACCCTAAACAATAGAATAAATATTCATTGCCGCCGTAGGAAATTCCATCAGATTGCCCAAAAGTGTATTGAACAATTAAGCCGTGACATTTTTAAACCCCTATTGTCATTTTAGATCCAGCTAATAGCAAGAATACCAGCAATGGTTTCTTTTTAACTAACCAGGAATTTCTGTAGTTTGTATCTCATCTTTATGAGGTTTAGCCATATTTGGGAAAACATCCGTCGCAATTGCGTGTTAAAAAAAGTAAAATGGGATACTGGTATTTCCGATGCAATAATTCTTTGTGCCACAACATGAACATCTTATGAGAATGAGAAGATTCTATCCTACCGTAACGAATCGCCTTATTTTTATATCAGCAGTTTGGATGTGGTTTGAACAAAATTCAATTGTTAAACTCAGAAACTATCAGCGCACATCTTGGCAGTCCCCAAGGCACACTCGCCCTCGCATTTAAATCGACGTCACATTACCCATCCATAACCATACGAACAATACAAGAAACATTTATATGCACTCGCCGGTTTAAGCCTAATCGACCCCCATGAAAGCTATTTCGTGAGATCGCCATGACAGTAGAATAACGGGAATTTAGGCCGTGGCGTGAGCAGGCTTTGTTTCGAGACAGTGGGTGATATGAATAGAGTAGTAAATGCTTTTATCTAAAACTCCATGTACATTTACATTTTGCCTTTCTGTACAAAATTGAAGTAAAAGCATTTGCTAGCCTTTATTCATATCACCCATTGTATTAGGCTAGGCCTAAATTATTTTAACTGCGATAAACGTCTGCACTGAAGGGACGGGTAGTAACTGATAGCCATTAGTAAGTCTTGTGCCGGGATTTAGGTCTGGTTTAGTTATTTGTTGACGAGAAGTCACCCTAGGCATCCATTTATTCTATTATCAATCATTTATCGCTGGTAATCTAATAATACTGGGGTTGTCGCGAGATTCGCGCTAAGTGTTATTATCATGTAAACATTGTAATATACAGCAGGCAGAAAGTAGCATATACATTGTATTTACGACGCTATTTCGTAATTTGCAGGTTTCGCAATTCGTATGAACAATGATATACGAAGTGCGAAGTCAGCGGTGTAATAAAGTCGTGTGTTAAAGGCCTCCGCCATTCGTTAAACATTTTTTTTTAAATATAAACGTACGATGAATATTTTATAGTTTAACCGACTTGAATAGATCTATTGGCTGTAAACGTGTTCCTCGATGATTGAGTCCGGGGAAAAGTTATGAGCGTGTATTTTAGATTGTGCCAATTTAACTGGAAAATGGCTCAGAAGTTTATTACAGGATTACCCGACACCTCTGGCGATGACATCATTGTAAGCGGACATCGATGTGATACAATGTCCAAGCCTCGCCTTTGGTAACGATTGCTTATAGTGATTGGCTAGCATCGTTTTCTAGTCACTTTTTGACCTCTACAGCAAATGAAGTCCTCTCATCGGATGATTGGATGTGATATAGGCGATACGAGTCTCGCGCTATCACGGCCACTCGTTTTGCCGTGAGACCCAAAGCTGGATTTCACGTCTGAAACTTAAGCATCTCTGTTATAATGCCAGCATTTAATGATTAGCTGATAGAATATTGATCTATTTACCTAACAATGAACTCAGATAAGGTATCTACGAGAGTTTGGGAACAGTTTATGTTTATCCATGTTTGGATGTTATCATAACATCGGCAAAAATGAACCCGGAAATTAATTTTACCTGTAATGCTTCTAGACTCTTTCACCAGTCTCCTCCATTCACTCGTTACAGAGACTGGTACTTGACGGCACATCACTCGTCATGAACCAGATTTGGGGGCGTCGGCTTCCAGTGTCCGGTCACCCGGGGTTTTTTTTCACGAAGATGGGTGGCCTCGAGCCAAGTGCACAATCAGGAATACCGGAGCGCTCGGTATGGACTGTGCACCAATGTATACACTGAAAATGTATGGCTCGTCTCGGGTAAATCAACGAGGCCTCCTCGACCCTCCGCTGCGCAGCGGATAGGGTCGAGGTTACCTGGACTATAATGCTTCACGAAATCTCCTAAAGATTTACGGAAAATTATCAAAAATTTATTCTCTTTGTTAAAATCGTTGATGCTTTGTGGTATAACTTTGTAATATAAAGCGTTTCAGTCAATTGATGAAAGAATGTTGAAGTAGTTTTGAATTAAGATTTCTCGCTATGTGCCATTTTGACGTCTTATCTCTTTTTACCAACTTTTAATTCACAGTAATCAATCAATTTTTGTCTCTGAATATCGATCGCCAATAAGTGTAAATTGAGCAATCGACTTATTCTGGTCATGTAATATAGCTATTTAAAACCAACACCTTTTTACCTCTTTTGCAATCGTCAAACTATGCAATAAGCTCAAAAATATCCAAGGTTAACCGACAATGAATATTTTTCAGAGCAGAATTCATGCCATCTGAATTTGAAAAAAAATTGTTTATTTGGCAAGTCACATTCCACGCGAGACGAAACGGATTCAATAACGCCTGCGTCAAAAAAGGTCTAAGTCAATGCCCTCTACCGCATATCTTTGTCCGCTTGGTCGGCCACGAAAACAATAAGCTGGAAGCCAAGCTGCTGAAACTGCGAATACGCCCGTGCCGACACGTTATTTTGGTCAGACAATTCATTTCTGCAAGAATAAGATAATTTCGGGGTATTTCAATTAGATAAGTCCACATGATTTCATATGATATCAAAGAGAATGTTCTTTAGGTTATGCGCTATGCACCCAAGGCGAACACCCACATAAGCAAGTCTTAGACGTTCAATTGTCACCTCTTTCGGTTGATAAACATCCCTTCTGGAAGTCTTATCCAACAACAAGCCAACCAGAAATCGACTTTAATTTGCCTCAAATAGAAACTGCATTACAATTCTATCGCAGTCGGCTTGTGTTTACAGAAAACGCCTCAACCTTTTTATTTGCCAACAATGCCGGGCGATGTGCGAGCTTAACAATAAGATCCGAACAGCGGTGGCGAAGAGCTAAGCGAACATTTTCAAATGGTACATGTACACGAAAAGGAATTCCATAGTTTCGCCGATGTAAGACCACTTCATCGATTACAAAATCGACACAAGTATCAATTATGACATTCAGGTCATAACATTTTGTTGGTTTTCAGTGTTCCTAAAATTCTGAAACTCTGATTTTGGCCAGACTACGGTAATGATTCCGATCGGGAAAATATCAACAGCACTCTTAAACAAACGTTGCGATCATTTCTATTGTTTTTTCAATGCGACAGGTTTCGCAATGACCAATCTGTTATGAACGTGTAGTTAGTTTTTGCCTCGCTAATATTTCGTCGAATTCGACAAATTGTCTGTGATTATTTTGTCTAATCAGTTTTTTTGGAGGCGTTGTTTGGTACAACACGCCGAAGATAATCTCTGGAATGTGCGTTGCCGCATAAAACGTTTTTAAAGCTTTAATTTCGAATAATTTTTTAGCCTAATGTCCGACATTAAAAGCCTAAACGTCAAAGCGAAATCGAAAGGTAAAGCCTGCGCGCAATTGGGGAGGGCTCGATACCGTTTCGTTACCGCTAAATGGGAAAGAGAGTTGGAAGACTGGTTATTTTTCCCTCGTGCAAAGGCGATTCGTCCACTCAAGATGAAAGAACTTACACACTAATGTTGTCTATCAATCCTCTGTATCATCTGCTGGGAGCCGATATGGGATCGAAGTTAGTGACTCTGACCGAAATGAACTCATTTTTGTTTGCTGCGTCTTGCCATGGGAAACAACGAATCCCAAAATAGAAAAAGTCTTGACAAAAATGAACTTGTTCGTGTTGTAAAGCGGTATAGCCACTTTATCCAAACTATTCCCCTATCTTGGTGTACTGATCTATGGTATGGTTGAGGAAATCATTGATAAAAGGTCATCTTTTAAAGGTGGACTATAGGCAGGAGCAGAGGGGCTAATTTGGCCATCGTCAGGTGACTAATATACACAGTAAGGGCTCTGAGTCTTGTCAGATTCAGCATTAAATGTATTTCCTCGTACAAGCATGAATCATTTTGACGTACTGTGAGATGTGAGATACCCCTATTGGCGACTTCGTGTAACTTTATCTTGCCTGCCTAGCTGCTGCCTATATTGTCCCTCTAATACCAAACTGAGCTGACTGACAGTCTAGATTTCCCAGCAGGCTCAAACAAGATGAGTTCATTTAGAAACCGCAAAACTCATAGCCTAAGGCCCCGCCAACATCCCTTTGTGAGTAGCTCCCAGAAGAATCGTTTTTGCGAAGTCAGCGACTAACAGCTAACAGATTAGTGGCAAAGATTGTCCGCCATTTTGAAAAAAAGTGCAATCGGTTTTGTTGTCCTCGTATTGGATCGTTCGTCCTGTCAGTGCAGTGACATTTTAAGAGTGCGAAGAAAATGACGTTCGGCTTCGTTCTTTGTGTTACCATTTCATGAACACGTCATGCACTTTAAAGTGAACTCGCCCCTTCATTTGGGTTTTGACTTCGTCGTCAGAAGACTGACATTTTAATCGAAAAGAGGAGAGGTCAATGTCATTTGGTTTGCAGTGTTGCATGAACCGTCTATGACTGATTAGGACATCTTGACCGCCGATAACACCATACATCCAATTTCTTCTCACTACTTCCGCCTGAAATAAAAAAATAACAACTGTAAATGGTCCATGTATGACGCAGGACGCAGGAATGCACCATCATAACAGTAGTTGCTCCCAGAGGCTCAAATTAAACTGGTACGAGCGTGGAGGGTGTTAAGAAAACCTGACGTCGTATTTTATATGGCATGTACAGGGGAGAAGACATTAAAGAACTAAAAAGCAGAAGAAAAAAAAGGCTAATACGTGTCAATGGAAAACCATTAACGGTGCCACAAAATAAGAGCCACAAACTTTCTTGCTTGTGCTATCTACAATGGTTTATGTCCGTTTCGCCTATATCCTGTTTCGCCGGTGTTTTTTTAATCATTTACACCAAAATTGTAATTGTCATCAAAATCTTTCCATTTATCACCGATCTGGACATTTGCAAATTCAGTAACCAGACAACGTGATTTAAAACATTTACATAGTAAATCGGTATGTCGGCGATGTTGAAATTTATCTTCAATGTGTTTAAAATTACAAGATCGAAAAAATTTCAAACTCAATTTTAACTTTCAAATTTGAATGAAGCGGCCTGGGCGTGTTATTTTAAGATTCTAAATCGGGTTAAAGCTGCAACTTCTCTAAGTGAATAACGCCCTGTTTGTTGAATTATGCTCTCAATCAATTTCGTGTTTCCCGGTCTTCAAATCCTGAAATCGTCACGGGCAAGGATTATCGAAGCAATCTCATGACCGACCGTCATCAGAAGTTTATTTATATTGGTTTTAGATTTCAAATGAGTTCAAACTGTGCGAAAATTCTGTCCCATCGTGCTGAGCGCGTATAGTGTATATTTGATGCTGATTGCAAGTCGTAAGTCCGGTGTAAAAGAAATGCAAGTCCCCCGGAATCTAAGTCTGGTCCTTTTGTTAAAGTGAATAGAGTCGCCGAGTTCCTTTGTTGAAGATTATGTAGCCAACCCTAACCAAACCATCAACCCCATACACAGCTATTATATGGGATCCTTTTACACCGGCTTACTTACGACTTGGAATACGACTTCATTTCATGCGTCTTATAAACACGTCCATTAAGTAATTCCAGACACCATACTTATTCGAGGGGCGCTCTTGAACATTTAAACGACGCTTTACAGATCTCATATTACTCACTCACTGACCTACTTTCTTCCGTACTAAGCCCATGGGCAATCGTTTCAGACCGGATACGGGTCAGCTAGACCCGTACTCACGTCTCTTCGGCTTTTATTCATCTCCATGGAAATTTTGAGACAGCAAGCGGATGCTCTCCCGTTTCCTAACAAAATTTATAGATATCGCCATCCTTTGCTCATATCGACTATTTTCGAAACTGTTACAAGCCGGATAGGTTAGCAAGTGTCCATATGAAGTTACAACCCAGGGAATAACTAACATGACTAAGCTGTCGTAGGCTGCGTCTATCTCCCACCATCATGGAGGCGTATTGCAAAAATCCCCTGGCGAGTATTGTCATTTTGAGTAAGAACATGAATTTAGGTTTAATAAATTGGGCATCATGATTGGTCATCGATCAAATTTTCAGATCGTAGGGAAAGTCCTCACACGAGTCTGCGTTCCTTTGCTCTTGCCGGTTTAGACTATCGACTGTCATGACCATACGTAACCTTGCTGTAATAATCGCAGCTTTATGTGAACGAATCTGGTAAACTTGTAATCGCTATCCTAGGAGTTCTATTAAAAATGAAAAGTATCCTGCTTCTCATATGTCGCCTGGTATACATGTATGTGAGAATATGCTTCACTGGTGATTGACGCATACTGTAGCTGGCCTCCAGGGTGACGCCATGGGAATGGCACCGGGTATTGAAAATATCCGTTAATTGGTCCTATATCTGGTCAGTGCATGCATGGCGATGCTTAGCCCATCACGGTTCCACATGGGTTAACATACCGGCCAGTGATGTGTCAATATTCGGTTCGGAGATTCTACAGTCGATAATTCACAAACACATTGGCAAATTCGATTCGATCCCGGAAGAGGATCATTTCGAACTTCAGTGCAAATCCGCCATTGATGATATCATTGGCGCCAAAAACTACTTCGTCCAAGCTCGATTCTAAACGATTTTCAAAATAGCCATTCTAACGTTAAAATCAGCTACAAACATTTATTACCAAATCGCTTAGTTATTTTTAAGTACGGTATGCATAAAAGGACGAATATCGAAATGTGCGAGCAAATTGAGGAGGGGAATATTTTTGGCCAATTCACTATTCCATGCACCTGCGCGACCTCATCATAATCATGTGATGGGGACGCGGACTGATTTTACCATATGGCGTTGACCGATAATATAAGAGTGACTACATCCTCAAATATCATTTCAAGCCGGTAGCCGCTCTAATATCAGAATCTCACAAACGAAATAATGCGGACTCAGCGGATAGGTTCAAATGTATAAATGTATAAATGTATTAGCTACAACGTACATGACATGCTTGCTTGCTTTCTTGCTTGCTTGACAAATTCAGACACCATCTGTGCACAACCATCCCTCCCTCCCAATCGATTTGATATTCCCACGTATTTCTTTGTCACTCATGTCACATTACAATACTTTTCATCACCATGTCAAAGAAAACTGACAAGAAAAGAATGCATTTATTGAAAGTTTAAATGAATTTGGCGGAAGACTTTGCGTACGTGGCCTGTGTGACAAATCCGCGGTATGCGCGGCCTTAAATATTAGATATTTCACCTCAGAATGATAACGCACTGTTGTTATAAGCGGACTTAGTCATTCGGTAACCTTTGCGTGTCCTAAATTTTGCTCTAAGCTCATCACGTTTTTGCCTCTTTACCTCTCAGTTAAAAAAATCAGGCCTAGCCGATTGCACGGTCCATTGTCTTTTAGCATATCCCGCTAGCACCTGAGCCTGAATTCCAATTTTTCTAAGGTCTCATCAAAGATTTATTAGGACAACTCTTGATAACATCGACCCTCGCGAAACAGCTTTCATAGGGGTCGATATAGGCCTTAACCAATAAGGGCAAAGAAACGTAATGTTCGGGACAACTGCTGGGCTGTACGCAGTGCGCTGAATTGTTGCAGAGGAACGGTATTTGTCAAGGCAGTTGATTGGCTAAACAGTCTCACGTGATGTGAAGTGGTTTTCCGTGGTTTGTGTACTGCTTCCCTGATTACTCAATATCAACAAAATAGAAGGGATCCAAATTGTTGCTACGATATGTAATGCAATATCTCAAATACATATACTCTTCAAAAAACGCTTGTGATAAGATGATTTAATCTCTAAATTATCGGCGCTATTTTGCCTTCTCGGAAATAGTTATGATGCTCGCACGTGTTGAAATTTTGAAATCTTGAAACAGCCAATCAGATTGCTCAGAATAAATCACGTGGTTGGACGAGTTGGATAAATTAGTGGAAATTAGGTCTCCTTCATATAGCAGAGGGTTGATACTTTCATCATACTTTGATCCTACCGTCTGTGGACAGAGTGCGTACTTTGTATGCATAGCGCCGTTTAAACCGTCCAGCGGCCAATTGCATGCAGCTAGGTTTACTAATACTATGTTAGTCTGTGATATTAGATTTCGGGCGCCTTGGCAAACAAGGATCCAGTATTCGAGATAGGTTTGCTGAGATCATAGCATTGTACAAAGTACCATTTATAAATTAATCTTCCAGGAAGGTGGCTTTGACGTTGTATCGTGACATTGGGGAGGTAGCGTCCCATTTTGACTCTGACTTCTTCCCCTTGGTTGAATGACCGTTATCTGACAGTTATCTGGCCATTCATTCGACTTAATTTGATTGACAAACGTATTCTTCATATCACTATTCAACACGCATCTCAATTATTCAAAAATATTATAGTTAAATTCTATGTGTGCAAAGTCTGATATAATGAAGTCGTTTTCAAGTCGAACGACACCACCATCATGACTTGGAATATTTCCGCCCTATGCAGAGATCCGATACGAAATTTTGAACTACACGTAGTTCAGCAATAGTGAGTTTTAGCAGATACCTGGAAACGTTTGACCTGATAAGGCTGTCGATTGATAAGACCGACGTGCACGTTGCCGTTTCGAGGGCTTTGCGAAAACTCCCCAATGTGATACGATCGTCAGATCAGTTGAATCGAAGCTGTCTTTTGACGACTGTAATTCACTCTTAAAGTTAAAGTTGAAGTGGGTGTGAAAAAGGATGCGTAACCTCTCTCATACATGAGCTCCACCTGGAGAGGAAAGCAACAACTGTAGTCCATTTGTAAGCCAAATATTTAAGTAAATTTTTTCAACGCATCGTTTTTCGGCTCTGAAACGTGAATAGCTAGGTGGATTTTTGATTATTTTTGATTTCAATGATGTTAGCTTCGCGACCAAAACTGGATGAAATCTTCAGGTTATTGTATTTTTCAATATATCTTGAAATGTGCCAACGTTTCATTTGAAAAGACATGTATCCATTTGAAAAAATCCGTCGGCCACTGCCCCCCCCCCCCCCCAAAAAAAATGTCCAAGGGTTCCAATGAAGAATTCATTACTTGATTTGCAATTCTCGAACCCAGAAATTGTGTTGGGTCCCACAATTGGATTGAAGAAAAGTTAAACTGTGAAGAAATCCCCCCCCCCCCCCCATTAGTTTTTGCACAGCGGGTCAAAAGGACAATGACATTAACTGACGAAAAAACCCTAATTGGGGTGTTACAGACTCGTGAAAGCAGTTAAGATTTCTTGAGATGTGGCAAGACGGCTAAAAATACTTTCGAGTTAAAAACTAACTCATAGTTTTTCTCCAACTTCCATATTGAGACAATAAGCAGATAAAGGGGGATTGACATGCGAGTGAAAGTTCTTGGCTAAACAAGAATCTTTCAAATTATTTGAAAGACTGTGGCTAAACCGACACGATTGCTCTTAAAACAGGTTACCGCAAGAATTCTTGACGCCAGTCAACAACTTGTTGAATACGTACGACCATAATATGGATTCCTGCGGTATTCCGCTGACAAAAGAAAAGCTTGAAAGCCGTAGGCCTGGTTATTTGCACAACCAGCGATCGGGAAGCCAGCAAATGCGTTTTGTTCCGATACAATGGGGGTATTCTTCTGAAAAGGTAAAGCCGAATTTATTGGGAGGTTGGCGTTTCAGGTAGCTTTCCGAGAGTGTAGGCCTAAAAGGAGGCAAAGTGTTTGTCAGCACGTAGGCGCACGTCTAAAGAAAGGCGAAGACAACAATATCAACCCATTTCACAAGCTACATTTGCAACAAACCACAATAGCACCCATAGAAACTATTGTAGACGGTTTACAATGATTGAAAGTATTATTTCCGCATTTTCTGATTTTCACCTTGGCCTCTATCCTTTCGGAAAGAATCTTTTTGCACAGATTAATTGATCGCATTGTTTCTTGGCCTCTTTATTGCAGACTCGTTCCCGTCATCGCACCTACATTATTGTTGTTCTGTAATCTTCTAACAAGGAGGAAATAAAGAAATATATTACATTGTGTACGGGAATAGCTCACTCTTTTGAACGGAGCGATCGACCTTCCGAGTACCACGAGAAATTGCACACGTTTAGAGCCAGCGTACGCTGACACATTTGCTCCAAACGTCTCTGAAATTTTGTTTTATTAGTTCATCGGACAATTTCTTCAGAACGTTTTTCCCGTTTGAAAAGGCACGGCACCAATTGTTTTCGGAGAGAGTTGTAAACTCTCTGCAAAAACGACCTGTTCATGATAATAATGGTATTAACTGAGCGAAGTTTGCCAAAAGTGCGCTATATTTTCCCTGAACAAAATTTTGAAATCTCTGCCGGTATGCCACTTAATAGCTTTACATTTCGTCTTTGTAGTGCAGTGAGGCATTGAACCATTTTACGAACGGTTTTATGTAAATTGGATATCGTTTGTTGAATGGCGTTCCCAACATGAGTTTGAAAATTTGCAAAATGAGGATTCGATCCAATTATAAGACAGTGACAAGGGTATATGTTGCCACAGAGCATTGAGTGACTTGGCATCCAACAAGTTTGGGATATTTTAGAACTAAAGGTGAGATGGCATTTTCCCTTTTAGTTACATAAAGAGGATAGACGCATCCACCGTCGCGTTTTTATCAGATTTCTCCCATATCGTTCAGTTCTTTCACCAATGCAGTAGCACGGCTTTTCAGTTTTTCTAGAAATATGTTTAGGTTTTCTATTGCTGCTTCCATAATAACTCAGAGTAAACAGTTTCTGAGATAATGAATAAAAAAAAGTTATTCAAACTGCGCATTTGTTAAACAAGTTTATTGAATTATCTTCGCCGGAGTAATGTCAATTTCAACATTGCCTTCTTTTTCTGCAAACAAAAACTTAACCAGGTCTCTTTTTCTAGGAAATAGACATCCCTTTCATGCTGTAGCAGCAATGTGTGATATATAAGCTCCTCCGTCACCTATCTTTGTGGTATCGATTCTTTGTATTCTACTTGGGTTCTTTTGGTTAAATACAGTGGAACCTCTCTAAGACGACGCCTCGCTATCAATGACAACCTCTCTATTAAGGACACTAGTTTTGGTCCTAAAATGGGTGTTTCCATCAGAGTCTTTCTAAATTTGAAAGACTCTGTTTCCATTCAATTTGACCTCTTTAATCAGGATACCTCTCTATCAAGGACAGCACTCGTCCAGTTCCGAGGGTGTCCTTAATAGATAGGTCTACTGTATACTCTAGTTTCACCGATCTAAGATCAATTGACTAATTGATGCTAAAACGAAGGCAGGAAAATGATTTCTGGTCCAGTGGACAACTTCGTATCGCCTACCCATTGTCTATCAATTACGCTGTTTTGCCATTCCCAGTTTACGCCTATCGACCCCGAGAAAGCAGTTTCGATGGGGTAGATCTTTTTCAAAATTTCACTAATAACCATTTGATAAGACAGTTAGAACAGTGGCAATTTGTTCTTTGAAAAAGACAATATACATGTAACGTGTATTGGGCTTGGACTGATTAATTCTAAAGCCCGTAGCACACTAGCCGCCAACTTCGGCGTTCACAGGCGTTTTTTGCCGCAAGAGTCCTGAACGCCTGAAAAATCCCTAGTCTGCTACGAACGGCGTCGGCGAACGCGACTTGCCGCCACCTGCCGCAACTAAACGCCAAATATCTAACATGTTTGATTTTTAACGCGTGTCGCCGCGTTTGAACGCAAAAAGAAGCCAGGTGCGCTACGGATTGCCGCCTGAATTGGCGTCGGCGGCGAGGCTATGGTCAATCAGTATGCGTCTTGATGTCACATGATTTCAAAATGGCAGCCTAAAGTGGCGGAAAAGACGCTACTGGACGCCGATTCTGGGCAGGTGTGCTCTGACCGAGATCCACTGGCCGCCAACTTCGGCGTCGAGAGGCGTCAGCTGAACGCTTCTTGTCGCCAAAGTTGGCGGCTAGTGTGCTGCGGGCTTGACTGCGAGGTAAAATAGGTATGATAACGTATTGATCCAAATTTATCATGTGACCATTTGCGTATAATACCGAGCTCGAATTGAATTTTCGAAGCCAGTGTTCCGGTAAAATAAGAGTACTTTACAACCCCCAACATTCACTTACGTTGGCGTGTATATTTCCTTGAGACTAATCTAATTTAGCAAGTAGTCAAACGCAAGCAATTGGGATTGCTTTTAAAGATACAGTGGAACCTCCCTTAGCGGACAGCTCTCTCTTAAGGATAACCTTTCTATTTAGAACACTAGTTTTCGTCCAAAATTAGTAGTTTCCATTCAATTTGACCTCCCTAATCAGGTCATCTCTCTATTGAGGACAGCACTTGTCAGTCTCGAGGGTGTCCTTAATAAAGAGGTTTTCCTCGTTTTACCCAAGAGACATTTTTTAGTAGTCAACCCAAATCGTATTTTCAGTGCCATGTTCTGTGGGGTTTTAAACGGATTTGAAATCGATCGCAAGGTTCAGCTTGTTTCAATTAGCTTCTTAAATTCTTATCGTACGGTGTATTTTGTTTGCCGTGGCCCCGCAGTGTGCAAAGAGACGTCATTAGCCAGAGATATGTTTTAAAGGGTAGACGGTAATAGAGGCACTGGAAAAAAAGGCACTGGAAAAAAAGGCACTGGAAAAAAGGTACGGAAAAAAGGCACTAGGTAAAAAAGGCACTGGAAAAAAAGGCACTGGAAAAAAAGGCACTAGGAAAAAAAGGCACTAGGAAAAAAAGGCACTGGAAAAAAAGGCACTGGAAAAAAGCACCTTTTTTTCCAGTGCCTTTATTACCTACATTCGTCGTTTTAAAGTCTGCTGGTTAAAAAATGAAAATTGGAACTTAATTCTGTGGTTGCTCCCAATATTTCAGTGTTTCCATTTTCTGTTTACCCCGGGGCTATCAATACTTTTCTTCACCCCTGGTAAATTTATTACACTGTAGTTTGATGCATAAGTTAAATAAAGAACCATATAAAACTAAAACTTTTCTGTCGGGCGAAACACCGACAATCTATCATCCAGCGTTCCAAGCACTGAGGGGAGACACATGAAACGGAAACACTTAAAAACACTACAACGGTTTCAGCGAGTTAACGTCACACATCACATGCCAAGACTTCGTCTGGCTTCAGCGAAACCTGTATCAAAATCATATGTGATACAAATTGTGGCAGAAAATCATTCCAAACACTAAATCATTTGATGACCCTTTGCGGATCAGCATGTTGCGTTGAACACAATTACCACCGATTTCAGACTCTGCAAAACAACTTTATTCGGTCTCGTGTGTTTCCGGGCCGAATTATCGAACCAATCGTGTGATAGTTCCGCTCAAAATAAGTCTCGTGATCATCGCATTTCACGTCAAGTGAGGGATTGGTCAGAATATAATCCAACGTACGACTTCAGAAATGACATGCATGGAATCAAAGATAATGAGTTGAGAGCCAAGCTATTGTGAGCTCTTTATGATCAATATACAGGGCACTTTAAATCTAAAGTAGGAGAAATGGTAGAGACAGGATGAAAACGTATGTAGTTGCCCTCTCTATCACATGAACAGTCAATGCCTGGATCGTTGATGGACTCATGAATTGATCTATGATAATTATCACGAACCACGTTTTACACACGGATCATACTGGATCCACTCACCAATAAGATCCCAAGCCTGACGATACCCGATTTCTACTACCGCCTCGATGGGTGGAGCCTAAACAAGTATGACTTTCGCAGCCATGAAAGGGGTGGGGTGTCTTGTCTTCGTTTCTTCCAGTTGGTATTTAATTGTAATATGAAAAGTTCAGCTGTAGAGTCATGGCTATTCATGACGACTACGTTGTTAACCCTTCAATAGATATCCCACCCCTTTTATGGCTGCGAAAGGCATACTATTGTGTTCGGCTGTTTAGACTCTACCCATCGAGGCTGTGGTATCAATCGTATATTGTCGGGCTTGGGATCTTATTGGTGAATGGATCTAGTACATAGATTCTATATGATGGCCGATGGTAGATATGACCATGGGTTTCATCCATGGATCTATGACTGATGAGGAATCCCCGTCATCGATATTACCATGGGTTTCATCCATGGATCTATGATTGATGATGAATCCCCGTCATCGATATTACCATGGGTTTCATCCATGGATCTATGACTGATGAGGAATCCCCGTCATCGATATTACCATGGGTTTCATCCATGGATCTATGATTGATGAGCAATCCCCGTCATCGATATTACCATGGGTTTCATCGATGGATCTATGATTGATGAGGAATCCCCGTCATCGATATTACCATGGGTTTCATCCATGGATCTATGATTGATGAGGAATCCCCGTCATCGATATTACAATGGGTTTCATCCATGGATCTATGATTGATGATGAATCCCCGTCATCGATATTTCCATGGGTTTCATCTATGGATCTATGACTGATGATGAATCTCCGTCATCGATATTACCATGGGTTTCATCCATGGATCTATGACTGATGATGAATCTCCTTCATGGATAGTACCATGGGTTTCATCCATGGATCTATGACTGATGAGGAATCCCCGTCATCGATATTACCATGGGTTTCATCCACAGATCTATGTTTGATGATGAATTCCCGTCATCGATATTACCATGGGTTTCATCCATGGATCTATGTTTGATGAGGAATCCGCGTCATCGATATTACCATGGGTTTCATCCATGGATCTATGATTAATGATGAATCCCCGTCATCGATATTACCATGGGTTTCATCCATGGATCTATGATTGATGAGGAATCCCCGTCATCGATATTACCATGGGTTTCATCCATGGATCTATGATTGATGAGGAATCCCCGTCATCGATATTACCATGGGTTTCATCCATGGATCTATGATTGATGATGAATCCCCGTCATCGATATTACCATGGGTTTCATCCATAAATCTATGATTGATGATGAATTCCCGTCATCGATATTACCATGGGTTTCATCCATGGATCTATGATTGATGATGAATCCCCGTCATCGATATTACCATGGGTTTCATCCATGGATCTATGTTTGATGATGAATCCCCGTCATCGATATTACCATGGGTTTCATCCATGGATCTATGTTTGATGATGAATCCCCGTCATCGATATTACCATGGGTTTCATCCATGGATCTATGATTGATGATGAATCCCCGTCATCGATATTACCATGGGTTTCATCCATGGATCTATGATTGATGAGGAATCCCCGTCATCGATATTACCATGGGTTTCATCCATGGATCTATGATTGATGATGAATCCCCGTCATCGATATTACCATGGGTTTCATCCATGGATCTATGATTGATGATGAATCCCCGTCATCGATATTACCATGGGTTTCATCCATAAATCTATGATTGATGATGAATCCCCGTCATCGATATTACCATGGGTTTCATCCATGGATCTATGATTGATGATGAATCCCCGTCATCGATATTACCATGGGTTTCATCCATGGATCTATGTTTGATGATGAATCCCCGTCATCGATATTACCATGGGTTTCATCCATGGATCTATGTTTGATGATGAATCCCCGTCATTGATATTACCATGGGTTTCATCCATGGATCTATGATTGATGATGAATCCCCGTCATCGATATTACCATGGGTTTCATCCATGGATCTATGATTGATGAGGAATCCCCGTCATCGATATTACCATGGGTTTCATCCATGGATCTATGATTGATGAGGAATCCCCGTCATCGATATTACCATGGGTTTCATCCATGGATCTATGATTGATGATGAATCCCCGTCATCGATATTACTATGGGTTTCATCCATAAATCTATGATTGATGATGAATCCCCGTCATCGATATTACCATGGGTTTCATCCATGGATCTATGATTGATGATGAATCCCCGTCATCGATCTAGCATGGACACTTCTACCTGCGTATGATGCAACTGACCGAGAATCGAATCCTGTACTTCAGAGGTGACAGACGCCAATGTTTCAACTGCACCACTCCGTCAGCTAGAATTGTCAGTAAGTTTCAGATCAACTAGTTTATCTTCGGTGAAACCTCTTTTCTGATGAAACTTTTCTCCGAGGTAGATTTCGAAAGAGGCCCGAAACAACGCGGCCATTGCACCTTAGAACCTCCGACATTTATGATATTACAGAATGTTTCCACAGATCGCGTTATGATAATTCCTTTGGCCGCCAAACCAAGACACTGTATCTGCAACCGATACTTGACCCATAGATACCTTTGGTACATGTAGATGCTAGACGTGATGCCTTTGAAAACGGTAGGAAGGTAACTATGACAGGCAAACTACGTCTATCATATTCCTTTTATAAGGAGAGATAGGCTTGTAGCTTGGTCAATATGATGGCTGAAGAAGTGTCGGTTATCGGTTCTATTACAGAGGTAACTTGGCCACGGAAAGCTTATGACCTGCCTGGTGTTAATTTAGACCATAAATCAAAAGAAGTGTATTGTCCACTTCGAAACCTCTTTACTAAAAACAGCCACCTTATTGCTTAGTTGATGAATGGAATTCCTTCATTTTTCTGCTAAACTCTCGTTATAGTCATCCGAACGAGACGGCAAAACGCAGAAAATTCTAATAAGAATATCTTAACGATATATTCGCGACTGGATGATTTTGAGTAAATAGAGACTATGTTGACATGCGTTAGTTTCCGTTATCTGTGTTTTGACATCATGGATGAAATTGCAAAATATTTTCGCTTTCTATCGAAAAACAATCGTAGCATTACGTTGTGTGTCGTGTGTGAAAGATAGGATCGACACATGTTGAAAGGTTGGAGTAAAATCTTATTGCTGGAAAATGGTGTTGACCCTTTTTTTCAAATGTTTTAACAGCAGTTATTTTATTGAGGTATAACCTTAAATGCAGATTAGCGAGCTCCTCCGATCCGTGCCTGTCAGAGCTGAGACTATAGTGATACATGTGTGGAATTGATGATTTAATAAGCTACTGATTTATCATACACTGAAGTGTAGTACAAATGTATGTCTCACTGTCATACTTGACCCTTTTGTTGTTGATAACAATTACCATTTGTCATGCAATCGTGAGTGATCTTTCCGAATAAACAAAAGACATGTACATGTATATGTAAGACCTGAAAAAGCAATTCTGATCACTATAAACAAGCTTGCTTCATAAAAGACGTCTTCAAAACACCTCCGGTGTTCAATGTGTCTTAAAAGCGTCAAGTCGACACGAACACATTTCACTTTTTCACCGCGGCGAATTCTGTGTCATTCTGAAAAAGTCACATTAGATAGAATCCTGTTTTTAGAAAAAGGTCCTTTTCCTCAATTTGTCCCCGCTTTTTAAGGAGTTGCCTGATCGTTGTCAGTTAGTGACGGGATAATACTTTTTACAGCCGTGGTGTCAGGTTGTGTTTTGTTGTATCATGCTCTACCGACGGATCTGTTTGCCGCGAACGTGTCAGAATCCCGGTGGTATCGCCGCAAAGGTTATATGAGAGCTGCTGACTGAAGACCACCATTGAAATCCTTTAGCCATGTCGTAGTTTGCCAACCGCGTTACCTCTTGAAATTAGCGCAGCTCTCTATCTCAAATTTGGAAATGACATTCTGGAAAGTCTTGCAACGTGAAATTCTATCTTTGAGTCAAAGTAAATTCATATTATCAAAACAATTCAATTGACAGTTCTTGTGGTGGGAAAAAATGTGCTGAATCATTAGGATGTCCAATGAATGGTTTGAGGAACATGCACGAGACGCTTGGAGATAGATTGACGCCCAGTTGAGGCGACTATACAGATTAAGCGGATGTTTTGCGAAATGTATTAGTATATATAACAATACATGTAATTTTTGGCCGTGTAAAGTTGGGTCAACCTAGTCTACTTGGGCTGAAAGGGTGGATGTCGTCCTGGGTGCCGACAAATGGTACCAAGGTTCGAGATCGACTGGACAATAAGCACCCTCGGTGCCATTACACTAGACAAATAGCACCCAGCTTCTTTTTGCCTGGCTTACGGATCTTAGGGACGAGGACGTTTCTTGCAATCTCGTTTTATCTCGCGCCGTGGTACTTGCGGCATTAGCAGTGCGCGAAATAAAAAGAACAGATAACCAGAAAAAAACGCGTTTAGGCCTATAGGTCTTTGAAAGCACATTTCGGATGATTTATTCAGAAAAGGTATGTAGGAGGGATATATTCAGAGAATGAAAAATTGTGTGATGACAAAATGAATGGATTTGCTGCGTATTTTTCTTGACAATCAGTCGATATGGCGGCGTCGGTATCGTGACACGTTACCTCCGTGAGCGTGGGGCCAACCTCGGTTGTAGGTATAGAAAAAGTGTAGAAGAAGAGGCTGGGTGCTGTTTTTCTAGTGTAATGGCACCCAGGGTGCTTATTGTCCAGTCGATCTCGAACCTGGGTACCATTTGTCGGCACCCAGGACGACATCCACCCTTTCAGCTCTACTTGGAGCAACCGGCATTCTGCAGAGCTGACATGACATTCAAGCATATCATCTCTACAAGTATTGGCGTCCATTGCATGTTTATTGCATGTATGATACACACACAATCGTACGCTGCAAGAATGCTCGAAAAAAATGCCATTAATGTCATGATTTCCTAAATATTTCGAGTTTACTCTAAAGTTTCACTGGAAGTACTCATTGGAACAAATGCAGCGTAATTCATGGGGTGACCGATCTTTTTCAAGTTTTCCCCGGCATATTCTTCAGACGCGACTTGTCCACTAACGAGGTTGGTCAAAGGAGAGATATTTTCTTTGGGTCATCAGATATCGAGACCGTTGAAAATTACACTTGGAGTAGTTACACGATGAATAGCAATAATCCTTTAGCAATAGTAGGCTGCACCTGTCTGTGATACACACCCTTTTCAATCAGCACTACATTTTTATCGATGATATATTCGGTTCGAGATAGCATTTTCCTGGGGAAAAAAGGCTTCTATTTCCACGAGGTTATCTAGCTACTCCATTGGTGATCCCAATGCAAAAGCTCATAACCTGATAACAGTTGCTCCAAATCTAAAAAACATTTGACTTTTCCGCTGTTTTTATCGGATCACAAATTAGCACTTTCGAGCAATCTATATTTGTCCTTTGATGCAAAATGTTGGTACATCAGTAAATTAGCGAGTGGCCACTGGATAATGGATGAAATTTCCTTGAAACTCTACCCGCGGAATATGTGGTACTGATTCGCCGGGGTGATACCGTACTTATCTAGCCTGGTGTGGTTAATGCCTATTAGAGTTTTAAAGTTATTTATATAGATCTTCAATGGCCACACTGGGTATAACGATGTTATCCACTCCAGCTGATGTTGTACAAGCCATAAGCCCATTTATTGTTATCATAAAAACATAGGAAACAGGGAATGGTCTTAGCTCTTTGCCGGATGGACCATCTCCTATTTTGGGGACCATATTGAATAAAGAAGCCGTATTATAGATACGCCGACGCTAAACCATCGGCTCCCTCAAATCTGAACGCCGTCGCAAGCCAAACGGCCATGCGAAGTATGACTTCGACCTTTCGCGCTTACAGGTGACCCTCCTCGCTGCGTTCTAAGACGACAAAGCTCTCTCGTTTGAATCAGTGCTGACCAGGAAATGCGACAAAATAAAACCGAGCGATTTCCAGTTTTATTCGCAAACGAGCGATCTTTGTATCGCTCATCACAGCGTTAATTGCCGCATGTTCCAACGATAAAAGTCGATCATTTGCGTGGCTTTTTGTAATAGCTCAATGTAAGAGGGCTGGTCTCATCTTTTTCGAGACGCAGAATTTTTCAGGGAGACACCCTTGTACGCTTGGTCTTATACACATTGATAGTGCTGCTGCAGCGATAGTGCTACTGAGAATAAATGCAAGGAAGAGCATAGATGTTATGAGACCGATACTAGGCTACCCCCCTGATATCGAGGCCGGCGGGCCAGGCTCATATCAGTGTCCTGGCTGACAATGGCTGACAATGGCTGACAACATGGTGCAAATGAAAAAGGGAATTCTTGCATGCTGTAATAATATCGCCAGCATTGCAAAATTGACTGTGAAAACATTTATATGTGAACAATAACAAAGTACATGTATGTACAATGTCCAGAGTGAATTACTCGGTCACCCTCTTGAGCGAGTATCACTGGCACTTATTGACTCCGATTTTCCAGGATGAAATCAAAGGAACCGCATACTGATTTACATCTTGATTGACGAGACGGAACTGTATATTACTTTGGTGAATAGGTAAAGACATGTACCTTATATCCTTGTTGTACTACAGTAACTTAAGATGACAGATATTGTTGACGGAATGACCTTTTCACACTGGTCTTCTTGTACTTAGATCTACGTACACGGCAGCAAATGCTCATCAAGTCGTCGCCATAAAAATAGATGAGGGTAAAATGAGCCACTTTATATTTGAAATGTGATGTTGAGCACTATGTCAAGAGGTGGAGCCACTCTCCATAGCACCACTTGGTTACGACTTGTTTACTTTGCGCATTTGAACCGGATGTAAAATCTGATTCCGATTTTGGCCGACCGTTGTGTTAAAGGCCTTAAATGAGTATTAAATGAGATGAAAGCATTCTTCATTACCAGTACAGGAATGTTTACCTAGCAGTGAGAACGTACACGTAGAAGAAGAAAAAGAAGAGGAAGGAGAAGAGGAAGAGGAAGAGGAAGAGGAAGAGGAAGAATATGACGAAGATGATGATGATGATGATGAGGATGATGATGATGATGAAGAAAAACAAGAAGACGAAGAACGAGGAGGAGGAGGTGGAGAAGGAAAAGAGAAAGAGTAAAAAGAAGAAAGAGAAGGGGAAGAAGAAGAAGAAAATGAAGAAGAATAGTCTATGGAACACGATAAAGGGCTTGAGGACGTGTATCCCCGCACACTCATCGCAAGCATGTTATTTACGCGTTACGGTATTATATCGATTGAGAGCGCCGAGCAGCGAAAGCCAGTGTACATACCCTCCGCACTTTACGCCAGCGGTCGGGGCGAGTGACCTAAGCCAAGGCGGGGGTCGATGGTCCTAATCCGAAACGCTTTGAAGTGACCGAAGGATGTATAAAGCAGGCGATCCAATCACCGCTTCAGATGCATAAGGGTACATTATTTAGATGATGTTAAGAGAAGTAAGCTTACTCCTTGATGAACCTCTCCATTCAATAATCTACTCCATTAATTATTGCTTTAGCAATGGGCTCTGGGTGGGAAAAACCGATTGGTGGTGTCACGGCCAAGCTGGTAGCGCATACTTTGACATGCCGCGGTGCTTCCGTGATGGACTCTTTGAGAATTATTTCAGCTGGTGGTGTGAATCTGGTGATTTTGATTTAGGCCAGATGCGTCATATATTTTAGACTAGGGTTTTATTTATAACTCGTTTCCAGTACTAGGGAGGGGTATATGTATATGGTCCAATTGAGTAAAAAGGGAATCGAACTCACGAGCACAGAGATGACATGGTATAGATGGGATAATGAACACTAATCAGTGGCGTGCTAGCTTCGGGGGGGGGGGGGGGGGCAAAAGGCTCTTAAAGCGGGAGGAGGGATCATGACTCCTTTTGAAATATATCGGCCAAAATCACGACAAAAGCACATTAGCTTTGCCCCTGCACATATGTATACATTTTTAAATTTTAAAGTTGAACTTGGATTCCGAGAGTTAAATGCAAAATGAATAAACATGCACCCATACGTTAGAGTATGAGACTTTCCTACGAATCGGAGCATTTCCAAGTTGTCCCATGACAAAATCCATCAATCTGCATGTTAGGTATAACTAATGTAAACTGACACATTTACTGGAGCGTTATCCAACAAAATCAGAAATCATGGGTTGTGACAACCCCTCAAATCGTGTCCTCCGGCGTACGATACTGAGACATGATGAAGTTTGATTGTTTCTGACTTGTAGAATAGTACCAGACTCGTATGGCTTTTAAAGCGTACCCGGGGAAAAGCTGTTGGTATTTATTAGACATAAACATCTGATAGACGTCTACAATAGACGTAGACATCTAATCAACCAGTTGATGTCTTAAATCTTTACCCAGCGCTGCATTATGGAGCATGAGCGATGCAGAGCTGACTGAAACATTTGCTCAGTAAGGCCACTTTGTTGGATTACGAATCCCCCTGGGGTCATTTTTCAGAAAGTGGAAAAAATAAAAGTCCCGACGACCGTTTTTCACACACTTTTTTCTCCCCCGATCATAAAATAGAGAGAAATGAAATAATATTTTTCCCGACGACCAATTTCAACCAATTTTTATTTTTTGGTCCCCGATGTATGATCTGAGACTAAAAATAAACATTGATAGAAAATAAGCATGTTTTTATTTTATTTCTCCCGTCCCAGATAGGTTTTGAGTGTAATTGAAATTTGTTTACTCCCGCCCCACATAGGTTTTAAGATTGAAGAATTCATTTATTTTTTGAATTTTTTCCACGCTATTAAGATTTGCAATATTCTGATAAAAAGGAGGAATAACATGAATAAACTGATATGTTTAAGACATCAATGAGAAAATATAATCTACTTTTTTTCTTTCTGTTCTGATTTTATGAAAACGAAAAAGGGTTTCAATTTAAAGGTTTTAAAACTTCTCTAGAAAGCTTTTCTGCAACCAAATTATATTTTCCAAAATTTCTTGTGTGTGTGTTTTGTTTTATTATTTGTAGAATTTTATGATAAAAATACATTTACAAATGAAAATATATGAAAGAAATTTTAAAAGATTTCTGTTTTTCGAAACAATAGGCATGCTGATCTACCGGCGTTGTACGTATATCCTTTCTTATGGAACGGAGGAGACTCTAGTATTGACGTGAACCACCAGTAAGTCAGCATGACAATTGGTCGATGTCAAGACACGCTGCATAGATTTTTTTACCGAGGCCAAGCGCAATCCGATCGATCGTACATATAAAAAACAAGTGAGGTTTCAGATAGCATTCTTGCTTTGTGATCGGGTTTCGCCCAGCCATACGTGCTGGCTCGTTCTTTTCAAGGCCTGATGTTCCCCATGTGTATTTTGGTCTGCAAAAACCGTTCTCAATGAACATTTTAGGGGTTGACTTTTCGAAGGCCGAGGTTTATGAGAAAAAAACCGACATTTTAACCAAAACATGAGATAGGTTACCCTCTCTGCGTGAACCCGATGCCCAACATTATCCCCATATACCAGTTGGAGGGATATTTTAAGCTGAAGGATCAATGGCATCATTGGGTAAGTGAGCACTCCGCGCAGCGATCATCTTTCAGCGGATCGATGCACGGCAACAGATGTTTGTGTGTTTTGCCTCAAAAATGCCAAAGATGTGTATTTCAACCACTCCCTGACAAACATACCCAACTACGGCCCTGGGACGTCCGTCCTTCGGGGATTCAAAAAGCAATATCTTCGGAAAATAGCCTGGCCCATAGGCCATGCCAGTGGATGAAACCAATGATCCAAAACCATGCACCGAACCCAAAGGATGACGCCTAATATAATTCTGTGATGAGACCATAATTGACTTAGTTCAAACAATAGCGCCTGATTGGCTTACTTCACCAAGAGAGTGATTGTAATCATATAGGTCATCGATTTTGATATTGTATTCTGAAGGGGATAGGCATCCTCCCATAACAGGCCTTTGGGTAGTTTCCTAAGTACCTTCGCACAAAACCCTGCTTAGATTGGGAGACAAACACGAGCTGGCGGCGATCAAAAGCCAATGCCCAATAAGAACGCTGAACAAACAAAACTTCATCTCAACCTAAGATGATATCAGTCAAGGTCATTGGCCAATCAGCCCGATGAACAAACCACAGTTCGTCTCAGCCTAATATTGTGATCAGTTACACGGCCTATGTAAGTTGGCTAGTTTGCGGCCGATATGCTCACATAAAAGTTACAACCTTAAGTGAAGTCACCTTAGTTAGTTCTGACTTGTAGAATAGTACTGGACTCGTATGGCTTCCCCGACGCTGAAAGTTAAATAGCTTGATCGGTCTACGATGGGCCTAGCGAGGGTCTTAATCTTCGTGATTGGTATATTGTAGATCAATTAGACGACTTCCTATGCCCTCTCCATTAGTATTCAACTGGTGTAAATCTCACAACTTTTGGGACGCAAAATCGATTCAGAGTTAATCTACTCTTAGTCTGAATACTCCATTGATAAGCCTATTGGAGGAAAGTTGGATGACGGAAACAGATAGTTTCTGGAACAATAAAGTCCAAATCATATTCTTCCGTTCCAAGTAATTCTAAATGAATTTTTGACGCACAAGAACTTCTCATGACGCAAGGATTGTCATCTGTGTGTATGCCAATGACCAAACGATGTACCATCATGCAATATGGTCGTGTGGTGAACAGCTCTGGCTGCCTGAGCCCTAGAGTCTGAAGGTTCGACTACCGGAAATGTCATAATAGGGAATTTTTGGAAATCCCAGAAACGCCAACGTGAACGCCTACCCCATTGTTTGACTTCCTGATAACGAAGTCAAACAATGGAATAGGCGTTCACGTGGACGTTTCGAGGGATATGCGAAAACTCCCTATTGACGTTTTACAGCCCGCATGTCAGGGCTGTGTTTTCGTCGCTGTCTGACCTTCCATGCGTCCGTCGGTTCGTTCCTCTGTCCGTCCGTGCACACTTTGCTATTTGCATTTGACAGCTCTTATTGAAGAAGGCTATTTACTAAGTGGTCGACACCAGGTCTCGGTACATCACTGGATCAAAAGAAAACCCGAAGATTCCTACGAAACGACTCTAGTCTCTGTGTAGATTTCTTTTCAAAGTTACAGGCTAATCATGAAGGACCTAGACACATAAGATACGCTTGAAACACTGCCTTTGTCGACAGCATTGTCTGGTATACAGAATCTTTGTAATTTTAAGCTTTCACGAGAAGTAACACAAACGTTCTTCTAAACTTACAGTAGCCTATGAATACGGTATGAGGGACTAAGCCGACGCAAAAAAACTACGTATTATTAAGTTTCTTGTAAGATTCGCAGTTATGTGCATGTGCGTTCGTAACACGATTCTACCAAGATCCTTTAGCTTAGATCTTAACGAAGAATCTTGCAAGAATTAAACTTAATAAGATTTTAATTAAGAATTCGTTGTTAAGATCTTACTCAGTTTCGTGTAAGCTTACATGACCCCGTACATCCGTTAGCGAGTTTCCGCAGATCTCACGAATTACAAATTATGAATTACGAATTGCTGTTTAACCGAGAAAGAGACCATAAGACCATTGGTTTCTAAGGCTGATCAACGTCCGTTGCCCTCACATCACTCGGGATCCAAAGTTCTTGCACCAATCCACTGTAATTTCTTAGACGAAGCGATGAGTTTTGAATTCGTGGTGACGACCTAGCCGAGTCTTTACAAATTAGTCTACATTGTCGCAGCGCCCGTTTTTCAATAAGACCGGAACTGGACAAAAGCATTAACTTCTAATACATAACACCTGGTACAGTTGACTGCAAAATGGAACGCGAGTTCCTTTGTAATTATAAGTTCGCACTTCGTAACTCATATTCGTGAGATTTGTGGAAACTCGGTAATAAGTAGCGATTCTAGATTAAGATCTTATCTAAGAATCTCGTAAGATTCTTGCAAAGAATGCACATGTGGAAGTTCACGAAAGTGAATATGATTATAACAAAGAATATTTTAAGAATCTTATCTTGGGTTTTTTACCTGAGAGTTATTAAATCAACATTTCTAATCTTGACGAATTTAGATTCGATTTCTTCACCGACCAAAACGTAGGACTACAATATTGTTTTTAGATATTTCCGGCATTGCCACCAAAAGATTTTTAAAAACATCACGTTTTTGCTGCCTGATAAAAACTACCACATACACAAATTCATTTCATTTATACGTCATGTTTTGGAAGTTGAGGTCCCGTTCTAACGCCTACTCGAAATAAAAATCGTGTCTCACTGAAACCGACAGATCCAGAATCATGTTAGAAATCCTGTTATAGATCACCACCGCCTCTCAAGAAACTTCTGAAAGCTTTAGATACAGTAAAAGCTGCTCAGCTCCAGCCTCATTCGAAGTCTAAAGAACCACACACGAAATTCTGAGTTTGTAATAGGATTTCAGAAAGCTTGGCGTATCTTTGACAAAGTCCATTAAATGCCAAGTAATTTGATTAGACTACGCCGCATTTGCGTCGATTTCTGTCTGTAAACCTTTTACTTATAGGCGATGGTGTAAAAATTTAACCTATTCCTTAAGGAAGATAGTCTTCGAACCACGATATATACCATTATTTTTCCTGTGCACACTCCGGAGACTATCATTGCACTTTCAGCTCGATGACATTTCTTTCACAAAGTGGCTTTTCTTACGATTAGTCTTAGAACTTAGGAATTATGCGATTTTAGACGTTAAACTGAGGATTGGGTGTTAAGATTAGTGTAAGGGAAGGGTTTGGTTTAGGGGTAGTGCTAGGTGAAAGGATTAGGGTCAGGGTTAGCGTTAGGGTTAGGATTAAGGCTCAAAGGTGAAAATAATCGTTGTGAGAAGAATAGCCAGTAGTTTGTATGGAAAATGTATTGGGGATCGTCCTAAGAATAGCTGCGGTCTTTGTTTAAAGGGCCAACTTGGGCATAGACATGTTGGTGTTTTGTATAAAAACGGCTTCCAGCAGGACCGGAACTTCTCCAAACAGGATTAATGTAAACTCTTTGAACTGCAATAAACAATGCACTAGAACGGAGTGTTACCTTCGGCCTACCTGAAATTTGCAAGCCATGCCCAAAAACTGCCTTCCAACACTGGTGAAAATCGTTATCAGAGAACAGCATCAGTGTAATACTACTAGTGGCGGCGCATGGTGTCAAATGGCACATTATCCTCCTGGTCAGGTAAATCCCACGCCCAAACTGTCTCTGTAACGTTTTTGAAAATGATAAAGAAATAGGATCAGGGTGAAAATAACCAATACTCTTGTAAATAAAGGCTTATGAGATTTTGAAAAACTTCAACTGTTTTTTTCGGCCACTACAGAATGATATGCACCCCATCGAGCTTTTTTCAGCGAAGTGAAAAACCCACAAACATCACAAAAACCATTTGGAGTTTTTTTTCATTTTGCAAACGAAACTCTACAGGGTGCATGCAAATAAATGTGTTGACCTGAAAACCTTTAACGGGGTTTAACAAGCTCATACGCCTTATTTATGAGATGTTTTCGCTCAGGCTTCAAAATGTTGAGTTTATGTTTGTCGTATTATAGATGAAGTTTGTCAAGCAGTCGAAAATGAAGTTTGTCTTTGCAATCAAAAGATGAAAATTGTGTATGAAATACGTCTGAAGGTACCACTACATTTATCGCGGCACTGTCAATGACCGATAACATGGAGGGGGTCGAAGAGCAAGAATACGTTCCCCAGTCGAGCAGTGAGAGACGGAGAGTCGAATACAGCCCTATTGTACCGAGGCGGATTATCTCGGTCATCACGAGAATATATTCTCGATGAACCTAAAATCTTGAATGGCCATTTTCGAATTAGTAGCTGGCCGTCGGTAAGGAGACATCAGGAAATTGAACCCTTGGGAACATCGTGTGAAAGGGACGGAGGATTCGCTCTCGACCTTTTCCAATGAGGCCCCTGGTTTGTAAAGTGTTGCAGCTATAGGAGGAAGCAATGAGAAAATTGCAACGGAATTTCAGCGCGATGGCAGGATATTATCGGATATGGCAACGATCTTGGACGAGTTAAGTCGTTTAATGGATTCCCTTAATCTACAGGTTTGAATGACAGTTATTTATTTGGGTGGTACCTGATCATTGACCAACACCTGAAACCCAGTTGAATCTTGTTATTTCATCAGTGGCCTACATTTTGAAAGATGCATTTTAAAATCGTGTTAAATACACATTAAATATTTCATTCTTCAGAACAGAACGATTCATTTCGGTTTATCGGATCAACGAAAACATCAAAAGAATGAAGTACCCACTTAAAACCTAATAAATACTTGATTAAATGCAGATGGGAATTAGCAATATTTCATCTTGTCACTGTTAATTTAGAGAATCATACAACACAACTCGTTTTACTTTTACTTTAAAAGACCAACTTTTTTTCAATTTTTCAATAATTCTTCTCTATTAAAGTCTGGAAGTCAATCTCTCGTCTCTGCATTTTAGAATTAAACCACATCGACATACTCTCTTTTCAAAATCGTGATACAGGTGTATTCTACAAAAAATAAGGTCTTTTTAGCGGTTTTTCGGTTACTGAATATGCACCCCTCGAAGAGGTTTTGGAGCGACTTGATAATTAGATGCCATTTCCCAAAGAAAGGTCATTTGCCTCGGTTTGAGTGCCGAAATAAAGGGCATTTCTCATTAGAGCAAAAAAGTGGCAGTGAATTTTTCAGTCAGGCCGAGGTTTTCATGCGAAATTAACAGTTAGTGGTTTTTCAGAAGTTTAAAAACCTTTTTTGGCTTTTCAATTAACCGAAAAACCTTATTGTCTTGGCTTCAAAAAGTCCTAAGGATCTTTGGTTCTTCGCCAGGTTTTATGAAGGCAATATTTACCCATTAGTTTTCACCCCGGCCGGGGCATTGTTCAGACACAACTCCTCTCCAATTTTCTGTCTTTGGCAGCTCTCGGTCCTTGCCTCTGCCTCAGTGGATCTTCTCCAAGTTGTGCGGGTTCTTCCCCTTGCAACCTTGTCTTATTCATTGTTATAAAGCACGGACTTAATCTAAAACTTTTGATGGCGTTTTTCTCACTGCCTCTGTTCTCTCGAGTATGCCTGTTGGCGAATTTCCCACAAAACGAGGTGACTGTCGTTGCATCTAATTGTTCAGACAAGGAAGCAATATGAAGGAAATCACATTCTTTTGCTCATCACATATGAATCCCAAGGTAGCTTTAAAATTAGCTATCATCAGCTTCAATTTATCTTAACCAAAATAAGCAGTGTTTTTTTTCAGTGCATTGCATTGCCGTTGCACACTCCAGAGTAAAGTCGCTTTAGGCGAAAAAAAATAGCGAATTGTTGATGTCAAACTCTGACAAAGTGCGTTGATATTGACATGCGAGAGCATCTATTGAAAATGTGAATTATTCATAGCCCTGGCGTGTGGGGGCAATTAGTTTTGGAATTTGTCTTTTTGGATATGGCGACACAAATTTATAACATTATGTTTATAGGTCCCCTAGAACCAAATTCCCACAACAATTCAGGTCCTCCCAAGATTGGCCCTTTTGTTCCGTGAGCCTAATCCCTGAACAGATCATTACAATGGGGTATCAGCTCTAGGACAATTGGGGGGTTAGATCAAACCTTGGACAGTGCGCGATATGACCATCACCGGTCAAACTCAAAATTAAGTCGCTCTTTTTTAGTCAATTTAAGAAAAGCTCTTTGTTAGAATAATACATTTGGAGGTGAACAGTCTAGTTTCCAAAAGCATGCTGGTACCGTTTTTTTCTTTCGTAAGTGGACGCTCACACAACAAAATCTCGATATTTCGTACCACTCTAAAAGGTGTTTTAGAGCTGTACGAATGGTTTTATCTTCAATGGGCTGTAACCGTAATGAGTACGAAACTCGTGGTGACACAAGGTGGTGTTAAGATTTTTCGGAGAGGGTTTCGTTTTGGCGAGTATGGTTTCCATCACGGCCGCGAATCTCTCTGTACATTTTTATATACATCTGCTGATTCAAATATTAGTTTTGAAGTTTCAGTTTCGATATTTGTACGAAGGAAGTAAGGCGTATAATGTGAACAAAATAGGTACCAAAACAGCCAAATCGGTTGTTGATTCTGCGGTACATTGCGTACATTTGATCATTCGGCAGGTTTCACATCCCATGCGAACGACCACGGATGTATAACACTGTACGAGTGTACACACTCTTCTCCAGGCATTGCAGAGCACTTTTACCTTGTACAAAGTGTTACTCGCTTCTGAATAATCGATTCGCGATACGACAAAATGGTCACGTGAGCTATAATTTACGTGGTTCATGCATATATTGTAGGCATCGTCATATGAAACTCAAAAATAAGACGATTTAACTCGTCGATCCTTGATACTTAAAGAAAAGTTAGTTTGCTAAATCATGTGTGAGGTTATAATCATGTTACTTGTAAATTCTTTAATTGACGTGTTCGTCGTCATGGCAACGTTGCCGCCATGTTACCAACAACAACACGGATGCGGTTTTCAATGCGATGGAGTGGCAATTAGGTTGTTAGTGCCATGTTTTGACAAGTCATTTAAAACGAAATACGTTCTGTAACACCAAATCTTAATGCAAAATCACCTATACTTGAATCTATGAGACGTTCATGCTAATAACAGGAATAGCAACATTTTACCTATGATGCCAGGGTATTTTGGAGTTTGTGCCACGTGTTTTAGGCCTATATTTAGCTTATACTATTGAAGAAGTCATGCATCTAGCCACGTATGAATACACCCTAAAATAGAGGTTCTTCACTGACGTCACATGATGACATTGGCACTGACATATTGGCCGTCATACGTGGTCACGACGTAAAAGGAAATGCGTTGGCAGGTGGCCGTCAAAACGTCACGTCGTGACGTCACGTGAAGAACATTTATAGATCTAAGACATGTGCGAACTAAATAAGAGTTCGGAAGATCAGTGTCAGCATTTGGAGCCAAGTTATTCAACCCGCTATTGCAGTAATGGTGAACATTGTTCCGCGTTTTTAAATACTTTGCCAACTCTGACAGAGAATTCCCATCGAATTTTGTGAAATCAAGTCCATTCCGAGCTGATACGATATGACTGTAGTGTATGAGCATAAATCAGGCACGTGGACGAAACGCACTTCCGGTGTCCTCATTGCGTTCAGCATTAGCGAAGCATCACATTGAAAACACGCGATTTTGCAATTATCTAGTTTTGATGAGGACGTTGAGTAGGTTTCTCTCTCAATAAGTCATACGCTTCACTGCTCGTAACCGGAACGAATATCAGAGGTATGGTTACCAATAGTGTTTTTACAGACCCTATGTCAACTGAATCACTGAGTACGAAAAACCCCACAAGCCGGATTGTTTGATAGTTTTGTGAAAGTTAAAAAATTTTCATTTCTTGAAGAAGAGGAGTATTGCTTCGTGAAGATAAACTCTGTTCATTTGACATTCCCGTTATCGCTAGATTGAAGCCCACCTATCATAATATTCTAACGCTTCAAGGAAATAATGAACAAAAGACAATATGTTCCTGTGGGATTTCAATATGGTTGTTATTTTGGTCGGTTTTCTCCTGTGGTTAAGTCTTTCGGGACATTATGTTTCGTGAAATGCTACACGAAGTAATAGTATTATCGACAAAAATTAATGAAAACACGGGATTTTGAACAAAATCTTCTTTGTTACCAGCACTGGACTTGTACGGTTTAAAACTCCTAGGAAATACAAGATCAATTTCAAAATCTCAAAGATCCGTAGACACCTTGACAATAAAACTTGTGCCCGTGTAATTAATGCCCTTGTAACATCAAGATTAGATTTTCAAAACAGCTTACTATAGGACTACCGGAGTGTGAACTTTCAAGACTACAAAACGTTGAGAATGCAGCTGCTAGGCTTCTAAGTAAGACCAAAAAGAGGGAACACATCACCCCTGTACTTAAGGAGCTGCACTGCATGGCTGCCGGTGAGATCACGTATCCAGTATAAAGTGCTACTGCTGACGCATCAAGTCTTACATAATGACCAAAGCCCGGAGTACCTCAAGGAGTTCCTCAGTCTTCGTGCCCCGAACCGCAGGCTTCGGTCTTCCGAGGACCAATGGCTCCTTTCCATACCACGGACAAGGGGCGTCTTCGGAGACCGTTGCCTGGGGAACTTGGCACCCAGGCTGTGGAACTCACTTCCGGCCTGGATGCGTGATCGCATTGGCACCAGCGCCTTCAAAAAACATCTTAAAACTCACCTTTTTATTGAACACTTCGACACCAGCACCTAAATGTTTTAATCTCTATAAATGTCTTAATCTCTATGTACAATTTTCTCTTTTACTATGTGTTGTTTTTTAAATAGTACAGTGCTTTGCAAATGATTTTCATTCAAAAGCACTTTTAATATAATAAATTATTATTATTATTATAGTATTATCATTATTATTATTAAGAGACTGTACCAGTGATATTTAAGCACATATTCATAATTAAGTCATAATTTTGCTTCCTTACGAAAAACTGCATGGGAGGGGCTTGGGAGAAATTGTTGTGTTTTAGTACACAACAGATAGCCCATCTTACGGACATCTGTACAGAAGTTATAAGAAACGAGATCGATCCTATATCAAACTTACACAAAAGATACCTCATCTTACGGACTTCTGTACAGAAGTTATAAGAAACGAGATCGATCCTATATCAAACTTACACAAAAGATACCTCATCTTACGGACTTCTGTACAGAAGTTATAAGAAACGAGATCGATCCTATATCAAACTTACATAAAAGATACCTCATCTTACGGACTTCTGTACAGAAGTTATAAGAAACGAGATCGATCCTATATCAAACTTACACAAAAGATACCTCATCTTACGGACTTCTGTACAGAAGTTATAAGAAACGAGATCGATCCTATATCAAACTTACACAACAGATACCTCATCTTACGGACATCTGTACAGAAGTTATAAGAAACGAGATCGATCCTATATCAAACTTACACAAAAGATACCTCATCTTACGGACTTCTGTACAGAAGTTATAAGAAACGAGATCGATCCTATATCAAACTTACATAAAAGATACCTCATCTTACGGACTTCTGTACAGAAGTTATAAGAAACGAGATCGATCCTATATCAAACTTACACAAAAGATACCTCATCTTACGGACTTCTGTACAGAAGTTATAAGAAACGAGATCGATCCTATATCAAACTTACATAAAAGATACCTCATCTTACGGACTTCTGTACAGAAGTTATAAGAAACGAGATCGATCCTATATCAAACTTACACAAAAGATACCTCATCTTACGGACTTCTGTACAGAAGTTATAAGAAACGAGATCGATCCTATATCAAACTTACACAAAAGATACCTCATCTTACGGACTTCTGTACAGAAGTTATAAGAAACGAGATCGATCCTATATCAAACTTACACAAAAGATACCTCATCTTACGGACATCTGTACAGAAGTTATAAGAAACGAGATCGATCCTATATCAAACTTACACAAAAGATACCTCATCTTACGGACATCTGTACAGAAGTTATAAGAAACGAGATCGATCCTATATCAAACTTACACAAAAGATACCTCATCTTACGGACTTCTGTACAGAAGTTATAAGAAACGAGATCGATCCTATATCAAACTTACACAACAGATACCTCATCTTACGGACTTCTGTACAGAAGTTATAAGAAACGAGATCGATCCTACATTAAACTTACACAACAGATAGCCAATCTTACGGACTTCTGTACAGAAGTTATAAGAAACGAGATCGATCCTATATCAAACTTACACAAAAGATACCCGATCTTACGGACATCTGTACAGAAGTTATAAGAAACGAGATCGATCCTATATCAAACTTACATAAAAGATACCTCATCTTACGGACTTCTGTACAGAAGTTATAAGAAACGAGATCGATCCTATATCAAACTTACACAAAAGATACCTCATCTTACGGACATCTGTACAGAAGTTATAAGAAACGAGATCGATCCTATATCAAACTTACACAAAAGATACCTCATCTTACGGACTTCTGTACAGAAGTTATAAGAAACGAGATCGATCCTATATCAAACTTACACAACAGATACCTCATCTTACGGACTTCTGTACAGAAGTTATAAGAAACGAGATCGATCCTACATTAAACTTACACAACAGATAGCCAATCTTACGGACTTCTGTACAGAAGTTATAAGAAACGAGATCGATCCTATATCAAACTTACACAAAAGATACCCGATCTTACGGACATCTGTACAGAAGTTATAAGAAACGAGATCGATCCTACATTAAACTTACACAACAGATAGCCAATCTTACGGACTTCTGTACAGAAGTTATAAGAAACGAGATCGATCCTATATCAAACTTACACAAAAGATACCTCATCTTACGGACTTCTGTACAGAAGTTATAAGAAACGAGATCGATCCTACATTAAACTTACACAACAGATAGCCAATCTTACGGACTTCTGTACAGAAGTTATAAGAAACGAGATCGATCCTATATCAAACTTACACAAAAGATACCTCATCTTACGGACTTCTGTACAGAAGTTATAAGAAACGAGATCGATCCTATATTAAACTTACACAACAGATACCTCATCTTACGGACTTCTGTACAGAAGTTATAAGAAACGAGATCGATCCTATATCAAACTTACACAAAAGATACCTCATCTTACGGACTTCTGTACAGAAGTTATAAGAAACGAGATCGATCCTATATTAAACTTACACAACAGATACCTCATCTTACGGACTTCTGTACAGAAGTTATAAGAAACGAGATCGATCCTATATCAAACTTACACAAAAGATACCTCATCTTACGGACTTCTGTACAGAAGTTATAAGAAACGAGATCGATCCTATATCAAACTTACACAAAAGATACCTCATCTTACGGACTTCTGTACAGAAGTTATAAGAAACGAGATCGATCCTATATCAAACTTACATAAAAGATACCTCATCTTACGGACTTCTGTACAGAAGTTATAAGAAACGAGATCGATCCTATATCAAACTTACACAAAAGATGCCTCATCTTACGGACTTCTGTACAGAAGTTATAAGAAACGAGATCGATCCTATATCAAACTTACACAAAAGATGCCTCATCTTACGGACTTCTGTACAGAAGTTATAAGAAACGAGATCAATCCTATATCAAACTTACACAAAAGATACCTCATCTTACGGACTTCTGTACAGAAGTTATAAGAAACGAGATCGATCCTATATCAAAATTACACAAAAGATACCTCATCTTACGGACTTCTGTACAGAAGTTATAAGAAACGAGATCGATCCTATATCAAACTTACACAAAAGATACCTCATCTTACGGACTTCTGTACAGAAGTTATAAGAAACGCCTTTATTAAACTTGATAAGGAAATTATTTTAACTCCATTTTTACTAGAAGTGTTATAGAGCGCAGTTTGAGTACTCACTACTTTAATTTCAATTGGCGGGTAATAGCGCTGCCGCTGCATGTGAATGACTTGGGGACAAAATCGAAAGCGGCTGATATCCAAGTGATCCGCTCTCGCGTACTATAAGGAAGTTTCTTTCTGGAGAGAGCTTCATTCCTGCCTGCCAGTACAGCCCGCACCGTACAGCACATTTCGTTTAGTGATGGGATGACTGGTGGGGATAAAGAACTAAAACAAATAGTGTGTGTTTTTTTACAGAACATTTAATTCAATGTACTTCAATTATTCAGAGATTAGGTTTTCACTGCGTCAGAATCTGACGTTTTAGTTCATTGAATGAGTGGGTCATTGTTTACTCGGATAATCAAGACAGAGCTAATAGAGAGGTTGCACATCATTTACAACTCTGACTCCGACTTCAACTTTGAGAGTGAATTACTGTCATCTAGTGGCAACTTCGATTTAAATTAAGTTTTCATATTGATAAACTTCGTTTTCATATTGATAAACTTCGTGTACATGTACAAGGATTTTGAAATTCCAGATCGGACATGTGCATAAGTCGTAGTGATTGCCTATGACTTGGATGACGACTTCATTATAGCCGTCTTATACACAGGTCCAATTTGGAATTTCAAAAATGATTGTGCATATAGAGGTAATTTATCAATATGAAAGCGTTCAACAGTTCAGTTATATTGAAGAAGATTTCACTAAATGACTCAGTTGAAGTCGGAGTGGGAGTCGTAATGGTGCGCAACCTCTCTATTTCATCTATTTGCACTTGCCGCTTTAGGCCTGGCGACTACCATGAGAGCTGTTTCTTGGGGGTCGATGTTATCAAGATTAGCCCTGACAACCCTTTGGTAAGACAGCACTCAGAACAATGGAAATTTAAGCCAAGGTTCGAGCGGGCTTTACACTCTTGTTTCTCACTCCTAACGTCCAGCCAGATCTCTACATGTGCACATTTCTAGGCCGTAATGGGGTAATTTTTAGGCCTTTTATAATCCTCTAGTATTTGAATGTGAATAGCAATAGTTGTTGGCGGAAATTAAATGGGGTTTAAATGCTGGGTGTCTTGCACATATTTAGGCCTAAAGAAACTTACTCCCGTTGTGGACCTACCAACATGTACACATACACTGGCTTACTACAGTGGACGTTAGGCGTGCGAAACTAGAGTATAAAGACAAAATACCATGTGTTGGGCTGGGCATTCTTTTGGCTGCGAGGTAAAGGGGCGAATAATATTATGGCGACGCTGTCACATGAAAACATAGTGATGATAAGACCAAGCTATAATACACTACACGTTTATTTCAACTGTGAAATAGCGTCAAAAGAGGCTGTGTGATCAGCTCACAGATCAAAGAATCCTGTCAGACAAACTCTAATAAATCTGTCTGTGTCTGCTCTTAAAGTGTTGACATAAGCACGTCAGAAATACGCATACGAAAGAAACAATCTTTTAGCGGACCTGCGGCATTTTCCTGGTATTGGAAGTTCTTATGATGCCTGCAGGCTGGGCAAGATACGCTCTACATACATACATGAATATATAGATGAAGTTATCATTGCGAAAAAGCAAGATATTGAGAATTCGCACCCCAATTTGTGCAGCGGTCAATGTAAAACATGTACTCCCCCTGCATGGTCAGGGGTCACCTCTAATTTTGTTTCGAAATCTGAGCGAACAACCTTTTCTCCAAATCGACTTCACCCGAAAAATATGACTGTAGTGTTGAATACCTGGTGACTGCTTTGTCCATTACAACGTTATTTTTCCCCTTACCTCCCTGTCAAAGAAATTCAGGCCTAGCCAAATACAATCATCATGGTCTGTTGTCATTAAACAACACCCGCTTGCAGCTAAACCTAAATTCCCCTTGTTCTACATCCTTATCAAAAGGTCATCAGAGCAAATCTTGCTAATCCAGACTCCCACAAGACACTTTCCAAGGTGGTTAATGACGTTAACTGGCAAGTGCATGTAAACGTTACTATTAAATGTAACATACGGTAATGTTACTTTTAATAGAACGTGGGTGTTGTGGATTGTCGAACTGTTTATCGGTATGTGTACAAGTCAGAAGTGCCGTTTCTAAGCCAATTTGACGTGATGATTCGAGTTAACATTATACGATTTAGAGTTGGTATCTACCTTAATTGGCTCTCGATTGAATGTGCAAGTGGCTGGTCGAAGTGGACTTGAGGAGTTGCTCCCAAGGTGACATCTCGTCGCTTACCAGAACGAAGTGTTAGTAGAACTGAGATATTTGGTAGATAGTGGTTAAAGGGTACGCCCTTCATATTCATAGTTCGTGAGGGGAGCGACCAGTATTCAACATGTAGGTACAAATGATGTGAATATGTTGTGGGGTAGAGTACGCCTACCTGACTATAGAAACCCAATTCTTCAGCTTTCCCAGTGGTGGGTGTCGGTGAGAGAGGGGTTAGAATTTTTGTTAATGACTTCATCATTGGACCACGAAGGGAGCTTTGTAGAGGAGAACAAACACCAATGTACACGTAAATCTTGAACGGTTGGATTTAGACCCTATAAATGTATTGCCAACAGATAGGAACATGGTGCCTTTGAGTGAGAAAAGCATGTTTTCAAAAGGCTCTTTTTCGATATATTATACTTTATAGAAAATGACATTTTAAATTGGTTTCTATGGAAATCAAGGCAAAATAAATAAAAAAGTCATTTCCCAACCACACTGCCACTTAAAAACAATCAAAAACATGCTTCATGGTAATTCGCCGTTCATATTTACTGATGGTTCAGGAAAATCGAAATGCAATTGCATGTATACACAAGGTCAATCTTATATGATTTAAATTTTTGCGGATGACGAAATTTCTTTCATGATTTCAAAGAAGAAAACAAAGCCGCCATTTTTATTTTCGCGAATCGATATCATTCGCAAAAACCGCGAAATGAAAATTTGACTGTTTATAGTGTAACTCTAATCGATGCTCAATTCGCGAACGAGAGTAACGGGACTGGCGTCGCTTGATATTGAAGTAGATTGTGAATGTCACCTACGAGCTTTTGTTTCCAAAGGAAAGTACAAGTCGTCTACAAATGCCAAAGTGACGCTTTATGTGATCATGAGCATCAAGTGCTCTTACGATATGGTTTCGATTGTAGCGCGGTTGGCCATAATAGCCTTACATTTTAGTGAATTACCAATTGACTTTTCCCTTACCTTAGGATTAAATAAGAAATATTTACCAAAGGGTTACTGACGTAGGCCTGACCCAAGTCTTTGTTCAGTCCGTACTTCATGACAAATCAGTAAGAACTTTGGTTTTAGGGCTACCTCTACATGTCTGAGCTGAGGCTACTATTGTACCACGTTACTTTATATGTCCATCTACTGATATAATTATGATCGGACTTATTTATGGTCCTCGCGAGGAAATATTGGATTTGTCGAAACCAATCTGTCCAGATTGCTAACCCATTGACCATATGGACACAACGACAGAAACTTATCTGGATGAGTCGAGGAGGCTTTAATCCTGGATTAATGCATTAAGCCGATTGGTTGGCTTCCTGAGACATCTTTAGCGTCATATCGATCATTGATACATAAACTGATGTAATTTCGCGGGCATGGGAATCCATGTTGGACGATTAAGTAAATCTCATGAAGTTATAAAGCTAACCTAATAGTGACTCTTTGGTGACTCGAATAGTAAATGAATACGTCACACTTTGTGTATAAGTATTTGCTTCATCAGACTCCCTCTAGCAACAAGATGCAGGTACTTGAAAGCCCTAAACATTACATTATTTGGCCACTTACCTTGCAGTTTAACGAATTCAGACAGGCCTAATACATGATGTATTGTCTTTAAACAAAGCCTGCTCGCACCTAGGCTTAGTTTCCCATTTTTCTACTGTCTTTTCAAAGGACCATCAGGGCCTACTTCATATTATCGACCTAGGACGCTGATGAGGAAATCCTCTCTCATGAGAAAATTGGGTCATTCGGGCCCTTCTTTAGTCTTCTCCTTCTCCTTCCTCTTCTTCAGCGTTTGCTCTGCACCAAGAAGTGTCACTCTTTAAGATATAGTCCTCCTCCAAAGGCGGGAAGAGTTGTTAGAGAGGTTAAGATTTTGATCCGAGAACGAGAAAGAGAACGAAGTGGCATTTTTTTCACTGGTTGACCTCATCAGGCCAGAGACCTCTATTAAAACCTCTGTGCATTACGTGTACATTGTTGTGCATAAATTTTGGTAAAAAAAGTACACATTGGACCAATCAATCTGCACAAAATTTTATATGTGTCAAGAAGAACCCTTTGCCAATAGCATAATAAAGTTTAAAAACATTCCAATACCGATTGCCTGAGAAAAAGAGATTTCCGTACACCATATCCATCAAAACGTCACTGGCGCATTGATATGGCCCTGTCAAAGTACAAGTTCTAAACTGGCCAGTGAGACCACATTTTCTTAAATATATTATCAAAAAGCATATTTCTGTGATGGCCTGACTCTGTAGATTAAGAATCCACCACAGATTGAGAATTAATTCCACTTTGGTCCATCCCAGCCATGTATTTACCACAACTTGACATTTTGATAAGCTCTATGTGACTGTGCCACACTTCCGGTCGTGGATGAATACATGACTCTGCCCATCAAGTCAAACTGATTGTTTTGTTTTATAGTTTTCAGACATACCAGGCATTATAAATACGCCGTTTCATTTCATTTCTGGCAGCAGGCAATACGGTATCCATCGTCAAAATACCACCTCGTTTTCGTTCTAGTTCACGGATCGAAAATCTTAACCTCTGTATCATTTTTATTTGTCCTTGCCGTTTTAAATCTATCGACCTCCATGGAATATGTTATGTAGGAGTCGATCTTGTCAATACTTCTCCTGATAACACTTTGATACCATATTACACGAAAGCGAATTTAGGCCAAGGTGCGTGTTGGCTTTGACAAAAGACAATGGACCGCGTATAATGCAAGTCCTAAATTCTTTAAATGTGGGATCACTCTGTTGTTGGACAAACCACACCGGAAGAAATGAAGAGTTGTCAACTTTTTCATGTTAAGATGCCAACAATCGGGCGATAACAAGTTATGTTTCCTGTTTTTAAACATGGGTTGACCGTTTCACGTCAATAGCATCAACACCACGTTTTGCATTGTCAGGTTGTTCGGCTCGTTGACGTGGCTTTGCCTCACATTTAAGTACGGGGATCAGTTTTACGCGGGAGACGCGGCAAAAATCTGTTTTTGGACAAACCACACCGGAAATAATGAAGAGTTGTCAACCTTTTCATGTTAAGATGCCCATGATCGGGCGATAACAAGTTATGTTTCTTGTTTTTAAACATGGGTTGGGATAATAAACATGTGTTCCGATAAACAAGTTCAACGTTGTTTCCTGTTCTGAAGTTGGGTGTTGGACTTAGCGTTTCCGGAAAGCAAGTAGGCGGATTTATTTTTATCATCTGTAACTGAATGCGGCAGCACCGATAAAGCAGAGTTCGGTCGCTCAATACAAAAGAAAGAAATGGAGCAGTTACTACATTGCAACTACTAAATTCTCGCGGGAATTTTATTTTCACGATAACGCAATACCCTAGAATCGAAATAGGCATCAATGCTTCAACTTTATTTTTCTTCTTTTTGGAACATCGTAATTCGGAAATTTATTGAGATCGTATTCTCGTTTGCGGTCACATACCACAGAGGTATCGAAATAAGTTTTCTAAAAGATATTGACACTAAATAAACTTTCTAAGTTAGTCAACTTACAACAAATGCGTCATGCAATTCAGATTTCTTCCTCTCTAGTTGAAACTTAAATGCAGCAAGGGATCAATAATTTAGTTTTGAATAGAACATATTTGGTCATTGGGAAATAACGTATAACGCGTACGTATAATTTCCCCCTGGGTCTATGTGCACGCCCGACTTGAAGTGGAAGTTTGAGAATAGGTTAAAAGTCCGGCCATCGTTGAAATTAGGCTTTCCGAAAGTAAAACTGAGGCTTTCAGTCCGAGCGTGAAATACACAAATGTACACGTCCAATGCATTATATGCACCCAACCCAATCAAAGGGCTTCCACACATCACCATTTCGCAGGTACTCGGTCAAATTCTATTTCCGTATTTCTGCTCATATCGTTTTCTCGGCCTGTCGCATTAAGGATGACACCAAACAACATAAACGCACTCAAGCATGTCCATCCGGCTAAGAGGCCGAAGAAAAACCATCGTTGCCACGTGCCGAACGAAACAACGACCTATTACGTACCTTTTTATTTGCTTTCTGTTCCGAGTGTGTCATGCGCATCGGCCGGTCGTGTCCAAGAGCCAGCTATCCGAGAGACATTCGGGATGTCCTCGGTGTATTGGTTTTTCCATGTTGTTAAAGAACAGATAAAGAAAAGTGCGCCTGATTCGAATACGTTTCTTGTATGTCTTTTTTAGTCATTTGATGCGTTGTTTTGTATGTATTTCCTATTTGCCTTGATAAAACTAGTAAGAAGATAGATGATCGTGATGTAAAGTAGTTTACGGAGTAAATACTCTTTAAGGCCGGTGCAGAAGTAGAAAATGTCCGCCTGAATAAAGTGTCCTGGCCTATTGAATTCTGATTGATTATGGTACATGGTTCCATACATGCCATAACCATTAATAGCTTTGAGATTCAAGCGCATAATATAATCCATTGTTCCCTGGACATTTTATCCTCGGACTTATCAAACATCTACACCGGGTTAACATACGATTCATTTTGTAACCTGTCACGGTTCACGCGTCACGTGGCACTTTTCTTGTCTGTTCGTGACTTGGGCTTGAAAACATGGTATGACTGGCATGAGCGTGGAAAGAGCCAGACCAACGATATAAATCCGATATCAACTCGGCCTAAATGGACAAGTTTTATTTAGAATGAGACTTTTTGCAATGCCATCAGACATGGTACGCCGCATGTTATGCTGTTTTGTGCAATTGTTTTCTTCCTGCGAGTGGGAAATCTATATTCATCCCAGGGCTAAGTTTCCAGTAGTATTTACATCATGAAACGTGCTATCAATAAAATTGTGTTTTTATGTAACACAGCGGGACCCTAAGTACATCTATTTGGAGAAAAAACAGCTCCTGTCACCATACGGCGTAGCAAATAAGGCGAAAGTATTATTTTGTATGATGGGTATTTATACAAGCCATCTGGTTTTTTTCTAGAATGAGTCGTTTAGTCTTCCTCTTTCATCATTTGGTGAAAGACTAGCAAATGCTTTTATCTAAAACTCCATGTACATTTACACTTGGCCTCCCGGTACAAAATTGAAGTAAAAGTATTTGCTAGTCTTTATTCATATCACCAATTGGTATGCTGCATGCTACATGTATATCGTTGGTTTTCGTTGCATAGTAAAATTGTGGTCTTCTTCCAGCAATTAGGAAATCTAGATTCATGCTAGGGTTTGGTAAAATGACCTCTTCTGGAAAACCCCTACGAGGCTTTCACGGAACACATAATTATAAATTTTGAGGGTAAACACTAAATGTTCGTGTGGTTTTTTGCGGAATAAACGCATTTCGATTTTGTAGACAACTTAAACCTATTCGAGGTCGCAAATCGCTACAGGATTCTTTTTAAAGTTGTGTCGTGCATGTACTGTACAATGTACATTTAGTACCAAATTCTCGGAATATTCTTTTTAAGATCTTAACAAAATTGTCTTAAACTCTAGAACCCTACTTTCAAGTGACTCATCAAGTTAATTTCTATACACCGGTTGTGTATAGTACTATGATGCATGAGTTACGTACTCGGAGAACCTATCACCATGGTGCTACAGCAGCAAATGAGAAGATAACTTCTTTACTTTGACCTTGTATACCTTTTATACCCCAAATGGGGGTTCAACTTCTCTTTATGTGATTTCGTCCTGGGCTCGGTTTTTCAAAAGAAACGTTATCACTAACGCCGGGGTTAACTTGGCGTTATCTCCTTCAGTTAAGCCCTTAGATTTCACGCCAAGTTAATTTAGCGCCAGCGTTAGTGACCCTGTTTGAAGAACCTCACCCTTGGTTACTTATCTTTATGCGAGACTTTTTTTATTTGTTGGTGCTCGGATCCGCCGACCTCCCGATGTCCGAAATAAGAAAAAAAATAAAAAATTTATATCTAGCCAGTCTCGGATCCGCCGATTCGAACATTACCGATTTTACAAAAAAAAAAAAATTATTTTATTTTGAGCTCCTACGCCCGACAGTAACTTAAAAGATCAAAAATATTTTTTTCAAAATCAAAATTCAACATGATTGAATTAAAATTAGCTTCGTCGGATTGATCATTCGAATCGAAAGTGCGAATGCCAGACCAGCTCTGCCAGACCAGCTCTGCCAGACCTAGACTGGTTCTTTTCCTTTCCTAATGCATCCACAGCAGATATTATGACGAGAACCAGTCTATTGTTATGAGTCTGGCTGCTGACTGTTCAATGTGGGAAAATGCACTACTTTTTTTAGGAAATTTTTTTATTTTTATCCTTCCCTCCGACTTTGAGAAATCCTATCAATTTTTCGAGACCATGAAATCTTTGGAAAAAAAACTTTTTTTTTTGTTTTTGTTTTTCGTCCTCCTCAAAAAATATATTCCTCCAAAAATCCGAGCACCAACTAATAAAAAAAGTCTCGCCTTATGAGCTTTCAATAAAACTGAAAGGGTGGCGTAAATATGCCTCGAACATGTAAGACATGTAAGACATGTTTGACAACGACTGAAAAGCCTTTCCTCAAAGAGTGCACCGAGACACCTGGGGAGCATATTGGAATACACCGACATCTCAGCTTGTAAGAATGCATCATCGCTGCTAACTGCCCCAACATTCTTGTATAGAAATACAGACAGACACCTGCGAACGATACCATAACGTAGATAGATAACAATAGAAGCTGGTCATTACTCTCCAGGGATCAATAGAGGCCTGCTCATGAAGAAAGTTCTTACTAATAACTACTTCTAGCGACCAGACGAGAGAGTATCCAGATTAATAAATGTTCAATAAATTAATAATGAAAGCTACCAATACCGGTGATTTTACCAGCAGTTCTTAATTGCCTACAGTGTACATGTATTCATGCCGTCGGAATATGGAAGGTGTTTTAGCAAATTTTTAAAAAAGCCTTTGGAAATGGAATTGCTCTTCTTCAATAGTATTGCTGAACAAACCAAATACTGTCAGTACTTACTAGAAGTTAAAAAATCGTTGGTCAATACGCGGGTGATAGCCAATTTGAATAGGCCCATGTAGCCTGATGAGTGGATTCTGCGACGTATGGATGGCGTGGATTATTGGCTGTCCTTGCCCTTCATTAATTTACCATCAAAGTTGCTATATCATCTAGGTATTGACCAACGATCGTTTAACTAAGTACTCACAGTATATATAAATTCTCCATCCAGCTGCTTCACAGAATAACGGAACAGTTCATCCACTCAAGCAATATCCTGACGATGCGATGTAATTGAAAAACAAATACAGGGACATTGTCCTCAAGGTGTCATGCACTGCTTTCCACTAGACCCCCGAGAGATAAGGCCAGGCAAAAATAAAGACGTGTTTCACGTCCCTGCCCGTCCCGATTTTGACCGCCAGCTGAATTTTTCTTTTTGTTCCGCAATCTACCACCACTTCGGCACGTTTTAGATCAGTCCACACACTGTTGCCAATGGTACACTTGCTATATTACCGGATGGAAGAGTCCATTGGCGATGTTATTTGTTATGCAAGGGCAACAGATCATGGTAATGCTGCCGATGTACAACCTTAAGGAAGAGTCCACTGACTATGTTATGTAGGGGCAGCAGGGCCACATGATACAACCTTAGGAAGAGTCCATTGATTATGTTATTTGTTATGTAGGGGCAGCACTTGCACAGAATAATACGGCCGAGATTCAACCTTATCGAGGGTGGACATTTCCCTATTGGAATTGAGCACCCAGAAAAGAACGACCAATGGAATATTCTTTCTTGTACTATAGCAGGTGTACCTTTGTCCACAGTGCACACGTGCGATGAGTTTGATTTCTAAAATTTCTTTCATTCTGGTGGTCTTGGAGGGGGGGACATCCGCACTTACGTTTGGTACAAATGATTTTTTTCACTTAAATCGGCCAGCCCAGACATCTTTCGCGACAAACGATTGAAATGAAATCCCGCCCTCCGGATTTTGAGCCTGCATGAGCACAGGTTTGGACGAGCATATTTTCTTAGTTTTACCTGGCCTGTTTTCCACAAGGTGTGATGCCTTCCTGTCCACTAGCATGACTGGAACCCCGCGGAGAGTTTCCTTTCGATTGCTATCTAGCCAACGGATGTGGTGTAATGTAGAAACAAGTCATGTACACTATTGCAGCCGGACTGCATGAGCGGGAAGTGCATGGTTTCAGGCGGAATGCACACATGGAAGACCGATCGCCCAGGGCGGGTCTGGTAATGTATATACTGTATATACGCATCGAAAGCGAGGCATTCTCTGCAGACACCGTCGGGTGCGCATCGAGTGAGAGCATCCATATATCAGCATATAACATATTCGGAAAAAAACATCTGAACACGATACAACCATTGACCTCCGCACTTTCTGCAGAAAATCCCTCGTGCACTGGGGGTAATGTGTATATTCAGTAGAAGATACAAATGCACATCACGAACATTTACGAGACCTCGGCTTTGGCCTTACTCGGGAATGTATAGTTGACCCGTCAGCTGTATTTGACTGTCTGCAAAGGATTTTTGAATTCTTCAAATCCGTGCCAATTTACAAGAGATGTTCATGTCAACGTGCATGTGCTTGTAGAAATTTTGGTAACATCCTCATGAATTTAGGGGGTTTGTGCGGTGTTTCCAGGTGGTCCTGACCACGCACAAATTTTAAATTTCAGTGACCTAAATGATAATAAATCTTCTGCCCACTAAAGTTCTGTAAATGGTGTAGTCGGTGTTGAATTCCAGAACAATAGAAACTTTCTTAGCGAAGGATACCGCTTCGCAGATTGTCAATTCTTATTTTGATTCGGACCCTGAATATGCCCCTGGGTCGATCACTTCATGATCATGCACAAATATGTATTCCGTTCATTCCGTCAATTAGACGAGGCCCAATTACCAGTGACTGTGTGGAGATGGACAATATTTAGTCAAATAGAATAGAGCACGAGTCTACGGCCGGTGTAACATCTGTGGTTGTTCCCCATGTGTCAGTGTTTCCAAACGATAGGCAGCTAGAGAGACCACGACTTTTCAATAGGGGGGATACACAGAAAAACTTGTCAATCTATTTTTGAGCGTTCCCAAACAATGAGGGGAAACACTCAAAAACAGAAACACTCAAAAACATTGCACCGGAGTTACATAGCGTTCACGTTGTCAATTGTCATGTTTCACTTGTCACGAGTTAACTGAATTAGGCTTGAAAACACGACATGAGTATGAATAGTGACATCGTGAATCGTATGTTGAAAGGTAAACAGTGACACATTACATGTGAAAACGTGAAATCTATATAATCGCGGTTCATAAAGACAAGGGTCAAAATCTTGTGTTTATGCGCAGGGCCACAGGGAGCCAGTGTAGACCTTGAAAAGTACGGGTGTAGTGATCATAATTATTTCCGAGTCTTGGTGATTAGGCATAAAAGGGCGAACGTAGATTGCGAACGGTAATCAATTACATGTAGGAATCTTTATTGATTTCTCGTAGCGCTAATTGGCACATCAATACGAGGATGTCTACCCAGCCTATTGAATTCGATCAGCAAATGAATCTCACATTGGTCATGATATTTTTGTCAAGTGTTGGTACCATACTCTAGTACAGTTTTTATAAGGTCAGTTCATTTTTGGCATCGGCAGTTCCCGGTCAAGTTGGCATTTTGCATGGTCACAGTTTCTGAGAAGCTTAATTGTTTATTCACAATATAAAATCGGCCTGGTACTGTTTATTTGTAATAAAAGCTCGGCCCGGTATAACCTTGACAATTCTATTTTATGCAGAGAGATTGTGTTGGGTCAATGCCTTCCTTTGCCAGTGACCATATAAAAGTGGTAATAGAGTATATAGAGCACCGTCCCCCTAGAGGATCCACTCTCTGCGATGAGGTGTGCACTGGGGTATGTCGGCGAAGGGGAAGACGTCAGTCCCAACCTGGCCCGAGGTATGCACTAACTACATGAGGGATGTACTGTACACAAACAAAATGGACAATAAAATATCTGAGTTCAGGAAACACTGGGCTTTGAGACGCATCAGTATTCATCTGTTTACCTTGTCAACGTTAAATTTTAATCCATGTGTAATACCACCTGTTTCTTCACTGGAAACCGTATTTGAATTTTATTGATTTCCATTAAGTTCCAACTCATATTCCACGTGTACAAGAATTTGAATCCAGAAATGAGTTCTCGAAATGAGTTCTGAAATCCCATCTAGCGTTAAGCTTACCTCGGTCTCTCGTTGTAATCCTTTTCCAAAGCCCTTCTGAAACTTTAAGTATGAGATATGATGTTCCACCCTATTAGCACCCTCCAATGATTTAAGATGGTTGACTGACGATTCGTCTCGACTGTTTATTAGCACCCTCTTAATCGTCTAAAGCCCGCAGCACACTAGCCGCCAACTTTGGCGACAAGAAGCGTTCAGCTGACGCCTCTCGACGTCGAAGTTGGCGGCCAGTGGATCCCGGTCAGAGCACACCTGCCCAGAATCGGCGTCCAGTAGCGTCTTTTCCGCCACTTTAGGCTGCCATTTTGAAATCATGTGACATCGAGACGCATACTGATTGGCCATAGCCTCGCCGCCGACGCCAATTCAGGCGGCAATCCGTAGCACACCTGGCTTCTTCTTGCGTTAAAACGCGGCGACACGCGTCAAAAATCAAACATGTTAGATATTTGGCGTTTAGTTGCGGCAAGTGGCGGCAAGTCGCGTTCGCCGACGCCGTTCGTAGCAGACTAGGGATTTTCAGGCGTTCGGGACTCTTGCGGCAAAAAACGCCTGTGAACGCCGAAGTTGGCGGCTAGTGTGCTACGGGCTTTACACTCCCTTTAGGTGTTTAAACCCATGACTTGTTGAATACCACTGCCTCTTTGTAGTCTACACTGTTCCATTTCGACCCAACATAGACGCCGTGGGGCACTGAACATACATGTAACAGTGCTCAAGTATAATCAGCAGCACACGTGAATTCATATCTCAGCCACACAAGGCTCTACGTACATGCTCGATCAAGTTTCCATCGCCAAATCTCTCTTATCAGTCATGTACACATTGTCAAATGAAAAAGGCTACTTCAAGCTTATCGCGCTTTTAAAAACCCTAGCAGCAAGGGTTTTTCTGTCAACTTAAATGATCCACCCAGGGGTTTTTCTGTCAACTTAAATGATCCACCCAGAGGTTTTTCGGGAATATGAAAACCTTTTGAGGTTTTTCACAAGGTAAAAAATCCTCTTTTTTCATTTGGGCTAGACAGACGACAGCGTGGCAATTATGTCCTTAATAATGCCATTGGTCCTTTAAGCGATCAGGTTGCAGTGAGGCAAGCTCATAACGAGCAAAGTGGCAAGTCTTCCCAGGGCGGGGATTGAAATCGAATTCAGTTACCATATCAAAGTACCCTTAAGACATGCACATATAATATCAATTTCCAATCGGCTGTTAATTCTCACGGAACTGAATGTGACCTGGAACATTTAGCATACTTTAAGTTCACTTTTCCTGAACATTTAGAATTTACTCTTCCTGAACATTCAGAATACTTTAAGTTTACTCTTCCTGGGCATTTAGAATACTTCAAGTTTAATCTTCCTGAACATTTAGAATACTGTAAATTTACTCTTCCTGAACATTTAGAATACTTCAAGTTTACTCTTCCTGAACATTTAGAATACTTTAAGTTTACTCTTCCTGAACATTTAGAATACTCATTGTCAACCCCTCCCAGTACAGTCCTTTCACCAAAACCCTCCCGAAATATTTTTGTCTCAAGGCTAAAGTGCATATCATTATAGTCTAATTTCACCATATACGCTGTTTATCAATTCGGAAAACAACATATTTGTGGGGTTTTACAGACTGAAATGCGCATTAAATGGCCATTTCAACTATTTGCAATCTCCAAAGACAGTCACAGGTAACTGTACCTGTGCGGGTGGAGATTGTAAAATAGCTCTAGAATTCTAGCCTCGAAATCAGCCAGTCCAGTTGCTGCTTGAGCGACGACTGCAAGCGAATGGGAAAATTGAGAGGAAATATTGATTGCTGTTTGATAAGAGGAAATCCTACTTGCTCAATGCTAAGTTGTTTATAGACTATAATCTACCATGACGGACGTCAACCGGTTAGTTATCCATGATAGACACAATGATATTCAGTAGCAGTGCTATACTGCGGTCAATGTTTAGTAAGGTGCTATTTATAACCTGGTCTGAGGTCTGAGGCTTCCGAAACTGAGAAATCATGTTTTCCGAGAAAGAAAGAAATCGTTCATCGTTAAAAGGAACATTATTGTTGACGTTTCTATTGTTTATAATCGTATGATAACCGGTGAGGCAATAATCCCCGTTTGCGAGTTGTCGCGAATTCGGGGAGTTTCTACCTTAACACCGCGGATCGACTGGACCCTCATGTCCAAGGTTTAAGGCATTGATGCCTCACTGTCGGTATTGGTTGTCTCACCCAAACCGCGAGGGTGGAGCTTTAATGTAGACCGAAACCGAGGCGGAGCCGAGGTTTTGGCCAATATTCTACTCCACCAAAGCGGTTTGGGTGAGACAATCAATGCTGACAGTGAGGTATCAATTTTTATTCTCAAACATCTCAAATTAAATGTCGAATTATGTGGTTTTAAATGCTTTTGAAACGCTTCCACATTTTGCACCAACCACAGCGGTTATGGTTGCCTAACGAGGTTTCAAAACGAGGCTTTATTGGCACATAGTGCATTTATACTGCAATGAGCGGTTCATCACAAACCCAGTTGTTTTAGAATTGGCCACTGTTGGGTAGCAAGGTTTACGAGTTGCCCCTAGATTTAGCTGCGTCTTTTCTGAAATATATTTGCTCAAAAAAAACATGTGCGCATGTGCACATGTCCTTGTTGATTTCATCGATTAACTCCCAATTTGCTTTATCGAGCCGTTCAACACCATTTGACAATCGGTAGGATTTAGGTAGGTATCGCATTTTTAATGATGTTTTGTACATTCGATCACTTGTCTAGGTCGTGGTATCTCCAAGGCATAGTTGACTCAGAGACTGCGTTTTTAAGGTTTGTCTCCCGTATTGGCTTCAGCTCACGAAACGGGGATCACATCCTGGCTCGTCACTCTGTTCAACTTGTGACGACTCGTGAAAGTAGCATACATGGACATTACAATACCTCTTTTGGTCGCCTCTTGCGAAAGCCTTTCTGCTCAAACTTATTAAAGCCCTTTCAGGGAAATTCCATCGGAGGAGAAAGGCCGCCAGTGTAAAAAATGGTTTCAACGTTCATGATAATATAAGGCTATTTGTTTCGATCGTATTATATCTTTATAAACGCCAGCTTCGTTCGATTTAAAATTCAATCTGAGATATCAGTACCTTCAATAAATTTTCAACATGTTTGCACCATTAATCCTCTCGGTCTGTTCACATCAGGCTGACATGTCTGTGTACTGTTCAGCGGCAAAGATTATTCGGGAAGACACAATGTACACAGACGGCTTAGGCTTTTCATCTGGAATTAGACATCTGACAATATGAGCTTATTATTCGCCAGACACTAGATTTGTTCTCCCTGTGAACGCCACTTGGAACAAGGAAGTGACTGCTCTCCTCATGGGACAGTCAATAAAGTACGTACGCACTTAAACCCGTACGCATACGCAAACATTGATGAAGTTTAGATACGCGGCACGCCCATTGCGGAAGAATTACTAGGTGATGACCGATTAGCTACACCACGACGTGGGGGGGGGGGGTGTATCAAGACAGCGAATGGTGGAAATGATATTGAGAATATGTGCATGCATTTCACTTCATTTTATTTAGGAATTGATACACTTTTCAATAAATTTTGAAGTTGAGAAAAAATATGCTTAGGGTGCGCCCCCACGTACACACCCCGTACGCTCAGCTGTGGACCCCCCCCCTTCAGTGCGTACGTACTTTATGGAGGGTCCCTCGCCACTACTTTTGCAAAATGAAACCTCTTTATTCACCTCCATATGGTCTGTTGATCTAAGACCGGTTCTGAACCTGTCATTCAAACCTAGATATTATCCACATGGTGGTTCGATAGAGCATGATCATTTTGATTAGAAAATAAGTTGGCGACACCAGGTTGTCCGATGGCCAAGAGGTCATGTTCTGGCTTGGCCTTTGTTTGGAAGGAATAAATTATCAGGTCTGAGATCGGCGAAACTGGAGTACAGGTAATTAGATATGTAATATGTTCATTCTTCATCCGCGTCAAACTTGGTCATTTTTACCGGTCTATTATATTTTATCATATCATCATATCATTACCGGCGTCGTGACCCTATTGAATTTTTGCCTGAGGTATGGAGTCCATTATAGGCTACTGTCCACCAGTGTTGGATCTTTTACTCGCCCTTGCATAGACACTCAGGTACAAGAGACCATGGCTTTTAGTCTCATCCGACAGACTCTCGAATATTTCATACATTGTATACGCGTTGTGAAGAGCCAGGAATTTGAGTTCCTTGAAAGCCACGCCGGTCCATCCAGAAATACAATCCTGGGTTCTCCCCAGTATCGAAACCGGGCCATATTGCGTGGTAGCCAGCAGCGTTAACCACTAGGTCATGCAGTATTAAGACAATGACAGTGGCAAGAAATAACTATTTGTCAGTGACCTTATAAAGGCGACGAGAGCGTATATATCATTTTGATCACTGGGAATACATAGCAAAAGTACTTACAGGTAGTACAAACATAATTGAAAATCAATGACGACTTAAAAGGGTATTAAGGGGTACTTCTAATGGGCCTCCAAGTCTAATTAGAATTAGAAGTCGCACACTATTTCATGTTCAAAGAATAGTTATAAGCAGGATAGGAACAATTAAGGCCGATTATATGGTATGGTTAGTTTTTCGTCAGCCGCTATCGAAAATTTGGCGCGTTTTCTTAATAGAGTCTCTTAAACGAGCACGACTACCAGTTAATTACTGTGTGTATTAATCGCAAGTTGCTATATCAAAGCGAGGATATAAAATGAGAGTTCCAAATTGATGCATGAGTCTTTACGATGGAATTCCACACTCTGTTAGCTTTGGTTCCTTATCGCACGATTAGGAGTCCTCGCTTTTATCGACCATTACGTTATTTTGGCCTTTTCCTCGCAGTTAAAAGAATTCTGGCCTCGTGCAATACACGGTCTATTGTCAGCTCGCGCCTGGGCCTAAATTCCCACTGTCCTACCGGCTTATTCAAAGAGCTATCAACGCAAACCTTGATTACATCGACCCCACGAAAGAGCTTTCCTGGGTTCGATACCCCTACAGCGGCAAGTGCAAAACAACGTAATGGTTATCGAAAAGGTGCGAGCACTTATTATGAAACATACACCAAATCCATTTGGTTAATTGAGTTGGTTTCATTTTTGGCTCGACGAATATCGCAGTCGATTCACGAGTATTATGTCGAGTGAACGGAGACGTAAATTTGCCAATAACGGTGACAGAGGCACGAGATGCGATTAAAAACATCTCGTATCAGATTTCGTGCATTAATGGCAGCCATTGTTGAGTTATTTCTACTCGCGTGATATCTCGCCTAACACGTGACATCCGGAGTGGTCAATTGAAATGTGGCAGTGTTAGTCTCAGTCGGTGTCGTGAGGGAGTGAATGATATAAAAACCTTTAATCGTCTGCGTTTATAATGCGTTGGAGTAGAAATACCAACTTGGAATATATATTTGTATGCGTTACATTCGTCTGTAGTCAAACAAACCTGCGTGATAATACTGTTAAGAACTGTCACGCGCATGCGCACCGTTTGACCAAATGGACAATGTGTTCGGAGAATAAGACAGAAAACGACAGATTTTTTTCATACGCAACAAACTAGTTTTTTTTCGCTGAGATAAATCATCTTTCGCTAATCAAAAAAAGGTACGTCACTTAATTATCTCTCATTAGTAACCGCGCCTTTCATGCGCAAAACGTGATAAACAATACCAGGTTTTCCCGCGGATAGTCTTGGATGACAGATGTAAAAACCTAATGAATAACCGCGCGAGATTATCAATAACAGACGATATAGGCGGGAGAATCAGCGATTGTTGACAAAGAATACGTTTATTTACATCTTTACGGAAGAGTTGGTAATTTTTATGCAGCGCAATCGAAATTTGCGAAGTTATTGCTTTCGCTTCTACGACTTCCAGCTTTGCTTCGCCTTTCATCTTCCTTTTGTATGAAAGTTACACCACGGCGTATGTGAAGATATTTCGATTATCAACAACGACCACAACGGAGGTACAGCGGGCCTGGAAAAATCTAATGCTTCTTAAATGTCAGATTAGGAAGTACATGTAATCACACACAAAAGTTTAGTTGGCCAAGTTCTGAAGTTATTTGGCCCCAAGGTTGTGCTGATACATCATTGTGACACTTCCCCTGGTCTAAGTTAACCCCATTTAACTTGAATTCTTGCGCATGTTGCACTTTTGTTTGTGTGGGGTGCGCCGTGAAATAACAAAGCAATGCCCCAAGCGTTGTCGGAATCGCATTCAGCTGCCCCGATCAATTCCGAGCATAAATTAGGACACGCAAAGGTTGCAGAATGGGTGAAAGTGACCGTATCCTGACCCTTGGGACCAATGACAAATAAAACACTGCGGAATATATTTCCGTGCAACGCAGCAATTGTGAGGATGGTTTGCTATAATTTCATTCTATCAGCACAATCGCCATTTTGTGCGCAGCTTATACATGTAGGACTATTGTTAAAGGAGCAAGAAATAGTTCGGTACATTTCCACAGCATACATATCATAATAGGCCGGGTCTATTTGGCAAGCCGCTCGCCGAACAGGCATCTTTTTTTGTCCTGTTCAGCAAGCCGGGCTTGCCAAACAGGGCAAAAATACTAACCTCTTTGGCGAGCCGGAGAGGTTACAACATGTTGGCCAATCAGAGAGCAGTGACGTCATATTCGAATTTATATGCGCATATTTAACAATGGCCGACTTTCCGCTCTCGATTCAATTTCTGTTACTAAATTCGGGTTTTGGTCAATAATCCATGAAGAAGCATGTACATGTACATGACTGTATGGATTTACAAAAAAAGTCATAAACGTGATTTAACTGATAAGCATGTTAAATGCATTAGTGTTCATTTCTAAAGGCGTTTCACTGTAACTCCAGTGTTGCTCACCGTGTTGCCACGAATGATAATGAGCTCCTGGATGGTTGAATATGCATGAGTTCGGCTCTCCATCTAGGGCAGAAAAAAGGCGCTGTTTGGTGAGCCGGGCTTGCCAAATAGTCATTTCCATCATAATATTTGGGGTAGCATGAATATATTTAACCAACTCTGGAAAGCCGTGATATGCGTTCTCCATCTCCAGACATACGACAGGCGATAACATTCTTAACAATGATCATGACCACCGATTTAGCCAAAGTATGTGAGACTGAAAGACTCCTTTGAGTGTCTTTCATTTACAAACGGGTTCTGGTCAATGCGACTGACATGCAAGGAAAAGGTCGAAGTATGATATAGAAAGAACACAGGGTGATATACGTACGCTTTTAAATGCAGATAGAGATTGGCCCGAGGGATGAATGGGACGTCAGCAAATTGGATCATTCCCAGCTGTGTGTTATTGTCTTAATGTTTTTCAGTCTCATATTTATCACTGCGTGATCGTACCACTAAACAAAGTCATCTCCGGGCTAAATAGTTTTATCTAATATACATGTACATATGAAGCGTGACTGATAAAACCGACGTGGTAACGTTATAATGTAGCGATCGGCACATTGGGTCATTCCTTGGCGTTCTCAAATGTCAAGCTATTTCTCAGAATGATATGACTTGAACAATGGTTCACTTGGAATATACGTCTGTTAAAATCTGCTTCTGGCTATAAATCAGGAAATGTTAGACAACACAAGCCGAAAATAACTATTAAGTAAGACGTGTACTAGGGAAATACTTTTGTCTTCAGCTGAAACACCAACTCACAATGAGAAAATATAAGTATGCCTTATCCGGGATTGGGGGCGATACCAACTTCCGGAGATCTGGGACAATCGACTTTCGGGCATGAGTTAGGCATGTCTGAAAGTAGAATTGACGTCACTCTGATGAAGATAAATGACGACTTTGGACAGACTCAAAAGCCTTAACCCTTTTATGCAGTAAAATGGTTTAAACTTCGGTTTCATACTTGCCTAAGTAAAACAAACCTGTATTTGTCATTTTTCATAGATTTGTTTTGTACGAGGTGTTTTTACATTCAAATCAGTGAAAAAATTACATCATAAAAGTTACTATTCCAAATGAAAATTTCACGAGAAAACGGCAGTCGGATTTTGAAAATTATACGCTGAAAGTGCATTTGAACTTGAAATTGTTATATTTATTCGCAAAATTAGGATTTTTTGGAAGCATCTAAAAGTACCCCATTCGTCAGAATCGGAAAATACATCAGCATGAATGAACCATTTGAATCGAAATACTAAAAAAAACAAGCCTATTGAGACGTTTTAGGCATTCCGACAGCAAATCTGCCGTGGCCGGTAATAACCGGTATATGAATATTTATCTTAATCATCACTACCGTGACCAAGGAATGCGAAATGACCTCGATCATCGTCTAGACCGTGTAAGCTACTGGCTCAACCTTTCTGGTTGAACGACATGAAGATGGAACATTATACAGACTCCAAAAGATTGCTTTTCATGGTCAGCTGTACAAACAATCAATTGGGTATCAGCAGGGAAAACAATCTGAACCGCTTCAGTCGTCAGTAATTGTGTTAAAAGCTCTTGTTGGGCCTTTCAGGCCGGGTTTCCATAGAGCAACATGGTGTACGAACATGCCGGTGAACAATGGTTTCACAGTCGTAAACCTTTTGTGAAGCCATTGTTCACCGGCGTGTCCGTATACCGGGTTTCCATAGAGGTACATGGTGTACCATGGTGGACAATGGTTTCACAGTCGTAAACCTTTTGTGAAGCCACTGTTCACCGGCGTGTCCGTATACCGGGTTTACAAAGAGCTACATGGTGTACCAACATGCCGGTGAACAATGGTTTCACAGTCGTAAACCTTTTGTGGAGCCATTGTTCACCGGCGTGTTCGTATACCGGGTTTCCATAGAGATACATGGTGTACCAACATGCCGGTGAACAATGGTTTCACAGTCGTAAACCTTTTGTGGAGCCATTGTTCACCGGCGTGTCCGTATACCGTGTAGCTCTATGTAAACCCGCCTAATGGACGATCGCGATCACTTAAAACTCTATTTTGAAAGGGGTAAGATATTTGTAATTACTGTCGCCCTTGAAATAGGAATGCAGTTATACACAATGCCAGAGTGCAGTTATTATGCATACGAATTCGATGAAATGTGGTATCTATAGTGGGTGTATATCAATCTAGACAACGGTATTGAAATTCATATTCTGTACATATCTACACAATTAGACGTTTTCAAATTCAATTACAAATTTCGAATATTTAACGAACGGTGTAGGCCTTTAACGCACTGGTCAGATGTATACACATGGTGGGCGACAGGATATTGCAGGATATTTCACCTGAACTCGTCGAAGCCTCACGTATCACGATGAGAGAAATAAAGGGTTTTACTAATCCCCCAGAACGTCAACGCGAACGCCTGTCCCATTGCTCGACTTCGTCATCAGGAGGTCAAACAATGGGATAGGCGTACACGTTGGAGTTTCGGGGGACTTACGAAAACTCCCTATTAACTTTTCCCCCGAAATGTGGTCATTTTTAGATTCGGTCTATCCGTCTCTTCACCAAAAAGTTATAGTCTAAGCCTTGGAGAAATCACTTCTAACCGTAAATGAGCACGATTCACGAGGTATATTTAATCGGTGAATATTTCTTCGGGTCTCTGTCCCCCGACTTCCAATGCGATGAATCGATGACATATTGAAGCTTTGCCTTTGGGCTCTCATCATTACGGTTTATAAATTTATGATGATGAAGATTTAATATCGTCTACAGGGTATTTATCGACTCAATATGTTTTATGTAATAATGGCCGATGATTCCTTTGATGACATTTCCCTCGCGAAAACATTTGTCAGTGTTATCATCAAACATTATTGGCTTACTTGAAGTATTAAACATGAAATTAACAACATCTCTGGATTTATAAATCGTTTACCATGGTGGTATCAATAATACATGGTAATTTTTTTCTACCATGGTGAAATCACTTTATCATGAAGTATTTGTACTATGGTGAAAGTATTTCTATCATGGTGACATTACCATAAAGTATTTCTACATGGTGAAATCAGTTTACCATAAAGTATTTCTACATGGTGAAATCACTTTACCATAAAGTATTTCTACATGGTGAAATCACTTTACCATAAAGTATTTCTACATGGTGAAATCAGTTTACCATAAAGTATTTCTACATGGTGAAATCAGTTTACCATAAAGTATTTCTACATGGTGAAATCACTTTACCATAAAGTATTTCTACATGGAAATCAGTTTACCATAAAGTATTTCTACATGGTGAAATCACTTTACCATAAAGTATCTCTACATGGTGAAATCAGTTTACCATAAAGTATTTCTATCATGGTAAAATAACTTGACCATGAGGTATTTCTATCATGGTGAAGTCATTCTACCATGAAGTATTTCTATCAAGGTGAAATAACTTGACCGTGAAGTATTTCTATCATGGTGAAGTACTTTTACCACAAAGTATCTCTATTATGGTGAAATCACTTAATCATAAAGCATTTCTATTATGGTGAAACCACTCTACCATGAAATATGTCTATCATGGTAAAAGAGTCAAAATAGGGAAATCGTTTTAGTACGAAAACACACTGTAAGTTTCAATATGTGGTTGGCTGTAAAAACATTGATATACTAGCATGCCAGTATATCAATGTTTTTAAATCGCCTTGATGACTGAGAGTATTAACCAGTGACACTAGCATTGGCGTTAACTTAATTCAGTGTTGAGTCTAATGGCCTAACCGATGAAGATAGCGCCAGGTTAAGTGAACGCCATTTTTGTGTACATGTACATGTATAGTGACAACATTTGATTTTGAACCACCAGGCCTGGTAAATTGGTTATATTGTCAGTGCGAAATATTTTATATTCAAGAAGTTGCTTTTTTCAAATATTTTTGTCCATGGTAAATTATTGGGGTTTTTCATAGTATAGTGAACGCATTATATATCTGGGCCATAGTAAATTATGTTATCAGTTTTCTAGAAGGCCTATGTAATGGAGGCTTTTTATTTATCGTTCTAAGACTCAACCATAAAATAATTCCTGCCTGAAAAGATGAAATAGCATTACTTCAGATTAATGTTTATTACTATTTAATACTATTAATTACATTTGACGCCCAAAACTCAAATGTAACCAGTCAAACAATATCCTAAGCGACTGAACCGCCAGTGGATTCTGAACAATGAAATAGGTTAAATCGAGGTTTGAAAGGTGCGTGACTGATTTTTAAGATGAAGATTGAATATAGGAGGAAGATCAAACACGGTTATCGTGGTATTGGAGTAATACAAATCACCTTTTGTTGTTAGTGTTTTCTTTCGTTTTTGTCACAAGAGGTTTGATATCATGTCAATTGACTTGGGATGTTTGTTTATTTTGTTGTTTTGTTGTTGTTTTTTTTCATTATTTAATTCGATTCACTGCCGCTGTTATATTCCTACTTCAGAACCACGGTCTCCATTCAAAGACAACAATAAGGAGTTTTCGCAAATCTCCCGACACGCCAATGTCAACGCCTATCTCATTGTTTGACCTTCCTGATAACGAGGTCGAATAATGGGATAGGCGTTCACGTGGGCGTTTCGGGGGCTTTGCGAAAACTCGCTATTATTTCATTCGTATGCGATTTCGCTCCTGCATAACTTTATACTAATCTTGTTGATTACATCTGCAGTGGTCCAAGCAGGCAGCAGGGGTGACAGCGTATTATGTAACCACACGTCACCCCTTCTATTTGCCAGATTAACTGCGAATGCGACAAGCGAAATCAGCTATGCACGAGTGATATTGCGTATTAATGAAATAATTCTGTTTACATTCGGACACCTTTAAAGCAAGAAGCTGTTTAGGACACCACAGAAAACGATAAAAGGTTTTACAGGGAGTGCTAATACGGGATGTCCTCGTGAAGACTATAAAAGTACGACCATACTTTTTGAAGGTCCACAAAAGGGTAACAGTAGGACTAAGTAGGCCCTGTTCCCGCCTTTATTGTGACTTGTCATGCACAATCTACAAAGCGCCGCTTCCCATACCGCCCTGAAACATTGACGAACAAAACATTAGAAATACCCGCTGGTGTGGCTCACAGATCTTTAGCCAATGACTGTGACGACCTGTGCGCGCATACAAATAACACTATTCATGGAGTATAAATTGCCAATTATAATACATGCAACATATGGCACCCCAAGAGGCCTCTTCAAAATGGCACCCGATACCGGTATTCACGAGGGCGACCTGTATATCAAAATAAATAGTGTTTTTTCTTCAAAATGCTAAGAAAAAGACATATACATGTAAATTATGCAGAGACAAATTTAGGATTTATACAAAAGAAAAACGATAGTACCTGATTTCTTATTGTGTATTGATATTGTTTTTAAAAATATCACCTTCTACCACCTCAAGGCAAAAAACCACTTGCCACAAAAGAATCTCAGCAATGTGGTACGACCATCATGAGCAGTAGTTTTATTTACACGATATTTCAGGAATCGTTTTACTATGATTTCTAATTACTTTAACTGGTAATGACTTTAACTTTTGATAACTTTAACTTCTGATAACTTCAGCTTCTAGTAACATTACCTTCTAATTCCTTTAGTATCATAGAAGCCTTACCTGGTCGTACATATTTGGTCCAATATCATAGTCTATTATCAACGTGGTAACTGTGGTGGGAGTGAGTGGGCGGAGGAGATAATCTCTTATCGCGCACGCTTGCTCCTGTAACGGAGGTGTGGGCTGTGAGCCAGCCCACCAGCCCTTCTCTACTAGGGGGTATAACCACAGCCTCCCATGGGTCAGATGATTGATCGTCTGTCTGTGAGATTTCTTCCCCCAGTATAAATTATACAAAACGGTGAAACAGAGATTTGGGAATTACTCTATTCTTTATTATGAAATACAAGCAGGAGGTCTTCTTATTTAGTTTATTCTTGTTGAACCCTACCGCTCTCTCCCCGATGGATGTCGTCCTGCGGTCTGGTTGATATGCTTGGCCAAGGGCCAGCCAATGATAGCCAGGTCATGTGGTATTTACAGTTTTGGGGGGACTTGTGGCAGGATGCCCGGCCAAAACAACAACAGTTAACCTGGCGAGCTATGAGGGCACCAGTACACGCCAACGAACATTCAGTCAGTGACAGTTAATGCCGTAAATTTTCTGATGGTAGGGCCTACTTGTCTCTGTTTTAGCAGGTTTAACTCTGACTTATTGTAAAAGAAACAGATCTGTTTTGCTGAAATAGATCCGAGTCTGTTGGTAATTTGGTTATAGTCTTAAGCTTGGCGACTTAAATGTCGAACTTTATCAAGATAAGTCTAGTCTTGAACAATAAAAACTAGTCTTTTGATCTGTTTAGGAACCTGAAATTTGGGGAATCTTTTATCTACCCATGCCGACTCACGGGCAGTGAATGTCAATCCTAAAGTCTCCTCGGATATACGCACAACGACGATAGATCGGCATGTTATCTACCAATCGACTTTCCCCACCAAAGAAACTTTTAGGCAAATCTGAGACGGTAATATATCATCCTAGAAGTCCGCCTGAATCCTCAAAAAAATAGCTCTTGAAGGAAACCTAGAGCAAAACGCTTATAAAAATGGAGTTTTGAACGGCCCGGTTAAAACCTAAGGCGGGAATAAGCTTCCATTGATAAATGTTAGCAGTTTCGAGTTCCCCTCAGGTAGTTGATTATGTAGCCAAAGAGCTGCATGAGAAATAATCACCAATTTAGTTATTTTTACCACGTTTAGCTAGTCTAAATAAAGACATGTGCCACGACCGGGTCTCTTTAATATACTTACATGACCTACCTCCGCAATGCCGATTGGCTTGCCGCGAGCAGTCTGACTTCTAACACATTTGAAAAGGTCTCTCATTAACCTATGATCAGATTCTGATATAATGACATATATTATTGCATTGATTTCCCTTTCGTGGCCCGCAGCGGTCATATAATGATGTTTAGTGTCAAGGCTTATAATATAATGGTATTAAAGGAGTATGCCCTTCGTAATTACTTGAGGTCCAGGAAAATAGAAATGCAGTGATTCACAATGCCGTAGTGCAGTTATTAAGCATACGATTTTGCTGAAATTTGGTATTTATACTTTTTGTATACCTGCCTACATAATGGGAATGCTGAAAGGATTATTACAGTACGTATTTACGCAATTTTCAAATTCAAGTACAATTTCTATTTTTTAAAACGGCATAGGCTTTCAACCGATTAAAGATAAGGAAATCATTGTTTTGTCTCTAATGGTGGCAAATGCTCACGACAACTGTTGTGGAATAGTTTTCCTGTTGATCGGAGGGGAGTGAATTCGTCACTTATAAGCTAGGCAATTTGCCAAACTAAGATTCTTCAGTTTGACCAAATAGAATTGTCATCCTCTATTTGAGAGAAGTACATCCGTCAGTCCTGTCCTTATATATGTTCTAGATATTTTAACCTCAGATCCTATAGTATGATTCAAACTACATGTAATTAGAGTTTTAGCGGACCTCATACCCCCGGCAAAATCCAATAGGGTTACGACGCCGGTAATGGATACATGTATGATTGTGATATTGCCCCACTCGAAACTGCCTTATTCTAAGGAAAGTGCACTGGATTGGCCTCATGTCCACTACGGGTTTGGCATTGGGTCTGCTTGCTAGAGCAAGGCATTTTGTCAAGTGATATGGCCGCTTACTATATTTGGAGTTCCACTACAGAAATGTACGGTGTCTGCCCGGCTCTATTCTTGTTCCATTACCTGAACACCGCGTCTAATAAACACGGACATAAATAACACCGGGTCTATTAGATACGGAGAGCATCGCTGTATCAGCACCGTGTCTATTAAGCTGGGTGTTAATAGACCCGGTGTTTCTGTAATGGAACTAGAATAGAGCCGGATATAATTGTTGTTTTTTGTACGGCAGTAGGCGGCTCTACTATCGATTGCACGGTTGAAGTGATTTTCCTTGTTTGTTTACCTCAGGCAGCCATTACAGTTGATCAATGACCGTGATTCCTTACCTCCGTGAAAATCAAACATTGGAGAGCGACTCACGTGCTGCCATCTGTCGCCATATCAACTAACCGTGTAATCCTGTAATTGAAACGCGGAACAAAATATGTCCGGATCTATTTATACACGGACAGACACCGTATCCAATAAACACGGGTTTAAAAGCAGCAGTGGAACTCCAACTACATATATGTCGTGAAAAAAAACACGTTAGTGATATTCATGAGTGCCCATTTTCTATGAAAGTGACTAGATCTTAGAAGGAATATGAATGATAGTCAGCGCATCGTGCATTCTGATGATTGATTATAATTTGATGGGTTTGTTGCTGCGGCATAATGGCCTTTGATGATGCACAGATCTACGTTTTATATCTCCTATAATTAGGTGCGGTCAAACAGCACGGAACTGCAATAAATCTCAGTGAAAGATGTCTACGGGCGGGTCGTTGTAAAACAAGAACCGCGCAGAAACGCAGAAACACAGAAACGAAACAAAGGCACCAGCAGTCCTGTGGCGAAGTATGGTCTGCTTATCTATTTGTTAGCTATCAATTACGTATTTTTGTTTCGATATAATAGTTATTGATCAACCTGTCTTAGACCATTGAAACAGGTGAGTTCTTGTAAAACGTAGATACGAAACAGAAATGTCGGAACGAAACACAGGAACCGGCAGTATCAGCACTACCTACACATACAAAATAGATCGATGAAGGACCATATCACCTCCAATCATGCCCATCTTGCCTATAGATTCCCGCATCGATTTACGAGCCGCGTGGTTATTTAAACATATTAGCGAGTAATCGTTGTGTCAGTTGTCGCCGGTGATGGTTCGGCGATGATTGAAGTGATTTGATGGTTAGGCCAAGTAAGATAAAAACTTGTTTCTTGCCCCGAGCCTTTTATCAAAAGCAGTGCGTAGGGGGAGCACGGACGCATTTCGAGGCTCGGAAAGTACGTCCGTACCACGCCCACAGGGCCGATTTCCCCTGTCCAACACAAACGGTCATGAAAGAGTGATTTTTACAATATGTACAGAATTCTTACTCGTACAAGTCTAAGGAAAGTGTTGTCGGCACAGGTTGCATGGATGTAGTTTGATGTATAACGTAAGCAGTGGCGGCGAAAAGTGTTAGAAAAAGTAGAAAAATATTCCTGGGCGACGCTTGCGGCTTTTGGCCTATTAACCACCGTTAAATGTGTTTCGAGGGGGTAGATGGTATATGATCTGCCATGATAACCCTTTCATAAGACAGGGGGGACAATGAGAATTAAGGCCAAGGTGCGGGCTTTGTTTGAAGAGAGTGGACAGGGTTAGGTCTGCATTCTTTTCACTGCGAGGTGAGAGACAAAAATACGTGATAGGGGCGGACGGAGACGGCGAACCAGTGTATATTTTTACCTGGCCTTAGAGAATGTCTTACGGCGGTTGGGGTGGGTGGCGAGATTAATCAGGGAAGCCAGCATAGTTGAAAAGTATGTCGTGAAATACTGGAACATCCATTGATTAGGCGGGCAGGGAATTAGTACAGATTACAGGTGATGAGATTCACCTGTATATTTATATATTCTTTGATGGCATTCTTGAGGGAGGCCAAAAGAATACATGGAAAGTTCTGGTTACTCCACCCTTCTGTTATTTATTACGAATTCATTCAGGGCCGTTGACACGAGACTAAACTGATCTAGGTCGTTCCGGATTGGTCTGGATCGGTCTGCCGTGTAAACGCGCACGAATCTAACCTGTTCTTGAAACAGCTCAGACTCAGATTGAGAATTTACTCCCGCCACAGGTAGTACCGGGGCGTTCAGAACTCTCAATTTGATAAGCGCCGTGCGACCGGTTCCTTTAAACAAGTAGAAACTCGCACTTTCGGAAAACGAAATTAGGGACTACGTAGAATCAAACCGTGACGTACCTAAAATGAGTTTGAAAACGGGGTCAGTGTTTCATCATGAAGGACTTTTTTGCTGGTTTTCGAATCATAATCAAATAATATTTGGGATGCTTCAGATAGCTTATAAGAGATGGTTCGCGAGTGCGATGGGTGAATATCCTCAAGGAGTCGGAAAGCTCGTTATTATAAGTGGATCTTACCGTTAAGACTTAAAATGCTGTTAAACATCTTGCGATCGTAGCGGGATAGTTTGTTTATTTCTTGACAGTTAACATTACTGGAAGTTTCAAGTTAAATAGATTTAGAGTTTGAAATATCATGGTATGTTTGATGAAAGTTAGATCAGCGGAATGCCAATTTCACTTGGTTAGCTTCGTAAAAAGCCTACCGCTAAGCTGAGTCATAGAGCTCAAAATTATAACATATGCAAATTTCCTAAAACTTGGCAGTATTTCATAATGTGAAATACTTTATAGTATTTTATAGTCGTGATAAGGACGGCGTATTCCTTTAAACACACTACATTGGAACATGCATTAGACTCTTATACTATAGTATACTGCTACTGCTTAAACTCATGATCACCTTGATAGCTGGGGAAACCCTTGTAGGACTGAGATCACTATTAACTTTTCAGTGAGATCATGGGTCAGGACCTTCTCACTTGCAGGCAATATAGACTGAAAACATTTGGAGGTCGAGCATTCGCCACTTTAGCACCTCAACTGTGGAACTCTTCCCCCCACCCTGAGAGCTACATCGGATGTCTCAACCTTTCGCAAAGAACTCAAGACCCTTCTTTTCAATAGAGCTCACCAGCGCCGGTGAACGTTTGTTTCAAGTGATACAGGCGCTTTACAAATAACAATTTATTATTATTATTATTATTAAATATGATAAAATGTTAAAAAGGCCCTGTCATGCTTGAATAATGTGTGGAATGTTAGTTTTTTGGTTTGTAAACATGATATTAGACTTTATTGATTTGGATTAATGTTAACTTACACAAACCAGGTCGATTTTGAAATATGAACTCCTATTCATGATTTTCCTAGAATGGAATGACATGGTCTTGGAGACGGTAAACATGGCTCCATAACGTGTCAGATTCTGACATGTCTCAGACGAATGTCAATTACACAAATCAAAATCCTTGGAATTGTTTTAAATTCATACATAGAGTTGTCAAGATATTGGACTATGCTCATGGAAAGTTTGAAGAAAAACACAGCTTTGAATTATTTTTAAATCAGGAAAATGTATGTACATAGAATGTACAGGGAATGTATGTTCAATTTAATTGTGTACAAGGCCCTGTAGTAATCTTACTGACATTATCTACCTTTGGTCTGGGAGTGAATGACTTCGACACCTGATGTGATGGCACTGCCCAGGAGATATTATCTCTGGAGCTGCTTCGTAAAGCAATAAAAATCGCCACTGACGATGAACTACCAAGCGATTTCAACAGCGTTAATCGAACCTAATCTTCACCACAGTCTTCAGTACAATTTTCAGGGTTATCAACAATATGAGCATAAAATGAATTGTCAATAATCACTCGCCGCTGGCCTATGGCGCATGGCATAATTAGTTGCACGCGAAAAGAAAAAAACATGACCCTAACCGCAATACTGTATACTGCCATTTTTTCCGCTGCATTATTTTCGCGATACATCACGGCAAATCTCCACTTATTCCGTGATGAAATAATTCTTGGCTCATTCTACTAGTCGACAGCATGAGGTTATTGATTCAAGGAGATAATATCTCCCAGACCATAGGCAGATAATGTAAGATTACTATAAGGGTTTTCCCCAGCTATCAAGGAAATCGGGCTTTAAGCAGTACTCAGCAGGAAGGACTCTGTCCGGGGATGAAAGCTTTTTCTGTCGCTGAAAGTTTCTCGAGTACAGATTTGTACTCTAAAATTTCTTAGACTTGAATATGTTCACAATTTTTATTTTAGTGGATTACGAACTTTCTTTCGGTTTTCGAAACAGAAAATATTGTTCGAGATTTTCATTTTCGCGATGCAAGGTTATTAGCGAAATCCGCGAAATTAAAATCCCCGCGAAATCAAATTTAGAGATTTACAGTACCTGTACGATAAGGTGGTAAATTAATAACCAGCTGTTTTCCACACTGTAGAAAATAATTGTATCCCCCAACCTTACATTCTTACCCCGCGCACAGTTGTATCACCTTCCGATTTATCGACTTTCGAGTGTCCATACAGATATTAGTTGCATCGTCTTACCAATAATAGAAAAAGGAACGCGCGACAAGTGACAATCAAATTGTGGATTATCCTGAGGGCAAGTAAAAAGTTGTTTCTTGTCCGATATCTTTCATGAAATCGGTACGAAAGGGCACTTTACGTGTTTTATTTTCTATTCATGGTAGAAGTCAAATTGGTATAATGACCTAAGCATATAAGGGAGGTTCTTCAACCCCTATAAACGACTACGTACGAATTACGAAAGTCTGCCGTGTCATCAGATCCAGTGCAGACTCATTTGAGCGACGTAAATCACCTTTTCGTAGCGGCAGTCGAAATCGGGTTGAAACACACGTTATTTTTTACTTGCTCGATTCATGATCACATGATGGTCTGTCGTGTAATGCAAGTATCAATTCGTGTCTTGTACCCCCCCCCCCCCCCCAACTCCTCAAGGGTACGACACCTTATCACCCTATAACGACATCTTAAGGTTCAAGCATCACCCTTTTTTCACCAATGCTACTTTTTCTTTCGTCAAGACATCACCATCAACAATATATCAGTTATCACCATCATATAAAGTAATCGGACTAATTTTACTGGGTAAGGCTGTATGTTCGAGAAGACATCGACACATTAGCATCCTTATTCTTTCCAGCTTCGCCAAATTTTCACTAAGGGAAAAATAAATACTACTCAAGCATCGGCAAAGATTAGTGGTGATAGCTTAACTACCCTTGAGGAGGGGGGGGGGGGTACAAGAAACGAATTGATACTTGCATGGACGCGCACGAATGTGCTCTGACCTGATACTTCTGGTCTGCTTCGGTGTACATACTTACATGTACAGTACGGCATTTAAAAAATTGATACTGCATCTGAAGTATTGGTTGTATGCCTCGGTTTTGGCCAATCTTTTAGCTCCACCCGAGCGGTTTTGGTGAGACAATCAATACCGACCGTTATGTTTCTATACTAAAACATCTCTAAACAAATAACGAAAAATGTGGTTTTATGTGCTTTTGAAATGCTTCCACATTTTGCACCAACACATGCGGTTATGATTGCCTAACCATAACCGCTGAATTCAAAACGAGGCTACATTGGCGCGTAGTGCATTTATACTATAATGTGCGGTTCATTCTAACCCCAGTTGTTTTGAGAATACGAGACTCACGTCATTCATGACTTCGTGAGCGATTTCATATGATCTGGTCTTGTATGGTCGGGTTTGGTTCCGTGTAAGCGGCCCTATTAGAGAGATTAAGATTTTGATCCGAGAACGAGGTGGATTTTTTCTCTAGTTTAGGAGCCTCATAGCCTAGTAGTTAACACTGCTGGCTACCACGCAATAGGGCCCGGGTTCGATCCCGGGGAGAACCCAGGATTGTATTTCCGGATGAACCGGCGTGGCTTTCAAGGAACTAAAATTCCTGGCTCTTCACAACACGTACATTAACGTACGAAATAGTCGAGATGAGACTAAAAGCCGTGGTCCCTTGTACCTGAGTGTCTATGCCAGGGCAAGTAAAAGATCCCACATAGGTGGACAGTAGCCTATAGTGGACTCCATGCCTCCGGCAAAAATCCAATAGGGTTACAACGCCGGTAATGATGATGATGATGATGATGATTGACGTCATCAAGTCAAACTGATTGTTTTGTATCATTGTTTTCAGGCATACCAGGCATTATAAACATACTGTTTCATTTCATTTCTGACAGCAGGCAATAGGGTATCTATCGTCAAAATACCACCTCGTTTTCGTTCTCGTTCGAAAATCTTATTATTATCTTATTATCATAGACAATCGTTTCTCAATGCAAGCGTAGGAACCATTAGCAATGATTTACAATTAATTTGTGTTGTCCAGGGACCATAGATATTAAAGATATGCTGAACAAAATGAGTTAACTTAAGTTAACGGCCCTGTTGTTCCGAACAAAGGTCATAAAGCGTGACTCTTGCTTGATTTTAACACTATAAAATAAAAGTTAATTAAATTCTATTTCCCCGTTTATAGGTTTCGCATTCCTGTATTGTCACAATGTCGACCGGTTAGTACCACAGAGTTTACCCCAGATTATCCACCATCAAAACCACCGCCGAGAAAAGATAAGATAAATTGGTATGTTTGGTGCTGTTCAAAGCATCAATCAGTACTTAACGACCCTGCGGGTTTCAAAAGCACGACCAATGCGATTTCTAAGTTATTTCCGGCGCATCTGTTACAAGCTTGACCCACCAACAGCGAAGAATTTTTTCTGCAATAGTCTACGGTGGGGGGGAGGGGGGCGTCGCATCAGGTAAGACGTGGTTGATATAAATCCTTGTTACTTGTCCTGCTGTCACCAGTCGGCTCAGCTCATAAAGAGGACGAAATAGGTAGTAAAAAAGCTACTTCTATCTTTATTATTCATCGTGTAGGTACCCAAACTTATATATACAGAATCTACAATTTATGTCTTTTATTCAATTCGTACACGTCTAAACCCTAACCCCCCCCCCCCCGCCCGAGAATAATTTTTGTATTTACCTTTTGCCACTTAAAGGCCATAACTCCAGGTATTTTGCCATTTTCTGCTGTAAGACGATTTCAAAAGTGTACCTAACACTTTATACAATACAGAAAACCCAATGCAATTAGCTCCATCCATTTTGAAGATATAGCCATTTATGTGTTTGACAACTTGATTACCTAATCAGGCTAGCAACTGGCTTGTTAGAGCCAGGCGGCGGGTTCAGCAAAAGTTGTGATGTAGATCAGGCTATTGCCCTACTTGGGAGGACAAATATCAATGAATGCTCTTAAAATTGATATATGAAGTCTGTTTTTCATTGACATTCGATATACCCCATAATAAGGTAAGGTAATACAGACAAATTTATACCATTATAGTAAGAAATCAAACATCAGTCTGATCTCTGTCAGTAAACTTGCCGCCTGACTTCACTTAGAAACCTAACCAAGGCTGTTACATAACATGTAAACAAAACAGTTAATCTTGCTTTATCTCTGGACTGGGTGCTTCAATTTTGATCAAACTTGATTTAATGCGGAGCTTTAAGTCTACTCTTTGAGGATCTGTACATGTCATGCAATCATAAAAGCAGGAGTCGTGGCCTTTAATACGTTTTATTCAGAGACCACGCGAGTTATGATTATGCATCAGTATGGCCTCATTGGCAAGATTCCGCCTGGTATCAGCCTTATGGTCGTTTTTAGCACATCAAAATCATTTAGAAAAAGTATATCAATACCTGGTTGTCCTCAAAAAAATCCGATGGAGCTTAATTAAATGGCCATAATTTTAAAACAGGTTTGAGTAAGATTTCTGATGATATAAATCACTTTACGGTATTTCACTTATTCTTCTCTGTGTGGTACGCACGAACATTCGCTTGAAATGTGTCGGCTCCGATCCACTATGATAATCAATAAAAATTGGAAAAAGTGCCCCCAAACCCCGATTTTGAGTTTTAAGAATACACTGAAGTTTCGACGTGAAACAATTTATAATTTTACGGGATTTCACTTGATATTCTTCTCTGTGTGGTAAAGCATGTATATGTGATGGCTCCGATCCACTATCAATATAAATATTGAAAAATAAAAATGCCCCAAGCCCCGATTTCGAAAATTAGAGTAGTATCGAACGCGAAACAATTTCTAATCTTTACCTGCCCCAAAATCGTCAAGCTCTTCAGATGCCTGATATCAGTATAATTACATTAAGGCGCTGTTGAGATGCCTTAATTTTTCGAGTGTTAGATTGAGCTAATAGCTCATTATTTGAGAGATGAGTCGGCTAAGTGAATATTATATCGTGATGGGTGACAATAGTGATTTGTTAACAATTTCAAGAAAGCATGTGCTGGGGAAGTGTTTTGAATTCATACTCTGTTAGACGTAGATGCCGGGTAGTGATTACGGATTGTTAAAATAGTAAGTGATAAAAGGACTAATCGATTTGAATGAATGGAATACGATGGAACGTGATAAAAGCGTGCTTAATCATCCCCAAAGTTTTCTAATTTGACGCGGTAGTAGCGAGAGATAACGCCAGGCCGACACGAATTCTAATATAGCGTTACTGTTTACGCCTGAGTTATATCGGGTTGTCATGTTTCACTTGTCACGAGTTAACTGACACGACGTGGGTATGAATAGTGACATCGTGAATCGTATGTAGCCCGCTCTTTGGAAATGACATGTTCGTTCTTCATGTCACGCATGAAAAGTGAACAGTGATACGTTAACTCTATATTCGCAGCCTCAGACAGCAGAGGACAGCTCTCGCACGCATTTATCATGTGGTTGTATATCTCTGGCGCCCTCTTCACAGAAACCATGTGATTATCCCTCGCTATTCCTCCGCTGAACTGGAAAACATCGTTGCGGCTGTTAGGCATGATTTTACTGTGCATGTTTCATCGTATTCCGTTCGTTCCGTTCCGCCAATTCGATGAGCCCGTAATTACGCCGTTCGTTCGATATTTGAAATTTGCAATTGAATTTGAAAAGTTCAGATTGTGTGAATGCGTACTGGATATGATTTGACAATGTCATTATGCAGACAGATTTACAAACCGAGTTTCAGCAGAAGTGTGTGCATGATAAATGCTCTACGGCATTGTGTATAACTGCATTTCTATTTTCTTTGACCACCGTAGCAGTAAATACATTTAAAGGTGATGTGTGTGTACTGAAGGTTTCGGATATGACCTGACCAGCTAATACATCGACTGCACCGAGCCCAATGCCCGCTGTCCTTCGACGCGGCCTGAGTAAAAAAATTGTAATATTAGATTTTGGTTTTGATAGATTTTACAAGGGTATACCGCTTTGAACGTCAACACCATCTTACTTCAATGAATCCAATCCCCCACCTTAATAACTGGCAGTCTTAGCAGGTTAAAGGGACTTTGATATCATAGCCTTGTGTGTGAAGATGCACCCATACATGAATTGGTCATCATATACAAGTCAGTGGATTTCTGGTATCACGCAGGGTTTTGTCGGATCAGCCTATGAGCGCCCAGCCAGTCGGCGCGGAGCAAAGAATTTGAATTAAAAACATAAACAAAAGTATATGGCAACGATGTGGTACAGGAAACAAAGCCAATGTTCGGTGACAATACCTGCCATCTACTTTTGTTCCTGGTTGAAAGTATTCTTCGGGGGGATTTTTTGTAGCTCCAATAGCTACAAGCTTAATTTTCCTTTCATTCCTGCGCATCTGACAGTAAGCCCAATAAGCACTCAGCTTCGGCGTTGGATAAAGTGAAATCCGAAAGAATGTCGTCGACTGCTAACGCTGCTTCTAATCAATTAATCAAAGGGAATCATAATAATCGCGTGGTAATTAATGGCGATATTTATCGGAGTTCGTAACATTTTGTCAAAGAGATAACAAACCTGAAGAACAACAAATCGACAAGGAATATTTTTAGCTGAATACTCAATCATTACACTTCTGGTGATTCTCCCTCTAAATCATTTTGTTGACAGTTCACAGACAACTTCCGTTTGAGATGTTTAGAAATTTGAAAATTTACGACCTCGCTATTTACCTCGCACCTACGCATCTCATTATATGGGAACAGCTCCGTCTGCTGATCGGAGCGATCGACCTCCCGAATACCACGAGATCGCGCAGTGGGGTGCGTGGATTTCTAGGCTGGGCGATTAAGATATTTGGATTTGGATATTAAGGGAGATGCCAAGTTGTTTAAAAGAAGGTACAGTCAATTAGAATTGGCGTAAAATTATTCTCTCCAATTACAGTTAACCCCGTAAATTTTAAAATAAGGTTACTCTGTGTGCTTACTTTGGTGGTCGTTTCCATGAAAATGGCACCCAAAATGGCGGCACCGAAATTGCCATTTTTGGCAGATTTGCGATTATTGAAGCAATACGCCTACCCCGAAAAATTAATACACGCACAAAATGAATACGGTCATGCATGCGTGTGGCATGCAATATCACTGACTTCTGCTGTTCCCTAGCGTTAAAAATTGGAAATACATGTAGTTGCAGTTGAACCAGGAGTCAATACAATTTGAGAAAGAAACGGCTTACCCCTTTAGCTCCAAGGTAGTGACCAACTTAATTGGAACGACGGGCCCAGACAGTAAAGAGGCGACTCTCTTCGTAAGTGAAACAACGAGGGGGGTCCCGCGATTTCTAATGAAAGGCAGTTTTGATGATGAAAACGAGCGTCAAAAATTGGTATGATCTGAAACCGATTTTGTGCAAACCGCCTCAAATACTGTGCCGCTTAGGACAACAACAATGATGAATTTCCATTGTTTTTGACATTAGCGAAAAATAGAAATCACATGTCTGTCCAAAATGGTAGAGGTATCAAAAACAAACAAAATGAACACACAGCTAGAATTCAATTAAAATGGGGACCTTACTGCAGTTTTTATCATTCCTTGATCTCACAATAGAAGACGAAATAAGAAGTTAGTCTAAAGATTATTTTTATTTTTCAGCAAACTTTCCGAGAAGCCAGATATTGTCACTTGTAATTTGAAAATCCTCTTAATCTCACTTTCTATCCATCATACGGCGGAGGCGGATGCCGATTATTTCTTAATCCTGTCGCTGAAGATAACATTTTTCATCCGCAACAGATATCAAAATAAGAATTAAAGGATTGAACAGATTTGCTTCATTTGCTTGTTGAGTCTAAAGCAATTGATACGTCCAAAACCTGGAGGTGTTCGCTGTCCCAGCAAACGGTTGAGCAGAGTGTAGTCCAAAACCGAACTAAACGAAAAAGTATAACGATCATCTCTTGCTGAATAACGTCTACCATTTTTATAAGCCTGACTGTTGTCATGTGCATTGTCTACCCTTTTGAACCAAGTTGCGCTGAAAGGGTGGATGTCGTCCTGGGTGCCGACAAATGGTACCCAGGTTCGAGATCGACTGGACAATAAGCACCCTGGGTGCCATTACACTAGACAAACAGCACCCAGCTTCTTTTTGCCTGGCTTACGGATCTTAGGGACGAGGTCTAGTGTAATGGTACCCAGGGTGCTTATTGTCCAGTCGATCTCGAACCTGGGTACCATTTGTCGGCACCCAGGACGACATCCACCCTTTCAGCCCAAGTTGCTGGAAAAGTAACGACATTCCATTTTCCGGTTCTGATCACTATGAATATATATCAGCGCGGCAAATGTTAGAAGTCATCTAGGTAATGGAATTCATCTATTGTTTGGTCGTGCTGCATGTAGCAAAATTCCATATCCATTCCATATTCCATATATGTATAGCTGGTCGAATCCTACGTGAACATCGGTGGAATTAACTTGGTCGAAGTCTAATGTTTCTTGATGACCTGTAGAAAGCAGCATGCTCTTTAAAGAGATGCAGTCTTGGCACTGCACAAGTCTCTATTTAGACTAGCTGAATGTGGTAAAAGTAACTACATGTAAATTGGTGATTACTTCTTATGCAGCCTATTGGCTACATAATCAGCTTTCTGAGAGGAACTCGAAACTGCTAACATTTAACATTTATCAATTGAAGCTTATTCCCGCCGAATCTGTAGATGTTGTCCTGGGTACCCCTAAAAGTTACCCAGGACGATCCTGGGTACCTTTTAGGACATTAAAAGTTACCCAGTTTGAAATTCGCGCACTTTTGAAACCTGCCGACGAGGTTCTTGAAAACGGTACTTTAGCGTTTTGCAGTGCACGAAATCAGCTCAGTTCATCAAGAAGGATGATCTGTTGATATCGTATTTTTTGCACATAATATAAACGGAGTGAAATGGATTTAATACAGCAATATGATGATGATGATGATGATGATGATGATGATGATGATGATGATGATGATGATGATGATGATGATGATGATGATGATGATGATGATGATGATGATGATGATGATGATGATGATGATGATGATGATGATGATGATGATGATGATGATGGTGATGATGAAGAGCCACGCCATCCTGACCTGCTTGAGATGCGAAAGCTGTGTGCTGTAGGTGGCTTGGAAGAATTCCTCGCAAAGACTTTGCCAGGTGATGTTGAACTCGTAAGACAAGCGTACTATCTCTAAGTATGTTACTGTGCTACCCGACCCCTCAACGAGATTGTAAATAGCCATCTAAATCATCGGCAGAAACTCGCATTTTGACCACGTGTGTTTTGACAGGTGTGAAAAAATCCGTTTTCAAGAACCTCGTCGGCAGGTTTCAAAAGTGCGCGAATTTCAAACTGGGTATCTTTTAGTGTCCTAAAAGGTACCCAGGATCGTCCTGGGTAACTTTTAGGGGTACCCAGGTTGGTCCTGGTCCTGTTCCTGGGTACCTTTTAGGGGTACCCAGGACGACATCTACCGATTCGGCCTAATTCCCGCCATAGGTTTTAACCGGGCCGCTCAAAACTCCCCATTTTTATAAGCGTTATGCTATAGGTTTCCTTTAATAAAGGGGACTTCGCAAGACCAACTAAACGTTTCGGCCAACATTTTAAAGTTTTTCAAACGGTAAAAATAAACCTTGCATCATTAAAACTAATCAACGCCAACATAACACGCTAATTTCTTCGGTTCATCATCGAGTAGGCCTATAGGACGCAAAATACATTTTTTTAATTTCTCAATCGCAAGGCCAGGTCGAGGAATGCTCTCGGTAACTGTTGTGTTTTTTTCCAGGAATAGGGTTTTTTCGCAACTCTCCAAAATGCCAGCGTTCAAAGCTTATCCCATGGTTTGATCTCCTCATAACGTTGCCGAACAATGGGATAGGAGTTAACGTTTGCATTCCGGAGGCCTTGCGAAAGCTCCCTATTATTGCCGCCTTACGCACTTTTCAAGTCAATTTCTCTCGCGACCATCTTGCCAAGATGATTCCGTTCAACGTCCTACAGCCAATATGCTACTGACAACAAACATCCATAACTCGCTAATGCCTCGTTGACCCTGCGAAGACACTCGAGCGCGCCTCGGTTGGGTGTAAATATTACTTGGTGAAATCATGTTCCATGATGGCTTGTCTTCGTCCACAATATGACTACGTATACTACATTGATGATCATTACGCAAACCCGTTGACATCATCTTGTAGCAGCCAGCTATTGTCAGAAATTGGTACCAAGTGCGAGTTTTACTTCGATAAGCTAAGTATTAATATATTTTTAATAAACCCATCACCTCGGTTCTAGAACACTTGGCTACAAAGTGACTGCATCATGATCGTTTTTAAGACAAAAGAGAACATTTCGGTGATACTTTCCATTGGGTCATTTGACAGTTTCAAATGCTGGCGCGGGTGGCAGTTAAATAAATTGCACAAAAAAGGATAAATTCAAAATGTGCCTGAATTATCACGCTTTTCCGATGTTGACCCCGTTTTGACCGGAGTTAGCTCTCCGTGCGTCGATCTTACCATTTGGAACGATGCACTAGTAGTGCGGTTAGCCATGGATATCCCCTGTAACGTCTTGGCGTACGCGTAGATATCGATTTTTCCGACGTCACGCTGATGGCGCTTGAGGCCCGCTACTGCGACGATAATGGAAATGAAGCTGCGTCGTAATAGCGGGGTGACGTTAACTCGGATCTCGGTGTGCACTCACGTGGCGGGCAAGGTCTTTCGTGCCAGGACTTGTGCGTTCTAAAATTAACGAATAACGCGTTTTTCTACTATCTAAGAGTTGCAACAAAATAGGAAAAGCATCAAACACGTTCAGAAAAATAGTTTACTGATGAACCAGAAGAAGAACAAACATACTGCAGTAAAAAGCCGACCATTCCTTTGAGTAAGTGAGTAAGTAAGAACAAAGTCGATGAGGGAACAACTGGAATAGCTGGTTGGAACGATAATGTCAAACAAAAAAGTGAACGAGCCTTATTTTGGCACAATTTGTGGCGAGATAATGGTAGACCAAGAAACGGCTGGGTAATTGCAGATATAAGAAGCACAACGAGGGCACGGTACCACCTAGCAGTAAAAAACGTTAAAAAGGATAGAAAAAGGACCTCGACCAACAAACTTGGTAAGGCTATGGGATGACACTGCTTTCTGGAAGGAAGTTAAACATCTCACCGGGAAGGCAACGGACCTCCCAAATACCATTGAAGGGAAAACTGGGGGTGAAGAAATAAGTGAACTACATGTATATGCAAATAAGTTTAATGCATTGTATAATCCCGTTTCATACTCTGAAAATTACATGGCAGAACAAAACGGTGACATTAATGAAGACATTATACACAAATGTAGATACGAGCGTTGTGGGCACGTGCTACAAATTAATCTTAGTGAGGTAAAAAAGGGTATCAAGTCCCTACGGAAGGATAAGCAGGACAGTATACCAAATCTCATGTCAAATCATTGCATTTATGCGGGTGACATGCTTTATAGTGTATTGTGACACTTTTGCTCAACGCAATGCTCAGGCACGGGTACTCCCCTCAAATTTTTCTCGGTCAAATGTTATTCCGATACCCAAAAACACAAGAAAATCACTAAACAGGTATGATAACTATCGATGTATTTCTCTAAGCAGTATTTGTGGCAAAATATTATTAGTCTATGTGATATTGCAGAAGTACAAAGAGGTCTTATCATCTGTTAATTATCAATTCGTATTCCAAAAAAGTGTGTCCACTTCAACCTGTTTTTATGTTGTTGAAGAGGTTATAAAATATTATGTAAATAATGATACTGTGTACGGTGTAGTGCTGGACGTAAGCAAAGCTTTTGATTGTCTTCAATATATCAAACTCTTCAGAATGTTATTGAAAAGGGGAATGTGTCCCCTCATAGCACGACTTCTTGCTTCGTTTTCTTCAACCCAAACGTCGGCTATTAAATGGAAAGACAGCGTATCGACTACTTTCAATGCGTCAAATGGAGTGAAACAGACGGGAGTACTCTGCCCGATCTTATTCACATGTCTACATAGGGGAACTTTTTGGTGACCGAAAAAATAGTGGGACAGGTTATCATATCGGAAGTGTATTCTTTGGGGCATTTGCATATGCCGATGATATTATTATACTAGCACCAAGCTTAACATCTCTAAAGCGTATGCCCGCAGTGGCAACTAAGTTCTCTATTGAACTCCATATATAACATATAATGACCTTTATGTTTCTTAGTCATCATCTAACATCCTGGCACCAGTGGTTTTCAATATACTCCGCCTCTCGATTTCAAACGAGGTAGGTGAGACTCTGGAGTATACGCTGGCGGTTTGTTCCGGAACTGTAGGGAACGGGAAGTGGAATACAACCTGAAAGTCAACATTGAAATGGCAATTCCGAGCCACAGGGGACAATTGCTTAGAGAGACAAAGCGACGTCATGTAAATAATTCTAAGTTCTGGTGTAGAAGTAGTAAATGTACCTCTGGGAAAATTCCCCAGCTCTATTGCAAAACTCGGCTGGTCCGGCAGGGCAGGGCAGGGCAGTGCGAGTGCGGGGAGTGTCTCGTTGAAGGTGACTTGGTCGGAAAAGCCAAGGCAGAATCTGCCTAAGAGCCACGAGTACGAAGCCCCGTACTCTGTCAAATCTCGTGAATCGATTGAGGAAAACCTCGGTCAGAGAGACCGCCGCGGCAGAATCGGCCTAAAAGCCGCGAGTACGGAGCCCCGTACTCTGTCTGTCGCAACTCGACAATCTTCATCGGCCGGGCAACCCGCCAGAGAATCAGGCGAGGTGGTGAGGCCGGTGCTCGCGCGAGACAGGTCGACGTCAAGAAGGAAACCCTCGGTGGGAAAAGCCGCGGCAGAATCTGGCTATGAGTGGAGAGTACGGCGCCCCCCCCCCCCCCCCCCTCTGTCGCGCACCATAAAACAGCACCGGCCGCCCAGCGCCTAGCAGCATGCTCAACTCGTCTCCGGAGTAATCAGGAGTAATCGATCGGCTGTTGACTTAAATTCCTGAAAGTGATGGATTAAATATTTGTAGCAAATAAAGAGATTAAGTGCAGCTGTCCTGTTTCACACCGGCATATCTGATAACTCATTCGCGTGATGAACTTCTTGATCGATGGCGGCAGACCCCTGTCAAAATAAAATAGAGCGAAAGTCGACGGATGACATGTGGCAGTTTACTAAGTTAACACCTTTTTGCGCAGACACCTTTTGCGCATCCGGAACAAACCTACCCTGATTGGGCTTCAAATACCAGACCCAGCCAGGCTTCCAATAATCTTGCATTGGACTCCAAGCAGAACGGACACATCATCACGAATCTTCCCTGCAAAGGCTCTCGATTTCTAAGGTTAGTGCTTTTCGCCCACATTTATCTTCGAAACTACCACGGCGGTTGTTCAGAAACAGAGTTGGTTTATTCGTGCGCGAAATCGTTCGTGCATAGGCCTAACCAGACGCGCTTGTCGCAGTCGTGTTGAAGGGATGACGGTGACACACAATTAAGCTGTTACTCTTTCTCTGAACAACTGCAAAAGTACATTTTAGAATGAGCGAAATCGTGTGCAAAAAAACATTGTCAAGTTTGAATCACCACCGCGTGACTACCATAGAGATAGGATCAAAGAGTCGGCACCATCGCGAGAGGTTGTGTACGAAGCTCTCCTCATTTTCATAGACAGAGGTCCCCATTTTTTGCATAAAGAGCCATTGGCATTATTCAGGGTACTTTTACCAAGCTGTCGGCAGCCCAATCACCTATCCTACAAAAGGAGTTTCCATGACCAAATTGCAAAAAATAGGAAATATTCAAAACCTGATTGAATTGTTATGTTATTCCGATGTTGACTCCGATTTGAACCGAATTAGTCATCCACGCGTCGCTCCTCCCATGTGGACCGATGCACTAGTGTGGCGCTGATTGGAGCCATTGATCTAGATCTAGATTTTTCCTTTTTGCTTTGCGAATTGGGGAGAGCCCAAAAACCTCGTCACTTGTTATTCTTTGAAAACGTAAAAATACACTGCGTACAATCGTCATCTTTTCCTAACGTGGCTTCGAACAAAACAAAAAAAATGGGAAAGAATAGGCATAATTTGCAAGGCATTAGCCCCCTAATCTCAACAAAGCAACACTTCCTTCACTGCCCTCAGCGACCCTTTTGGCGAGGTTTACTCAAAATGACGTCGCGGAACTCCCTCGGCTTCGGCGAGCGGAAAAGAAATTGGCGCGCAGGAATTCATTGACCCCTTTGTGGGCAAAGATTCAAGAAAATCGTGTTTTTCTTAGAAGCCTACATATAACAGTATAAACAGAATTTAAAAATCATCAAAAGCTTTTAGAAGTTAAATTTTCTAATGAAACAGGAAAAAAATATTGAAATAATTAAAGTTTTGAACGCACTCTGTGATACTCGGCGAGTGGGTAAACTTGGCTTATACTCAGGTTTGAGGAATTCTGGAGGTATTTGTCTTACCTTACACCGCGATGGTGACACTAACACATAGCGCTCAGACCAAGGCGTCGCACTGAACTTTAGGGAAAAATGACAAATCCGCTAGATTAGAAACAAGTATCAATTTCAAATATAAAACCCCTCTAGCTAAGCATTAAAAGTGATTTTAACTGCATTTTAAATGTTTCTATATTTTGAACCAACACAAGTGGTCGTAAGACAAGGCGCGATGTAAACTACGTTGAAAACGATGCTTCTTTGTCACAAAGGTGTTTCAGAATGTTACTTAGCGACTTGTTTTAACCGCGCTTGGCGATGCTTCAAAACGGTGAACTGCTAGACCGACTGGAGAATGTGCGGTGTCGGGAGTCGTAATGTGCTGTGGAGTTCCTGATACGTAACTTTGCTAATATGTCAATTTTTCTCTTCCTTTTAGGCGCAATGAAGTACATGTTGTTTACCGTTTGCATCCTCCTGGTGTTTGTTATGGCCAAGGAAGCAGGTAGGTTTTGTTTACTAGAGAGCAGCATTATTGACGTGGTGCTGGTGAAAGGTCAAGGTTTCGGCAGGACTGTCGAGAGGGATTATTGCTTGTGGAAACCCAAATAGCGTCGGAGGGAAGCGTGTGATCACGGTTGATCACGCTGCATAAACGGATATGATTCAGTCAATCAGACACGGTAGCAATCAGTATTATGAATGGAGCCACCTCAGTCATGCTATGCTTGTTAACACGTGGTCTCGGATTATCTCCAAGCCTCGCAATTGGTAACCGTTGCCTAGTGATTCACTGGCCCAGTTTACCAATCATGTATACGTATAGCGAAGTTTTTGGAACAGAGTAAATATATCTTCATCGTTCACTGGAGATTAAATTTCGAACTCTTCTTTTCAGATGCTTGCGGGAACTCCGGTGATCATTGTAACAACGACTGCTGTGGTGGTTTTACGTGTGACTGGGATCAAGGGCTCCCTACGGTCTATGGCATATGTGTCGCGGAGGCACCGAGGCCCTGTGAATCCTTTCCCGGCTGCCAATCGTAATGTTATTATCTCATCTTCGCCGCAGGATGTTACAAGGATCTTGATTGAATAATTAAGATGTAAAGTGTTCAAAATAAAAATTGCGATATCAACTTATAATGACCTTTAGTATGTTTCTTAGTCCTCATCTGACATCCTGGCACCAGTGGTTTTCAATATACTCCGCCTCTCGATTTCAAACGAGGTAGGTGAGACTCTGGAGTATACGCTGGCGGTTTGTTCCGGAACTGTAGGGAACGGGAAGTGGAATACAACCTGAAAGTCAACATTGAAATGGCAATTCCGAGCCACAGGGGACCATTGCTTACAGAGACAAAGCGACGTCATGTAAATAATTCTTAGTTCCGGTGTAGAAATAGTAAATGTACCTCTTGGAAAATTCCCCAGCTCTATTATTGTAGTCTGACGGATTATGGTACCAGTATTTGGTTATATATAGAGGCCATGGCTGTCAACAGCTCAGAAGGCGCATAATAATCATAAAGAATCTTTTGTTTTCCGGACATTATACATGTATGTATGTACATGTATTATGCAATTTTTGCCAACTGACGGATGTATTTCACTGGCGCCCTCTACAAAGAAACCATGCCATTATCTCCCACCAGCCCTCAAGCGAACTGGAATAGATCTTTGTAATAGGGGCGATTTTATCGTTCCGTCAAAATCCGTCATTTCGATGAGGCCTGTTTGACGCGAAATGTGCGAATACTGATCAGTCGGGGTGAATATGAATGTCGTCGACGCATATGAGTATAAGATATTTTTTGTTGTTAACGACCGGTAGGAGTAATTACGTATTAATTACTCTGAAAAATCAATATCATGTTGCTTGGCAGAATTATTGGAAGTGGTCAGTCTCCCTCGGATCTTATTTTCGGAATAAATAATAATCAAGTGGAACCTCACCTCCTAATGGAATTGAAGATTCCATACGGTCTCTTATTTTCTAATATGTAAAGTCAAGGACTTAGTGAGCCCCCCTTTAGGTCGGGGGAGCTCCCCCGAACCTCCCTACGAGCATATGTGCAAGCTCTAACAACTACATCTGTTACAATGGGGGGACACCCCCCAAACCCCCCTCCGTCGACATAGGTTTTTACCAGTGCGTTGGGGGGGAATTGTTTGTTGGATATACAATAATTATATAATAATAATAATATATGAGTTCTTATATAGCGCATTTCCAGGTTCCCTGCTCAATGCGCTTTTGGGACTACATTATTATCATCCCGGTCTCCACAGAAATCAATCTGGGGTTTCAATGAGCAGCTACTGAGCGCTCAATTGAACTCGACCAGTAATTACTCTCTTTATTTCACTTCATTTACATTATATACTCCCGCACACACGTGTATCTTAAGAGCCCCTCCTAAAGGGGGTCTTATGATAGTTACAACCGTAAAGCATCACTGCACCATAAGCTTGTTTGTCTCTTAGTAAAGGCCTCATAGGCCTACGATGGTCATGTTTTGTGCCGGTGTAGAAGTTTAAAATGTCCTAGGATAAAATGTCCGGGAACAAAGGATTCTATTATGCGCTGAGCTATTGACGGTCATTGCCTCTATAGAACCATATGCCATAATCTGTCAGAATACAACAGGCCCGGACACTTTTTCTAGGGGGGACACTTTTTACTTTTACACCGGGTTGGCCCTAGGGTTTTGGGTACAATGTATTTAACTGGTTTTTAAAAGATTGTATATTTGTATGTCCTGCTATGTATTGGTACTGTAATGTCCTCAGTTATGGGGTTTTTGAATAAATAAATAAAACAACAGTCTTGGCGACTACAAAGTTTTCTGCCTCTGCTCGTTAACGGAAATATAGCGTTAAATTTCAAAAGTCGTATCTTGGCAATTCTGTCTCGGCAACAGTTCTCCTATTGTCTTTGCAAAAACTCGCGAAAGACGGGACTGGAGAAGACCTTGCGGCGCTTGCTGATCTACCGTCGTTGTGCTTATGAGACTCACAGTCGGTACAGTTTTAAGTCGGCATGCTTGGGAGTGACGTCCGACAAGTCAAAATCATTCAATGGAAAGATTAGGGACAAGGAGGAAGTGTTTATTTTGTTGAGGGCTATCTATGATGAAAATTTACTGATCGTGCGGATACAGGGACTATTCAGGCGTTACATGTTCATACCCTTTTTACGGAAGATCCCGGGATAGAAATCACTTAAAGGAAACCTATCATGAAACGTTTATAAAAATGGGGAGTTTTGAACTGCCCGGTTAAAATCTAAGGCGGGAATAAGCTTCATTTGACAAATCTTAGCAGTTCCTTCAGGTAGTTGATTATGTGGGCTTGGCAACTGGGTAACATTGCATAACGTTGCATAACATTACAGCCTCCAGTCAATGACAAGGCACAAGGAAGGGGTTATCACCAATATAGTTATCTTTACTACGTTCAGCTAGTCTAAATAAAGATGTTGTGAGTAGTATAGTATGTTGTTTTCGAGCTCCAATGTGGTGGATCCGTGTGGTGGATCCATTATTTAGGCGGGAAATTCAAGATTCGTCTAAAAATAGATTCTAGGCGGGAAATTCCAAAAATAGTTCTCAAATGGATAAAAGTGGCCGCGTTTTTTTTGAAAATTCGAAAACCGCCAAGAGGCAAAAAGTTAATTTTCTCGACATTAACTTCACAATTTGCTTCATGCAGCAAAAGCATTCCGCGAAGATGACGTCACTGCAGCTGCTGCCCTCTATTTCCCCATCGCTGAATTACAGGCAATGTCGGACAAACATGCGGTTTCGTAATGGATTCAGGCTTTCTAACTAGGGCAGTCAGATTCAATATCTGGCACATGTCCGAGTGTTGGAAATACTACATAATTGTTCTGAATATTTCTCTCTCTGACTCTATGATATCATTCATGCTAAAAACAATGCAGGGTCAAAGATGATTGACTTTGAAAATGCGTAGAAATAAGTGTCGATGTCCGACTGTCACGTGACTAAAACGTCATCAATATCTTATGCAAATGACCTTGTGAGCTATAAATAGTAACTTCGCGGAATGCTATTATACAAGAAAGGTCATTGGGACGGCCTGTCTGTTATGCAATATTTGTTTAGAGCATGAGACCTATGGATGGCTATGATGACTAATGCCCTCATGTCTGTGGTAAAATGTGGTATTTAGATAATTGATGATAATTAGTGTAGTCTCCGCATACATTGTGCCCTTGCACTAACTGAAAACATGTAACCAAGTATTGGAAGCACCAGGATGAAGACATCTACCCAAAACTACTCTTTGATCTACCCAAGAGCGTCATTGAGTCGGCCAAGTTTGTACACAAGAACTACCAACCAGAAATGAACACCTGCATGGGGTAATAATTCTACCAGCAAATCTTCTACATAAAGCCCTTTGTAGTGCATCTATTTTCATCACATTCGCCATGGATGTCGATAAAAACAGACGTACTATTCACTTGTTGCGCCCGCCCAATTAAGTTGTCAACATTGCAAAACTCGGCTGGTCCTGCAGGGCAGGGCAGGGCAGTGCGAGTGCGGGGAGTGTCTCGTTGAAGGTGACTTGGTCGGAAAAGCCAAGGCAGAATCTGCCTAAGAGCCACGAGTACGAAGCCCCGTACTCTGTCAAATCTCGTGAATCGATTGAGGAAAACCTCGGTCAGAGAGACCGCCGCGGCAGAATCGGCCTAAAAGCCGCGAGTACGGAGCCCCGTACTCTGTCTGTCGCAACTCGACAATCTTCATCGGCCGGGCAACCCGCCAGAGAATCAGGCGAGGTGGTGAGGCCGGTGCTCGCGCGAGACAGGTCGACGTCAAGAAGGAAACCCTCGGTGGGAAAAGCCGCGGCAGAATCTGGCTATGAGTGGAGAGTACGGCGCCCCCCCCCCCCCCCCTCTGTCGCGCACCATAAAACAGCACCGGCCGCCCAGCGCCTAGCAGCATGCTCAACTCGTCTCCGGAGTAATCAGGAGTAATCAATCGGCTGTTGACTTAAATTCCTGAAAGTGATGGATTAAATATTTGTAGCAAATAAAGAGATTAAGTGCAGCTGTCCTGTTTCACACCGGCATATCTGATAACTCATTCGCGTGATGAACATCTTGATCGATGGCGGCAGACCCCTGTCAAAATAAAATAGAGCGAAAGTCGACGGATGACATGTGGCAGTTTACTAAGTTAACACCTTTTTGCGCAGACACCTTTTGCGCATCCGGAACAAACCTACCCTGATCGGGCTTCAAATACCAGACCCAGCCAGGCTTCCAACAATCTTGCATTGGACTCCAAGCAGAACGGACACATCATCACGAATCTTCCCTGCAAAGGCTGTCGATTTCTAAGGTTAGTGCTTTTCGCCCACATTTATCTTCGAAACTACCACGGCGGTTGTTCAGAAACAGAGTTGGTTTATTCGTGCGCGAAATCGTTCGTGCATAGGCCTAACCAGACGCGCTTGTCGCAGTCGTGTTGAAGGGATGACGGTGACACACAATTAAGCTGTTACTCTTTCTCTGAACAACTGCAAAAGTACATTTTAGAATGAGCGAAATCGTGTGCAAAAAAACATTGTCAAGTTTGAATCACCACCGCGTGACTACCATAGAGATAGGATCAAAGAGTCGGCACCATCGAGAGAGGTTGTGTACGAAGCTCTCCTCATTTTCATAGACAGAGGTCCCCATTTTTTGCATAAAGAGCCATTGGCATTATTCAGGGTACTTTTACCAAGCTGTCGGCAGCCCAATCACCTATCCTACAAAAGGAGTTTCCATGACCAAATTGCAAAAAATAGGAAATATTCAAAACCTGATTGAATTGTTATGTTATTCCGATGTTGACTCCGATTTGAACCGAATTAGTCATCCACGCGTCGCTCCTCCCATGTGGACCGATGCACTAGTGTGGCGCTGATTGGAGCCATTGATCTAGATCTAGATTTTTCCTTTTTGCTTTGCTAATTGGGGAGAGCCCAAAAACCTCGTCACTTGTTATTCTTTGAAAACGTAAAAATACACTGCGTACAATCGTCATCTTTTCCTAACGTGGCTTCGAACAAAACAAAAAAAATGGGAAAGAATAGGCATAATTTGCAAGGCATTAGCCCCCTAATCTCAACAAAGCAACACTTCCTTCACTGCCCTCAGCGACCCTTTTGGCGAGGTTTACTCAAAATGACGTCGCGGAACTCCCTCGGCTTCGGCGAGCGGAAAAGAAACTGGCGCGCAGGAATTCATTGACTCTTTTGTTGGCAAAGATTCAAGAAAATCGTGTTTTTCTTATAAGCCTACATATAACAGTAAAAACAGAATTTAAAAATCATCAAAAGCTTTTAGAAGTTAAATTTTCTAATGAAACAGGAAAAAAATATTGAAATAATTAAAGTTTTGAACGCACTCTGTGATACTCGGCGAGTGGGTAAACTTATACTTAGGCTTATACTCAGGTTTGAGGAATTCTGGAGGTATTTGTCTTACCTTACACCGCGATGGTGACACTAACACATAGCGCTCAGACCAAGGCGTCGCACTGAACTTTAGGGAAAAATGACAAATCCGCTAGATTAGAAACAAGTATCAATTTCAAATATAAAACCCCTCTAGCTAAGCATTAAAAGTGATTTTAACTGCATTTTAAATGTTTCTATATTTTGAACCAACACAAGTGGTCGTAAGACAAGGCGCGATGTAAACTACGTTGAAAACGATGCTTCTTTGTCACAAAGGTGTTTCAGAATGTTACTTAGCGAATTGTTTTAACCGCGCTTGGCGATGCTTCAAAACGGTGAACTGCTAGACCGACTGGAGAATGTGCGGTTGGCTCAATAAGAACAATGATCGTGCGCGTATTGGATTTTTGTATTCATATCAGGGATTGCAGACCTTTATTCTGATTTCTTCGCGCTCTGGAATCACCCGGTACAGTTTGCCTTTCCTCTCAGCGTATGATTCCTGGTCGGCTGTTATCTCCATTATTATAACCCTGGCAATCGGGTTACTATCTCGATCTCGATCCGATATGTGTCGATGGCACCACTGGACCAGTGATCAATCTCTGTTCGTCCCAGAGGCGCTGTCGGGAGTCGTAATGTGCTGTGGAGTTCCTGATACGTAACTTTGCTAATATGTCAATTTTTCTCTTCCTTTTAGGCGCAATGAAGTACATGTTGTTTACCGTTTGCATCCTCCTGGTGTTTGTTATGGCCAAGGAAGCAGGTAGGTTTTGTTTACTAGAGAGCAGCATTATTGACGTGGTGCTGGTGAAAGGTCAAGGTTTCGGCAGGACTGTCGAGAGGGATTATTGCTTGTGGAAACCCAAATAGCGTCGGAGGGAAGCGTGTGATCACGGTTGATCACGCTGCATAAACGGATATGATTCAGTCAATCAGACACGGTAGCAATCAGTATTATGAATGGAGCCACCTCAGTCATGCTATGCTTGTTAACACGTGGTCTCGGATTATCTCCAAGCCTCGCAATTGGTAACCGTTGCCTAGTGATTCACTGGCCCAGTTTACCAATCATGTATACGTATAGCGAAGTTTTTGGAACAGAGTAAATATATCTTCATCGTTCACTGGAGATTTAATTTCGAACTCTTCTTTTCAGATGCTTGCGGGAACTCCGGTGATCATTGTAACAACGACTGCTGTGGTGGTTTTACGTGTGACTGGGATCAAGGGCTCCCTACGGTCTATGGCATATGTGTCGCGGAGGCACCGAGGCCCTGTGAATCCTTTCCCGGCTGCCAATCGTAATGTTATTATCTCATCTTCGCCGCAGGATGTTACAAGGATCTTGATTGAATAATTAAGATGTAAAGTGTTCAAAATAAAAATTGCGATATCAACTTATAATGACCTTTAGTATGTTTGTTAGTCCTCATCTGACATCCTGGCACCAGTGGTTTTCAATATACTCCGCCTCTCGATTTCAAACGAGGTAGGTGAGACTCTGGAGTATACGCTGGCGGTTTGTTCCGGAACTGTAGGGAACGGGAAGTGGAATACAACCTGAAAGTCAACATTGAAATGGCAATTCCGAGCCACAGGGGACCATTGCTTACAGAGACAAAGCGACGTCATGTAAATAATTCTTAGTTCCGGTGTAGAAATAGTAAATGTACCTCTTGGAAAATTCCCCAGCTCTATTATTGTAGTCTGACGGATTATGGTACCAGTATTTGGTTATATATAGAGGCCATGGCTGTCAACAGCTCAGAAGGCGCATAATAATCATAAAGAATCTTTTGTTTTCCGGACATTATACATGTATGTATGTACATGTATTATGCAATTTTTGCCAACTGACGGATGTATTTCACTGGCGCCCTCTACAAAGAAACCATGCCATTATCTCCCACCAGCCCTCAAGCGAACTGGAATAGATCTTTGTAATAGGGGCGATTTTATCGTTCCGTCAAAATCCGTCATTTCGATGAGGCCTGTTTGACGCGAAATGTGCGAATACTGATCAGTCGGGGTGAATATGAATGTCGTCGACGCATATGAGTATAAGATATTTTTTGTTGTTAACGACCGGTAGGAGTAATTACGTATTAATTACTCTGAAAAATCAATATCATGTTGCTTGGCAGAATTATTGGAAGTGGTCAGTCTCCCTCGGATCTTATTTTCGGAATAAATAATAATCAAGTGGAACCTCACCTCCTAATGGAATTGAAGATTCCATACGGTCTCTTATTTTCTAATATGTAAAGTCAAGGACTTAGTGAGCCCCCCTTTAGGTCGGGGGAGCTCCCCCGAACCCCCCTACGAGCATATGTGCAAGCTCTAACAACTACATCTGTTACAATGGGGGGACACCCCCCAAACCCCCCTCCGTCGACATAGGTTTTTACCAGTGCGTTGGGGGGAAGCTCCCCCCAACCCCCCCCCCCCCCCCCCCCCCGGTGGACAGTCAACTAGCCCTTCTGTGTCATACTGCTGGAGGGGGGGGGGTGCGATGGGACCATCCATATAGTTCCTTCCGACACATTTTTGTTTTGGTAATGTAATACATTGTGATTGTCCTTATTCACGGGAATCGGGCGTTTCCAGTGATATACGACACTTAAATGGATTGTCCTCATGTATTCACTTTGGAAACGCATTTTAAAATAGATGTTACGTCCTGTTAATGGGGCACGTCATCATCGCGTACATTTGGGAAAAACTCCCTAACGAGACCGGAGCAGACAGCTGAAAGTAGTTTAATTATTGGCCGCTAGGGTGCAGAATGTGCGCCGCTCACCCGAATTTTCCTTTTAGGCGCAATGAAGTACATGTTGTTTACCGTTTGCATCCTCCTGGTGTTTGTTATGGCCAAGGAAGCAGGTAGGTTTTGTTTACTAGAGAGCAGCATTATTGACGTGGTGCTGGTGAAAGGTCAAGGTTTCGGCAGGACTGTCGAGAGGGATTATTGCTTGTCGAAACCCAAATAGCGTCGTAGGAAAGCGTGTGATCACGGTTGATCACGCTGCATAAACGGACATGATTCAGTCAATCAGACACGGTAGCAATCAGTATTATGAATGGAGCCACCTCAGTCATGCTATGCTTGTTAACACGTGGTCTCGGATTATCTCCAAGCCTCGCAATTGGTAACCGTTGCCTAGTGATTCACTGGCCCAGTTTACCAATCATGTATACGTATAGCGAAGTTTTTGGAACAGAGTAAATATATCTTCATCGTTCACTGGAGATTAAATTTCGAACTCTTCTTTTCAGATGCTTGCGGGAACTCCGGTGATCATTGTAACAACGACTGCTGTGGTGGTTTTACGTGTGACTGGGATCAAGGGCTCCCTACGGTCTATGGCATACGTGTCGCGGAGGCACCGAGGCCCTGTGGATCCTTTCCCGGCTGCCAATCGTAATGTTATTATCTCATCTTCGCCGCAGGATGTTACAAGGATCTTTATTGAATAATTAAGATGTAAAGTGTTCAAAATAAAAATTGCGATATCAACTTATAATGACCTTTAGTATGTTTCTTAGTCCTCATCTGACATCCTGGCACCAGTGGTTTTCAATATACTCTGCCTCTCGATTTCAAACGAGGTAGGTGAGACTCTGGAGTATACGCTGGCGGTTTGTTCCGGAACTGTAAGGAACGGGAAGTGGAATACAACCTAAACGTCAACATTGAAATGGCAATTCCTAGCCTCAGGGGACAATTGCTTACAGAGACAAAGCGACGTCATGTAAATAATTCTTAGTTCCGGTGTAGAAGTAGTAAATGTACCTCTGGGAAAATTCCCCAGCTCTATTATTGTAGTCTGACGGATTATCTTACAAGTATTTGGTTATAGAAAGAGGCCATGGCTGTCAACAGCTCAGAAGGCGCATAATGATCATAAAGAATCTTTTGTTTTCCTGACATTATACATGAATGTATGTATGTACGTACATGTATTATGCACTTTTTGCCAACTGACGGACGGACACTGGCGCACTCTACAAAGAAACCATGCCATTATCTCCCACCAGCCCTCAATCGAACTGGAATAAATCTTTGTAATAGGGGCGAGTTTATCATGTTCCATCATTTTCCGTTCGTTCCGTCACAATCCGTCCTTTCGATGAGGCCTGTTTGACGCGAAATGCGCGAATACTGATTAGTCGGGGTGAATATGAATGGCGTCGACGCATATGAGTATATCAAGATCCTTTTTGTTGTTAATGACCGGTCGGAGTAATTACGTCTTAATTACGCTGAAAAATCAATGTCATGTGAATATTCATGACCCCGGGTACATGTAAGGTTGAACAAACCTATCGGCCACAAGTTCACATTTGGATTGGTTAGATCACAGTCCACTGATTAAACTTAGGTACTGTTTTATAGTTTGATTTACTTTTGGCACATTGTCATTGCAATTGCCATTTGCCAGGTATACGCATTGAACTAACCCATGAAAAAGCACGAGGTCACATGACATATATATATTTATTTATTCCTCCTATGCAGAAGAAGATATACAAAATAGTATACAATAAATTTAACAGAGTGTATGAGGAGTGAGTGCATTATTTACAGGTAATTTGGTAATTAATTGAGTGAGCTGGTTAATACCAGCACTCCGCTGCAATTTGCAGCAATGACATGTTGTCTTCTAGGTCGCAGCCAGGTATTTGCTTACCTAGCAATGTCTCTGTTAGATCATTGTCATTCATGTTCCACAGTGCCGCGGACACCTCTACGGAGCATTCGTCTACGGCTCTTTCCCAGAATAGGTCTCGCTTTACCGCGAGACCCGAGCACTCGCAGAAGAGATGTCGTGGTGTGTCCGTGTATGCGCTTTTACAATGTGAGCAATATATAGGCTCTTGCAATATGACAAATGTGTTCAGCTTTGCAAGAAAAGCATATCTATGTTTACTCCTCGGGTCCTTTTGGGCGGACAGCCAGAGGAGGGACGGAAAGTCCAACGTTTTCTCAATGTTCAGAATTCTGGTTAGTTCGCAGTCCTTGTTACACGCGGACACGAAGTTAACATTTTCATGAGTCTCTATGGCTAATCGTACAGTCGATTTCCAGACGGATTTGTGAGGGAAAAGAGCTGGGTCCGTGGCGGCTAGTTCTAAGTAATCCGATAGATGATATTTATATAACGTGTCCCTGAGCAAGGGAACATAGCCAATGCACTCCTTACTGCGGGTAGTTCTGTCCTGCATGGATAGGTACCTGAGTCTGAATACCGTCCACGGGAGTTTGCATGGCGCTTTACTTAAGGCTACAAGTTGACCAAGGAACTTGATCTTCTCTTGCAAAAGATTGGATAGGCCTACATATCTTAAAACTTGGGGATGACGAAGGTATAGTTGTCATTAAAAATAAAAGCAATCTTACGGACCAAAACGCAACCGTAGTCGTTTCAATATTCAGCTTTCAGCCCTTCGATTAAAATTTTACCGCCTTGAAAACCTATGAAGGCAGTCATTACGAAAATCAATGAAGCAATACACTGGCCTCATATCGGGAGCTAATACATGGTGTCAACGTATAATACAGAGTATGTTCGTCCATTTTTATCATGAAATATTTTACCGAGATAAATCTGCAAGTGCATAACGACGACCAAATTCGTGTAACTTATGAATGAAAGAGACAACTCATATGAAAAACTAACAGTTAAAATCGTTTAGAATTAGGCCCCGGCAGTGGCCGCTTTAGCGCCACCCGTGGTGCCTACTGGTATTAGGCTGGGCAAATGCGAGGCCAATGCCCTAGACATTTAATCGTCATTCCAAAGTCACCACCAGGCTTTATGATATGTAGAGAATCGCTGTTAACACCAGTCCTCCTTCAAAAGCCCGATGGCGCCATAGCCTTGCAAAGAACTGGGCCGTGTAACCACTCAGGAGCACGACGCAACAGCCTTGGCGACTACAAAGTTTTGTGCCTCTGCTCGTTAACGGAAATATAGCGTTCAATTTCAAAAGTCGTATCTTGGCAATTCCGTCTCAGCCAAAGTTCTCCTATTGTCTTTGCAAAAACTCGCGAGAGACGGGACTGGAGAAGACATTGCGGCGCTTGCTGATCTACCGTCGTTGTGCTGTACATTTTTAAGTCCGCATGCTTGGGAGTGACGTCAGACAAGTCAAAATCAGTCAATGGAAAGATTAGGGACAAGGAGGAAGTGTTTATTTTGTTGAGGGCTATCTGTATTGAGGTTATACATTTCTTTTTACGGAAGATCCCGGGATAGAAATCACTTAAAGGAAACCTATCATGAAACGTTTATAAAAATGGGGAGTTTTGAACTGCCCGGTTAAAATCTAAGGCGGGAATAAGCTTCATTTGACAAATCTTAGCAGTTTCGATTTACCTTCAGGTAGTTGATTATGTGGGCTTGGCAACTGGGTAACATTGCATAACGTTGCATAACATTACAGCCTCCAGTCAATGAACTGCACAAGAGGTTATCACCAATATAGCTATCTTTACTACGTTCAGCTAGTCTAAATAAAGATGTTGTGAGTGGTATAGTATGTTGTTTTCGAGCTCCAATGTGGTGGATCCGTGTGGTGGATCCATGATTTAGGCGGGAAATTCAAGATTCGTCTAAAAATAGATTCTAGGCGGGAAATTCCAAAAATAGTTCTCAAATGGATAAAAGTGGCCGCGTTTTTTTTGAATATTCGAAAACCGCCAAGAGGCAAAAAGTTAATTTTCTCGACATTTACTTCACAATTTGCTTCATGCAGCAATTATACAAGAAAGGTCATTGGGACGGCCTGTCTGTTATGCAATATTTGTTTAGAGCATGAGACCTATGGATGGCTATAATGACTAATGCCCTCATGTCTGTGGTAAAATGTGGTATTTAGATAATTGATGATAATTAGTGTAGTCTCCGCATACATTGTTCCCTTGCACTAACTGAAAACATGTAACCAAGTATTGGAAGCACCAGGATGAAGACATCTTCCCAAAACCAATCTTTGATCTACCCAAGAGCGTCATTGAGTCGGCCAAGTTTATACACAAGAACGGTAGGTGATAAAGTATGGAATTAGTGAAACCTTGGAAACACTGATAAACCTTGGAAACACTCCTTAAAATGCATAAAAACATGAAATAATGCCATTCGAACCTAACGTGGTTACGAATCAACATTTGGAGCTTATTCTTACATGATCAGATCGGAATTTTATGGTAATTTAGAAATCTGTCGCATATCCGATTTAATAGTCTATATTTTAGAACAACCCAGTTGTACCTCGCCTCCAGTGTACAGTACTGATCTCCCAAATATGGGAAGACACGCCCACCACACACCCATAATATGGACCAATACCATCCATGCAATGTAATTCAGGTTATCGCATCCGATCCGTGCGTACAGACAGCGTACAGACAGCGTACAGGTCATGAGGTGCATCATCAGCCATGCTGCCATGGCCATGGCCATGTCTTGCTTTTCGATCGGACGAGTTGCTTGGGAAGTTGGGGGCCTGTCATGCATTATGCATGGATAAGGTTGACGACTATGTCTAGGCCTAATTGTCTATGATTGACTGATATTTTATAACAAACGATGAATAAAAGAAGCCTAGTCATGTATGTTTATTACCGAAGTTTGCGGATGAAAATTTCCTTCGCCGTGAGCGATTTCTTACATCTTCCAGTACGCATCGAGGGATGCAGAGATCTTTGTGACGTCACCAGTTCTAAGCGGTTTTTTTTTTATTCACGTGTGTGTTTGTCCTATGATCTCGTGCATCTAGTACCGAGCATAATACTTTATCGTCTATGGAATACAAAACAATCATAAAAACTAATTTTTGCTTCCATTGAAGAGAAATAAAATATTTTAACGACAACAGCGCATTGCCAATCGATGACGTCATCCTCCACATTAAAAATGTTGGCTTCTGAACTAACTTGCAAATTGCTATCAATAAAGTCAGCTGGGACGAGACTGTCAGTTGGGAGGGTATAAATCGTGGAAGGAACGCACCCGATTTCCCGCGCTATTTGCACAGTGATTCCATGGTTTACATTGAATATTACAAGGTTTATCAGTGTTTCCAAGGTTTCACTAATTCCATACTTTATCAACTACCCACAAGAACTACCAACCAGAAATGAACACCTGCATGGGGTAATAATTCAACCAGCAAATCTTCTACATAAAGCCCTTTGTAGTGCATCTATTTTCATCACATTCGCCATGAATGTTGATAAAAACAGACGTACTATTCACTTGTTGCGCCCGCCCAATTAAGTTGTCAACATTGCAAAACTCGGCGGTGACTTGTTCGGAAAAGCCAAGGCAGAATCTGCCTAAGAGCCACGAGTACGAAACCCCGCACTCTGTCAAATCTCGTGAATCGATTGAGGAAAACCTCGGTCAGAGAGGGTATCGCGGCAGAATCGGCCTAAAAGCCGCGAGTACGGAGCCCCGTACTCTGTCTGTCGCAACTCGACAATCTTCACCGGCCGGGCAACCCGCCCGAGAATCAGGCGAGGTGGTGAGGCCGGTGCTCGCGCGAGACAGGTCGACGTCAAGAAGGAAACCCTCGGTGGGAAAAGCCGCGGCAGAATCTGGCTATGAGTGGAGAGTACGGCGCCCCCCCCCCCCCCCCATGAAACAGCACCGGCCGGGATACCCGCCTGGGAGGCAGGCGAGTGTGCAAGACCCGTGCCCTTGCGAGGAACTCGCCAATGAAGGAAAGCCTCGGTCGGAGAAGCAGCGGTGGATCCGGCGAAAGGCCGAGAGTGCAGCGCCCCGTACTCTATTGCGCTTCTCCTCAATCGCGCATGGCCGGGGCGACCGGCCCGCGTGTGGTCCGAGGGCGCGAGGCCCGTGCCCGTGCGAGACGAGTCGGCGGTGAAGGCGGCTCGGCCGTAGCAGTCAGGCGAGTCCCAAGTCGAGGAAGTGTTCCCTGCTGTTTTTCAACTTCGGGAGTTCGTGCCATCTCCGAGTCTGTCGGCCGGCCGCCCAGCGCCTAGCAGCATGCTCGACTCGTGTCCGGTTCGCCGGCCGTGGCAATTAGCCGCGACCGAGCGGCCGGGGTTTTTTTTGTCGAGAAATACCCCGGCACCCTTCACCGACCCCGAAACCAAATCTAGCCCTAGCTCCGGTTCGCCGGCCGCGGCAACAAGCCACCGCCGAGCGGACGGTCTCTTTGTCGAGAAAATTAACGTTCTGCCTCTTAGCAGTTTTCGAATTTTCAAAAAAAACACGGCAACTTTTATCCATCTGAGAACTATTTTTTGAATTTCCTGCCTAGAATCTATTTTTAGACGAATCTTGAATTTCCCTCATTAATCATGGATCCACCACACGGATCCACCACATTGGAGCTCGAAAACATACCATACTACTGTTGTGCCGCGACTGGATCTCTTTAATGTGCGGGGTTTCTCTGTGATGTAAAGAAGACACAACCATATTTGTATGGCGGTTACCTTGGTAGGATGTCTGAAAGGTTTGAAGCTAAAAGCCATGTGCGACCGTACACGGTCTCCAATCCTTTAGGCTGGTTACTCTAAGCTCCAATCAAAGACGAAATTATTTTATTCGTACGCGGTTTCGCTCATGCATAACTACACGTGTTGATTACTCCTGAAGTTATTCAGGCACTGCAGGTAGCAGGGGTTACAGCGTGTTAGGTAATCACCCGACATCATACGACACCCAAATTTAGTTGTGCACGAGCGATATCGCATAGGAATATTAGATCGGACACCGTGAATATCCGCTCAGAAGTTTCTGGGTGGTTGTAAATTCTCACAGCGGTTACAGCTATGAAGAGCAGTGCAGCACAAATCGACTTACTCCTTGATTAAGAAGAATTGTTTTGTCTGTTCCTGATGTTTGAAAGTAACATTAATATTTGGGGTGATAAGCAGTGATGCGCAGTTTCTTTTTCTGGTGATTATATCATTGAGGTACGTATTTTGCGACGCAAAATAGCCATGAATGGGAGTGATATTCTAAGACACCCGAGTGAGAATATGTCATTTTCATAATGGTATATAGCCTCGTTTTCACAAAAGGTTTGGATAAAAAAACAACCGTAACCGCTTGGGTTGGTGCAAAATGTGGAAACATTTCAAAAGCATCTAAAACCACTTTATTCGATACGTTTTAGAATAGAAATTGATACCTCACGGTATGCGACGACCGATCTCAACCAGTTCGGTATCAATTCCTTAAGCCATGGATGGGATCTGACTTACCTTGTAAAAGCCCCCTGTTGTCATCATTGTAAGAATTTGTTGACAAGAGCACGATGGTTCCATTGAACTTCCTTGACCACTAGCTTGACTTACATAGTTAGATAAAGTGATGCTGTTTTCATGTTATTGCTTGAAGACGTTATTTGTCTTCATTTTCGAGTGCATATTTTAATATAATAAAGCCTGTACCTCATGAGGATAAATTACATGGTGTTTGGGAAGCGACATTTTTCTATGATGGAGATTTCCCACACGTGCCCTTGGATTCAACCAATTGTGACAATAATATTGACCTCTCTATCTGGCCTTTATTTCGGCTGTTGACTTAAACTCCTGAAAGTGATGGATTAAATATTTGAAGCAAATAAAGAGATTAAGTGCAGCTGTCCTGTTTCACACCGGCATATCTGATAACTCATTCGCGTGATGAACATCTTGATCGATGGCGGCAGACCCCTGTCAAAATGAAATCGAGCGAAAGTCGACGGATGACATGTGGCAGTTTACTAAGTTAACAACTTTTTGCGCAGACACCCTTTGCGCATCCGGAACAAACCTACCCTGATCGGGCTTCAAATACCAGACCCAGCCAGGCTTCCAACAATCTTGCATTGGACTCCAAGCAGAACGGACACATCATCACGAATCTTCCCTGCAAAGGCTCTCGATTTCTAAGGTTAGTGCTTTTCGCCCACATTTATCTTCGAAACTACCACGGTGGTTGTTCAAAAACAGAATTGGTTTATTCGTGCGCGAAATCGTTCGTGCATAGGCCTATCCAGACGCGCTTGTCGCAGTCGTGTTGAAGGGGTGACGTTGACACACAATTAAGCTGTTACTCTTTCTCTGAACAACTGCAAAAGTACATTTTGGAATGAGCGAAATCGCGTGCAAAAAAACATTGTCAAGTTTGAATCACCACCGCGTGACTACCATAGAGATAGGATCAAAGAGTCGGCACCATGGCAAGAGCTTGTGTACGAAGCTCTCCTCATTTTCATAGACAGAGGTCCCCATTTTTTGCATAAAGAGCCATTGGCATTATTCAGGGTACTTTTATCAAGCTGTCGGCAGCCCAATCACCTATCCTACAAAAGGAGTTTCCATGACCAAATTGCAAAAAATAGGAAATATGTGACTCGCTCTACCAAAACTAGGCGCTTGTCGCATCTGAACTCGACAGGTTGATACGGACTTGTTGTTCATTTCCCTATTGTAGACCTTTTGTGAAATCTATTACAAACTGATTTGGTCACATTTCACAAAAGGTCTACAATAGGGAAATGAACAACAAGTCCGTATCAACCTGTCAAGTTTAGATGCGACAAGCGCCTAGTTTTGGTAGAGCGGGTCACATATTCAAAACCTGATTGAATTGTTATGTTATTCCGATGTTGACTCCGATTTGAACCGAATTAGTCATCCACGCGTCACTCCTCCCATTTGGACCGATGCGCTAGTGTGGCGCTGATTGGAGCCATCGATCTAGATCGAGATTTTTCCTTTTTGCTTTGCGAATCGGGGAGAGCCCAAAAACCTCGTCACTTGTTATTCTTTGAAAATGTAAAAATACACTGCGTACAATCGTCATCTTTTCCTAACGTGGCTTCGAACAAAACAAAAAAAAATGGGAAAGAATAGGCATAATTTGCAAGGCATTAGCCCCCTAATCTCAACAAAGCAACACTTCCTTCACTGCCCTCAGCGACCCTTTTGGCGAGGTTTACTCAAAATGACGTCGCGGAATTCCCTTGGCTTCGGCGAGCGGGAAAGAAATTGGCGCGCAGGAATTCATTGACTCTTTTGTTGGCAAAGATTCAAGAAAATCGTGTTTTTCTTAGAAGCCTACATATAACAGTAAAAACAGAATTTAAAAATCATCAAAAGCTTTTAGAAGTTAAATTTTCTAATGAAACAGGAAAAAAAATATTGAAATAATTAAAGTTTTGAACGCACTCTGTGATACTCGGCGAGTGGGTAAACTTGGCTTATACTCAGGTTTGAGGAATTCTGGGGGTATTTGTCTTACCTTACACCGCGATGGTGACACTAACACACAGCGCTCAGACCAAGGCGTCGCACTGAACTTTAGGGAAAAATGACAAATCCGCTAGATTAGAAACAAGTATCAATTTCAAATATAAAACCCCTCTAGCTAAGCATTAAAAGTGATTTTAACTGCATTTTAAATGTTTCTATATTTTGAACCAACACAAGTGGTCGTAAGACAAGGCGCGATGTAAACTACGTTGAAAACGATGCTTCTTTGTCACAAAGGTGTTTCAGAATGTTACTTAGCGACTTGTTTTAACCGCGCTTGGCGATGCTTCAAAACGGTGAACTGCTAGACCGACTGGAGAATGTGCGGTTGGCTCAATAAGAACAATGATCGTGCGCGTATTGGATTTTTGTATTCATATCAGGGATTGCAGACCTTTATTCTGATTTCTTCGCGCTCTGGAATCACCCGGTACAGTTTGCCTTTCCTCTCAGCGTATGATTCCTGGTCGGCTGTTATCTCCATTATTATAACCCTGGCAATCGGGTTACTATCTCGATCTCGATCCGATATGTGTCGATGGCACCACTGGACCAGTGATCAATCTCTGTTCGTCCCAGAGGCGCTGTCGGGAGTCGTAATGTGCTGTGGAGTTCCTGATACGTAACTTTGCTAATATGTCAATTTTTCTCTTCCTTTTAGGCGCAATGAAGTACATGTTGTTTACCGTTTGCATCCTCCTGGTGTTTGTTATGGCCAAGGAAGCAGGTAGGTTTTGTTACTAGAGAGCAGCATTATTGACGTGGTGCTGGTGAAAGGTCAAAGTTTCGGCAGGACTGTCGAGAGGGATTATTGCTTGTCGAAACCCAAATAGCGTCGTAGGAAAGCGTGTGATCACGGTTGATCATGCTGCATAAACGGACATGATTCAGTCAATCAGACACGGTAGCAATCAGTATTATGAATGGCGCCACCTCAGTCATGCTATGCTTGTTAACACGTGGTCTCGGATTATCTCCAAGCCTCGCAATTGGTAACCGTTGCTTAGTGATTCACTGGCCCAGTTTACCAATCATGTATACGTATAGCGAAGTTTTTGGAACAGAGTTAATATATCTTCATCGTTCACTGGAGATTAAATTTCGAACTCTTTTTTTCAGATGCTTGCGGGAACTCCGGTGATCATTGTAACAACGACTGCTGTGGTGGTTTTACGTGTGACTGGGATCAAGGGCTCCCTACGGTCTATGGCATATGTGTCGCGGAGGCACCGAGGCCCTGTGAATCCTTTCCCGGCTGCCAATCGTAATGTTATTATCTCATCTTCGCCGCAGGATGTTACAATGATCTTGATTGAATAATTAAGATGTAAAGTGTTCAAAATAAAAATTGCGATATCAACTTATAATGACCTTTAGTATGTTTCTTAGTCCTCATCTGACATCCTGGCACCAGTGGTTTTCAATATACTCCGCCTCTCGATTTCAAACGAGGTAGGTGAGACTCTGGAGTATACGCTGGCGGTTTGTTCCGGAACTGTAGGGAACGGGAAGTGGAATACAACCTAAACGTCAACATTGAAATGGCAATTCCTAGCCTCAGGGGACAATTGCTTACAGAGACAAAGCGACGTCATGTAAATAATTCTTAGTTCCGGTGTAGAAGTAGTAAATGTACCTCTGGGAAAATTCCCCAGCTCTATTATTGTAGTCTGACGGATTATCTTACAAGTATTTGGTTATAGAAAGAGGCCATGGCTGTCAACAGCTCAGAAGGCGCATAATAATCATAAAGAATCTTTTGTTTTCCTGACATTATACATGAATGTATGTATGTACGTACATGTATTATGCACTTTTTGCCAACTGACGGACGGACACTGGCGCACTCTACAAAGAAACCATGCCATTATCTCCCACCAGCCCTCAATCGAACTGGAATAGATCTTTGTAATAGGGGCGAGTTTATCATGTTCCATCATTTTCCGTTCGTTCCGTCACAATCCGTCCTTTCGATGAGGCCTGTTTGACGTAGTCGGGGTGAATATGAATGGCGTCGACGCATATGAGTATATCAAGATCCTTTTTGTTGTTAATGACCGGTCGGAGTAATTACGTCTTAATTACGCTGAAAAATCAATGTCATGTGAATATTCATGACCCCGGGTACATGTAAGGTTGAACAAACCTATCGGCCACAAGTTCACATTTGGATTGGTTAGATCACAGTCCACTGATTAAACTTAGGTACTGTTTTATAGTTTGATTTACTTTTGGCACATTGTCATTGCAATTGCCATTTGCCAGGTATACGCATTGAACTAACCCATGAAAAAGCACGAGGTCACATGACATATATATATTTATTTATTCCTCCTATGCAGAAGAAGATATACAAAATAGTATACAATAAATTTAACAGAGTGTATGAGGAGTGAGTGCATTATTTACAGGTAATTTGGTAATTAATTGAGTGAGCTGGTTAATACCAGCACTCCGCTGCAATTTGCAGCAATGACATGTTGTCTTCTAGGTCGCAGCCAGGTATTTGCTTACCTAGCAATGTCTCTGTTAGATCATTGTCATTCATGTTCCACAGTGCCGCGGACACCTCTACGGAGCATTCGTCTACGGCTCTTTCCCAGAATAGGTCTCGCTTTACCGCGAGACCCGAGCACTCGCAGAAGAGATGTCGTGGTGTGTCCGTGTATGCGCTTTTACAATGTGAGCAATATATAGGCTCTTGCAATATGACAAATGTGTTCAGCTTTGCAAGAAAAGCATATCTATGTTTACTCCTCGGGTCCTTTTGGGCGGACAGCCAGAGGAGGGACGGAAAGTCCAACGTTTTCTCAATGTTCAGAATTCTGGTTAGTTCGCAGTCCTTGTTACACGCGGACACGAAGTTAACATTTTCATGAGTCTCTATGGCTAATCGTACAGTCGATTTCCAGACGGATTTGTGAGGGAAAAGAGCTGGGTCCGTGGCGGCTAGTTCTAAGTAATCCGATAGATGATATTTATATAACGTGTCCCTGAGCAAGGGAACATAGCCAATGCACTCCTTACTGCGGGTAGTTCTGTCCTGCATGGATAGGTACCTGAGTCTGAATACCGTCCACGGGAGTTTGCATGGCGCTTTACTTAAGGCTACAAGTTGACCAAGGAACTTGATCTTCTCTTGCAAAAGATTGGATAGGCCTACATATCTTAAAACTTGGGGATGACGAAGGTATAGTTGTCATTAAAAATAAAAGCAATCTTACGGACCAAAACGCAACCGTAGTCGTTTCAATATTCAGCTTTCAGCCCTTCGATTAAAATTTTACCGCCTTGAAAACCTATGAAGGCAGTCATTACGAAAATCAATGAAGCAATACACTGGCCTCATATCGGGAGCTAATACATGGTGTCAACGTATAATACAGAGTATGTTCGTCCATTTTTATCATGAAATATTTTACCGAGATAAATCTGCAAGTGCATAACGACGACCAAATTCGTGTAACTTATGAATGAAAGAGACAACTCATATGAAAAACTAACAGTTAAAATCGTTTAGAATTAGGCCCCGGCAGTGGCCGCTTTAGCGCCACCCGTGGTGCCTACTGGTATTAGGCTGGGCAAATGCGAGGCCAATGCCCTAGACATTTAATCGTCATTCCAAAGTCACCACCAGGCTTTATGATATGTAGAGAATCGCTGTTAACACCAGTCCTCCTTCAAAAGCCCGATGGCGCCATAGCCTTGCAAAGAACTGGGCCGTGTAACCACTCAGGAGCACGACGCAACAGCCTTGGCGACTACAAAGTTTTGTGCCTCTGCTCGTTAACGGAAATATAGCGTTCAATTTCAAAAGTCGTATCTTGGCAATTCCGTCTCAGCCAAAGTTCTCCTATTGTCTTTGCAAAAACTCGCGAGAGACGGGACTGGAGAAGACATTGCGGCGCTTGCTGATCTACCGTCGTTGTGCTGTACATTTTTAAGTCCGCATGCTTGGGAGTGACGTCAGACAAGTCAAAATCAGTCAATGGAAAGATTAGGGACAAGGAGGAAGTGTTTATTTTGTTGAGGGCTATCTGTATTGAGGTTATACATTTCTTTTTACGGAAGATCCCGGGATAGAAATCACTTAAAGGAAACCTATCATGAAACGTTTATAAAAATGGGGAGTTTTGAACTGCCCGGTTAAAATCTAAGGCGGGAATAAGCTTCATTTGACAAATCTTAGCAGTTTCGATTTACCTTCAGGTAGTTGATTATGTGGGCTTGGCAACTGGGTAACATTGCATAACGTTGCATAACATTACAGCCTCCAGTCAATGAACTGCACAAGAGGTTATCACCAATATAGCTATCTTTACTACGTTCAGCTAGTCTAAATAAAGATGTTGTGAGTGGTATAGTATGTTGTTTTCGAGCTCCAATGTGGTGGATCCGTGTGGTGGATCCATGATTTAGGCGGGAAATTCAAGATTCGTCTAAAAATAGATTCTAGGCGGGAAATTCCAAAAATAGTTCTCAAATGGATAAAAGTGGCCGCGTTTTTTTTGAATATTCGAAAACCGCCAAGAGGCAAAAAGTTAATTTTCTCGACATTTACTTCACAATTTGCTTCATGCAGCAATTATACAAGAAAGGTCATTGGGACGGCCTGTCTGTTATGCAATATTTGTTTAGAGCATGAGACCTATGGATGGCTATAATGACTAATGCCCTCATGTCTGTGGTAAAATGTGGTATTTAGATAATTGATGATAATTAGTGTAGTCTCCGCATACATTGTGCCCTTGCACTAACTGAAAACATGTAACCAAGTATTGGAAGCACCAGGATGAAGACATCTTCCCAAAACCAATCTTTGATCTACCCAAGAGCGTCATTGAGTCGGCCAAGTTTATACACAAGAACGGTAGGTGATAAAGTATGGAATTAGTGAAACCTTGGAAACACTGATAAACCTTGGAAACACTCCTTAAAATGCATAAAAACATGAAATAATGCCATTCGAACCTAACGTGGTTACGAATCAACATTTGGAGCTTATTCTTACATGATCAGATCGGAATTTTATGGTAATTTAGAAATCTGTCGCATATCCGATTTAATAGTCTATATTTTAGAACAACCCAGTTGTACCTCGCCTCCAGTGTACAGTACTGATCTCCCAAATATGGGAAGACACGCCCACCACACACCCATAATATGGACCAATACCATCCATGCAATGTAATTCAGGTTATCGCATCCGATCCGTGCGTACAGACAGCGTACAGACAGCGTACAGGTCATGAGGTGCATCATCAGCCATGCTGCCATGGCCATGGCCATGTCTTGCTTTTCGATCGGACGAGTTGCTTGGGAAGTTGGGGGCCTGTCATGCATTATGCATGGATAAGGTTGACGACTATGTCTAGGCCTAATTGTCTATGATTGACTGATATTTTATAACAAACGATGAATAAAAGAAGCCTAGTCATGTATGTTTATTACCGAAGTTTGCGGATGAAAATTTCCTTCGCCGTGAGCGATTTCTTACATCTTCCAGTACGCATCGAGGGATGCAGAGATCTTTGTGACGTCACCAGTTCTAAGCGGTTTTTTTTTTATTCACGTGTGTGTTTGTCCTATGATCTCGTGCATCTAGTACCGAGCATAATACTTTATCGTCTATGGAATACAAAACAATCATAAAAACTAATTTTTGCTTCCATTGAAGAGAAATAAAATATTTTAACGACAACAGCGCATTGCCAATCGATGACGTCATCCTCCACATTAAAAATGTTGGCTTCTGAACTAACTTGCAAATTGCTATCAATAAAGTCAGCTGGGACGAGACTGTCAGTTGGGAGGGTATAAATCGTGGAAGGAACGCACCCGATTTCCCGCGCTATTTGCACAGTGATTCCATGGTTTACATTGAATATTACAAGGTTTATCAGTGTTTCCAAGGTTTCACTAATTCCATACTTTATCAACTACCCACAAGAACTACCAACCAGAAATGAACACCTGCATGGGGTAATAATTCAACCAGCAAATCTTCTACATAAAGCCCTTTGTAGTGCATCTATTTTCATCACATTCGCCATGAATGTTGATAAAAACAGACGTACTATTCACTTGTTGCGCCCGCCCAATTAAGTTGTCAACATTGCAAAACTCGGCGGTGACTTGTTCGGAAAAGCCAAGGCAGAATCTGCCTAAGAGCCACGAGTACGAAACCCCGCACTCTGTCAAATCTCGTGAATCGATTGAGGAAAACCTCGGTCAGAGAGGGTATCGCGGCAGAATCGGCCTAAAAGCCGCGAGTACGGAGCCCCGTACTCTGTCTGTCGCAACTCGACAATCTTCACCGGCCGGGCAACCCGCCCGAGAATCAGGCGAGGTGGTGAGGCCGGTGCTCGCGCGAGACAGGTCGACGTCAAGAAGGAAACCCTCGGTGGGAAAAGCCGCGGCAGAATCTGGCTATGAGTGGAGAGTACGGCGCCCCCCCCCCCCCCCATGAAACAGCACCGGCCGGGATACCCGCCTGGGAGGCAGGCGAGTGTGCAAGACCCGTGCCCTTGCGAGGAACTCGCCAATGAAGGAAAGCCTCGGTCGGAGAAGCAGCGGTGGATCCGGCGAAAGGCCGAGAGTGCAGCGCCCCGTACTCTATTGCGCTTCTCCTCAATCGCGCATGGCCGGGGCGACCGGCCCGCGTGTGGTCCGAGGGCGCGAGGCCCGTGCCCGTGCGAGACGAGTCGGCGGTGAAGGCGGCTCGGCCGTAGCAGTCAGGCGAGTCCCAAGTCGAGGAAGTGTTCCCTGCTGTTTTTCAACTTCGGGAGTTCGTGCCATCTCCGAGTCTGTCGGCCGGCCGCCCAGCGCCTAGCAGCATGCTCGACTCGTGTCCGGTTCGCCGGCCGTGGCAATTAGCCGCGACCGAGCGGCCGGGGTTTTTTTTGTCGAGAAATACCCCGGCACCCTTCACCGACCCCGAAACCAAATCTAGCCCTAGCTCCGGTTCGCCGGCCGCGGCAACAAGCCACCGCCGAGCGGACGGTCTCTTTGTCGAGAAAATTAACGTTCTGCCTCTTAGCAGTTTTCGAATTTTCAAAAAAAACACGGCAACTTTTATCCATCTGAGAACTATTTTTTGAATTTCCTGCCTAGAATCTATTTTTAGACGAATCTTGAATTTCCCTCATTAATCATGGATCCACCACACGGATCCACCACATTGGAGCTCGAAAACATACCATACTACTGTTGTGCCGCGACTGGATCTCTTTAATGTGCGGGGTTTCTCTGTGATGTAAAGAAGACACAACCATATTTGTATGGCGGTTACCTTGGTAGGATGTCTGAAAGGTTTGAAGCTAAAAGCCATGTGCGACCGTACACGGTCTCCAATCCTTTAGGCTGGTTACTCTAAGCTCCAATCAAAGACGAAATTATTTTATTCGTACGCGGTTTCGCTCATGCATAACTACACGTGTTGATTACTCCTGAAGTTATTCAGGCACTGCAGGTAGCAGGGGTTACAGCGTGTTAGGTAATCACCCGACATCATACGACACCCAAATTTAGTTGTGCACGAGCGATATCGCATAGGAATATTAGATCGGACACCGTGAATATCCGCTCAGAAGTTTCTGGGTGGTTGTAAATTCTCACAGCGGTTACAGCTATGAAGAGCAGTGCAGCACAAATCGACTTACTCCTTGATTAAGAAGAATTGTTTTGTCTGTTCCTGATGTTTGAAAGTAACATTAATATTTGGGGTGATAAGCAGTGATGCGCAGTTTCTTTTTCTGGTGATTATATCATTGAGGTACGTATTTTGCGACGCAAAATAGCCATGAATGGGAGTGATATTCTAAGACACCCGAGTGAGAATATGTCATTTTCATAATGGTATATAGCCTCGTTTTCACAAAAGGTTTGGATAAAAAAACAACCGTAACCGCTTGGGTTGGTGCAAAATGTGGAAACATTTCAAAAGCATCTAAAACCACTTTATTCGATACGTTTTAGAATAGAAATTGATACCTCACGGTATGCGACGACCGATCTCAACCAGTTCGGTATCAATTCCTTAAGCCATGGATGGGATCTGACTTACCTTGTAAAAGCCCCCTGTTGTCATCATTGTAAGAATTTGTTGACAAGAGCACGATGGTTCCATTGAACTTCCTTGACCACTAGCTTGACTTACATAGTTAGATAAAGTGATGCTGTTTTCATGTTATTGCTTGAAGACGTTATTTGTCTTCATTTTCGAGTGCATATTTTAATATAATAAAGCCTGTACCTCATGAGGATAAATTACATGGTGTTTGGGAAGCGACATTTTTCTATGATGGAGATTTCCCACACGTGCCCTTGGATTCAACCAATTGTGACAATAATATTGACCTCTCTATCTGGCCTTTATTTCGGCTGTTGACTTAAACTCCTGAAAGTGATGGATTAAATATTTGAAGCAAATAAAGAGATTAAGTGCAGCTGTCCTGTTTCACACCGGCATATCTGATAACTCATTCGCGTGATGAACATCTTGATCGATGGCGGCAGACCCCTGTCAAAATGAAATCGAGCGAAAGTCGACGGATGACATGTGGCAGTTTACTAAGTTAACAACTTTTTGCGCAGACACCCTTTGCGCATCCGGAACAAACCTACCCTGATCGGGCTTCAAATACCAGACCCAGCCAGGCTTCCAACAATCTTGCATTGGACTCCAAGCAGAACGGACACATCATCACGAATCTTCCCTGCAAAGGCTCTCGATTTCTAAGGTTAGTGCTTTTCGCCCACATTTATCTTCGAAACTACCACGGTGGTTGTTCAAAAACAGAATTGGTTTATTCGTGCGCGAAATCGTTCGTGCATAGGCCTATCCAGACGCGCTTGTCGCAGTCGTGTTGAAGGGGTGACGTTGACACACAATTAAGCTGTTACTCTTTCTCTGAACAACTGCAAAAGTACATTTTGGAATGAGCGAAATCGCGTGCAAAAAAACATTGTCAAGTTTGAATCACCACCGCGTGACTACCATAGAGATAGGATCAAAGAGTCGGCACCATGGCAAGAGCTTGTGTACGAAGCTCTCCTCATTTTCATAGACAGAGGTCCCCATTTTTTGCATAAAGAGCCATTGGCATTATTCAGGGTACTTTTATCAAGCTGTCGGCAGCCCAATCACCTATCCTACAAAAGGAGTTTCCATGACCAAATTGCAAAAAATAGGAAATATGTGACTCGCTCTACCAAAACTAGGCGCTTGTCGCATCTGAACTCGACAGGTTGATACGGACTTGTTGTTCATTTCCCTATTGTAGACCTTTTGTGAAATCTATTACAAACTGATTTGGTCACATTTCACAAAAGGTCTACAATAGGGAAATGAACAACAAGTCCGTATCAACCTGTCAAGTTTAGATGCGACAAGCGCCTAGTTTTGGTAGAGCGGGTCACATATTCAAAACCTGATTGAATTGTTATGTTATTCCGATGTTGACTCCGATTTGAACCGAATTAGTCATCCACGCGTCACTCCTCCCATTTGGACCGATGCGCTAGTGTGGCGCTGATTGGAGCCATCGATCTAGATCGAGATTTTTCCTTTTTGCTTTGCGAATCGGGGAGAGCCCAAAAACCTCGTCACTTGTTATTCTTTGAAAATGTAAAAATACACTGCGTACAATCGTCATCTTTTCCTAACGTGGCTTCGAACAAAACAAAAAAAAATGGGAAAGAATAGGCATAATTTGCAAGGCATTAGCCCCCTAATCTCAACAAAGCAACACTTCCTTCACTGCCCTCAGCGACCCTTTTGGCGAGGTTTACTCAAAATGACGTCGCGGAACTCCCTCGGCTTCGGCGAGCGGGAAAGAAATTGGCGCGCAGGAATTCATTGACTCTTTTGTTGGCAAAGATTCAAGAAAATCGTGTTTTTCTTAGAAGCCTACATATAACAGTAAAAACAGAATTTAAAAATCATCAAAAGCTTTTAGAAGTTAAATTTTCTAATGAAACAGGAAAAAAAATATTGAAATAATTAAAGTTTTGAACGCACTCTGTGATACTCGGCGAGTGGGTAAACTTGGCTTATACTCAGGTTTGAGGAATTCTGGGGGTATTTGTCTTACCTTACACCGCGATGGTGACACTAACACACAGCGCTCAGACCAAGGCGTCGCACTGAACTTTAGGGAAAAATGACAAATCCGCTAGATTAGAAACAAGTATCAATTTCAAATATAAAACCCCTCTAGCTAAGCATTAAAAGTGATTTTAACTGCATTTTAAATGTTTCTATATTTTGAACCAACACAAGTGGTCGTAAGACAAGGCGCGATGTAAACTACGTTGAAAACGATGCTTCTTTGTCACAAAGGTGTTTCAGAATGTTACTTAGCGACTTGTTTTAACCGCGCTTGGCGATGCTTCAAAACGGTGAACTGCTAGACCGACTGGAGAATGTGCGGTTGGCTCAATAAGAACAATGATCGTGCGCGTATTGGATTTTTGTATTCATATCAGGGATTGCAGACCTTTATTCTGATTTCTTCGCGCTCTGGAATCACCCGGTACAGTTTGCCTTTCCTCTCAGCGTATGATTCCTGGTCGGCTGTTATCTCCATTATTATAACCCTGGCAATCGGGTTACTATCTCGATCTCGATCCGATATGTGTCGATGGCACCACTGGACCAGTGATCAATCTCTGTTCGTCCCAGAGGCGCTGTCGGGAGTCGTAATGTGCTGTGGAGTTCCTGATACGTAACTTTGCTAATATGTCAATTTTTCTCTTCCTTTTAGGCGCAATGAAGTACATGTTGTTTACCGTTTGCATCCTCCTGGTGTTTGTTATGGCCAAGGAAGCAGGTAGGTTTTGTTACTAGAGAGCAGCATTATTGACGTGGTGCTGGTGAAAGGTCAAAGTTTCGGCAGGACTGTCGAGAGGGATTATTGCTTGTCGAAACCCAAATAGCGTCGTAGGAAAGCGTGTGATCACGGTTGATCATGCTGCATAAACGGACATGATTCAGTCAATCAGACACGGTAGCAATCAGTATTATGAATGGCGCCACCTCAGTCATGCTATGCTTGTTAACACGTGGTCTCGGATTATCTCCAAGCCTCGCAATTGGTAACCGTTGCTTAGTGATTCACTGGCCCAGTTTACCAATCATGTATACGTATAGCGAAGTTTTTGGAACAGAGTTAATATATCTTCATCGTTCACTGGAGATTAAATTTCGAACTCTTTTTTTCAGATGCTTGCGGGAACTCCGGTGATCATTGTAACAACGACTGCTGTGGTGGTTTTACGTGTGACTGGGATCAAGGGCTCCCTACGGTCTATGGCATATGTGTCGCGGAGGCACCGAGGCCCTGTGAATCCTTTCCCGGCTGCCAATCGTAATGTTATTATCTCATCTTCGCCGCAGGATGTTACAATGATCTTGATTGAATAATTAAGATGTAAAGTGTTCAAAATAAAAATTGCGATATCAACTTATAATGACCTTTAGTATGTTTCTTAGTCCTCATCTGACATCCTGGCACCAGTGGTTTTCAATATACTCCGCCTCTCGATTTCAAACGAGGTAGGTGAGACTCTGGAGTATACGCTGGCGGTTTGTTCCGGAACTGTAGGGAACGGGAAGTGGAATACAACCTAAACGTCAACATTGAAATGGCAATTCCTAGCCTCAGGGGACAATTGCTTACAGAGACAAAGCGACGTCATGTAAATAATTCTTAGTTCCGGTGTAGAAGTAGTAAATGTACCTCTGGGAAAATTCCCCAGCTCTATTATTGTAGTCTGACGGATTATCTTACAAGTATTTGGTTATAGAAAGAGGCCATGGCTGTCAACAGCTCAGAAGGCGCATAATAATCATAAAGAATCTTTTGTTTTCCTGACATTATACATGAATGTATGTATGTACGTACATGTATTATGCACTTTTTGCCAACTGACGGACGGACACTGGCGCACTCTACAAAGAAACCATGCCATTATCTCCCACCAGCCCTCAATCGAACTGGAATAGATCTTTGTAATAGGGGCGAGTTTATCATGTTCCATCATTTTCCGTTCGTTCCGTCACAATCCGTCCTTTCGATGAGGCCTGTTTGACGTAGTCGGGGTGAATATGAATGGCGTCGACGCATATGAGTATATCAAGATCCTTTTTGTTGTTAATGACCGGTCGGAGTAATTACGTCTTAATTACGCTGAAAAATCAATGTCATGTGAATATTCATGACCCCGGGTACATGTAAGGTTGAACAAACCTATCGGCCACAAGTTCACATTTGGATTGGTTAGATCACAGTCCACTGATTAAACTTAGGTACTGTTTTATAGTTTGATTTACTTTTGGCACATTGTCATTGCAATTGCCATTTGCCAGGTATACGCATTGAACTAACCCATGAAAAAGCACGAGGTCACATGACATACTAAATAGTGGACGAACCAGAAAATGTAAACAGCGAGATTTCAACATGAAAATTGTCAACAAAAACACCTTTACGAACTTGATCTTCTCTTGCAAAAGATTGGATACATATCTTAAAACTTGGGGATGACGAAGGTATAGTTGTCATTTAAAATAAAAGCAATCTTACGGACCAAAACGCAACCGTAGTCGTTTCAATATTCAGCTTTCAGCCCTTCGATTAAAATTTTACCGCCTTGAAAAACTATGAAGGCAGTCATTACAAAAATCAATGAAGCAATACACTGGCCTCATATCGGGAGCTAATACATGGTGTCAACGTATAATACAGAGTATGTTCGTCCATTTTTATCATGAAATATTTTACCGAGATAAATCTGCAATAACGCCGACCAAATTCGTGTAATTTATGAATGAAAGAGACAACTCATATGAAAAACTAACAGTTAAAATCGTTTAGAATTAGGCCCCCGGCAGTGGCCGCTTTAGCGCCACCCGTGGTGCCTACTGGTATTAGGCTGGGCAAATGCGAGGCCAATGCCCTAGACATTTAATCGTCATTCCAAAGTCACCACCAGTCTTTATGATATGTAGAGAATCGCTGTTAACACCAGTCCTCCTTCAAAAGCCCGATGGCGCCATAGCCCTGCAAAGAACTGGGCCGTGTAACCACTCAGGAGCACGACGCAACAGCCTTGGCGACTGCAAAGTTTTGTGCCTCTGCTCGTTAACGGAAATATAGCGTTAAATTTCAAAAGTCGTATCTTGGCAATTCCGTCTCAGCCAAAGTTCTCCTGGTGTCTTTGCAAAAACTCGCGAGAGACGGGACTGGAGAAGACCTTGCGGCGCTTGCTGATCTACCGTCGTTGTGCTTATGAGACTCACAGTCGGTACATTTTTAAGTCGGCATGCTTGGGAGTGACGTCAGACAAGTCAAAATCATTCAATGGAAAGATTAGGGACAAGGAGGAGGTGTTTATTTTGTTGAGGGCTATCTATATTCAGGCTATACATTTCTTTTTACGGAAGATCCCGGGATAGAAATCACTTAAAGGAAACCTATCATGAAACGTTTATAAAAATTGGGAGTTTTGAACTGCCCGGTTAAAATCTAAGGCGGGAATAAGCTTCATTTGACAAATCTTAGCAGTTTCGATTTCCCTTCAGGTAGTTGATTATGTGGGCTTGGCAACTGGGTAACATTGCATAACGTTGCATAACATTACAGCCTCCAGTCAATGACAAGGCACAAGAGGTTATCACCAATATAGCTATCTTTACTACGTTCAGCTAGTCTAAATAAAGATGTTGTGAGTGGTATGGTATGTTGTTTTCGAGCTCCAATGTGGTGGATCCGTGTGGTGGATCCATGATTTAGGCGGGAAATTCCAGATTCGTCTAAAAAAAGATTCTAGGCGGGAAATTCAAAAAGTAGTTCTCAAATGGATAAAAGTGGCCGCGTTTTTTTTTAAAATTCGAAAACCGCCAAGAGGCAAAAAGTTAATTTTCTCGACATTTACTTCACAATTTGCTTCATGCAGCAATAGCATTCCGCGAAGATGACGTCACTGCAGCTGCTGCCCTCTATTTCCCCATCGCTGAATTACAGGCAATGTCGGACAAACATGCGGTTTCGTAATGGATTCAGGCTTTCTAACTAGGGCAGTCAGATTCAATATCTGGCACATGTCCGAGTGTTGGAAATACTACATAATTGTTCTGAATATTTCTCTCTCTGACTCTATGGTATCATTCATGCTAAAAACAATGCAGGGTCAAAGATGATTGACTTTGAAATAAGCTCAAATGCGTAGAAATAAGTGTCGATGTCCGACTGTCACGTGACTAAAACGTCATCAATATCTTATGCAAATGACCTTGTGAGCTATAAATAGTAACTTCGCGGAATGCTATTATACAAGAAAGGTCATTGGGACGGCCTGTCTGTTATGCAATATTTGTTTAGAGCATGAGACCTATGGATGGCTATGATGACTAATGCCCTCATGTCTGTGGTAAAATGTGGTATTTAGATAATTGATGATAATTAGTGTAGTCTCCGCATACATTGTGCCCTTGCACTAACTGAAAACATGTAACCATATATTGGAAGCACCAGGATGAAGACATCTACCCAAAACTAATCTTTGATCTACCCAAGAGCGTCATTGAGTCGGCCAAGTTTGTACACAAGAACTACCAACCAGAAATGAACACCTGCATGGGGTAATAATTCTACCAGCAAATCTTCTACATAAAGCCCTTTGTAGTGCATCTATTTTCATCACATTCACAATGGATGTCGATAAAAACAGACGTACTATTCACTTGTTGCGCCCGCCCAATTAAGTTGTCAACATTGCAAAACTCGGCGGGTCCGGCAGGGAAGGGCAGGGCAGTGCGAGTGCGGGGAGTGTCTCGTTGAAGGTGACTTGGTCGACAAAGGCCAAGGCAGAATCTGCCTAAGAGCCACGAGTACGAAACCCCGTACTCTGTCAAATCTCGTGAATCGATTGAGGAAAACCTCAGTCAGAGGCCACCGCGCCAGAATCGGCCTAAAAGCCGCGAGTACGGAGCCCCGTACTCTGTCTGTCGCAACTCGACAATCTTCACCGGCCGGGCAACCCGCCCGAGAATCAGGCGAGGTGGCGAGGCCGGTGCTCGCGCGAGACAGGTCGACGTCAAGAAGGAAATCCTCGGTGGGAAAAGCCGCGGCAGAATCTGGCTATGAGTGGAGAGTACGGCGCCCCCCCCCCCCCCCCCCCATGAAACAGCACCGGCCGGGATACCCGCCTGGGAGGCAGGCGAGTGTGCAAGACCCGTGCCCTTGCGAGGAACTCGCCAATGAAGGAAAGCCTCGGTCGGAGAAGCAGCGGTGGATCCGGCGAAAGGCCGAGAGTGCAGCGCCCCGTACTCTATTGCGCTTCTCGTCAATCGCGCGGGGCCGGGGCGACCGGCCCGCGTGTGCTCCGAGGGAGCGAGGCCCGTGCCCGTGCGAGACGAGTCGGCGGTGAAGGCGGCTCGGCCGTAGCAGTCAGGCGAGTCCCAAGTCGAGGAAGTGTTCCCTGCTGTTTTTCAACTTCGGGCAGTTCGTGCCATCTCCGAGTCTGTCGGCCGGCCGCCCAGCGCCCAGCAGCATGCTCGACTCGTCTCCGGTTCGCCGGCCGTCACCCTTCACCGACCCCGAAAACAAATCTCGCCCTAGCTCCGGTTCGCCGGCCGCGGCAACAAGCCACCGCCGAGCGGACGGTCTCTTTGTCGAGAAAATTAACGTTCTGCCTCTTGGCGGTTTTCGAATTTTCAAAAAAAAACACGCAACTTTTATCCATCTGAGAACTATTTTTTAATTTCCTGCCTAGAATCTATTTTTAGACGAATCTTGAATTTCCCGCATAAATCATGGATCCACCACACGGATCCACCACATTGGAGCTCGAAAACATACCATACTACTGTTGTGCCACGACTGGATCTCTTTAATGTGCGGGGTTTATCTGTGGTGTAAAGAAGACACAACCATATTTGTATGGCGGTTACCTTGGTAGGATGTCTGAAAGGTTTGAAGCTAAAAGCCATGTGCGACCGTACACGGTCTCCAATCCTTTAGGCTGGTTACTCTAAGCTCCAATCAAAGACGAAATTATTTTATGCGTACGCGGTTTCGCTCATGCATAACTACACGTGTTGATTACTCCTGAAGTTATTCAGGCACTGCAGGTAGCAGGGGTTACAGCGTGTTGGGTAATCACCCGACATCATACGACACCCAAATTTAGTTGTGCATGAGCGATATCGCATAGGAATATTTGATCAGACACCGTGAATATCCGCTCAGAAGTTTCTGGGTGGTTGTAAATTCTCACAGCGGTTACAGCTATGAAGAGCAGTGCAGCACAAATCGACTTACTCCTTGATTAAGAAGAATTGTTTTGTCTGTTCCTGATGTTTGAAAGTAACATATATATTTGGTGTGATAAGCAGTGATGCGCAGTTTCTTTTTCTGGTGATTATATCATTGAGGTACGTATTTTGCGACGCAAAATAGCCATGAATGGGAGCGATATTCTAAGACACCCGAGTGAGAATATGTCATTTTCATAATGGTATATAGCCTCGTTTTCACCAGAGGTTTGGGTAAGACATTCTAAAATACCTTGGTACCGTAAAGTCAACTTTTAAATGGAAAATGCATAAGCCTCGTTCTGAGAGTGGAGTGTTTTGGACACGCAACCAAGATGCTCTACCAAAGTTCCCTCGGGTTGCACTAAAATGTGGAACCATGCACACAGCTCACTTCAGAAGTTTGAGGCTCTCAAAACACTGCTTCAAACACAAATCAGCCAAGGAAGCATCAACCACCCTAAGTTTTTTAATGAGCACTACACATATTTGCTGAGAAAAACGCTCCAAATAGCCCATTCGCGCGGATTTTAGCGTCACTTGAGCGAGCCGATCCGGACTTCCTATACGCGCTGCCGTAACATAATGTAAACAACGGCGCTACCGGCGCTCCGGGCAGGCGATGGATGGAATTTGCCAAATTCGCACATATTCAAGTTATTTCGTGGCCTATCTTTTTAAGTTTGAGGTATTTTAGAATAGAAATTGAACCCTCGGCTTCGGACCTTGGTTGAGTTACCAAGACACTCTCGGGTGGAGCTAAAATTTCGTCCAAACCCTCGCCTGTCGGCTCGGGTTTGGACTGTATTTTAGCTCCACCCTCGAGTGTCTTGGTAACTCAACCAAGGTCCTCCGCCTCGGGTTCAATTCCTTAAACCATAACCGCTTGGGTTGGTGCAAAATGTGGAAACATTTCAAAAGCATCTAAAACCACATTATTCGATATTTAATTCGATACGTTTTAGAATGAAATTGATATCTCACGGTAATCGACGACCGATCTCAAACAGTTCGGTATCAATTCCTTAAGCCATGGATGGGAGCTGACTTACCTTGTAAAAGTCCCCTGTTGTCATCATTGTAAGAATTTGTTGACAAGAGCACGATGTGCAGCTGTCCTGTTTCACACTTCATGCATATCTGATAACTCATTCGCGTGATGAACATATTGATCGATGGCGGAAGACCCCTATCAAAATAAAATCGAAGGTCGACGGATGACATGTGACATTTTACTAAGTCAACACCTTTCTGCGCAGACACCCTTTGCGCATCCGGAACAAACCTACCTTGATCGGGCTTCAAATACCAGACCCAGCCAGGCTTCCAACAATCTTGCATTGGACTCCAAGCAGAACGGACACATCATCACGAATCTTCCCTGCAAAGGCTCTCGATTTCTAAGGTTAGTGCTTTTCGCCCACATTTATCTTCGAAACTACCACGGTGGTTGTTCAGAAACAGAATTGGTTTATTCGTGCGCGAAATCGTTCGTGCATAGGCCAAACCAGACGCGCTTGTCGCAGTCGTGTTGAAGGGATGACGGTGACACACAATATGGCTGTTACTCTTTCTCTGAACAACTGCAAAAGTACATTTTAGAATGAGCGAAATCGTGTGCAAAAAAACATTGTCAAGTTTGAATCACCACCGCGTGACTACCATAGAGATAGGATCAAAGAGTCGGCACCATCGCAAGAGGTTGTGTACGAAGCTCTCCTCATTTTCATAGACAGAGGTCCGCATTTTTTGCATAAAGAGCCATTGGCATTATTCAGGGCAATTTTACCAAGGTATCGGCAGCCCAATCACTTATTCTACAAAAGGAGTTTCCATGACCAAATTGCAAAAAATAGGAAATATTCAAAACCTGATTGAATTGTTATGTTATTCCGATGTTGACTCCGATTTGAACCGAATTAGTCATCCATGCGTCGCTTCTCGCATGTGGACCGATGCACTAGTGTGCCGCTGATTGGAGCCATTGATCTAGATATAGATTGTTCCTTTTTGCTTTGCGAATCGGGGAGAGCCCAAAAACCTCGTCACTTGTTATTCTTTGAAAACGTAAAAATACACTGCGTACAATCGTCATCTTTTCCTAACGTGGCTTCGAACAAAACAAAAAAAATGGGAAAGAATAGGCATAATTTGCAAGGCATTAATTAGCCCCCTAATCTCAACAAAGCAACACTTCCTTCACTGCCCTCAGCGACCCTTTTGGCGAGGTTTACTCAAAATGATGTCGCGGAATTCCCTCGGCTTCGGCGAACGGGAAAGAAATTGGCACGCAGGAATTCATTGACTCTTTTGTTGGCAAAGATTCAAGAAAATCGTGTTTTTCTTATAAGCCTACATATAACAGTAAAAACAGACTTTAAAAATCATCAAAAGCTTTTAGAAGTAAAATTTTCTAATGAAACAGGAAAAAAATATTGAAATAATTAAAGTTTTGAACGCACTCTGTGATACTCGGCGAGTGGGTAAACTTGGCTTATACTCAGGTTTGAGGAATTCTGGAGGTATTTGTCTTACCTTACACCGCGATAGTGACACTAACACATAGCGCTCAGACCAAGGCGTCGCACTGAACTTTAGGGAAAAATTACAAATCCGCTAGATTAGAAACAAGTATCAATTTCAAATATAAAACCCCTCTAGCTAAGCATTAAAAGTGATTTTAACTGCATTTTAAATGTTTCTATATTTTGAACCAACACAAGTGGTCGTAAGACAAGGCGCGATGTAAACTACGTTGAAAACGATGCTTCTTTGTCACAAAGGTGTTTCAGAATGTTACTTAGCGACTTGTTTTAACCGCGCTTGGCGATGCTTCAAAACGGTGAACTGCTAGACCGACTGGAGAATGTGCGGTTGGCTCAATCAGAACAATGATGGTGCGCGTATTGGATTTTTGTATTCATATCAGGGATTGCAGACCTTTATTCTGATTTCTTCGCGCTCTGGAATCCCCGGTACAGTTTGCCTTTCCTCTCAGCGTATGATTCCTGGTCGGCTGTTATCTCCATTATTATAACCCTGGCAATCGGGTTACTATCTCGATCTCTATCCGATATGTGTCGATGGCACCACTGGACCAGTAATCAATCTCTCTTCATCCCAGAGTCGCTGTCGGGAGTCGTAATGTGCTGTGGAGTTCCTGATACGTAACTTTGCTAATATGTCAATTTTTCTCTTCCTTTTAGGCGCAATGAAGTACATGTTGTTTACCGTTTGCATCCTCCTGGTGTTTGTTATGGCCAAGGAAGCAGGTAGGTTTTGTTACTAGAGAGCAGCATTATTGACGTGGTGCTGGTGAAAGGTCAAGGTTTCGGCAGGACTGTCGAGAGGGATTATTGCTTGTCGAAACCCAAATAGCGTCGTAGGAAAGCGTGTGATCACGGTTGATCACGCTGCATAAACGGACATGATTCAGTCAATCAGACACGGTAGCAATCAGTATTATGAATGACGCCACCTCAGTCATGCTATGCTTGTTAACACGTGGTCTCGGATTATCTCCAAGCCTCGCAATTGGTAACGAAGTTTTTGGAACAGAGTAAATATATCTTCATCGTTCACTGGAGATTAAATTTCGAACTCTTCTTTTCAGATGCTTGCGGGAACCCCGGTGATCAATGTAACAACAACTGCTGTGGTGGTGTGACGTGTGACTGGACTCAAGGGCTCTCTTCGGTCTATGGCATATGTGTCGCGGAGGCACCGAGGCCCTGTGGATCCTTTCCCGGCTGCAAATCGTAATGTTGTTATCTCATCTTCGCCGCAGGACGTTACAAGGATCTTGATTGAATAATTAAGATGTAAAGTCTTCAAAATAAAAATTGCGATATCAACTTATAATGACCTTTAGTATGTTTCTTAGTCCTCATCTGACATCCTGGCACCAGTGGTTTTCAATATACTCCGCCTCTCGATTTCAAACGAGGTAGGTGAGACTCTGGAGTATACGCTGGCGGTTTGTTCCGGAACTGTAGGGAACGGGAAGTGGAATACAACCTGAACGTCAACATTGAAATGGCAATTCCTAGCCACAGGGGACAATTGCTTACAGAGACAAATAATTGTAAATAATGTAAATAATTCTTAGTTCCGGTGTAGAAGTAGTAAATGTACCTCTGGGAAAATTCCCCAGCTCTATTATTGTAGTCTGACGGATTATGGTACAAGTATTTTGGTTATATATAGAGGCCATTGCTGTCAACAGCTCAGAAGGCGCATAATAATCATAAAGAATCTTTTGTTTTCCGGACATTATACATGTATGTATGTACATGTATTATGCAATTTTTGCCAACTGACGGATGTATTTCACTGGCGCCCTCTACAAAGAAACCATGAGCTTGTTTGTCTCTAAGTAAAGGCCTCATAGGCCTACGATGGTCATGTTTTGTGACGGGTTGGCCCTAGGGTGTTGGGTACAATGTATTTAACTGGTTTTTAAAAGATTGTATATTTGTATGTCCTGCTATGTATTGGTACTGTAATGGCCTCAGTCATGGGGTTTTTGAATAAATAAATAAATAAATAAATACATGACCCCGGGTACATGTAAGGTTGAACAAACCTATCGGCCACATGTTCACATTTGGATTGGTTAGACCACAGTCCACTGAAACTTAGGGACTGTTTTATAGCTTGATATATTTTTGGCATTGTCATTGCTAGGCAAATGCGAGGCCAATGCCCTAGACATTTAATCGTCATTCTAAAGTCACCACCAGGCTTTATGATTTGAAGAGAATCGCTGTTCACACCAGTCCTCCTTCAAAAGCCCGATGGCGCTATAGCCTTGCAAAGAACTGGGCCGTGTAACCACTCAGGAGCACGACACAACAGTCTTGGCGACTACAAAGTTTTGTGCCTCTGCTCGTTAACGGAAATATAGCGTTAAATTTCAAAAGTCGTATCTTGGCAATTCTGTCTCGGCAACAGTTCTCCTATTGTCTTTGCAAAAACTCGCGAAAGACGGGACTGGAGAAGACCTTGCGGCGCATGCTGATCTACCGTCGTTGTGCTTATGAGACTCACAGTCGGTACAGTTTTAAGTCGGCATGCTTGGGAGTGACGTAAGACAAGTCAAAATACCCGACATCATACGACACCCAAATTTAGTTGTGCGTGAGTGATATCGCGTACGAATATTTAATCGGACAAGGTGAAAATCCGCTCAGAAGTTTCTGGGTGGTTGTAAATTCTCACAGCGGTTACAGCTATGAAGAGCAGTGCAGCACAAATCGACTTACTCCTTGATTAAGAAGAATTGTTTTGTCTGTTCCTGATGTTTGAAAGTAACATATATAGCTTGGGTTGGTGCAAAATGTGGAAACATTTCAAAAGCATATAAAACCGCATTATTCGATATTTAATTCGATACGTTTTAGAATAAAATTGATATCTCACGGTATGCGACAACCTATCTCAGACAGTTCGGTATCAGTTCCTTAAGCCATAAATGGGCGCTGACTTATCTTGTAAAAGCCCCCTATTGTCATCATTGAAATAATTTGTTGACAAGAGCACGATGGTTCCATTGAACTTCCTTGACCACTAGCTTGACTTACATAGTTAGATAAAGTGATGCTGTTTTCATGTTACTGCTTAAAGACATTATTTGTCTTCATTTACAAGTGCATATTTCAATATAATAAAGCCTGTACATCATGAGGATAAATAATTACATGGCGTCCGGGAAGCGACATTTTTCATTGAACGAGATTTCCCACATGTGCTCTTGGATTCAACCAATCAGCTTCTTGTTGTCATTTTATCTTAATCGATGTACCTACTCGTCCCAAAGGTTTCGGAATGAGCCCGTGGAATATCTGCCAAAAATAAACAAAGACGGTGATTGGTTGACGCCAAAAGCACGTGTGGAAAATCTCGCACAAATAAAAATTTCGTGTCCGGTGAGAACCCGAATCCTTAAGTGACTTCCCGAATTCTTACAACGGCATATGTAAGGAAATAGCCTTTTCCCCTCCGAAATGGAATTTCATATACGTACTTTTTTCCGTCCTGTCAACATTTTGTCAATACGTGATAGCAACAAGCTTCGGTCGAACCTATGAAGATAAATAATGTTTGCATGAAGAAAGGACATATATTGTATGTGGAACGATTCGAAGCAAGTTTATGAAAGATATTGTCTGTAGAAAAAAGTCAATTGATGTAAGGAACGTGGGTGTTCATTTCAGAAAAGTGTGTTTCTGCGTCTAATGCCATCAGCAAACCAGCTAGAATTGTTGGATATCGCCCTATTTTTTATCAACCCATAGGTCTAGCCAATAATACCGGTTGCTTGGAAATGTCGTGAACTCACATTTATCAAGTTTTTAGCAACAAAATCAGTCTTAATATCTTCTTTTTTTCATTTTTAGCGCGAAGATTTCCTTACCATTTCCATAACATTATTAACGTTTTTGCATCTGTTTGTTTTTACATTAAACTCTTTCAGCCCTGGGCGATTTTCCCGCTTAACGCTCGACACGTCATCTTCGAAAAACTCAATACACTCAATATTGTCTGCTGATCTAACTGATCTAGCTGATTCATGTAGAATGGCTGCAGATGGCTGCAGATGGCGTGACGATCGCTTTGGATCGTCATTGCTATGACTACCGAGATATCTCGGCCGTAGGGCGGAAAGAGTTTTAGGCCTGTTTTTAGGCAGTTTTGAAACCAATTAAGCCTCGGTTATGATGCCAGCTGTCCTATCTTTATACATAAGTTCCCTCCGAAAAATGTTTGGTGTAATCAGAGTCTTTCAAATAAAGAGAAAGGTCACGGCAAGTTTCCTTTGATCCCACAGCTCTCTCGGGCAATTAGCTCGAAGCCATGATGAAGCCATTTTTATTCAGCTACAAACTGTGCTGAGGTGCAAAACAATGATGGAACGACCAAAATACAACGAAAAATATTCTCTCTGCACATGGGGTACACATATGATTTATCGGGTTACAAATACATACAACACGAATTATATTGATGAGAACGATATAACAATTTAGGCAGATGCGTTGATTAGCTGCTAATTGCTAATTGCAATTAAGCTGCATGCACTCTTATCTGTTTGCAATTTGTTAGAAAAAATCCATAATCAAGTTGTAATCACTGGTAATACGCACTGTAAATTGTTTCTTATGAGGTGACTCCAAAATTGATGTAAACATCATAAATGTTTGTAAAGTTTAAGCCAAATTGCGTGTTCAACAATATTGGAACGGTATACCTCACACCAATTGGCGCTTATATGTGTGCCAAAACAAGCTCATCGATGGGAAAATGAGCCGTTTTCTAATCTAAATAAACTAGAAACTGGGTTTCAAAATCACAAAACTATCAAATATCCCATTAAATAACAGTTACAATAAATAAGAAACATTTTAATAGAAATAAAATGGGATTTCTAAACATGTGAACATCTAACCACAAAAAACCAGACGCATTTTTTCATGTTTTTTTAGGTTTTTTACCACGAACGCGAAATTAAACCTGTCATAAAACTAGTCGTAGTCGGTCAAAATTAATAAAATATTAATATCCCATTAGATGACAACAAATGGAACCATGTGATACCCTGAGATGGTCCATTAAGCACCGACAACATACTAAACTGCTAACCACAAATATATGTGATGATATGGAGTAGAAAAACGCTTTTCGAAAATTAGACCCAAACCAGTGTCATCACTTCTCCTCAAAACTATCGAAAAGCGAAATGCGAAACACATCGTTCTTCATATAAATGTTATCTTTGACATTCTATCCAAATATTTTTATAGAGATCAGTGACTTGGAAGCAGGCATTTGCTTTAAAATGGGATGTTTGTAACGGCCATGTTCAACTGATCGAAGAAATGTTCAAAGTCCAGTTGTGCGGAATTGGCTTGGGTGTCCCACATGGCCCGAGAGAGCTCTGTCCCAACGCGCGTCTTTCGGACTGGTTGGTGGCTTTGATGTTGAAACCATATGTTCCCTAGTTGCCGGACTCTTCATTTATACATCGGCGGTATTATGCACCTTCTACCCCTACATAGCAAGTAACACACACAATGGACTCTTCCTCCCTGTACAAAATTTATAAGCTCGCTTATATATCTCGACTAATTTTGCTATGGTACAATTTGAAACAGTGGTCGTCTTCTTATTCTGTTGTGGAACATAATGGTTTAAGCCACCAAAACTACGAGGAACAGTGGTTGTGCAGCTTTCAAATTTAGTAGCAGGCGTTTGCACCTTGTCGTAGTTAGAATTTGCTTGGATACTTCATATTGGAGAAGGTTGTAGGCGTCCTGATGAATTTTAGAATTTTCTGAAATTTGAGAAGTCTTTTTTTACACGGTTCCTTACGTAGTATTAATAATGGTAGTATGTACACAGACGTATATACGGTGATTATCTTATCTTCTAACCTACGGTTTCCCTTGAAGCCCATCATCATGAAACCGTGACTATCATATCCGCCTCATCTAATCCCATGCGGTCACGAGTGACATCCCCTGTGGTACTCGTCTGATAAACCAAACAGAAACCAACCAGAAGCCAAAAAATCAGAAAGATAGCCTTATCGTTGCGATTTCTTGAATCAAAAACATGGTATCTCGGAGAAAATTAGAAAAATACGGGCTTGTGAAAATGACAACTTGAACGTGGAATTGAGTTAACCAGGGCTGGGCTGTTCAAAACCACGTCAGCCTTTGGAGTCGTTATGTCTTAACGTGCAAACCTTAAAGGCATTAACTGAAGGAACTGTGCTTTTGAACAACCGGTGTGACAGCGGATATAGTCCCCCTAGAGTCATAGTCCGGTAGCATTGTATTTGACCAAATAAGCAGCATGATCTATTGTACCGCTAACCCTAACCAAAACATTTAGCAATGCGGGCTATTGTTACACGGACTATCAGCCCTAGGACTACTATCCCTTGCACACCGGGCCGAGGAGATTGATACCCCTTCTTGCCACCATGCGCCGCCACTTGTAGCATAACAGTATAATCCTTGATAAACGATTCTCGCGGGTCTTGCGATGCGGTTTTGGATATGGCTGGCAAATTTCAAGTAGGCATTCTTGAGATATATAAGTATAAACAGGATCATACCAGTCAACGTAGTTAATTAGACGAAGTATCCATCTGGTCTATCGCAAGTAGGCCTACGTATGGCATAATATTCAAACATAAGTTCAATCATTCTAAAATTCAAGTTTAACTCTCAGATTCGGAACGAAGGGTTGACAGGATATCGATCATGAAGACAATTTGATGAACTGTAGAGCAAAAAAACAGCTTCTCGTGTTCTAAACTTTTCCCATCTTGAATTGTTTATTAACAACTTACATTATTAACAACATACTCAGACAATGACGTCAGCCTTCAATTGTTGATGTAGTCTAAATCAGAAAGCGTCGGATGGCCAAACCGAAAAATCCACCAAAATGGCATCCACTGGCGCGATCAGGAAAGACCGATTGCCAATAACATAAATGGCGATAGGTAAATCCAACCTTTCCGCCATCTGTCAGTTGGATCTCTGCAATAATATGTATAGTCAAAGAATGTGACCACCTGCTTGAGGGATGGATTTTCCCAATAACGCGCTTACTCACTTGATCCTGTAGCTTGGATCTAGTCAAGTTTCTAACCGGTTCTAAATATCTAACTGAAGCGAGATATTGTGCTCATGGTCGTTTGATGCAATTCAACGTGATTACCTCGCTGGTTTAGGCCTATTTACATGAAAGTTGTTGCCGATGTTATCAAGATTGCCCTGATAACCCTTTGGTAAAATAGTAGACTAACAATGGGATTTTAAGTCTTGGTGCGCGGGGGGGGGGGGGGGGTAAGGAATCAATACCGAATTTGTTGTCTCACCAAAACCGTGAGGTTGGAGCTAAAATGTAGACCAAAACCGAGGCGTAGCAGAGGTTCTGTCCAACATTTTAACTCCACCCAAGCGGTTTTGGTGAGACAATCAATACCGACAGTGAGGTATCAATTTCTATTCCAAAACATCTCCAATTAGATAACGAATGATGCGGTTTTAAATGCTTTTTGACTGCTTCCATATTTTGCACCACCCAAGCGGTTATGGTTGCCTAACGACGTCAATAAATAGTTGCGATCATGCGCATGGAGGTTGACGCTGCCTATCGCTCTGGATGACCCGGTTTGATTTCTACTCGAACCGCTTTTTTTTCCTTTTGCTGTTTATAGACTAAGTTTTACGGTCGTACCGCCTGGCTATCCGATTTAGCATCTACCTCTTCACGCAGGGCAAAGGCGTAACATATGCGTAATCACTCGAGGATCTGGTGATCAACAGTGAAATGGGCTGGACTCCGTCATCTCATGAATGGATAATAAGAATCATGATTTCTGTCGTCAAATGCTGGACTGGCATAAATCACCCCGGGGAATCAATGTCGCATTACCATCATTGTTGCATCAATTGTAGAAGGAGCAAACTTTGGCATTTTGTCTGGCACTTATTACTGTACCCCACAACCGCGTCGTATTTTCGCGGAGATAATACGGAAATATCAACAAGGCACCGGAAAAATTTCAAAAAATAACTAAACTTGTGTTTCATGAGATAAAAGTTATTGCATGGTAGATAGTTCAGTTCTCCAGACTGTGTAGTGAAAATAACGTGTACAAAATTATTTCAGATTATGTTGTCATTTTTCATACAGTTACGACCTTTGCAAAAACACCCTGCGTGTGTTTTCTTAAAAGAATGTATCAAAAGGTTGCCTTTTAGTCATAATTTTATCTACCCCATGCCCGAGGAGCGTGAAACCCAGGACACACAAACTCATGTTTACTTGGTTTCCAACAAAAATATCTTTGCGCGAGTGCAGCCTACAAATGTTTTTGAAGCACAACTGATGCTTTATGATAATCACAACGCTATTGATTGCACGTTGAAAGACAAAAAACGACAGGAAAAATCCGACTCAAGCGGCGGTCAATCAGCAATGATGTAAAAATACATGTACGAAAAACACATGTGCGAATCTTGACTCTCATTATTGGGACAGCGTTGCAGCCGGACCCCGGACTACTTGCCTCTATTTACACTCGTTCCACTTTAAAGGAACAACTTGGGCATGAGATATGTTGGTTTTTCATACAAAAATGGCCTTCGGCAGGACCGCAACATCACCAAACAGGATCATTGAAAAATCGCTGAACTTCAATATAAACAATGCACTAGAACGGGGTGTAACCATAGGCCTGCTTAAAATTCACAAGCCATGTTAAAAACTGCCTCGTAACACCGGCGAAAATCATTATTAGAGATCAGCATTGGTGTGGTACTACTAGTGGCGGCGCATGGTGTCAAGCAGGGGTATTATCCTCCTGGCCAGGTTAATCCACGCCCAAGTTGTACCTTTAATATGTCATGATTGTAACTATATCAATTTTTGTATTATCGCACGATTTCATATATCCAAACTATTGTATAGTCCTGTGACAAGATTTGAGGACTTGTCATCCATTGTCCGATGCGTAGACGCGGCCTGTGGGAACGCTGGTTCGCCGCGAGTTTATATCAGCGGCTGGCGGGTATCCTGGGAATCCCAGAAAATGAGCCTAAATGACACCAGGAGATAATAATCGTAGAAATTGATGTATTCAGATTTCACAAAAGGGAGGCAACATTGAAATGAACAACCAGTCCGTCTCAACCTGACGAGCTGAGAGAAACATATGGTTGCGTGGTTTGGGAATAGAATATTAAAAGACAAGGCGTCAGAAAGTTGTAAACTTTATTGAACTTATTTGAAATCGGTTCCATGGAATTTCACAACACATTTACGGGTGTGTCAAGTACTCGGAACAGCCGCTTTTCGCAGTGGGTTTTATAGCTTTTTCTCGGGAGAGGAGTATCAAACATCTGAATCTCAGGATGGATCTCATCTAGAAAGTGCCTCATAAAATCGAACAGTGGTGTTACCTCATAAATAGAAAAGTTCACTGGATGCACTTTTATTCTATTGTTGTATGTAGCTGATGAAAACCAGTTTATGAGGAACTTTCTCATACCGCTTTACTGCTGCAGGCACTATATTAATTGCCTTTCCCACCGAATCGTTTTCTTTTTCTTCGAAGAAAAAATATTGTTATTCGACTATTATTAAGTTCAATTGCTTTTGAAATAAACTTTAAGGAAACTGTTTATAAATATCATTATCTCGGCATAGGCCTTAGGAATTGTCTCGTCTGCAAAATTGAGGTCCATTAGCGTGGTGATAAAATTATAACTTGCGGCGTGGTGTGGCGTAAAGCCTGGTCTATACACTGGGAAACCTTTCCAAACATTTGTTCGCAAAATGTCTCCAAACACAGAATTTGCCTTTGTTTTGGGTTGAACGTCCACAATTAAAATAATGCTAACATTGCGAAGTAAATTATTGGCCTTTGGGACCAGTTAGTGAATCACATGCTGGCTTTGCAAAACTCCAGTAAACATGTTTTTAAGAACGAACATGGCCAAACATTTTTGAAAAGTTTTATGCTGTTTGGTGGTGTTTAGAAAACGCGTCCACAATACCAAACTTTTTGTTGCAAACACGACCAGGCGCAAAGTATTAGCTGATGTTGTTTGCGAACAAAAGTTTGCCTGCCATTGAAGACCAGGCTTAATATTCAACCGGACGGATTTCAGGGTCTGGGTATAACTCGTTCATGTCGAAGCTTACAAGGAATTCGACGCACTAACGAAAAATAACTCGCCAGAACTCCGACATGTTTTTTCTGCAATGTCGCTAAGAAATCGACAGAGGAAAAATATTCAGTCACTTTGACGGCGAATCTGCGTCGACTCTTGACCGATAGGTGTACAGAGTTCACGGTGACTGATGCATTGGAACTACGGGTAATACTAATCCAATGTTGTTCCCTTGTTACGCAATACTCGGGGGGGGGGGGCTTTGTGGTTAGGGTAAGGGTTAGTAATTAAGATACAGGCCGAGTCCATGTCGAACTTGATAAGCTACTTATCTCGACTAAATTTCACCAAGTGTGACTGGCGGAGTTTTATTTCACAGTGCTCGAGTTTCTGTCCGTCCCAAATTGTTTTTTTAAACCAAAGTCACAATCAGAATGCATGGATAGGTTTCTTGGGCATTTAATTTTCACCCTTATCCGAGGTTAAAACTTCTGAGGGCGGAGGAATACAATTGTGACAGCAATCGGTACATATCCCAGGCATTGTGAGGCCGGAAAATATTTCGCGTATATCATAGCGCCTTGGGCTGTCCTTATTACCGATGTTCTGTTTGTCAATTGTTCTCAGCTATGGTAGATACATTGTCAATGGTGGAATCTTTCCTTGTTCTGATAATTACTGAAATAATACTAAAAGCATTTTGCGTGACCTGCGGGAAAGCATCCTCTCCAACTGAACAAACTGCCTGGTCTTTGTTGGTATATACCGAACCCAAAAACTAGCAAAGCTGCAACCGAATAAAACTCGTCACTGCGCATGCGGGAACGGAAACCTCGAAGGCCAACGGAAGCAATGCTAGAAAATAGATACATATTAAAAAGGAACTGCAACTTAGGACATTGTTATCCTAACAATTGTTGCTGTTCTGATAATTCGTTTTTATGTTCTGCACGTATTCTCTCTATGGCGCCTTTGTGGGATTAAAAAGGCCTAGGCTACAAAAGATGGCTCGTTCTAGTCTGTTTGGTAGTTTTAATCAATTAGCTTCGTATCCAGAAAGATGTTTCTGGAATTTTTATTTTTTTATTTTTCATGAGACCATCCCCTTTTTGTATATCGAGGAGGGTGTTTTTAAGTCACTCGGTCACCTGTAATGAAGTTTTAAGCCGTTTTACAGGTAAACAGCTATTGGCAATATCCGTTACCAGATTGCTTTTTCCCAGCCTGACGTACATGTAACCATGGACGAATGCTTTCAAAGCAAAACCGAGCTATCCTTACCATTCACACGATAAAATGTTCGTTGTACATTATGCTTGATAAATTCAAGGTTTGGGGGTCTGAACATAAGTGGCGCTTTTTAAAATAATTTTCACTGTGGCACTACTTTTTGGGATGCATGGTTCTAACCCATTCCAAGAACATGTGTGCTTGAGTAATGTGGAAACTAGAAACTATTAACCCCATGGGCCTATTTATTAAATTAATTTTTTAATATTTTAATATCAAATATTACATTATTTTCAATAATCCAGGGCTTCATCCAGTGATCGAAATCCAATTTTGATATTAAGTTTGAGATGTCTTTTAATAGAAACAGACACCGCTTTATCGGTTAAATACAACCAAAACCGCGCTTGAATATAGCTGTCATCATTTCTCCCAATTTAGCCACATCCTCGCAGTGTTTAGTGAGTACGTTAATATACCTCCGGCTCGGTGTCAATATTCCCTAAGCCGTATTTTTAATCCTCGCAAGGAATATATAGACATACAGGAGCAAGGCAATTCACAAGGGCCAACAATGCCGCCAGGAAAAACAGAATGTTAGTCTGGTAACGGGTCGGCTATCGCTTACTTGCCTTTAAACCTTTCGAACTGACGTTGAGCGGGAATGCGAATGTTACCTGTACACCGTTCGTTCAAATATCGATGGTGGATAGGCTTTTCACAGAAAAATAATCCGACATGTCCGCTGGGTATTGAGATAACACGCCTTGTTTTTAGGCCGGGTATATTTCTGCAGCCCGCACTGGTGTCATGTTGTTTCGGTTTTTTAGGATGGTTTCCGTTTGAGACTGTTTTACCCTGTTTCTAGGGAATAGAATGTCATGTTTTACTGTCTTCCCATATTAAAATGCCGTGTTCTAGCTGGAGGTACGGGGAATGTGAAAAACGTTACACCGGTGATGCAGAATTTAGCCCCGATTGGCCAAAATGACAGCGAAACACAATGTGCGCCCAATTGTCCGCTTGACAAGTAAAGATTCCGGATTGAAATACTACATGTAATCAGGCCTTCTCCATCATCATTATCACCATCATCATCAGTACCAGCACCAGCACTAGTAACAGCATAACAGGGGCGTAGCTAGCTTTTTTGGTATAGGGGACGCTCTCTGGGGAGGGCAAAATAACACTTTTTGAAATTTTCCGGCCAAAATCATGTGGTTGTGTATCGCCCGGTGGCTTCTCATTGAGTATTCGCGTCGCTGCGAGATCCGCGCAGACGGACGCTTGCCACACGGTCTACAGATTTAAGACCAGACTTCATGATTGCGAAATTGACCTCATAAGTCTGCAGATAGACTTTCTTTTTCATACAACGTGTCTGGGTTTTTTTTCAGGTTTATCGGAATCTTCTGGAGATTATAGGCCAACATTTACAGAAACAACAAAACGAATATATGGGAAGAAGTAAATGTTTTTCTTTTTGGCCCTCCGAGCCGAGAACTGGTAGATAAAACCGGAGTCGGTTGTTTATAGACGTTTCCTGCTCAAGGCATATTGGAAACTAATTTTCTTTTTTTCTCGTGTCATTTCAGCGCTGGTTGGTGAGTTGGCACAACATGGTCCTAGCTGCTCTTTACTGCCTTTTCCTAGCAACAACGGCTGTGACGTCATCAGAAGTGTCGAATGGCGAAAATTGGGACACTGTGTTATCTGATAGCGAAATGGCGAATTCCCCCGCCGAGAGCCAGGAAAACTCAATCGAAGACTCTTTAAACCTCACAAATAATGACTATGACATGGACATTGAAAACGACTCTGCAGAGTTTCCCATAGGTGGCGCTAATGATGAATCGTCTGCTGCAAAACGCTTCAGTTTGACAGCTCCCTCCCTCGGCAAACGATTCAGTCTCACAGCGCCGTCCCTCGGCAAAAGATTTAGTTTGACCGCTCCGTCGTTAGGAAAACGATTTAGCCTCGTGACTCCTTCATTGGGGAAGCGATTTAGCCTTACAGCGCCATCTCTCGGGAAGCGATTCAATCTCGTCTCCCCATCGTTGGGAAAACGATTACGTCATGCATTAGTTTCACCAGCATTTGGGAAACGGGACGAGGAAGAATACGCAGACAGACTTGATTCTGATGACGAACCCCGCGATGAGAGCAAAAGATACAGCCTAGTGACGCCCTCTCTCGGAAAGAAAATGAGCGGGATTGTAGCTGCTGCTCTTGGGAAGCGCGATGCCGAAAAGAGGTTCAGTCTCACAGCGCCCTCCTTAGGAAAGAGATTCAGTCTGACGGCGCCATCTCTCGGGAAACGATTTAGTTTGACAGCGCCTTCTCTCGGAAAGAGGTTCAGTCTCACAGCGCCCTCTTTGGGAAAGAGATTCAGTCTGACGGCGCCATCTCTCGGGAAACGATTTAGTTTGACAGCGCCCTCTCTCGGAAAGAGGTTCAGTCTGACCTCGCCATCACTTGGGAAACGATTCAGTTTGACAGCGCCCTCTCTCGGAAAAAGATTCAGTTTGACGTCACCCTCACTCGGAAAGAGGTTCAGTCTGACTTCGCCCTCTTTGGGGAAGAGGTTTAGTCTGACTTCGCCCTCTCTCGGGAAGCGATTTAGTCTAACAGCGCCATCTTTGGGTAAACGTTGGAGCCTCACTTCGCCCTCGCTCGGAAAGAAATCATTCGGACTAACGTCTCCATCACTGGGCAAGCGATTCAGCCTTACGGCACCGTCCCTTGGAAAGCGGTTCAGCCTCACAGCGCCATCTCTCGGAAAGAAAAACGCGGAGAGGGAAATTGATGATCTCGCCGACGAACTTTCACGAAACAAACGCAACGCCGATGACAAACTACGCCACTCTCTAATCAGGAGATCGAGTGGCTGGCGCCTTCCGTCGAGACAACACCTCTTCAGGGCTGGCGCCTTAGGAAAACGCGCCTCCCAGTAAGTGGGTCACCTCAAAAGGTTGAAACTTGCAACAAAAGCGGATTGATGTCTATTTTTCGAATGGACTTTGTATCAATACTTTTCTTTTGCAAACTGGATTGATGAGTTTACGATAATGGGTGTTCCTTTGGTTGACACGCACAATGAGAGTATTCAATATAATTTGCATGCCTGGTGGTTCGTTTACCGTTGCTCTGCTGTGCCCTCTATCGGACCAAACGAAAGTATGAAAATGAAACATTGGAGGAAACACAGTAAGCCTATTGCGAGGTTTTAAATTGCCAGTTCTTACAAAATAGTGTAAGTAAAGTGATCGGTGATATTAAAACAGAAATCGTCAGAATATCGTGGTAAGTGGTCATGTCAAGTGTTACTGTTGTTATTCAATGAAAACATTGAAAAGTATTGGATATGACGTCATTGGAATACTGTTGACTTCGTCAAACAATGAGATGGGCGTTCACGTTGGCGTTTCGGGGGTTTCCGAAAACTCCCTTTTCTCAAAGGACTTGATACTATAAAGGACCTACTAAGCTTTAACTTCGTCGTTCGTAGGACGAGAGTTGCGAAACCTGCCTATTTTCCCTGCCAAAACGTATCGAGCGTATAAGATGGGCCCTTAAATCAAACCTCTCTTGCTTATTCTTGGTTGATTTCAATTGTTAAAAACCACGCCAGCCTGGGAATTGAACGCTCATGACGCGGTAAACAGTAGGCCCTACCGCAAATTCGGCAATTTTGGATTAAGTGCGTTTTAGGAAGTAAAACAATAACTGCTACACATGTTGGATATAATATTTTGCCAGTTTGCCTAAAGGATATATTTTTCAAGGGATATACATGTAGGTTGCAATTGCATTGATAGTAAATTATTCTTGTGAGAAACATATTGCTCAAATAGTTGCTTTAGCTGCCCGTTCGGAGAGAGCCACGGATAATGCAGCAGCCAATTATAAACCTTGAACCAACCCTGGCCAGCTGATCAACATTTGATAGCCGACTTGGCTTTTTTCCCTGGTCGGATTCGTCACTTGAAATTTCAGGACCCATCCGTCAAGAATTCACTTACTTTTCAACAGACCATTCACTGACTTAAAGTAATTCGTACATGTATTAAAAATGATAAAGAAAACGACCTATTCGACGTTGCATGTTGTTCCGATCGTCAGGAAGTCGACGGTAAGAAATAATGTTCGCTTAGAACTCGACACTAGATAAGTTTTGACCCCTGTCCAGGGGTGGTACATGGTTTACATTGACTGGTGCATAAAACTTATCGACCCGTTGTGCAAGATCGATTTGGAATGTCGGAGCCTGTCCGAGATCATTTTACCACTCTAGGTGACGCGGATAATAAAATCTCACTTGGAGCAGCACCCATTTCATGTGTACGGTCTGTGACCATCTGAAGGACCATCGATGTCGCCTATGTCCAAGGAAAAGAAGAACACATGACTGATGTCCAGGGACTAAAAGAATTACTGTCAGGCCAATGAAATTACATTATATGTTTCACGTCGGTGCTCACATTTACTTGTGGCAACGCATATGAGTAACAATTTTTAAAATTTCATTATTTTTGCAAAAAAGCTGCAAAGATCCGACAGATATTTCACCATGTGAATATTAGGTTTCAGTCCAATTGGACTTAGCGACACCTCGTCAGAATAGCTAACTGCAACAATATTTTGTGGGCGTGCAGATGTTCCTAATGGTTGTAAATTTGGCGAGATTGTACGCGTCTCATTTTTCTCGTGCGCGTTTGCTTTGAAAGGAATTGGCCGTCTTTATTGAAAGACTCTGCTATAATAATATCATATAAGTATACTGAAATAAACCCGTGCGGTCTTTTTCAAAAAATGACTGACAAGAAACAAGTAATCTTATTTCATCGGCCTTAACTTGGGAGAGTCCCCTCAGGTGCGTGAAGGCGATAAATGCAATGCTTTGGGACTTTAGTCAATACTGCAAGATAGGACTTTAGTCAATACTGTAAGATGGGACTTTAGTCAATACTGTAAGATGGGACTTTAGTCAATACTGTAAGATGGGACTTTAGTCAATACTGTAAGATGGGACTTTAGTCAATACTGTAAGATGGGACTTTAGTCAATACTGTAAGATGGGGTGATAATATTTTAGTCGGGGCAATTTAACCTTCCAGGGCCAAGTTACCCCTCTTTACAGCTCTAATGCTTGTGGTCGAATTTAGAATTAAAACAAATGGAACGGGACATTTACTGTTGCTATCTTCATTTCAAAGTCAGCACGCCTTGCCATTTACATTGTTGTGATTAATGCATAAAGTTAACAAATGCACATTGGGATCATAGTGAGATCTGGTAAATTGCCCCCACCAATTGGGCCCAGCACCACCAGTCCCCCTTCTTGTGGACACAGATAACGTATTATGTATTGTATCAAGCCAAGGACAACTTAATGTAACGGCGGAACCTTCATCAGTGAACAATTCATGGTAGAATCCTCCGCACCATTAACACTCCTTAAATATATGTTCCTGATCAAATTGACATATTTGCCTTCTCCCCAATGTAAAAGGCCCACTGCCACAAACCTGATTTGGTTAAAATAAATGCAAAGGAAAAGAGACGACTGCATTGTTTACTTTGTTATTCTATTCTACATGTTCTACATATCAAGATGATTCATGTGACATAATACATTTTGCAAAACATCCGTTTTGTTCCGATCCGCTCCTCTTCCAGTAAAGCACAATGGAATTGGGCCATGCTTATTACCATATAGGGGTGAAAAGATGGCTTGAAGCCCCTATGACCATGATATCCAATGAAAACATGGACTGATCCACTGGGTCAGGTCAAGTCTTGGTGTTGGGAAAGTGTTAGGTGTTGGTGTTAGTGTAGTATTGGTGTAGGAGGCCTACCTCAACTCCCTACACCGAGCTCGGGTTGGACACCCGTGTAACACTTCGGCAACACCAGGGTGACACCTGGTGTAAGGTCACGGTGTAATGTGTAACACCGGTGTTAATCGAGTGTAACACGGGAGCTGTCTAGGTGTTTGAGTCCACGCCATCTTGTTTTCTCGCTTCAACCAAAAAACACACAATTAAACCCTCGTTGGTGATTATTTTCAAGCGCAGAGCGAGTTGTGTGGACGGCATTTTTGTGAAGACGGCCGATTGTGTTATGGGGCGGTAAAGGCGGAATCTGTCTGTCAAGTCAGCCGAGTTGGATGGGTGAGGCTAGATCAAGAGTGAGTCATTGACTCACTGTTGATCTAGCCACCTCCTTGACTCACTCTTGATCTAGTCTCAACCCCGCGTGGTGAGGCTAGATCAAGAGTGAATCAAGGAGGTGCCAATAAACTCACTCTTGATCTCGCCTCAACCCACATGGTCAGGCCAGATCTAGAGTGAATCCCCACACCCCATCTGCTATTAAACTGCCATTAAATGTCAAAGGGTTGGGATTTTTGTGAAGACAGCCGATTGTGTCATGGGGCGGTAAAGGCGGAATCTGTCTGTCAAGTCAGCCGAGTTGGATGGGTGAGGCTAGATCAAGAGTGAGTCATTGACTCACTGTTGATCTAGCCACCTCCTTGACTCACTCTTGATCTAGTCTCAACCCCGCGTGGTGAGGCTAGATCAAGAGTGAATCAAGGAGGTGCCAATAAACTCACTCTTGATCTAGCCTCAACCCACATGGTCAGGCTAGATCTAGAGTGAATCCCCACACCCCATCTGCTATTAAACTGCCATTAAATGTCAAAGGGTTGGGATTTATGCAAATTGTAATATACTGCTGCTGGTACCAAATAGGTCAAATAAACACAAGACACGAGTGAAATCTCAATTGAGAGTAGGATAAAATCTCAAACATTCAAAGAGCTATCGATATTGATATTTTGTCAATATTATTATTTGAGCACCTCTAGTGTCAAGATTGAGGTGATAAGGCAATGTTCCGTAACAATTTGTAACACAAGACACTCGGCGGGGGTTTAAGAGGCTGTGGATGAGCGGAAGATCATGCAGTGGTGGGAAATATGATTGAACGTCTGATGTCTGCTCCGAACGTTTAGTCCGTTTAGGAAGCAAGTGACCCACGCAAATCACAATATGCCAGTTTGTCACATGCACATCCTGGGGAAATCTGGGGTTTTATGTTCCCCGCGATGCCCTGCACAGAAAACACTAACTATGCTGTATCACCGGTATCTGGCCGGTACAGCGCACATGCATTCTTGGAGAATAAGAATAGATAGTTTCGGAGCCCATACGTCTGTGTAATCTCTGCTGTACAAGAATTGGACTGGGCTACGCGCAAACGACGAAAATTTGATGAAAAACACTGATTAACAGTCAATGCGTGAAATACAATAAAAACAAAGGTCTTTGAAGAGTAAAAGGCACTGAAGACATACCTTTTGCCTTGTAATTGCAGAATCAGAGACCAACAAAAACAATCTAATAGGGCACGAAGGGCAAGTTTGCTTTCTGTCAGGTCAAATACTTAAGGGTTGTTGACAGGCAGCCATTTTGGTTCAAATATTGCCGAGTCATTGGAGGAATATTGCCAATAATTTATGTGAATGACAAATAGGAGTAATTGAACCACTATGACAATTCTCATTGACTCGTTGTTGCTGCCTCATTATAATGGCAGGATCTTGCGAAGAAAAAGGCAGCAAAGTGTTTAGCAGTGGTGTGAGAAGAAGCAGAATGGCCAATCACCAGCACTGGGAATTCGGCATGCAGAGGTATGAATAGTTCTGGGCTTTACATGACCTGACCTGATTACGAACACATCCACAGTTAAAGATCTGGGTTTATAGTTTGATATCACTCAACAACAGCAGAATTTGCGGCACGAAGTGTCAGGAAAGAACTGCCGGACAAACATTCTTGGGCTACAGTTCAATACAATGTCCACGTCCAGTTTCTAAATGCACATCCTCGATTCTAGTCACTCTCATTGTCCGACGGGGGCGGCGAGCCTCTCTCACTTGCTGAGCCGGCTTCTCTGTCAGATCCTGCGTTAGAGCCTCGTTCTGAATGCGATGCCGAACGTGCAGGACTCGCAGAACGAGCCGGACTTGCTGAGCCACTTCTGGCAGGGGAGGGAGACCTGAAAAGACAGAGACATGAGACTTTTGGCAGGGGAGGGAGACCTGAAATGACAGAGATGAGAGACTTTTGGCAGGGAAGGGAGACCTGAAATGACAGAGATGAGGGACTTTTGGCAGGGGAAGGGGACCTGAAATGACAGAGATGAGAGACTTTTGGCAGGGGAGGGAGACCTGAAATGACAGAGATGAGAGACTTTTGGAAGGGGAGGGAGACCTGAAGTGACAGAGACATGAGACTTTTGGCAGGGAAGGAAACCTGAAATGACAAGAGATGAGAGACTTTTGGCAGGGGAGGGAGACCTGAAATGACAGAGACATGAGACTTTTGGCAGGGAAGGGACACCTGAAATGACAAGAGATGAGAGACTTCTGGCAGGGGAGGGACACCTGAAATATTAGAGACATGAGACTTTTGGCAAGGAAAGGAGACCTGAAGTGACAGAGACATGAGACTTAAGACGGGAAAAGGAGACATGAAATGACATGCACATGAGACTTCTGGCAGGGAAAGGGAACCTTAAATGATGGAGATGATAGGCTTCTGGCAGGGGGAGAGGACCTCAAAAGACATGCAATTGTATTCATTTTAAACTGACCTTGAACCTGATGGTGACCTTGACCTGGATCTTGACCTTGATCGGGAGTTAGACCTGGACCTAGATCGTGACCTTGGCCTTGATGATGCCCTTGACCCAGCTGGAGATGGGGAGCGCGAGCCCGACCTGGACCTGGACCTAGATCTGGATCTATCCGACCTTTCACCCTCGGAAGCGGACCCTGACGCGCCGCCACGACCACCAGTATCAGAGTCACTCTCACTTCCAGATGAGAGGATGCGCCGCCTCTTTCCTACTGGTCCGGTATCATCACCCCTGCAAAAGGACAAAAAGAAAAAGTAATCAAAACGGCCACTAAATCAAATTTCCAGGGCCAGAAATATTCTGAAACTCAAAAGCACGGATGGCAATTTCTGCCTCCTTTTGCCAGAGTGGGTCACATTTATCTAGCAGGTTCTTGTTAGATGTGAATGTTTTCACTCATGTACATGAGAGCCACCTTCAGAAATCCCAAAGGTTAACGATATGTTTCGCTGAATGCATCCAATGATATGCAGATTAAGTAGGCGGTGGTGCTTGACAGAGACGTCAGGTCCGCATTAGTGACGGAGATTGATAGGATCGAGAGGTGGGGAAACCATCTTTTTTTAAGTTAGTCCCGAAGGCTTGATGCGTTTATCAACGATAGTTAACCCTTCCTAGCTCAACCTGGAGAATCAATTCCCCAGCTTGCCTAGAATCTTATCTAAATCTTGCATATTCAACTTCAAGTCAGGCTCTCCAACTTTACTGAGCAGGCCTGGAAGAGGCCTAAGAAAATGTCTGCATCACAAAAACACGGCGGTACGATCGATTTGAGGTAGGTTTGATGAAAATCCAAGAGCCTTGTAAAAATGAGAGCGTTTTTCAAGATTTCTGAACATCTTGAACCAAGCTATAGTCTATCATGTCTCTAGACCCTTTTACACAGGCGGAGAAAGTCACTGCTGGCCCTAACAAACCTAAATACAGGCACAACAAGCAAAAGATCATGTGGTGTGCGACCATGCGGTCTTTTGTTTGCTGCTTATTTTTTGTGGCCTTCAGTGGCTTCCTCTACCTAGTGTAAGGGCCTTTATTCATGTCCCACAAGAAGTATGCACACCAGCACCATTCTGCTCCATCAAGTACAAATGAACTATCAAATGGCAGAAGACAGTCTACCTGCTGCACAGTCTACCTGAACACCATGAACCAAGCTATTGTCTATCATGTCTATAGACCCTTTTACACCAGGCGGAGGGAGCAACTGCTGGCCAAAACAAACCTAAATATAGGCACAACGAACAAAAGAACATGTGGTGTGCTACCATGCGGTCTTTTCTTTGCTGTGGCTGATTATTTGTTGTGGCCAGCAGTGGCTTCCTCTGCCTGGTGTAAGCGTCTCTATTCATAATAATAATAATAAAATTGTCATTTATATGGTGTAAACTTTCCAGAAAAGAGTCCTCTTCAAGTGCGTCCGCAGGAAGTATGCACACCAGCACCATTCTGCTCCATCAAGTGCAAATAAACTATCAAGTGGCAGAATACAGTCTACCTGCTTCCCACACCACATACACAAAAATAACAAGAACAGACGATAAAAATAAACATTACTCACTCGTCATCCCCATCTATCTTTAACCTCTCGCTCTCCGAATCCGAACCCTCACTCGACGAGATGATCGCCTTGGAGACGACCTTCCTGCGCTGTTTTGCCGATAAGCCGTCGTCACCTTCCTGTTCGATTTGATTCCTCCTCTTGCGAGACTTAACGCCCTCTTTTGGTTTCCTTGGTTGGCGAGGCTTACGCTCGCGCTTTCCAGTTCCTTCGTCGTCCCTTCCCCTGAAGCGGAAGTGAAATATACTTAGAAATGTTTACACTTTTACATTGAAAGCGGCATACTTTTTAACTTTTAACCATCTTGTTACCAAGCCAGATTCATAAGTGTCCGCCAAGGCCCGGATGGGCGCGTAAAAATTTGACCCCAGAAGCAGCATAAATGGGAATAAACAGCGTGCACCCCAAAGTTTATCAAAGGACAAAATCGACACGAGTCTCGCACAACCGCATCACTCATCCGAGGTCTGACTTAGGGTAGTTGCTCGAGATAGCTGCGCTTGCCGGATGGAAAGTCTTGGAAAAAACTTCAGAATTTCAGCTGGGCAAGCAGCTGGCCTATTCTCAATATGCATTTCCACTCAAATAGCACCCAGCCCTTTCTTTATTTTTCTCAATGCCTTGCCTATTTACATCAATGGCTAATGCATTTCAATTTATAGCAGGGCCCTGCACTCCGACAGTACCTTTTTCTGCCCTGCCCTTTCTGATATTTTTGCTGAAACACAGAGAAGAGTCGCAAAACTTTTTGGGTCCATCTCTTTGCCCAGCAGACGTTAACATCAGTGCTGACCAAAAACAGCGTCACTAGGCCAATAAACCAAATTGGCACCTAACCGTAGTGGCACTTAAGGCCTTCCACCTTGGAGGAGGAATGCCATCTGGAAAATAACACCTCCAAGTTGGGAACGAATGGAGAAGAAGAATAAAAATGCTTCAGATTAAACATGGATTAGTTTCCTTACTTCCTCTTCCTCTTTTTCTTCTGTTTTGGCATGGGATTACCATCCTCGTCCATCTCCATCTTTGGCATGTCATCTTCGTCGTCAGTTTCGATGACGCCATCGTCGCGTTTTGATTTCTGGAACGACGGATGACACAAAAATTTCATTTTAGAACATTCTTAGGGAACTTTTTCTGTCAGGTTGTAACTTTCCCTGAAAATCATCTTTCTTATTTCAGGGATGCTAAAAATGAGCTACGGCAAAATTCTGAAATCGTTTTCTTGAGAAAAACTTGTCCTTTGAATTGATCAGCCCTCACTTGCCTAAAAGTGTGACCCAACACCACAAAATGAGTCCATTTGAGGACATGATGATTTTCGAGCTATGGGCCCTCAAAAACTGATTTGCTTAACTGAGGATTATGAGACAAAATCTTGATAAAAATAAATTCCTACCGTTCCAAAAGGCGTTTTAGAGCTATACGAATGTTTTTTTATTCAAGTAAAGGGGCTCTGAACGGAATGAAACAAACTTTACTTTTACTAAACAGTTTGATCAGGATTCGGATCAAAAGAGCAGACACATACCCTTCCACCCTTGCGAGGTTTGTCCTCAATCACCTCCTCCACTCTCAAATGCTTCGTCCTCTCGACAATCTTCGCACGCTGCTCCGATTGCTTCTTCTCTGTCTCCTCTCGTCGCTTTTGTATATCGAGCTAAAAATAGAACAGGTTAGGAAATTAACCCTTTGAAGCTTGATCTCGACTTTTGTCGCCAAAGAAAAACTTATCGAGCTAAAAATAGAACAGGTCAGGAAATTAACCATTTGAAGCTCGATCTCGACTTTTGTCGCCAAAGAAAAACTTCTCCGTTTGCCCGATCTCGACTAAAGTTGCCGAAACTCACTCGGCAACCCTTCACTTACAACAGTTACTACAGCTTTGTGCAACTGAGGTATTCCGAATGACATCTTTGGTTACGTACTGTGGTAGCTGAGCATGATTTTCATAATGAGGTTTTCCAGGGTGAAAATTTGAGTTCTGCGAGTATTTTGGCGTCAAGTGTGATGTAAGCAACATGGGATAGTATTTCTGTGGAAACTCGGGCTCCAAAGGGGTAACAAGAGCAGATTTGATTTCGGCAAAACTTTGATACAATCAAGAATGCCTAGGGTACATGATGATGTAGGGGTACCCGGGAATGAGATTTGGGGATGTAGGCCCTCTTATGCCATTTGTCGTCACCAATGAGAAAAAATCTGTCCCCGTTGTCACATGAGGATTTTAAATGTGATAAGGTCGCACAGGTGGTAAAGTGAACAGGCCAAAATAGTTCTCCTCAAATCAAAATGATGTTACATCTTGATATTTGTTCCCACTTTTCTCCAGCTATCAGACTGATAATCATGTGAAACTCTCTCCCAACACTGACATTATCAAAAATGGGTGTAAGACCTGGTTGTTTCTGAGTCACTTTGGTAGGGTAGTGCCTTGATCAGGCTCTGGAATGGCGCTTTATAAATATGCGTTTTTATTTCATTATCAATATTATAGCTCAGCGATTTGAGAAGAATGTTAGTAACTGATGTTAACTTAACGTTCAAATAGCCTTTTTTAAAAGTTGTTCAAATCAAGTTCAAAAGAAATAGTTCTGGCGCCAATGACATCTTCAATTACCGATTTGGACGAGAGCTCTAGTCGATTTCTTCAGGAATAGAGTCGAAATTTTCTAATGAATCCTTACCTGCTTTTGTAGCTGTTTATGTTTGATGGCATCCCTCTCTTCCTCTTGTCGCTTGCGCATGGCGCGCTCCTCCTCGTCAATCTTACGCGCCCGCGAGACGTGGTACTGAGCCTGGCTCAGCAAGTCAGAACACTGCCTGGAAAGATGACATTCGGAGGAAGATATTTAAAAATTTGTTGTCAATCTCACCGTGGACACAAGTAGCATGTTTGATAACCAGCGCCACGCTTGGGTAAACACCAGATCTTCCTCCTTGAAGCACATGCCAAGTATACACAGAGTCTAACTCTCTTGGGCCTGGCCCGAGTTACAGTCGTGTCTAAAAAACTAGTGTCCTTAATAGAGAGGTGTCCTGATTAAAGAAGTCAAATTGAATGGAAACTTTTACTTAGGCAGGTTGAACGCTGAAGAAGAAGAAGAAGAATGGAAACAACCAATTCGGGATCAAAACTAGTGTCCTTAATAGAGAGGTGTCCTAATTAAATGGGTCAAATTGAATGGAAACAACCAATTCGGGATCAAAACTAGTGTCCTTCATACAGGGGTGTCCGCTAAGGGAGGTTCCACTGTACAATGCTCAATGTATGTGCACAACGTATAACAAAAACACTCATTTGAGACGACTTAAAGACTTTAAGAATCATTTCCTCACCTGGCCTCAGTTGTAGCCTGTTGAAGATCAAACTTCATGCGGTCACCGTGATGGCCGAGATACGTAAAGTAGCGGTGAGCCAGCTCCAGGTCCGTTACAGCGCTCAACACCATCTTCAGGTTACTCTTCTCATCTTTCAGTGTGGACATGGCAAGCTTTTGCATCACCAAGGCAATGTTGTACATGAGCATGGTGTCACCTGGCGAACAGTGGCGCGCCTGGGGAAAAAACGTTCAAAAATTTGAAAAGCGATGAAGGTATTCGATGACTGAGCCAGCTCTTGGGCCGTTACTGCACTCGACAACTTCTTTAATTTAGTCGACACTTGGCTGATAAAAGACACCATTACTGCCAGACATGAAAGTGACTGGTACAGTTTGAATTCGGCCTGTCAAATTTCTACTAAAAACCTATGTATTCAAACTCACGACGTTCCGTCAAACTGCCAAAACGACAGCAACTGACAACCATTCAATAAAATTTAGTTGTTCTTTTTTCATGTCAGTCACTAAAATAACAATATGAGGAGCCTCATAGTCTATGCTATCACCGGAATTGGGACCGGGTTTGATCCTGAAAATTGCTTGTCGGGATTGATTGCTTGTCGGGATTGATTGCTTGTCGGGATTGATTGCTAGTCGGGATTGATTGCTTGCCGGGATTGATTGCTTGCCGGGATTGATTGCTTGTCGGGATTGATTGCTTGTCGGGATTGATTGCTTGTCGGGATTGATTGCTTGTCGGGATTGATTGCTTGACGGGATTGATTGCTTGTCGGGATTGATTGCTTGTCGGGATTGATTGCTTGTCGGGATGAACCAGCGTTGCTTTCAAAGAACTAACATTCCTGGCTCTGCCCATGACAATGTATGATTACTATGAATAGATCTGAGGGTGTGTCGGATGAGACTAAAAGCTATGGTTCCTTGAACCAGAGCGTCTATGCCAGGGCAAGTAGAAGATCTGACACAGGTCGACAAAAGCCTATACGTGTATTTAGTTGACACCATACCTCCGGGCAAATAAGGTTTACGATGCCAGAAATGATGATGATGATGATGATGATGATGATGATGATGATGATGATGATGATGATGATGATGATGATGATGATGACGATGATGATGATAATGATGATGATGATGATGACGATGACGATGATGATGCTGATGATGATGATGATGACGATGATGATGATGATGATGATGATGAAAAATACCCACCTTTTCTAGTGTCTGTTTACACTCCCTCAGCTTGCCAGCTTTGAAGTAGGCCCGCGCCAGGTACATCAGAACATCTGTGTTGTGGTAGTTGAAGAATTTCTTCAGGCAATTCTCATACTGAAACAAGAAGACAATGATAGTGAGGTTGAGAAGGATTTCCCGATTCCAACTCAGCTTGATACTGAATTACAGTCATCTTTAGAGATCTTTAATTGAAGTAACTCTGGAATACTCCCTGGAGAAAATGACCTCCAAGACCGAACGCTGAATAAGAAGAAGTATAAGGTTTAAAGGGTAACTTGTGTCAAATTTCACCATTTAATGTTTTAGCTGTTTTTGACAAATGACTATGTCACTTTCTCATAAATCGGTAAGGTTTTCGAATCGAAATGCACATTTTCTAGAAATTGATGGTTTAATCCCGCCCGGACGGCTCGCTTCGATGCCGTTGAAATCGCGCTACGCCCACGACGTTTTTGTTGACGACGTCACAACATGAAAATTTTCGCGGTCGCGGTGGTTTACATTCAGCGATTTTATAATAAATCTAATCAAAAATTGAAAATTTGAGCTTTACATTTATGATCAACAATTAAAAACGGACGTATTTCCGCAAAGTTGTAAATCACATCATTGTATCACTTTAATGTCACCGCTTGTTAGGCCATGGGAATTATTAATCCTGTTTACCGTCCACCTCCCGCATGGGTTCTGAGCGAACATGAAATATTTTCATTATTTTTTTTAAAATCTATTTATTTTATTGTTGCCATCATCTTTTTATTTAAATAATCTTTCCAGTGGTTCATCTTTACCTTAAATGATTGAAAAACACAATAAAAACTTGGCAGGGTAGGCTCTTCATCATAATAATGACATTTTTTCAATGCCTCATGTTGATGACCGACCTGATTTCCATTTACTGGAACTTGCTGAATCGCGTGTTTTGACCAGTAAATCAGACTGTAAACCGATAATGAATAATGAAAAATGAAAAAAAGCCTCATCATCTTTTTAAATCTCTCGGATGGTAAACAGGATTAATCATTCCTATAGCCTTAGCAGGGCGCTACAGAGAGAACCAAGGAGAGGAAGAACTGGCTTACCATCTGAACTGCCGCGACGTACTGCCTCTGCTCAACATAAATGTGGGCGATGTTCAACCAGACATCGGGGAAATCGGCAGTCGCTTCTCGCACCTGGGCAAACACATCTCGCGCTTCATTGATTGCGGCTTTGTGGGCGAGGATACAGCCTAAAAGTGAGAGGAGGCATTCAATCTCTGAACAACACTCTGGGCAGGACTTTCAATAGTGTGGAGCTCAGGACCCGGCTGTTCATATGAAAACAATGCTGGGGTTGTTTATTTTGGTATTGTCTGCTTCAGTGAAGTCTTATGACTAAAGGCTAAGTTAAGTTAATGCCAGTGTTAGTGACAAATTTGTCAAGGATGTTAGCTCCCAAAATGAAGCAGGAAGTACATTGGAACCTCTCTAATGAGGACACCCTTAGGACTGACTAGTTCTGTCCTTAATAGACAGGTGTCCTGATTAGAGAGGTCAAATTGAATGGAAACAACCAATTCGGGACTGAAACTAGTGTCCTTAATAGAGTTTGTCCTTAATAGAGAGGTTGTCCTTAATAGAGAGGTTGTCCTTAATAGAGAGGTGTCCGCTAAGGGAGGTTCTATTGTATTGTATTGCAAACTGCCAAATTTTTGCAAGCGTTTTATGTCCTCGGATTTGGAAAATAATCTCAATTTGCGAAAACGAAAACTGCAAAAATGTGCAACCTTTGTATTTAAAATGCTCTCAAGATACTCACCAATTCCATTAGCCGCCCAGATGTTCTTCCCATCATTCCTCAGCACGCCCTTATACATCGACAGTGCCCTATCCTGATGCCTTTTCTCCTTCTCCTTGTCTCTCATTGGCTGATGCAACGTCTGCAGCCAGACGTTCCCCAAAGCGATCATCGAATACGCGTCATCCTTCGTCTGCGGGCGCTGGAGAATTCGCTCGAATTTCTTCTGTCCTGGCCCCCATTCCTGTTTGGCCAAATGGAGGTTTCCGATGAGGGACCAAGCGTCTGGGTGGTCCTGGTTGATTCGTAAGGCTTCTTTGAACCAGTCAGATGCTTCGTAAATCTGGCCTCTGTCTCGTGCCATGCAGCCAAGCCGAAGATAACCTGAAAATAGAATGAAGCACCTTTTCAGGAATAGTCTAAAAGTAGGATTATGAAATGTGTACCTAATAGGAATAGTCTAAAATAGAATTATGAAATGTAGCACCTTTTTAGGGATAGTCTAAAAATAGGATTATGAAATGTGTACCTAGTAGGAATAGTCTAAAATAGAATTTTGAAATGTAGCACCTTCTCAGGAATAGTCTAAAATAGAATTTTGAAACGTAGCACCTTTTTAGGAATAGTCTAAAAATAGGATTATGAAATGCGTACCTAGGAACAGTCTAAAATAGAATTTTGAAATGTAGCACCATTTCAGGAATAGTCTAAAAATAGGATTATGAAATGTAGCACCTGATAGGAACAGTCTAAAATAGAATTTTGAAATGTAGCACCATTTCAGGAATAGTATAAAAATCGTATTATGAAATGTATACCTAGTATGAATAGTCTAAAATAGAATTTTGAAACGTAGCACCTTTTTAGGAATAGTCTAAAATTCGAATTATGAAAAGTGTACCTTAGAATAGTCTTAAATAGAATTTTGAAATGTAGCACCTTAGACATAGTTTAAAAATAGAATTTGGAAATGTATTTCCCTATAGTTAGAATAGTGCAGTGGATGAGATTCAGAAATTTGACATTATCAGCGACAGTGTCCACTAAGATTGTAGAACCACCTATCCCAACTCATGAATGCCAACTTCTCATTTGGACGAGCAAAATGGAGTAATACTTGGTTTAACTCGGGCCTCCCAAATACATCATTTGGACACAACCTTCCTTCCTTAATTTTGGCTCAGTAGCTTACGAGTTACTAAGCTTAGGATGCCTCCAGTGTCATGACGACATTTTATTCACAACGCAAGTTGAACCTCCACCAAAATTTTGAGCAGAAAGCCACTTACAATCCACGTAATTAGGATGCTCCCTCAAGATATTCTTGTAGAACTTCTCGGCCTTGTCGTACACATTCAGTGCCTCGTGCAACCTGGCCAAGTTGTACGTCGTCGTCACTGAGATGGCACCGTAGTAGGTCTCGTCATGCTGCGCCTCGTTACGAGATCTCTCCAACGATTGCTCGTAATTTTTCTGGAAATGTGACGAGACGATGAGAACCAGAGTCTACTATGAAGGGTTTAAAGGGTAACTCGTGTAAAATTTCACCATATAATGTTTTAGCTGTTGTTGACAAATGACTACGTCACTTTCTCATAAATCGGTAAGGTTTTCGAATCAAAATGCACATTTTCTAGAAATTGATGGTTTAATCCCGCCTGGACAGCTTGCTTCGATGTCGTTTTTCGTTGATGACGTCACAACATGAACATTTTCGCGGTCACGGTGGTTTACATTCATGGATTTTATAATAAATCTAATCAAAAATGGAAAATTTGAGCTTTACATTTGTGATCAACAATTAAAAACGGACGTATTTCCGCAAAGTTGTAAATCACATCATAGTAAGTAAAATTGGTCGGTTCTGGGTCGTCAACTTATGATTTTTTCATGGAAAAGGAAAGTCAAGTGCGGCAATCTATGAGTAAAGATATCAAAGGGGACTTCGCATACCAATGATTCAGCCTACTTTTTACATTTTCTTGGACAGTGAAAAAGAACCGTCTCATTTCCTATTCAAAAGTCAGGCATAGATCAGTTAGCTCGATTAGACCTACTGAACATGTGGACAATAGGGTTCCAGTCAGTAACTTGCGTATGACTTGATGAAGCTTCGATATCTACTGAGGTGCGGGAAGAGCATTGTACTTGTCATAGGAAATACGCTTTAACTCAATAACACGTACCTTTGCTTCCTCCAAGTTCCCAAGCCTAAAGTGCAATTAGGCCTGCTGAACATGTGAACAATAGGGTCCCAATCAGAAACTTGCGTATTACTTGATGATGCTTTGATATCTACTGAGGTGCGGGAAGGGCATTGTACTTGTCACAGGAAATACGCTTTAACTCAATATCACCTACCTTTGCTTCCTCCAAGTTCCCAAACCTAAAGTGCAATTAGGCCTGCTGAACATGTGGACAATAGGGTTTCATTCAGTAACTTGCGTATGACTTGATGAAGCTTTGATATCAACTGAGGTGCGGGAAGGGCATTGTACTTGACATAGGAAATACGCTTTAACTCAATAACACGTACCTTTGCTTCCTCCAAGTTCCCAAGCCTGAAGTGCAAGGCGGCCACATTATTCAGGATTTCGGGCGGAACGTCAGCATGAACGGTATCCTTTAGGATTTTCGTAGCAGTGCCGTACGCGTTGAGTGCTCCCGAGAGATCCGACTGCTCAAGAATCTGAGCAAGTTCTATCCACGCCTCAACGTCGTCAGGGAACTGTTCCGTAACTTTCTTTAGATGTTGCTGAAAATGATAAAGAGTACAACCTCCCTTAGCGGACACCTCTCTATTCAGGACTCTAGTTTTGGTCCCAAATTGGTTGTTTCCATTCAATTTGACGTCTCTAATCAGGACACCTCTCTATTAAGGTCAGCACTAGTCAGTCCTGAGGATGTCCTTAATAGAGAGGTTCTACTGTACTGTACCCAACAGGATTTCCATTCCAGGAACTCGTTACTCTTTTACTGCCAAAAACGTACAGGTACGTATTACAGAACCAATCATCTGTCGGCCAAACACGTACAGGTACGTTTTGCCACAGTTCTACTACAATTCAATAGATGTTGAGTCAAGAGTTCTTTGAGAGCTAGCTGTCAATAATATCAAATCGAATGAGACTGGCACTACTTTGTAAAGGAGTGTTGGTCCGGAACAATAGACCTATTTCCCGACTTCGAGGTGAAGAAGTTAGAGCAGGTTCCTTGGGCTTTGTCCCCCGACACAGACTGTCCAAGGAATAAGTCCAAGAAACTTGTCTGAATATATCTTCTGGAAAAATTATTACTGGGGTAATCACTTAATCATCAGTTTATCTTGTTCTTCGTACTTTTTCAGATGTAATAACTTATGAGCAATTTTTGAGAGGGTTATATCACTGCTTCATCACAATAAGTTGAGGGTCATTTCATTGAACAGGCAAGTCATAACAAAATCTACTTTTCTTATGCCTCAAATGTTTTTTTTAAGTTGCAACATTTGGGAGACACACGCATGCCCAAAATCCTGACGATAAAGATATTACTGTGTAATAGTACCTTTGCTGTGTCTCTCTTCGTCTGGTCGTCAGATATGGCATAGAGGGAACCAAGGATTTTCATTGTTTCATAGTTGCCAGGCTGGGCCTTCAGGACCTTTTCAAATGCTACAGAAGCCTGAAAGAGAATTGTGTACGATTAGGACACCAGGAACAAAGAAGAATTCAAAAGAATGGAAACTTGAAAAGTTGAACTAATAGAAATACCATATGTGTCCCGTCACTGCAAAACCAGGCACATGTCGCACAGAAGATGAGCCTAGATGACACCAGGAGATAATGGAAGAAATTGATGTGCGCAAATTTCACAAAAGGCAGACAACAGAGAAATGAACAAACAGTCCGTCTCAACCTGCCAAACTCAGAGCGACATGCGCCTGCTTTTGAGTTTTGCTCTTTTGTTCTCCTTGTCATTGAGGCTCATCTTCTGTGCGACAAGCGCCTGGTTTTGCTGTGACGGGTCACACATTTTATCCCAAACTTCTCACATTTTCGTTGTCTCCTCTGTATATGTACATCTGTCCGAGTCCGAAAAATGGCAAAACAAACGTCGGCGAGGCGAACTGTGTCGATTGGTAGTAGTACTGGAACGCCTGGTCATAGTCGCCCTGGACATGGAAGGCGCGCGCCAACTGGTAGCAGCTCTCGGCCCTCATCGCCTCGTTCTCTGTGTTGTGGAAAGCGTGGAGCGCGAGATGCTGGACCTTTTGGTAATCCTAGAAACAAAAGACAATGCAACGGTTATTTCTGACCTGAAATAATCAGTCTGTGGAATCAGAAACAATCTTCCACTTCTCCGAGTCATGGCCAACCACCTCTCCGAGTCAAGGCCAATCACATCTCGGAGCCAAAGCCAATCACATCTCCGAGTCAAGGCAAACCACCTCTCCGAGTCAAGGCAAACCACCTCTCCGAGTCAATGCTCACCACCTCCAGGTCAATGCTGACCACTTCTCCGAGTTGAGGCCAACCACCTTTCCGAGTGAAGGCATCCCACCTCTCAGAGTCAAGGCAAATCACCTTTCCGACTCAAGGCCAATCACCTTTCCGAGTCAAGGCATCCCACCTCTCCGAGTCAACACCAACCACCTCTCCGAGCAAATCAATCCTAAGACTGAAGGCCACCTCTAAACCAGGCCCTTGCTTGGACAGCACATCATCAACATTGCGGCTTCCTCACAGCGGCGATCGGGGAGAACAACCAAGCTTTCAAACTGATATTACATCTCGGTCTCCAGCATTTTATCCAAAATTAGATTTCTTCCAGACGGAAAAAGCCACTTTTTTGGTTTGAACGGAACCCTGCATTTGGTGATCAGGACAGACAATAAGATATCCAAATTTGTCTGCTCATTTTTTTAAACTTCGCGCACTTTCATACCTTTTTGTAGAAGAAATGGTTAGCCAGATGATTGAGTACCATCGGGTTGGTCGAATCAATAGTGTAGGCCTTTGAGAGAAGCTGCACGCCGTTCTTGATGGAGTCCTGGGTCTTCAGGTTCAGCTCCAGAATGGCCAGACCAACCAGCGCACCGACGCAGTTGTTGTCAAGCTGCAGGGCTCTTTCAAAGGCAAACCTGTAAGGTGGAGGAAAGCACCTCATCACGATCATGAAATGGTTTAAGATTTAAAGAGAGCACCCTAGGAACAACATCACAAGGCATGCACTCAAGTGGCAGTGTTCACAAATTCCTATCAGTGGCCTACCTGCCGCAAGTCAAACTTTCATACCAAATTTCAAATGGGCTGATACCGCCAAGTCAAGATGTGTCAAAATATTCTACCATTGAGTCAAACCTAGTAGTGATTTTGTCTATTATCGCTCAACATTTGCAGTGTAAAAGCTAATTGAAACTGACCTCAATACTTTTTTAACCCCTAGAAGGCTATAAAATCCAATCAGAGTGCACTAAATGCATGTTTGTTGTCACTATTAGTGACGCTATTTTGTTTGAGATTTGTTGGAGAGAGCTACTTTTTAAAATGAAAGGTGATCACACCATACACGTGGAAAGGTCGTGCTTTTTGGTATGCTGCCCGGGCAGCAAGTCAAACTGTGAAAAGTTCGAGTTGGGAGTTTTCTTGTTGAGACGGAAATACCAAAGTGGAATCAAACCTTCACTTTCCTCGATCATGTCAGTTACCAAAAAACCTACCTGCCCTTCTCCACCTTCCCCAACTTGACAAAACAGTGTCCCATGCCAAGCCTGACTGAAGCTGGACAGTTAGGGTTCGTGCGGAGCGCCTTCTTGTAGAATGCCAGGGAACCCCGGAAGTCTTTCTTATTGAATGCGATACACGCTTTACCAAGGAGAGAGGGGATGTTGTTTGGTGCCTGAAGAAAAAGAAAATATGCTATACATGCGTAAATCAGACCTTCTGAATCTAAAAATGTCGCAACGTCAAGCATATTACTGCTTATGTCAAGATATTAATCTCATTTAAAGACAGGTTGGCAATAAAATCAAATGCAAGACGGTGTGATCAAATGGTGATAAATAGGGTGTAAGCAGATTGAAATTACAGGAGAAAATCGTCAATAACCAATTCCATTTTGATCACTTGGCCTGAAAATTAGTGGCAGGCTGGTTGGAGTGGACTTGACACTGAATTGCACAGCCAACGTCTTGATACCAAAGTTTATGCCCACGCTTTCAAAAATGTCTTGGGTTTCATAAATCCCTCGATTTTCTTTGGAGGTGACAAACTCTCATGACAAAAAGAACTTACATGTAATCAAATATGTAATATATAAAATTCTTTATATCAATGGAGTTGTCACCTTCATTTACCGATACTCAAGTGCAACAAATTTTTTCATTCTGTTCTGTTGAGGAAGCAGTTGGATGGAGCCCACGTGTCTTCACTGCACCAGCACCTCACTCAGGCTCCATCCAACTGCTTCCTGCAAATGCAGACTTGGTGACCAAATGACACATTCTGCAGGGGTATCCCCTGATGAAAAGTAGACAGGACTTTTGGCCGGAGCCAAAGTCACTGAAGACTAAGCTGTGGGGCACCGCCGGAGACCTGCAGCAAACAGCCAATTTTGTCGCGTTGCATGACCTGAGGATATGACATGATGGTTACTTAAAATCTGAACTCAGAAAAAGGAAGATTCTGTTCTCGAGCTGTGACAACAGATGCGTAGAGAAACTTACCTGGTTCAAAACGAAGTTGAACTGAGCGTCAGCCTGGTCCATCTTATCGCCCTCGAGCAGACAGAAATACGCCCGACCCAGAAGATGGTTCTGGTCGTACATGATGATCTTGTCCGCCGTCGTATAGAGCAGCGTCGCCTGGGTAAAAAGCTCACGCTTTCTGTCTTTATTCTTCTCTTTGTGCGCGACCTGGACATAGTAGGCGGCCAGGGTGTCCAGGGCTCGCATCTGGTCGCGTTCAAAGTTGGCATAGTTAATGCTGGCGTCGGTTCGGGACGACTCCAAAATTTTCACAAAGTCTTTTTCTAGCCCTTGTCTGAAGTATTCGAGCTGTGAAAAAGAAATTTCAGCTTTAGCATCCACAGCAACAGATACAGTTATGAATCATACCTTATAATTATTTGGACATTTTTACCTCGAGTGCCAGAGTCCTTTGCGAAGATTATTGTTGGACCCAATAAAATTTCTACGTTATTTGCAAGAAATATTGTACTTTTAGCTGCATTGCTAAAATTTTGTGGACAAGGGTTCCCCTACCCTCAGGCGGAACCCCATGTGACGGAACTCTTTTCCCAACTTGGCAGTGGCATAGCGGTAGCTATATCTAACGGAACTACTTGGAGTTGGAGATGGCCGAGCTTTGACCAACCCGGCCCAGACATCCAGCTGGAGTTGCATAGGCCACACCAGTTCACCAGCCATGTATGTCAACCGGTAACCAGGCTTTGAACAATGAATTGGGCCCAGGTCTGAGTTTGTCACAATACAAATCATGGGCCTCTACTGCGCATGCCTTCTGAGTCCTGGATGAGCGTGACTGTGAGGCCGAGTATTACAAGGAATCAAGGATTTGAACACGTTATTTCTCTGTCTTCCAATTCCATAGCCACATGAACAATGAATACTTACGGCCAAGGAGACCCAAATATGCAGCGGAGCTGTCTCTTGTTTGAGAATATTGAGCACCTCATCCCCGTCTGGTAGCTGGTCCAAGTCCAATTCAATGACCTAAAATTTAAAAAAAACGACTGTCAACAACATGAATCAATCATCATACCCTTTTATATATTTATATTTACATGTTCAGTAGAACCTCCCTTACCAGACACCTCTCTATTAAGGACACTAGGTTTGGTCCCAATTGGTTGGCTTCATTCACTTTGACCTCTCTCATCAGGACACCTCTCTATTAAGGACAGCACTTGTCGGTCCCGTGGGTGTCCTTATTAGAGAGGTTCTACTTTAGAACCTCGAAAATCCGACTCTTAAGAATCTAAACTCACAATGCATCGACCTTTGTCCGTTTGTTTGGATGCTGACCTGTCATGCGTTGCCTGGAAAGGGTCACAGTGGCAATGGCAATTGCCATTGGGGATTGGCATTTTCCGATGTTGCCATTTGACTTGTTGGCTTAGCCTAATTCTGAGTTGTTCCGAGTGTGCGCATTTGATTTGTTATGACCATTGCAACAAACTGAGTTCGTCTTGTGTGAAATTTAGAATGGATTGAAATGCGAAACCACAAGAACTCGAGAAAATGATAGCAATATGGAAAATGCTCATATATGTTGGAGCAAACTACCTTTTTGGGGGACACCCTGTATACAGAATCGGAGAATGTACAAAACAAAACATGCGAAAAAACGCAACATTCAAAGAGAGTTTGTTGTCGATCGCGAAAAGCAACGTGACCCGAAATAGGTCTTACAGAATCTTGATATTGTTATCTATCTTTATGCACCAAATAAGCGAGAGTAAAAGCACCATACCTCATCAGTATCGCGAAGCGGAATCTCCACCGTGCGAACATCATCCACCGCGGGGGCCATCTTGCCGGCCTTTGGTTCTTGAGAATCACGACTGGCGTCGCTGGCGCATTGATGACAATTTTATTACTGTAAAATCAGATAGGAGCCGTCATACTGTCACCGCCCCAATTGTTTTTGGTTGTTTCCGATACCATTTAATTCTGAGCAGTCTATAAAGTCACTCTACAGGGCTGATGTGTCTGGTTGAATGAATCCGACCGCGGCTGCCCAGCGGCAAGGTGTAGAAGGAGAACACCCCCCCTTGTATTCTGGCGGATTGAATTCTGGCATATGGTTCGCCCTCAATAGCTCAGATTAAAGCGCAAAAGAGAATCCTTTGTCCCTCATGCCGACTTACCGGTGGTGAACATCAATCCTAATGTCTCCGGTCCGGTCAGTCACCTCTTCCCAGTGAAGGATGGACCGCACAACGCCGGTAGATCCCATTTGGATGTTGTTCCGCGGACATCTTATCCAAACTGTACTGGACGCGTGACTGGGGCGGCCAAACTCACAAATCACCAAGGTTTTTGCATCTTATCTGATTTAGATACATTTAAAGCCAGTAAAATACCATTGGATTCAGTGTGAACTGGGATGGAAGTCCTACAAAGCTAGAGTACACTCCCCACGCAGTGGACCTGCCGTGTCGTCCCTCACCGCAATGGACTGTCCCGGAGTATGCCCTACCGACGGTCGAATAGTTCAATCGGCGATGTGACGGACGAGAGGGCTCATCTCAGGGCCGTATTTCACTTTTTCATTGGTTCGACGCGGGGGGGGGGCAGGACACCATTCCCAAATTCGCCATCGGCGGGGGGGAGGGCAGGTATACCTAATAAACCTCAGATAATAGGAGGAATTCCCAAATGCTTATCTGGCGAATTTCCTTTGTTTTAATCAATTTCTATACGATATCTAGCGGATGACATCAATTCAGTTTGATAGAAAGATAAACGATATTTTCAATCTTGACACTATAGAGACACTGATTTGAAATTTTTCAAATTTCGGCACTGGGGCGAGTTTTCGATATTTCATGCGAATTGGCAATCTGCAAGTATTGCACAATGACCCTGGCTTGACCCCCAAACCATGATCGGCAATCTTCGGCAATTTCCGCGAGTGATGACGAGTTAGTGGACTGTCATGTATTTGATGTACAGGTCTCAGGCGGCGCCACAATATAGTAAGCAATATACATGATGTACGACCGCTTCCGGCTTTGTCCATTTTACCCTCTCAAAGAACACCAAATAACGCCCTGATCAGAAGAAAATAACACCGGATCGAGAGAGGGCAGTCTGTTGGAATGCGTCTCGACCCTCAAGTCTTGGATCCACTCCGCCGACCCGGACTCCGTTACACCAATCCTTGACGCAAAACAGATCTGCCTAGTTGGGTCTGTTATTCCTCACTAGATCGCACGCTACCGCCGATATTAACCAATCAGAAGGCCTGTAACCAGAGCTCACTTTGATCACGATCTAAGCAACCTCTAGCTTTAGCCTTCTACATTCTAATTTGTAATTTGTATTTCAAAAACGCTGTGGTGAAAGTGTATATTGGCAGCATGCCAAGACTGGAGGCGAGAATAAATAAATAATTCATTCATGAAAAATCACAATTTTGAAAGCAGCGTTCTGATTGGCTCACCACAAATCGAGGCGCACGAGATACAGAATTATAGCAGGTATGAGGGGAGGTAACTATGGCAAGCCAAACCAGAATTTATTCAAGACTGTAGAATTAATTACTATTCAAGAAGTACAATATATTTGTTCAAGACAAAATGTGTTCGACCTTGAACGAATTATGTTCAACCTTGAAGAAAAAAATTCAACCTTGAACATAATATTTCCAACCTTGAACATCTATTTCACAACATACTAATATGAACATTTTAAGATATTGAATGCAACCTAGAATATTTTTGTTCAACCTTGAATGAAGAGTTCGACCTTGAAAATATATTCAAGACGCACGTGACAATATTCAAGAGGCACGTGACCACGAAAGTGATGGCGTAGAACCCATGGTACTTCTGATGCGCTGCATGTGCTGCAGTGCGCCCAATGAATTTGTAAACATTTGCGTAAGGCAGGCTAAACCCCAAAAATACACCGAGAATCCGATATTCTTTACATAAATGGTGTAATGAGTGTAATGATCAGGTGCAAGCAACCTGCTAGTGGTGGGCGCATTGTGTGGCCGCAATTGCTCGACCACAGGGTGGGCCACCACCTGCTGCACGAGCACTATCAGTTCTGAGGGAGCCCCCGTCGCAGAATTTCCTCAGATCCCGCAAGAGATCCTCGAAATTACTGGCATGAGCCAGTAAATTCAGCTTGTCCATTGTCAATTCACTTGTCAAACTCGTGGAAAAACTTGTGCGTTCGCGCAAAGATTTGAGCTCTGCAGTGCGTCCGAAGTACCACGAGATATACTTCGTTATATTTTTAAACCATCGGATACTTTCTACAACTTCTCTCGTTGCAGCACAGTAAAGTAGAAGATATGAGCTTTGTGTTGATACCATTGCGACGTCCAACCTTTTATGCATGACTGAGCACCATGGTTTTGAAAAAGACATGCAGAAATCGGCTTGTTCCAAGTAGGGAAATTCAAGATTAACAAGCCACATTACGTGGCTGAGAATGAAAGCATGTTTAATGATCAACAACATATCACTTTCTTTCAGATAAATGTTATTCCACATGAATTCAACATTTTTACCTTTTTTTTCTGAGACACCCGGTAAAGCTGCAACGGAGGTGTGCCTCCGTGCTTAAGGCCTATGCCACGGGTCTGATGGAGTAGATGTGTCATCCTACAAATCAATTTTACTCTTGTATTGAACTGTTGTTGAGACAAATAATAGATAGAACTTCTCATGGTATATATTTATATACACTGTACATGTATATCCATCAGATTGTACTTTTGTGCGGCAATTAAGGTACGATGGATTCACCTCTAGTGCAACAGACTGCACCGAGCTTGTAGCAATGCTTTGTTTTTGCTATGCACATCACTGTCGTTTGACGTACGCTGGCTTCCTAAACCCAATATGGATCTTTCCGTTTGCTGGTGGCTGTTCGTCAGCTTGATCCTTCCCCGTATTTTTTTGACAAACTCAGAGACTTACACATCGATTCAGTCCATTATAGAATCATTCCAACATGAGAAGAAAATAGTGTCCAGGGTCTATGGTGTTCTGCGGCAAGTTGACCCAGGGAAGGACGCTCTTGGGGTCAAACAATTCCGGACCTTCATAGATGAGACCAGCGTTGTTCACGAGCGGATTAAGGACGCAGAAGAGGTCGAAAAGTTTCTAAAACATCCTATCAACATCTATCACTTTATACGAAGATGTGCTAGAGAATGGGTGAAGCGTGCCCTTCCCTTAGTCTCGGCAAAGGACAAGAGGATCTCAAGGAAGATTTTCACAGAACTGATGGGGATATTTTTCGAGGATCGGCTCTGGCCACGAAGGGAAGACTTGGTCGGGGTGTCGTTGGGCCTCATCCGCCTACAGGAGACGTACCTACTTGACTTCGAGGAACTTGCCACGGGGACTCTGAACGGGACGTCGACCGACCCGCTCACTATTGAGGAGTTCTATGACATTGCGATGGTCGCTTTAGAGAAATGGGAACCTAACTTAGCAGTACTGTGGCTAAATAACACTGCTCAGATATTGAAAGAAGGAAATAAAACTCGATATACTTCTGCTCATTTGTACAAAATTCATCGAAGGATGGCGGAAATTTATGAAGACTTCGGTGATTATAAAGCAGCCATCGGGACAGCTGAGAGACTCTTAGAGCTAGATCCATGGAGTAATGTTGCTAAGGATTACTTAACTTTCTTACAAGAAAAGGTACAGTCCCATCAGTCAATATCTTTAACGGAAGAAAAAGATGCGAATTTGATTACCAAATTTAAGGCACTGTGTAGAGGAGACCTTGAAAAGCCCGACAGTCGGAAGAGGATGCTGCATTGTTATTTTAAGAAGTCGCCCATACCCTATCGACCGACGAAGGCAGAACTTATCAACTTAGTTCCAGATGTGTATATCTTCCATGATGTCATCTATCAGGACGAGATGAATAGGATCAAAGAACTTGCAAGGAATAATCTAGAGCGCTCAGGGATTCATTCCGATGCGGACAGCATTGATACAAGTGACGACAGGATCAGTAGGCAGGCGTGGTTACATGAGCATGGTCGGGACCCGCTCATCAAAAACGTCTACCGACGCGCCGGAGAAGTAACTGGCCTCAAAACTTCGACAAGGATTGCGCCTGATTATCCGTACAATGAGGATTTACAGGTTGTTAACTATGGCCCAGGGGGATATTACACTCCCCATTATGACTGCATAAACGAGCCTGATTACCCCATCGACTCAAACCTTCAGATAGACGACCGATTCGCAACTTTGTTGTTTTACCTCGATGACGTGGATATAGGAGGAGCCACTGTGTTTCCTGCTGCCGAGGCGCGTGCGCCTGCTGCGCAGGGCAGCGCCGTCTTTTGGTGGAATATGTATCGTAATGGTACCGTGGACGTGCGGACACTTCATGCTGGATGCCCTGTGTAGATTGGATCGAAGTGGATTGCCACCATCTGGTTTCACTACATAGCGCAGTGGTCGCACAGGCCCTGTACAACAAACAATGATTAGTAACAGACATGCCGTACATCATGCCATACAATACAAACTGGCTTCCGATATCAAAATTGGAGCGCGCGGGGCGACTGGGTAACCTCGACCCTATCCGCCGCGCAGCGGATGGTCGAGGAGGCCTCGTTGATTTACCCGAGGCTAGCCATACATTTTCAGTGCATACAGTGGATGCATTGTCAATACTGTGCGCTCTGGTATTCCTGGTTTTTCACTTGGCTCGAGGTTACTCATCTTTGTGAAAAACACGTAGCCGGACACCGGAAGCCGACGCACCCAAATCAAGTTCATGACGAGTGAAATGCCGTCAACTACCAATCTAGCTGTAATGAGTGAATGGAGGAAACGGGTGAAAGAGTCTAGGTTCGTGATAGCAAAGAAAAACATAGACGGACTGTAACTCAGAACATTCTTCATGATGGCAGTTGGCTTTGGATCATATTGAGTAAATGGATAGACAAGCGTGGTGCTCGAGACCAGACACCACCTCATGTGATTCGTACCCGCTCTCCAATAAAGAACAGAGAGGGATACTGGTCAAAGGACGCTACGCTGTGGCAAAAGTCGATAGGACAGTCAACCGTGTTACCGGAAAAGGACTGATTGTCTGACGTACATCTCCGAAATTCCGACGCAAATGAAGAACGTTGGACGAACACATGCGTTAGAGACAATGCAACCTTGGATAAGGGTCACACGTTGCCCAAGTCCATTCCAGCTCAAATTTTGATCTAGATTCACATGTTGCAGCCAGGACGTCGCTCTACCATATGATGTGGGAGAAGCAGGAATGGCGTTCCATATATGGATTGAAATAGTTCACTTTTTGCGTTCCCACATAAGTTGGCAGGGCTTCTGCTTGAATTGTCCAATCTGAAGGTCTGCATCACCGCTGCAACCATTAGATATGAGGCAATCACAGGGTTTGATTTGATTGAAGCGGGCGAAGGGAGTCCTTGAGTTCCAGGAAAGTGGTGAACACGCATTCCGTCCCCCGTCGTAAGGAAGCACGTCGACGCGGAGATCCAAGATTCCGGTTTCATTGTCAAGGAGCTCCGGGGGTTTGAGATTTTGTACGCCAACGCCGGGGAATCAATTGGGAACAGGACTTTAAAAGATAACAAAAACGGACTATTTAATTCCGGTTTAGCATCACGTCTTTATTATTTCCAAATGACACTTTTGGCTCTTGAGTGACGTCATAGACTAATGGCAGATTCATCACGCAGACCTAATCAGATACATTAGTACCACCACAACCGGTTCTGAGAAAAGCATTAATGCTTAATAAATGTCAACACTTACACAGCACTTTACAGACAGAATATTTACAGGTGGCAATTGGAAAGATTTTACATCTGAATACATTATTTTATTGGGTTTTAAACCGGTCCCGCAAAAGTCTGTTGTTCAGTCACAGTCCGAGCGAGTTCATCACGCCAATGAAACAGATGACTCCTCCCGGGCTTCTTTTAAAGATCTTATGTGGAGCGACTGCAACAACACCGGGCCATACGGCAACCAGCCTGCGCCAATTAGATGGTGCGAGTCCGCTACGTCACGCCGGTTTTCGTTGTTAAGGGCCAGACTCCGTCACGGCCGCAGTCCCCAATAAACCAGATGTAAGAAATCGTCCGTCGCCGCAGTTGCATTGAAATGTTGCTGCTTAGCACTATCAAACATTGTCACCTGTTTTAGGCGTTTGATAGCCAATCACTGCCCAAAAGTATACACAGGGAAAAGCTGATGAATTCTGTTAATGGGCTACATCTAATACAGGTCTATGGGCTTCACAAGTTAATGTCTATTGGACATAAACGGTATATTAGACGGTATACGCACTTCCTCAAAACTCTCCAGAGATGGAACTGTACATGTACATTTACTTGAACAACTTTAGATGGTTCAATAAATTCCGTCATCCCAAGGTCTGTACCAAGTATCTGTTAATCAATCACAAAACCTTGGGAAACTAACCTAATTAAAACAGGCCTTATAAATTATGTCTATCACCACATAAGCATTTCACGTTACGTATAACATGTAATGTCTCGAACATTTGTCAGATTTTTGCAAGTGCGTCGTGAAATGCTGATATGAAGAAAGGTCATCACCCAAAATATTCTTCCTTCCTTTCAATTTAGAACTAAAACCTGTTTAAAGTGTCTTGCATGAGCTGTTTATTTTGTCTTTTCAAAGAGTTTAGTAAAACATAAGTACCAGATCTTCAGGCGTGTACAGATTGTAATTCAGAATGTTTCAGACTAAAAATAAATTGATAAACTTTTCTATGTGATTTTTGCACTTTATATTTCAGTTTGAATTGTTGTGATGATCACCAGTCAAAACTTCCCCAAGTCAAAACTTCACGACTCCTAGCCTGGGGGCGTTTTGACATAGAGGACTTTTTGACTGCACACCAGATACATGATAACGACAAGTTGGCTTTCAGAGGCAAGACCACAATTGATTTTTTAAGCCTTTTAGCAGTTAAATTGTCAATGTTTTGACCGCGACGCATCAAATACTGCGTTCGGTTGTGAATCTGAAATTTAGATTATGTTATTCCGGTCAGTCGGGCAAGTAAATGGTGAAAAATAAACTGGTGATTGACCACGGAAATTTTTTGATAATCGACAAATTAGACAGACTTTGATATTTCCACTCTTTTCAGCCAACTGGCAGAAAAACTCAAAACACGCCCCCTATTACCCAATTAGCAAAATTCGAAATTAATTTTTTCATCAAATAATTTCTTTATGTCTGTAGACTTGCCACAGCAAATATTTTTTCAATACCTCTCCAAATATGTACTTGAGAGTTAAAAACATGCACTCGTCTAATTGATAGGCCTCGACCCTCCAACCGGCTATGAATATTCATTAGTGGTCTTGTCTCTTCAATAGATCAAACACTAAGTTTTCCAGATTATAGTTTAGCACAGAGTAGCATCTTTGCAGTCTAGATACTTTTTTTACAAGTGACACGGTATACGTAGCCTACATTTCTTACACTCAGGACACAGTGGTTTCGGCCTCAACTCTAATATAAATATGATGACGAAATCGGGCTGCATCGGGAGCCTAACATTTCTATGTTTACTTGATAACTTATGAAGTTTGCAAACATCGATAGGTGAGTGCGTGACACGTCTAAACTGCTTTACACAGATTTGATCACATTTGAACAGCATCAAGCTGTCGGAAGCAAATTTCTGATTCAATTTGCCAATTCAGAAAGCATCAAGCTGTTGTAATCAAATTTTTGATTCAATTCACCAATTCTAAAAGCATCAAGCTGTTGTAATCAAATTTCTTATTCAATTCACCAATTCTAAAAGCATCAAGCTGTTGTAATCAAATTTCTGATTCAATTCACCAATTCAAACAGCATCAAGCGGTTGTAATCAAATTTCTGATTCAATTCGCCAATTCTAAAAGTATCAAGCTGTTGTAATCAAATTTCTGACTCAATTCACCAATTCAAACAGCATCAAGCTGTTGTAATCAAATTTCTGATTCAATTCGCCAATTCAAACAGCTTAGCTCTTGTAATTAAATTTCTGATTCAATTCGCCAATTCTAAAAGCATCAAGCGGTTGTAATCAAATGTCTGATTCAATTCACCAATTCAAACAGCTTAGCTCTTGTAATTAAATTTCTGATTCAATTCACAAATTCAAACAGCTTCAAGTTTCTGACTTAGATCACCAATTCGAATAGCATCGCGCTTTCGTAGTCAAATTTTTGACTCATTTCAAGTCAATACTTGTGAAATCAATCAAAATTCTTTTCATTTATACAGTTATTACAGAATGTTCTACCACCATCCCGGACAATAGCTGGAATCAAAATTTACCCTAAGTTTGCAGTGCGTCTCCGCTGTTTATGTGTCGTGGTTGTACTGAGATTCAATGCAAACTTGGAGTGAAAAAGATTCAGAAAAAAGTGCACTTACATGTATTCATATGTAAAGATTACAACATACATATTTACAATTACAAACAACTTTATCCAATCGCACGAACAACCGAATTTTGAACTACATAAGCAAGGTTCTAAGACCCTTTGTACAGCAAACTAGATTTTTTATTTTTTTATTTTTTTATTTTTTTTATTTCTCGATTTTCTTATGTTTTTTTGTAAAAAAAAAGTGCTCAACATTGTATGAGATACAGGCCATTGACTATCTGTACCAGGCCCAGTCATTCCAAGACAACAGGCAATGGTTTAAGGTATATATGCACCCATGAACCTCTTTCAATATGTTCTGCTAATTCAATTACATGTTCCCAATTCTTTCAACTTTAGCAATCCCAACAATTAACTCAATCAACTGATTTCAAATGACAATTCTCCAATTCTCCAATTCATTTAGATGTCCTGTTTAATTCCATTCGTCAATTGTTTCAACTTTAGCAATCCCAACAATTAACTCAACTTGTGAGTGAGATTCTCCCATTTAGTGTATTGAAAATTTCTTGCTTAATACTTTCAACTTTAGCAACACCCAAACTGTACTCAACTTAGTTCAAATGACATTCTCAAATTCAATAATGTCGGGTTGAATTCTATTTGTCAATTCTTTCAACTTTGGCAAGACCAAATATTTCTCAACTTCGTTCAAATGACATTCTCAAGATGTCGTGTTTAAATTTGTATTTGTTGATTTCTTTAACTTATAACAATACCCACAATTTACTCAACCTAGTTCATATGACATTCTCAAATTTGTCAATTTTTTTCAACTATAGCAACACCTGCAATCAACTCAACGTAGTCCAAATGCCATTCTCCAATTGATGGTATTAATTAAAAATGCCCTGTGAATTCAATTAGCCGATTTTAAATCTTTTGCACTACTAAATAACAACACAGTTTCAAATAGCATTTTCCATTTACACGTATTGTAGTTAAGATCTCCAGCTTAATTCAATTTGTCAATTCTTTCAACTTCAACCGACAAATTTACTCAACTGGGTTTGACTAACATGCTCCTATTTATTGTAGATTTGAGTAATTTTCCTCACAGAGATGCTTTTGTTCCAACAGTTTAGGCTTGGCTTAAGGAGTTAAAACTGGCAATTTTTGCTCCAATGATGAATGCCTCTCATTTCACGTCAGTCAAAACGGAAGATGAGAATTTATTTTTAACAAATGGCAATGAATGGTCAAGATGTGCCAAATATTTTGAAAATCAGTCAGTTTTCCTTGTTCTATCGTTTTCACATGATATCATGTATTGAACAGCAGAACATATTGAAATGGTCCACAGATGACGGAAAATATTTACAGAGGGGCGATATTTACAGCAATAAAAATTAATGCAATTTGCCTCCAACCATTTACATCAAGACAGTAAGGTAACGTGGTACAATTGTAGCTATGGTACAAGTATTGCCCCTGCAGTGTGATAAAAACAGCTGACAGTGCACATTTATGCACACAGAGGCTGTAATTGCCCCTACAGTGAAGAAAACAGCCGGTAGTATGTATTTATGTACACAGTGGCATTTGTACCATAGCTATAATTGTACAACATTACCTTATGCAATTCAATAAACGCAATAATATATACACAATATATAGAAACTGGTACATCCTGCGGCTGCACCACGAATACAACTAAATTTACAATGCATTCTTCCTGAGAGACTAACTTAAAAAAAGCAAAATTTGACCTCACAAAGTTTTATGATTACTAGTATCAATAATTAATAAAGCCCCCTTTTGTCAGAATGCGGTACCTAAGTCTTGATAAGATGCTGTGCTTCCACACTTTAAAACTTTATTAATTATTACTAGTTTTTACAACTTTAGGCCTAATTGGTCAAAAAACCTTTCAACATATCATTGGTCAACTACCTGTCCCTTGATCCCTGTGGTCAATTTAGAGTGACCTCATTGGTCAATATCATCTGATCCTATTGGTCGATTATTAACATGCGCCAAAGGGTCAATTAATCACTCACAGGGTTACATTTCGAGTTGGCTGCAGACCCCAAGATTCATCCTGAGCCTCATGGTTTGATACGGCTCCCCTTAATTTTGAATCTTGATAAGATGCAAAAACCTTGGTGGTCAAGATGCTATGAGGCCATTCACAACTCAAAAGCTCTTGTCTTTATGAGTGTACATATATATCACAAAATGATCGCATTGGTCAATTTACTAATCGCCCCATCATTCAAATCTAAGACCACTTCATCAAATTAAGCTTGAACCTAATAATAATTGCAATATTCATTTAAAAAAGTCTAAGCTCATAAAAAAAGCCAATTTTTTTGTTTCATGTTTTCTTATCAAATCTAGAACTACTTTCTCTCCTTTGACAACAACAAAATATGAACAAAAAATACATATTGTAGCAACTGCTTTTTTTAATTTTGATTGCTTTTTCCATAAAACAGCTGTCACTGGATATTTGTGATAAAAAAATGAATGAAATTTGGCAGTGGTGTCCAAATTTGAAGACACAAGTAGGGCATGTGGTACGTTGATTTCTCATTGCAAAAATGGCTTCCAGTAGGTCAGTGTCGTCTTCAAACAAGATTATTGAAAAGTGAATACATTGTGATTGACACTAAAATGGAATGTAACCGCTCACTCACTCACTCACTGCGGTAACATGACGTGTTTGTCTACGTCAGTTGTGCAAGGACACGTCTCCACTGTCTGTGGTCTTGGGCAGTGGTGTTCAGTACATTCCTCCCTGCACCTGCTGACTCAGCATCTCTTGTCACTGCGTCCACCCATCTTGTCCTGCATCTTCCCTTGCGTCGTTTTCCTCCGACTTATTCTATCTAAATCTGCAAGCCATCTCGTAAATTTGCAAGCCATCTCCAAAATCGCCACGCATCACCAGTGTAAATCATTATCAGAGATCAGTATCAGCTAGACGCTATGTGGCGGCGCATAGTGGCAAGTGGGCACATTATCCCCCTGGCCACCTGAATCCCACGCCCAATGTGTCCCTATAAGATCTGCTACCAACCAAAATTTATTATGAAACGGTAAAGATATGATGATGAGAATTGGTTTATGAAGTTTAGTCTTTTATGGGATGAGATATGAGTCACTGATTCGTAGAGATTCTCGTGGTAGATTGTCGCAGAAACTACAGACCCTTGTGATTGACTGATCAGCTGAGTTTAAAAAGCATACATGTACTCCCCTCCGGACTGAAACAAGGCCTAAAGCTGCCCCTCTCTATATACATAAAAAGAAAAGGGGTGACTCTCTGTCAATTCTCCATTCTCCAGGACACTGAATCTGACCAATCAACATTCAGCTCTCGTATTGCTTTGGAAGCTGCGCATGTGCAGAAGGGAGAGAGCAAGTGAAAGTGTACTGAGGTATACATGCTTCCCGAAATTGGTGGCTTGCATTGGAACTAACTTTTTCCCCCTTGTCCGTCATTAAAGGCATTCAAGTGTGTTGGTCAACCATGACTATCTCCTTTGTCCCTCCACCATAAGGCCTAGTTTCCCCTTATGACATCACTATTTCGGACACTTAGCGCCCCATTTCTGGAAAGGTGTATATAACCTGGAGTCTTCACTTTCCTTTATGAATATATATGGAGGGAGACAGCTAGGTTTGGTGAGTAGTCTTTTTAAACTGGGCTGGCCAAAGGTACCGCCACTTTGGCTAGACTTTGAAATTCTAAAGCAATTAGCACTCCTTTGAAATAAAGTAAAATACCCATTTATAACCTAAGGATGTTCTCTGGAAAACAACTCCCACAGTTGAAATTGGCATTCACTTCGTTTGGTAAGAGTTCTAATTGTTCTAGGATTTCAAGTTCTTGCCAAAAAGGTGGTGTCTATGATCAACCCTTAATCAACTGATCAATTACTCAATCACACACAAGATCCTGAGCTGGAACTTGTAAAATGTAAATTATCACTCGCTTTTGCTACTGTCATTAGCTGTACGGGTAGCTGCCAAACGGGCAAGAGTCTGACCTTTTGGCCAATATTAAAACAAAACTACTTTTCCATAGACACGAGTCCTTACTCAAAGTGCTTTTGCATCCCAGAGTCTTCCGGGAATGTTCAGGAGTAGCTCCAGTGAGAAGGAACTAAGTGCCAAAGGGATTGGAACCCACGACCTTTCAGTACAATCTACATCACCACGCTCCCTTATTATATTGCCAAATAATACCATGGCATTGTGTGTAACTTCCCACATTTGTCTACCCAATGGTGTGGTGACGGTTAGTAGATATACTTTATAAACTGGAACTACTTGCTTATCACTGCAACTTGAACCAAGACTGACAAAATCAAAATCACAATTCAGCCTCGTATTAATCATGATCACCCACTGACTGAAGGGGATTCCGCACACCAACGATTCAGCCTACTTTTAACATTTTCGCGGGCGGTGAAAATGAACACTCTCATTTCCTGTTCACAAGTGTGGCGTAGATCAGTTAGCTAGATCAGGCCTACTGAACATGTGGACAATAGGGTCCGCAATAGGGTTCCATTCAGTAACTTGCGTATGACTTGATGATGTTTTGATACCTACTGAGGCGAGGGAAGGGTATTGTACTTGTTGTAGGAATAAAACAGAGGAAGATTACTTTAGTCACTGCCCACTCACTGACCGAGACTAACTTTCACCTCCACACGCTAAATTTCAGTTGCATACCACAACGAAGTCTACTGGTAGTTTAATCAGCTCACCAGGGCTGATTTCGAAATGCTGGCCATGGTTTCTAGCTGCGACCCCTTCAGGGTTGATTGGGACTTCCTTCCTCGTTACTATTAAAATCATTCCACCAAACTCGGTCAGACCAGGAACAGTTCCCAGGCCTTTGCCAGGCTGTAGTGATAGTACCCTACACCCATGGGTGTGGACAGCTGCTGGTTCATCCCAACCCTCTCAGATAATGTAGAAGATGCCCAGTAACACTGAAGAAGGACACATAAAAAAATGAAGTCACCTCCCACAAGGCATAGGGAGCTAACACAATGTTCCCTTTCTCTCCCCTCTTTCGAACAACAAACCATATCCTTGATTCAAAACTTTCATTTCTTTACAAAATGCACATCAAAAAGCTGTGCCGAACAAAAACCTTTGTAAAAAAATACTAATACGTCAGCAAATGAAATTTGAGCACATTGGAATAGATTACTTGGAATCAACTTTTTTTAAATGTTCAAACGCACGTTTCGCTCTTTATGATTGTGTACACTTTTCCTTGGTCACATGACTTGTCCCCTGATTCCTCCTGATTTGCTTTTGGTGTATTGGGCGAATTAGAACCGTTCTTAGGGCCAGGTGAACTTTGACCTTTGACACTTCCGTTTCTCGTATTTTGTCGATTCTGGCAGACGACGATCGTGCTGAGGTTTTCCCGGGTGGAAAAAATTGTGCTTTTGCTGCTGATGTAGCCGTCATTGTCTTCTCCAAACTCTAAATATGCCTCCGTTCTGTTCTCTGGCATTGCTGGACCCCATTCCATTTCTGGTTTGACAGCTTCTTTCAACAGCTGAATAGAGAGGTAAGGACGTGTTATTAGTTCATATATTACAGACATGGCTTACAATTAAACGCCCCACAAACCAACAATCCTTGTTGGTGCGACCTGGACAGTCATCGCTGCGATGAGCGAGAAAAAATCACACGTCTCTGTCGAGAAAACATTGCACAAATGTCGAAATCTGCGGTTATTTTGATGAGAACTACTCTGGCCAATTCAATCTGCCACCTGGGCGACCTCGTCACAATCACAGTGTGGTGATTAGGCGGATTCATTTCGACGTTTCATGGCGACGTCGCATGGTATTAGAGGGACTACGTCCACCCCCAAAAGAACGTTTCCAGTAGCCCCTCGAATGTATTGAAATGAAGAATGGGTACTTACAGCCCAACCACCATCTCTGCAGTATTGGTACAAAAACCATCCAGGGATCATCACGATTGGCCACATTCCGATCAGCCAGCCAATAGCCTGGGCCCAGGCCGGGTACAAATAGCCGTCCAGGTCTGGGGGTTTGTAAGATATCACATTGAAGACTATAGTCACCTGAAACATAAAAGTTTATTTCCTGAAAATGCGTTTTGAAACAAAGGTTTTTAGGAGCAAGCGGGTCATACTGTTGGTCTTTGGGTGACTGATATCAAGATGCTGTTAGGGTTTTGCGCAGTGGATGATTTAGCAAAATATATTCCTGTACAAGAACAGTTTCGCTGACTTGTATTGTGAGATTGGAGAGACTCCTACTGGCAACTTAATCAATCAGACCTCACTGGCTCCTCCGTGTAGGCCCCCTTTAAAAGAGATAGACGAAGACAAATGCCTCATTTGCTTGTGGGAAATAGACACCTGTGCACCATACAGTCGGGTGTAGTAAGCCTCCATGCCCCAGTTCATGCCTCAAAATTAAGGTAAGCTCAGTCCTTCACGTAAATTTTTACGGCAAACTATATCTTGTGCGAAGATGTCGTCATCCCTGATCCATGAAGATGATGATGATAACATATTTAAAAACATAAAATTATGTTTCTTAAATTTTTAATTGTGGCCAACAATCTTGTTTCACTTACAATAATTATAACAGGTGAGACCACCATCCAGCATGCCTTCCAGTAAATATTTGGTTTGTGTCCCAACATCATCCGAATATCCTCAGAAAATCTTGGGAAACCGTAGATCCAGTTGAGAGCCACCAGTTCGAAGAATCCGACGAACAGGAGGGGGAAACCACTGACACTGTAATCGACCAGGTTGAGCAAGTAGATACCTCCCTGAAAATTGGTCAGAAGGTGAAATGGTTAGCCAGAGAGGCAAAGGCATCAAAAGGCATGGGCATGGCCTTTTTATAGAATCTGTGGAAACTGCGGACACCGCCTTGACCACAAAGCTCTGGGGCTCTGCGGTGGAAATTTCCGGGACACCCTTCTTCGTTACCGAAAACTAACTGATCGTGTAGCGTGATTCAAACGCGCCGCACAAGAAAAAAAGAAGAAGGATAAGATTTGATAAGATTGTAATGGAGATTTTGACCCTGGAAGGCCTCCCTGCTCACCTTGCAAACCATCGGGATACCAAGCACGAAGGAGAGCCCAATGACACAGCATCTGAAGATGATGGACTCCCTTTGTCCCGTGATGAATCGTTTGAACTCATCTGTGAAGGCGCTGAGGACACACTCCATGATGGAGAACTGGGAACCGAAGCCCAGGGTCGCCATCATGATGAAGAAGAGGATGGCCCAGAGTGGAGCGACTGGCATCTTGGCGATAGCTTCGGGGTAGACGACGAAGGCAAGACCTGGACCTGAAGGGAAGATTGACAAATTCGTTTTTGTTACTGAGAACGCGGGAGCTTTCAGTGAGATGGTTGGCGATCATGGTTTGAAGGGGGCTATAGGTAGGACCTAGGGAATCAAATTGGTGATGTCTAATATGTACGCAGTAAGGAAACTTGGACGTGTTTGGTTCAGCGATGAAGATAATCCACCAACAACCACGAAGAGTTTCGGGGGACTGAGCGGTAGGTGAGAGTCCTCGTAGCAACTTGTTGTAACTTAATCTGACCTACCGGCTTCGGCTATAGCCCGCTTTAAGGGGATAGGAGAACTGAGAACAACTGGCACTGGCAAAAAGGAGGGTCACTTTCTTTAAAAGACATTATGGGACCTGCTGAGGTTCCAGATGTGCCTTAACGTGGGACCTGCTTCACATGTCAATGTTATTGGCACTCAGTGTTGAAGTGTCCACAAAGGGATCCACAGCTGTTTCCTTTCAAGGTTATGAGCACTCAGTATTGAAGTTAACATCTGTCAAATCTTCGTTGGGGCTTACCCAAGCAAGATGAAAAACTGCTTGACCGATGTGCTGAGAACTGCCATCTGTTTCAATACGGTTCGGTTCGAAAGATTGCTCAACTGATAAGGGCACTGAACCAACCCTCTACATATATACTTGTATTGATATTCTGAATAGAACCACCGACTTGAAATAAGTGACTTTGAAGCCAGTTTTTGCTTCAGAACAGGAGAGCATTAGTAATAGCTATGTTCAGCTGATCATAGAATTTGCTCAAGTTCTAGTTGTGCGGAATTGGCTTGAGTCAACTAGTGACTCGAGAGAGCTCTGTCCCAACGCGTGTCTTTCCAAACGGGCGTGTGGCTTTGATGTTGAAGCCATACGTTCCCTAGTTGCCTGATTCTTTATTGAAAGATTCTGGCTCTACTTAAAATATGATCAAATACATATCTTACCTCCAGCAGCAACATCGCTCACCTCCACTCCCTTCTCTGTAGCCATGAAACCAAGGACGGAAAATATGACTAGACCGGCAAAGACACTGGTTCCACAGTTGATTGAAGCCACGATGAGGGAATCTCTGCAAACAAGAGAAGAGGGACTCTTTAAACCTATATAATTCACCAAATGCATTCAAAGCTTTTGAAAAAATTAAACTTTGACCCACGTCCCAGATGCTGTGCTACTTTATACAAATCGTGCCAGGGTTGATCAAATCAGTGAGATCTATCTTATGTTCCAGACTACTTTCCTCTCGCCCTCCATTAGAGTTCAAGGTTAAGTTCTTGCTCTTTTGCTCTTGGACTTTTATCGCCTTTGGTTAAAATCAGTTAGCAAAGACACAGACAAAATCGTCACTCCACACGCTACAAGATGAGCTGAAAGTCCGTGATAATGAGAGTACATACCTGTAGCAATTGTTTTCAAATTTGTTGTAACTGGCCATCGCAATGAGTCCACCAGAGCAAGCGCTGAGTGAGTAGAAGATCTGTGTTGCGGCGTCACTCCATACTCTTGAATCCCCTAACCTAGAGAAGTCAGGCCTGAGGTAGTACAAGATACCTTTATCAGCTCCTGGGAGAGTCACGCCACGGATGAGGAGGACAGTCAACATGACGTAGGGGAAGATTGCAGTGAAGTAGACCACCTTTCCAAGGGATTGGATGCCCTTGAGAAGGGCAGCGAGGACAATGCCCCAGGCCAGGAGGAGGCAGAGAAGCAGCTTCCAGCTAGGTAGGCCAAAGTCGTCGATTCCAGATGATTGTTCCAATACGTAGTTGCTGTAAAAGAAGGCAATGACATGTAAGAAATCCACTGACGCAATATGTCGAGGACAATTATCGAGAGGTGACGAAAATAATGCGAGAAGTTCAGTTTGATATGAACCAACTTTATAATCATATCCTAGAGGACATTATTTGTTCCTGTTTCAGGTCGTCAAGACGGGCACGAAAACTACTCGCATGTCTTCAAGTCGTAGGTGATTTTGAATTCACTTGCAGTTTCAACCATGAAGCGGTGAATATATCTTAAACTGCAAATGCCCATCGCGACTTCCGAGGCCGACTCCACGTCCGCATCCCATTCTCGTTTTCGGGAATCTGGGCCGAACTTAACTGCCATAATCATGCTATACTCACTTGTAATATTCCTCACTGGGCGTCTTGCTGCCCGTCAAGTTCCTTGCGGTAGTTGCAGCAACAGTTGAAATCGTGCTGAGCAAACTAGCGGACATGTTAGCATTGAGCGTATTGTTTTTTGATGGCGGCAACAGGCAGGCGTCTGTGTTCCAATGATTATCACATGTGGTCCACGGCAGGACTGAAGTCATGGAGGCGAACAGGTAGAAGAGGGTGTGAGAGATGACGACGTTGTAGTAGAGGGCAATCAACCAGGAGACGATGACCATTCCGTAGCCGAGACCTGTTATGGAGGAGAAGGAAGAACGGGTCAGTTAACATATTCGTTGCCTATTTTTTGTACCAGGAAACCATGAGCACCTTATCTCTTTTGTCACGATGCATCCTCGTGTTCAGTGCTTCGACTGAGGAATTGGTAGGAGAACTTACCAACTGGCAGCTTCATTTCTACTCAAAATGATACGCTGCACACGGTAGCCAGAGAGACTTTTTGCATACACGGATGACAACAGACTCCCCAAGAGACAGACAGGCGACGAATCAAAAGGACTTTGAGGAATGGCCAGAGAAAGCTGGTTCAATGAAGTGGTGGTGCCGAGGGTAAGGTTGAAGATTGCAAATTAGGGGAACCATACGATCAACACATCATGCTAAGCTAAGACTGCCATAGAATTTCCAAACATATTTTAAATTTATGCTTTTATTCAACTCGCGATCAGGCCCAAACTGGCAAATTCTGGAGACCTAACCTAGGCCCAGACAGAAGTGCATCGTAAATATAAACCTACCTTTCATGAGAGGGTTGATCTTCCAAATGGAAATCGGGCCCAAACTTGCAAATTGTCCAAAAGCAAGTTCCATGAAGAAAAGAGGGAGGCCGACTAGCGCCAACATAATGACGTATGGAACCAGGAAGGCACCTGAAAGTAGTAGAAAAGACTGTGTAATACCTTGATCTCTTCTGCAAGTGTTAAGAATATGAACGAGAGTGGTGACCACATTCAAATTCCTCTTTAAGGGTTGACCATAGGCACCATCATTTTGGCTAGAACTTAAAATCCTCACGAAATAAGAACTCTTCCAAACATAGTGAACGCAAATTTCTAGCGTGGGAGTCTGTTCTTTGTTTTCAAGAGAACAGGGCATTCACTTCGTTCTGATGGAGTTCTAATTACTTTAGGATTTCAAGTTCTAGCCAAAATAGTGGCAACTATGGTCAACCCTTAAAGTCAGACGCCATTGACTTACCTCCGCCATTTTTGTAGCAGAGGTATGGGAACCTCCATACGTTGCCGAGGCCGACAGCATAACCGATGCAGGTCAGGAGGAACTCCAACTTGCCTCCCCACTCGGCCCTTTGGGGAACATCTATCACGAGAGAATCAGTGTCTGGACCTTTTTCTACATCTTTCTTCACGTCACCCTGGAAAATAGAAAGATGTTGGAAAATTAAGTAAAAGTTCGTCGGTAAAACAACGCAGAGGTCGGGTGAGAAGGGAGCCGTTTTATTGCAGCCCCCAGTACCAGTTAGGTTGGTCGTGGTCTTGGCAGAAGCAACAACGTAATCATTAAGACTGAAAGGCAGCAAGAAGGAAGTGATAGAAGCAAATAGGGGGGAAAAATCCCTTTTTTGCACCCTCCACAAGTAAGCATTTCAATCCCCTTACTCCTCTTTCATTCACCACATCACATTGACTTTTGATATACATGTAATCATGGTTTCTCTATTTTTTAATGGAGTCAAGGTAGGACCAGCTGTCAACTCAAAAACACATTGTTTCCACTTGTCCCCCCCCCCCCCCCCGGCCACACATAAGCACCCCTCCCACCCTCTCTTTGATCTTCCCGTCACTCATCCTTCACCTTTTTGCCCGACCTGATTACAATGCTATGTCACGTGTCATAACATGGCACAGTGCCAATATATCGAATCCAAAGAAGACATTCTCATTGCGTCGTGGGCATTCATATTGAAATTCTTCGTTGAAGAACAAATCTTGTGTAGTTTTCGCTATTGAAATTTGTTTGAATGGTTCTAACCTGGGTCATCCCTGAAGCGAATGGCGTCTGGGTATTCTGACTGTGTTTATTGAAAAGTTTTCACGCTCTCGTTGTCGCGCAGTGAAAAGGATGAAGGTTGAGTGATTTTTGAAGCATGGTGAATACATGCAAGGAAGTTTTATAGAATCTCCATGGTAGATCCGTGGTATTATTTAGCACCAATTGCGCCTCCACATGTTCTGTCGGTGGTGGAATGGGTTAGTTGCGAGTTCGAATATTTTTGATATCAGACACAGTCAGAACTTCTGGACTGGACTGGAGGGGTCTTGCGACTTCAAACCCTTTCTGTCAAGATGGTCGAATAGAATATCATTGACGCTGCCGAGAATTGGCGAAACTAACTTGTTCTTGACGGAACTTACAGTAGTCCCAAACTGTAGTTCCATATCTAAACTCTGGTTTAAAAAGCCACAGCGACTTGTATAGTCGCCCAATCTTATCAGTTGCTGACTAGTTTGTTTGCAGCCATGTAGGACTGCAAACATTCCGGGTTCCTTACGTACGTACACGTAACTCATCACGACATCATCAGAGAACACATATGTTGATGACTACAACCCGTGGGCGTTAGTAAATTATTGATTATTGTACATCAAAGTATACTACAATATGTAGGTTATTCGAAATCTACACTTCAGACTAACTGGAAACTTCAAAATACGATATTTAATCCATAAAGTGGATGTGACGAACTAAAATATACCGCTTATTTTTAACTGAGTTGATACAAAGTGTATTGGAGTTCGATCTACATAACATCAAGTATGGATTAGATCTAAAACATGCAGATGACATTTATTTACATGTACGTGAATGAGAATTATAGTGACGAGCTTCAGTCAGACAGGCGCATATAGAAATGTTATTACACAACAAAGATACATTGTAACACAACTGTCATTCTTGCCACTAAAAGACTTCAGTGTCAATTCCAGAAAATAAGCAACTACGAATGCAGAATATCTCAAATTAAACAGTCACTTTCTGGAATTTGCAGCATGTTCACACACGCGTGGTGACCCAGTCCAAAATCGCCTCTACACGCAGGTACGCGTGATACCTTGATTGGCAAAGATACCTTAACTTCCCAAGGAAAAGCGGCACTTTTGAAGTTCCTTTGATCTTCACCGACATGTACGAAATGTACTTACAAATTTCTTGGCGCTGATGGTATCCAAATTCATCTTACAAACCCAACATTATCGTAGTTTCCTATGAACATTACCGTAAAACTACTCCCGCCATATGCATGAACCACGTGACCAGACAAGCACATTATTCGTAGCGAAGAAATGCCGACATGATGAATAATGATGTAGGCGTTAACTAAGATAATGAATTCAAACAACATTTACCAGCACCACAATTGATATGCAAAATTGGTGTTTTTTTAAAGTTCTTATTGAAAATGTAATAATTCTACTGAAAGGATGCATCATCGTTTATGGTACAGGTGCAGGTGTTTTTTACAATGTACTGATGCATTAGCCTAATACCATTAGGCCACACGGGTGGCGCTGATTGGCTGGCCACTGCCAGGGGCCTAATTTTAAACGATTTTATTTGCGATATTCCCGACAGAATCTGATGGTGGCATGGTCTTCGGCTAGGAATAAGTTGCTAACTGTTAGTTTTTCATATGAGTTGTCTGTTTCAATCATAAATTACACGAAATGGATTGTAAGTGTGCACTAGCAGATTTGATTCAATGAAATAACTCATGTTTGAATTCTGTAATATACGTTGTCACTAGGTATTTCAGCTCCCGATAGGTGGCTAGCGTGTAAGCACTATTGGCAAATTACGAGCCACTCCAAGAGAATGGTTGAGTCACTCTCCTGATACATACGCCATTTTTAGGAGTTTTGTAATTATATTTAGATGCAAATACGCCCTGAAGAATATCTAAATGTCAATATCATCATTTGAAGCCAAAGCTGGCAATATAAAAGGAAGTGAACTTTACACCCGGCAAAGATTTTGTTTGCCGAGATACCTTGAAGAAGACATGGTATAGTGTCGAAAGCTGGTCTCAACAAATTTCTTTGTCGATCTACAAAAAAACTTTTACTTGTACTTGATACTTTCTTTCCGATATTCTTCATCTTGATCAACACAGCAACTTCCCATTATATTTTCAATTACCTATTCCCGAGCCCTCCGAGTGACGCAGTTTATGGGTCGTCCACTTGCAAACAGGGTCTCATCATGACTCAAACTCGCCCCAGTGCCGAAATTAAAAAGTTTCAGACACTGGAATTGATCAATTACCGCCATCTTGGATGCCAACATCCTGAGATTCAGGGTTTTGACAATCCTACGTCATAAACTGTGTCACCAGTTCAGACTGTAAATCTTATTCAGGCCGAATTAGTGCCACTTTCTCTCATAAAACGTTTTATTTTATTAATAAATAACAAAATATGATCATTATAAATAAAATTTGACACTTACTAGTGAATTTTAAGATGATTGTACGGAGAACTACAAACGCAGCGTAGGGCATCGCGGGCTTTGTGCTGATGCGTGCTGATGCGATAGCCTCACAGCATTAAGAAAGATTCTTTCCTGATCTATATCCGCGGTACTGCTTTTCAAGATTGTGGCAACTTACTAGTTCTAGAGGCGTTGTAAGGAACGAAATCAGCGCCTCTAGTGTCAAGATTGACCATTACTCCATCCTTACGCATGTTACGCAAGTCAGGTATTGCGCAGTGATAGGAGTGTGCGACCTTCTTGAATATTATGTCTGCTTTGGCGAATGGGAGTAAGTATATGTCATCAAGTGACATGACCGGAAATGGCAGGATATTTATGGTTTGGGTTGGCACATCTCTTTATTCCGAGCAAGGCCTTTGGCCCTTACAAGGACATTACTGAGTTAATCCTTTAATTAGGAATCGGTGATGCATAATCTGCAACATCGAGAATAAGAACCAGCAATAAGAAAAGAAATTCGGGCTGGTCACAGTCGCCTACCTTGCCAAGAGAGTGACAGTAGTTCCATTTGAATCCCGGAGATGGCATAGCGATCGTTTCTCGAGGGACGTGATGGCGAGCCAGGTACAGTAGTCTCCGACTGCGGGAAAGGCTTGTCTGTTCGAGGGAGTCGTATGCGAGTGAATGATATAGACTCCGTCATGACATGTCATGTCCTAAAACAATAGGACAGGACTTAAAAATGATTCCCGTTTTATGAATTATGTATATGAGGCGGGCAGTTTGCTCGGGTCAAATTGGCCAGATGCGAAGTAGGCCTTTGAAGTATCCTGGCCGAACAACAAAAAAGTTGTCGGCGATCAAGTTGTAACACCCGAAACTGCGCTAATCGCGGTGGTCTGAATGAAAAAAGTGACAGCATGATTTAATTACCTGTGATCCGACGGCTTTGCATTGTTTGACCGTTAGCTGATGGACAGCGACAGGTCAGAAGGTCAGTATATAGGAACGTATAGAATAATAGTAGCATTTTTGTGATTATAATACCGTCCCGATTAACTGACCAAGCTGACAGATTGGCCTGCACGTTGGTCAAAGTTGCTTTGTGGTGGAATTATTAGCATAATTGTTCCGTATTGTTTCATCGGAATTGATACTGGCACATGCCGATACCACTCATGTCATCGTTATCGCCAGGAAAATTGACAAATATTTGCATTTTCTTCAAAGCATGACATTGTCACCGCTTTTGGGTTCGATAAAAGACTCATTGGCGGCTGCGACCTGCGATGAACGCAGCATACAAACGATTGATTATCGTCGCATGCGATGTAAATTTTTATTTTCGCGAATTGATATTATTCGCGAATTATAGATGTATATAATGTATAGATATCGCATTAAATTACACTCCGGACCCAGTGGACCGGCCTCGTTCCTCAACATTAGGAGACCCAATGATGACGCAATGGGCTGCTCACGGAGTCTGCAGTAAATGAGATATCTATACAGTATTACCATGGCGCTATTATAAAACGTTTTCATTGGGGCTAGGGTAAATGGATTATCAATATACACAAATCAATGACACATGGTTTATGCCTATATATTAGTTTATCGATCTGCACTTGATGGCCATCAGTTGCAACAGCTGAGGCCATGGAAATTGTGCGACGCTCGATTAAGTATAGAAAATGATTGATGCCGAAGAGACCTTACAGAAGGCTAGAAGACTCCCGAGGCATTCCATTCGTCCTCTTAATCATGGTCTTTCTTTGGGGAGGAACGCGATCGGTCCACTGCGTTCGGGGTGTAATATGCCATGAACTTTGGTACTCCTGCGACCATTCACATACCCCCCCCCCCCCCTTGCATGCATCTTTAAGCTCGTACTAACATTGGATTAGTGGAGGCTCAAGAAAATAGAAACGCATTGCCGCAGTGTAGTTCTCATGCATGCAAATTCGCTGGAACTTGATGTTCATAGTATTTGTGCATCTGATGTTGAAATTCAAACCCACTGCGTATTTTCGCAATAAGAAATTTTCAGATTCCAATTAATTCAATTTTCAAACTTTTGAATGAACAGAGGAGGCCTTTAACAAATGATATTAACCTGTTGCTCAAAATGTACATTTCACCATAAACAGTATTGTTGTTCGAGTTGCTTTGTTGTTTGATTGAGAGAAATCAACAATGTCTCCCTGCAAACATCCTTTGAAGCCTGCAGACCACAAGCAATTGCCTCAAGGAAGCCACCAGTACGACCTCGTGGGAGTCTTGCCAATATCATGCCAGTGAAAAGGAAGGGTAATGATGGTTGAGGGTTGTAGTTAGGGTACCATCAAAGGAGTACCTCTTCCTCGCTCTGTCAAAGGACTGCACCATCATGAAGGTTTGGGGGTTCCACTCGAGCGCCCCAGGGTAAGCAGCTCGGAAGGACTTATTGAGAGGCCAATAGGGGGTTTGGGGGGCCTTCCCCCCAATGCACTGGCTAAAACATGTCAGAAGGACGGGGGTTGGGGGGGGGGGGGGGGCTCTCCATGGCGACAGTTGCGCGAGTTCAATAGAGCTTGCACTTTACATTAGAATCTGCCAGAGTCCCAGACTACGATAGTCTGGACACCTTTCGGGGGGGGGGGGGGGCATTTTCCATTTCTTTGCCGGCTATTATGACGATGGAGTTGAGTTACTGCTAATGCGATACACGGAGAAAAATGTCTATCAAAACAAAAAATTGGCGGAAGGAACTATAGCAGGGTCCCAACCAGGGGGTTTGGGGGGTTTCCCCCAACCTAAAGGCGCTGCGCGCTTACTAGGGCACTGCACTGATAATATTAGTGCAATGTATAAAATTACAGTTTGGAAATGAGGTCAAGTGCAAAATATGATGATTCTCGACCTTGATTCTCGACACGAGATCTTGAGAATGTCGGACGGCGTGATCCGCGACCAATTTAGCGAATAAAGATCGGATATCAGACCCAGTCTAAATAGCTAACTGTTTCTTTTCACGAACGATGCCTCCGACTTGTCCGACGTAGCCAACCAACATGTACGTCAAGCGCCAAGGCTATGAACGCGCTTGGGGTTGACACCAAATCGAAACCAGCCAATGCCCGGGCGTGAATTTCACGAATGTGTAAATATCTTTGAAGACAAGATAGCTATTCTTAATTGTCACCTTTTTGTAGCGGGTGACGGGATGGCAAGTTACCATCCAACTCGGCAGGACAATTTTGTGCCGGTGTGAAAGTTTAAAAATGTTTTTTACAAGAAAAAAGGAAAATCATATATACGTATCGTCAAGAAATAAGCGTAGTAAAAACCGTCGCTCGCGTACATGTACTTTAACAATTCGTGCAACTGCATGCGTGGGGACGAGCTTGCTTGAACCTGCCATATCGAGAACTGGCGCAAAAGCACGTTACCATGGCAACCCATTTCGACTTCCATATCTTCTGGACAATCGTGAGTAATCTGGATTACGTCTGGGCTGTGTTGTCAATTTCATCAAGATGCGTTGGTGATGCCCGAGCAGTATGAATCGGAAAAAGGATTTTTCGCACGATGTCGCCTTGGCTGAGGCATCTGCAAATACATACAGGCTATAGGGACAACTTGGGTATGAGGAATGTTGGTTTTTCCATGCAAAAAAGGCTTCCAGCAGGACCGTGGCAGTTTTCGCAAAGCCTACGAAACGTCAACGTGAACGCCTATCCCATTGTCCGACTTCGGTATCGGGGGTCAAACAATGAGGTAGGCGTTCGCGTTGGCGTTTCGGGTTTTTTTCGAAAATGCCGTCTGGCCCAGTACATGTACCAAGACGCATTCCAACACCCCTTTGCGGGCCCCTTTCCAAAACAGTTCTTGGTGGCCAAGTGGTTGACCATGCTCACATTACAGGGGCTACTTTCGCACCATTTAGCCTGAGGTCAGAGCAAACACGACTATTTCTGTTACAGAAAATTCCTGCTTAAGATTATTGGCAGGTTGCCAACTACATCAATAGCAACAGCAGGACTGAAGGGCTAACACGTTATGTCATTTTTCCCGTCGGCTTTATTTCTTGGCAGACATGACAGGAAACACGTGGTTTGCTTCGTCAGAGTGTTTGTGTCAGTAAAGGCCAGACACGATTACAAAGAATTCGTAATTACACCTAATCATTCGTGAATGACACGGAAGCTCACTATTAATAAAAACAACATGACGACTATTTTTAGGGTAATGTGAACAAAATGATTCGTGCTGTATGGTTACCTCAGTTAACTTACAATGTTAACTTACAATGTAAGTTACATTGATATAGTTGTTGCCGAGCGAAATCAGCAAGGGCCTTAAGATCATGCATGTTGACATAAACCATGTTGACACGGACCTTTGATCAGTCTTTGGGTCATCAATCTACGCAGGATATGGGGGCAGAGGTGTGAATTTGCATTTTAGATTTAAAGGTGTGACAGCCCGGTAATCAGATTCCGGTTTGATTAGCCCCACCTGTGTTGACTTGTGCCTTTACAATACATGTATACGTGTATCTAAGTTGAAGTTTGCGTGAGCGTCGTGAGGGCCTTCATCACGACAAAGATTCACAGTGTATAGAGCCGATAGAAGCCAGTGTCCCGGCCCCCAGCGCCATATCCCCATCATCGAAAAACCAGAGTCAGTCATATCCTCCTCCCCTCTTACATCAATGCCCTTACATGTTACTGACGTTGGAGAAATCGATGGTTATTTGCGGGATGAGGCGGACAAATCCAAGTTCGGTTGTTTGTACGTGTGCCGATCGTTGACCCGAAGTTCAAAATGCCCTATATCAGGACAGACTTCTACCTGCAGTACCGCAACAGTGTGTGTGCTTCGGGGGAGGGGGGGGGGGGGGGGGTACTCATGCCCACAATGTTAAAAAATTTTATCAGCTGTCATGCGGTTACCCATTGGCGCTAACCAGGAAGAATGTCTTCTTAGAAAGAAATTCCTTATCCTGTGATATGCATGTCATGCCTCTTTGAAGAGGTTCTAATTGCCTCTATGATTTCAAGTTGTAGCCAAAATGGCGGTACCTATGGTCAACCCTTAGTCATGATGTTATCACGTTTCATCATATTCCGTTCATTCCGTCACTTCTATAAAGCCTTGAAAAACAATGATTATGGATGCGTGCCAATGGTTTAATGCCAAATGGTTACATAATGCGTAATAGCTCATAACAATTGATGTAACGACTGGGTTCAGTTATAATGTACTTATTACTGAACTTCAACTGTGTATGCAATTCCAAGGTGGTACATGTAGATATACAATAGATATTCCACAAGGATAAAATCCCAACACAAAAGTTGACCTGTGCAGGCTTGGTCCCACCAAGGAAGTTTGATCCGCCATCGTTCCACCCCACTGATGTAACACTGCGCCTGTCACACGAGTGCGAATTCTGATTATGAGACTCGTCGAATTTTGATATTGGATGAAACACCATATTGCGAATTTTGACTTTGACATGAATAAACTTCCATTTTGATACAACGCTAACTTTGTTAGAAAATAAATTCGATTGATCTTTATTGAATGACAAACACGTTCTAGATGTTCGGTCTCTGATATACTTCAGTGGCGAGCATTTTATTAGGTGAGTAACTTAGTCGGTCAGTAAGAATTTACATTCTAGGATGGCCTAATTCAGTGATTCCGGTTACTCTAAGGTTTGATGAATGGCATGTTGTCAACCTGCTGTGGCACTTCTAGGAACACAGACGTGTCCATTAGGGATGACTCAGTGCATCCTGAGATAGCAGACGCTGGACGTAAAGTGAGGATGGACGAGAGAATAGAATTACATACTTTGGCGCAGTGATACATCGTATCACTAATAGTACATGTGCATGCAAAGTGGGTGAGGCGGTCCTACTGCGATGATGTGCTTGAATTTTGTGTTGGAGAATGATAACTATGCATAATGCATAGGTTGCAATGCAAGCACATTTTGGAGCCGGTGTAATGTTTTTGAGTGTTTCTGTTTTTGAGTGTTTCCCCTCATTGTTTGGGAACGCTCAAAAATAGATTGACGAGTTTTTCTGTGTATCCCCCCTATTGAAAAGTCATGGTCTCTCTAGCTGCCTATTGTTTGGAAACACTGAAACATGGGGAACAACCACAGATGTTACACCGGTACGTGTGTGAGCTAATCATTGAACGAAATGACAACGTACGGATTCTGATGTAACCAAAACTAACCTAATTAATTCATGCCTCAGTGTAATTTGCACGGGGTTTTGATTACGTAACAAGCATATGTAATGTCTACGTGCATTTTTATATACATCATGTGGGTTGATATAATTATTTAGAAGTATATTTTCTTACACAAAGAACCCAATGACCCCTCAATAATGTGTGAAGTCGATTTTTGAAAATGTGCAGGTTGTTTACACTGTTTAATAACTCTGGCATTGATTGCATGATTAAGACCAAAAGGTTACGTGCCCCAGTACAATTGTAGCCACTGTGTACATTGATGTGTACTGCCAAATGTTTATAACGCTGAAGGGCCTTTTTTAAAGAAGGCAGCGCCACAATTAAGAGTTTATCAGAAAAGTCGAGGTTTATTTTTCCGTTGATTTTCGTTGCTTTACTGGGGGGAGGGGGGAGGGGGGAGGGAGTAATCTTCTTCTTCTATTTCATCTTATTTTTCTTTGTGAATGTACACATCTCAGTTCCATTTAGCCGAGAAAAAGATCTGTCTGGCGAGTTGCCTTTGACCTAGCATGCCCTCAGGTGAGATTACTGATCTCAGGTAAATCTCTCCCACTCCCAGGCTATTCCCGGCTGACCCACATTCCCAAACCAAATAAAGAAATCGACACAAGCAGGTGAAATGTACAGTCTTGCTCATATTATTATCGACGCCTATTTCGTACAATATCTCCCAACTCAATCTACAAAAGCCGATGCTGTGTTTGGCATATCGTTAGAAATTATCCTTATAATCTCTAATGATTGGTCGCCCAAAAGAAACGGGGCGACGCTCCGTCGAAAAAGAGGTGAAGGCAGCTGGAATGATATGGGACAACACCACCACATTGGCCCAGGATAGGGGAAGATGGCGAGCTCGAGTGGATGCCTCATGCGCCAACATGGCTCCGAAGAGGCTTCAGTGAGTAATAGTCTAGCAGGAATGTGACTGCATAAGTTTTTCATTACATGTATTTATATATTTAATGGCTTATTACATACAGTAATGAAAAACTGCAATCATATTTCTGCCATAATGTAAGATTAGAAGAAAACAAATCAGACAATATGCTAAAAAACGCATTGAAATTGGTGCTTGTTTGCGAGATATTGTATTAAGCAGATGTTGATATTAATACGAGCTAGACTGTACGCATCATGCATGTGTGTGAATTTCATGTATACCCCTCCAAGTACGTCAGATCCTGTATTGATTATACAATGATGAATTTACATAGCGAGACTAATTCCATTATCGCACAGTACCATCTGTACATGCACGTCATTTCATTCACTTTCTATCAAAACCAACACGAATTGATCAATAAAAGCATTATTAATTGATGTGAATTAGATTCCTAATATAACATTTTGAGGTAAAAGTATCGTTGTTGGAAGAGTTCATGTCGCTAACGGCATGACGCCAGGTGAAGATATTGAAAAGTGCCAATTCCAGGGATGGACGACCGTTCTTTGTTTCCAGCGAACAGACTCCCATTCTTGAAATTGGTATTCACTTCATTTTGAGGGGAATTCTAATTTTATAGGACTTCAAGTTCTTTCTCAAATGGTGGTGCCTAAGGTCAACCCTAAAAGGACCGTATTATGGCTCTAGCGCTGTAGACATCCACCATGTTTTTCGCAGCCCTTTCGGCCCTTGTCCATACACTACAAACACGCACTGACCACGTGGACATTAGATCCGCCATGCTTGTCCGAAGAGATGAATCCTAATTTTTGACCCCCATCGGTAAATTTAGTCTGACAACGAATCACATGGTGGTAGGCCCGGCCGAGGCATCTTAAGAACTGCCCAAATTTAAGGGGAAGAATCCTTCTTTACCGTAAGAATGATTTTAATGGCAGTTTAAGGTGATTAATTAAAAATTGAAACTCAGTGGAATGATGATGATGATGATGATGATGATGATGATGATGATGATAATCGTGAAAAATATATTGAATAATATTTGAGATAATTGTGAATATTCTTATTCAACATCTCTTCACCATGCAATCATACAAAAACCGGATAACTGATGAGAGAACAATCGAAAATTCAAGGAAGAGGAGATATATTCGAGAAATGATACAAATATTAATTGAATTAAGTTGAAAAGTTAACATAATTTGATAGAAAAATGAAACGAACTTGGCTTGTTTACATTTGGGTAGTGTTTGTAAACATCTGGATGTAAACAATAACGAAAAAAACCCACGTTGGACAGGAAAATGATTAATGGCGAAGGTGCGCCTTCGCCATTAAGAGAATTGGACCACTGCCAAGTTATATTATAACCACGTTTTAAGACACCAGAACAACATCAAATTCGAATCTATGAGTGAAAAATTAAAATTTGGGTGATTCCCGACGAAGTGTCACAAATTTTGAATGATTTATTGCTTTTTGGGAGGGGAAAACCCACGGAATATGACCTAAAAAAATGGCGGGCAAAGAGAATGAATGAAAACATAGCCTCACGTTTAGTTCGAGTCGTCCGAATTTTATCTCTGGTCGTATAACATCATGTTCCATAAGTGGGGCGCAGACATTTTCTGCAGAACCTGTCGACCCGTCTATAGATTTCTGGTCCACTTCTATTCCTTTTGTCATAATAAGAACTATATTCCAATGATTATTCACAAAATTTAGAGTACGTCCGAAATTCTTTCTCTAATGTTTTGGTCTGATCTTGTTGTAAACATATGCGCGCCAAAGCGTCACTTCCTCGTCCCCAATGCAACAAACAGCCAATAGGAAGACAGAGAATATTAGATGAGCCCACGTCATTTCATTCATGAATTCATAGAATGGCACACTCCGACTGAGGCGGATGTAAACATAACAAAGGTGTGTATAGATTATATACTATGGGTAACCACATGATTAGAGAGTAGATCCAGTTTTTCAGAATCTGTGCATTCAATTGAAATTAGTTGGCCTACCCGGAAGCTGATATGGGTTTTCTGTTTTATATTTCACGGAGTATTTGTTTTGAAAGAGTTTACAATCCCCGATCATGGCCCAAAGTGACACTGTTCCGACCAAAAACTAAGTCTAAGGGGGGGGGGGGGTTGTTAAAAGCCAACGCCAACTTTGACATTTGTATTTATTTGTATACTATAAAACCTAAGTTTCAGTAAACGTATATATAAATAATAACCGCACTACGATATTGTGCATAACTGCAATTCTATTTTCCTGGACCACCAGTAATTACGAACGAACACGTACCCCTTTACTGTACGCATGAACCTATGTATGTACATGTATATAAGATGTATGACTGTATACATTCAGCTCTCGATTACTACATAACCCAATTGAAGTGGAATTTATGAAGAATTTCTTTACCTTTTCAGGAATGCTAGCTCTAATAACAATACACGCCTAACCGATATACAGTAATGTAAGAATTCTACTCAATACTTAAGAGGATTAGATTGGGCTTGAAATAGTACTAATCGTCTTGGCACTCGTTGAACCCTGAGTTTTGTTGTTTGCACTTGCGAAAATCATTGTAATGCAGTACAATAATACTTAGTGGTTTTTTTTGTTTTCAAGGAAATCAAACTAATTTGTGTAAAAACTGGAACTTTTAAGTCATGGACTTTTAAACCTTTTACAGATTAAGTCACAGCTACGCAATGATAAAACTAGCCTTTTTTTGAAATGTCTGATATACAACAGAGGCCCATTTTATCAGAAAAAAATCACAGCTGTCAACCAAACTTCAATTGGTTTGTTTTTAAAAATCACTTTAAAGCGATTTTGTATTGATTACGTATTAAAAGGGAAGGTTTTTGCATGACGTTAGGGCCTATGACTACAGGGTGATTCAATAGAAAGGTAATCCGAAACTAAAGGATTAGCACGTCCAGGTTGTTTGTTTTTTGGGGGCTAAAATCATAATCGTAAGTAGGAGATACGCCTGATTCATTGACACCTGATTTTAATCCTATGATCAATCATCGCTGAGCCCCCATGTGCACTAAAAGATGATAATGAATGGTAATGGTAATGGTAATATATTTTGGAATGAAAAAGCTTGTCCCCGTCCTGTAACCTTGACGAAAAGGGTTAATCACTTCCGGATTAAAATTACAAAAGGGTCACATTCGGGTGAAAATGTCATGACCTAAATATGCAAATGAGTCGTCTGCTACTTCGCCCGACATTGTTCATTTGGTATAGAAATTCACTCAATTAATTCGCTATTTCTATTCACGTGACAAGGTCTTCATCGGACCTCATTCACCAGACAACAAGGCAGTACCATTGGACACAAAAATGGATTCACATTGAACAGCAGGGTTTTGATGACCCAATAACAAGGGGGGAAATAGCAGACGATTATGCTGCGACCGCGGATGACCTTCGTGATATTTTGGTTGAGATTCATGTAGGTCAGACTAATGTAGAAGTTTGGTCCTTACACTCTAGCTCATATTAATATCAACACATTGCGCAAACTAATGCACCACATTCTATGCGGATTTTATCATATTGTGAGAAATTTTGTTTTCTTATCATGCATTATTGCCGGAATGTGATTGCATAAGTGTTTCATTATGTAATCGGCTATTTAAAAAACCCTTTCAAAAATCTTTTTTATTTCTGACTTTTTTGAGAGAGAAAATTGCTTGAATGATAATACACAAAGTTCTAAGAATTTTGGCGCTTAGTTCATTAAAATCGACCAAACAGAACTGCAGATATAGCTCTTTGTAGAGAGCACGCCAAAAGCAAAAAAGTAGCTGTGTATGGCCAGAGACCTCTATTAGCCAGCGTGTACATTCTGTGTACATTTTAATGAATATAGGTTGGTGAAAAAAGTTCGCCAAGGGTGCTTTAATTCCCGCCAAATTTTATATGTGTTATGAAGAGGCTTTTATCGAAATAATAGTAAAAATTCAAAACATTCCAATACCGATTGCCTGAGAAAAATTGATTTGTGTACAGCATTGCCATCAAATCGTCACTCGCGGACTGATACTATTAGAATCCCTGTTATGGCCTGGCTCTGTTGATTGAGAATCCACCAAAGATTGAAGAATAAATCCACTTTCACCCATCACAGTCATGTATTTACCACAGCTTCACAGTTCAGTACGGACTATGTGTCACACTTCCGCCTGTGGATGAATACATGTCTCTGTTCGTATGGGTGTGTAGATCTATTGTTGGAATAATAGTAAACCATTCTGTTGTCTACACAGTACGTCCCCAAAAAATGCATCTATTTTGTTATATCTCCAGCATCGCATGTTGATTTCGATGAAATAAAGATTCATGAGTTTTTTCAAAAAAGTTTAGAAAAAAAAAGTTATAAGGGTTTTTGAAGAAAAATTGTGGTAATTCCGAGAAGATATCACTGTTGACCAAAACAAGTTTGAAATGGAGATGCCGTGAAATTGTATGGCGTCAGCTTGCCAAATAGACTAATTGATGAAATGCATAGTAAGTTGTTATAGAGTGCACTGCAATGTATTTGACGAAAAGTCGAAAATCTCAAAAAATGAAGGTTGTTTTCCATTTCACTGCAGTGTATGTAGCATATACATGTACATGTATAGTACTTGTTATTTAGTGACACATGTACATTGTATGCATTACGTTCACAATAGTATTTTCATCTTCGTATTCGATGCCTAGATCGCGGTTACCTTTGTAGTTTTTAAGAATAGCCTAAGCTCTGTCTTCTCTTCATGTTTTGATAGCCTGGTTTCCATGGTAACATGTTAACGTATTTAACACTACCAATGGCAACAGAATTGTCGTTGACTCACATTTATCGCACAATATTGACAACACCATCTGTCGACAATATTCTCGTTAACCAGTATAATTGTCTCGTGTTTTTCAGATAGGTCTGGCCAAAATTGCTGACCTCTTGTCACTAAACTGTAACAGTGTGATCACTTTGATAGTAATGTTATGCAACCCCTCGGCAGCCGGTGTAAAAGTAAAAAGTGTCCCCCCTGGAAAAAGTGTCCGGCCCTATTGTATTCTGCAATATGGTTCTATAGAGACCCTGACCGTCAATAGCTCAGAGATTGAAGCGCATAATAGAATCCTTTGTTCCCGGACATTTTATCCTAGGACATTTTAAACTTCTACACCGGCTTTAGGGGTGGCACAATGAAAGAGCTCTACATGTATTGTGTTTCTCGAGCATTGGTAAGGCCTACCCGAAGGATAATCTAGTGCTGTGCAACACCACTATCTTTCGTAAACGTGATCTGGTCAAATTCCCGAGTTGAACTCAGTACCAATACAAGTACCATTGATTATCTACGCAGTCTTCGTTATTTGGTGTCAGTAAATGGTGATAAAAACCCGAAATCAGAGATCAGGTGGTGACGGGTGTCGCCGATGCTGATGTTAAAGAACGATTGTTACGTGAACCTGATCTGACTTTAGTGCCAGTGCTGTGAAATTGTGTAGAGCTTCTGAGACTAGCAAAGCTCATCTGAAGGGCCTGGCTAGTGCCACTGGTGGTGTCAATTCGTCGAAAGCTGAAGCAGAAGTTCATGCTTTTCACCAACGTGGTCAGCGTGGATCATGGCGGGGTAGCAAACGAGGTGCTCGCCGTGGAGGAAAATCAATGGTACTTGTATTAGCTCTCCATGACAATCTTACAAGGTTGTTACATGACAGGTTAGATTCCACAGTTGCCGTTATACATTAGCCGAAGACATATCGCGACAAGTACCTAAGACCAGAACGATACGAATAACACTTCTAACGGCTGTTATGGATCATGGCGATTTAGCGGAATCTGCGGAAACAGCCTAAAACAGTAACAGGCGGAATATCGTTTGATTAGCGTCTATTACAAAATGTGTTAAAAAGTGAATGGTGATGTCATCTATAAAAACAACATGTTTTTTGCCCCCGGCATGCACCGATTTGTCAGGGCCTAAGATTTTGCGATGAAGGATCCGGTTTTCCTGTGAATGGAGGTATTCGTTTCCCCAACCAGGAAGAAAACCTGTTATCACGTATCACTCATATCAAAAGGCATGTTGGTTTGACAAAACTTGTTTAGTCGAAGTAACTTCTTCAAACAAAAGGTCAGAAAAAACATGAATTTACTCAACAGATCGCTGAGGGAAATTCCCGGATCTGGTCATAGGATTTTTTGACACGGATCTTACTCTTTCTTAGATAGTCGACGATTCACACATTGATATTTATATAAATGTAAGACTTGTTTGTTAATATTGTTCATAGTGCGATACGATTTCTCAAAAAAGAATTTTCCTGGTGACAAAACATGGAACATGTGTGTGCTCATCAGACCTTCATCGGGGTGACAAGTTCGTCAACACCCCAATGAGCCAATTGTAATCGCCCCAAGTGTATGGTCATGGGAAATTATTTGTGACGAATTTCACACAACAATACTCATAAACATGCATTTATTTACTTTTCATGTGACGCAAACCATAATTTTCTAAACTGTTCTGTGGTTCAACGTCTGTGGTTTTTAACAATACCGATATAAGTTAATATGGTTTGAAAGAAAGATCGTGCCAATGTTGTTTGGTTATGAGAAATATCGTATTGAAATAAATTGCAGGGCGTAGCTAGCTGTCTGGACGGGAAATGACACTTGTTGGAAATTTTCGGCCAAAAAGACGTTTTTGGTGACTTCTTGGGGGTACTTTGTCCCAACGCACCCTACCCCCCCCCCCCCGCTAGCTACACCCATGATTTGTGTATGTTTTGCTGGTTTGGATGTGATGTTTTCCAGTCCATGTGTTGCCTCAAGTCAGGAAGTATCAACACCGTATTAAATCGTTTATCAATATTGGCACATTCCGGCTAGATGCCCGTATATTCTCATGAAAACGACAGCTGGCTAGCTCTTGACGTCACTCAGTTCTAACCGACGCAAATGCAAACAGGGGTGCTCTTAAAGGCCTACCCCATTCGTGAAAGATTAGAAATTTCTAATTGAATTTTAAAAATTCAAATAGTCTGGCGTGAATACGTATTGGATATAATTTCGCCATTGTGAAGACAGATATGGAAATACTGAGAGAACCGAGTTTCAGCAAAATCGTACACGTAATAACTGCACTACGGTATTGTGTATAACTGCATTTCTATTTTTCTGTACCACCAATAATTACCAATGGCGTACCCCTTCAAGCACGCCGTTCGTCATCATCATATTTTCTTGCGCTCATAACCTATCCTGAGATTCAGGTTTTTGATAAATGCTACGTCATATACAAAAATATCGAGAGGCGGAGTATTTTGAAAACCACTGGTGCCGGGGTGCTCATAACCAGACGTGTCATCGTGATGAAAATTGACCTGGTGTCATCCTTGTTACTCTAAGCGTTATCTTAGAGTAACACCGTATCATCTGTGTCAGTTTACCTCACAGCATACATGTATTCAGTATGTATGTACATATTTTCAGTCTGTAATTACATAATTTAAAAATCTCAAATTTTAATACAGAATTTCAAATTCTAATTCTCAACGAATGGCGTAGGCCTTTAAAGGAAAGATTACAGATGAATAATTCGTTGTCGTCAATGTATCTTGGCAACCAAGGCTTCAAGCAGGTCTTAGCCCTCATCCAACTCGATTTGAGGCTTACAGGTCTTGTAGATTATAGACAGGCCTATTAAGTTTATCATATGCTCTTCTTCGCAATAAATTGAAGGCATCACAGGGTGTCACAAAAGGATTGTACAGTCTTAAAAATAAAGACTTTGAAATTTTTGAAAATCTTTTAGGTTTTTCAGCCACCTCCGAGAGGTTTTTAAGGGCACTTAGAAACATTTAGAGGGTTTTTTTAGTCTAAAACCATTGAGTGTTGCTTTTCTCTGAAAAACCTCTTGGGTGCATATTTTTCACTTTTTTCATTGTACTCGTGTCGAAATAAATGTCAAATGCGGGTGTCTGGGCGTTATGAAGTGTTGACACTAAACAGGCCTTGGCCGAGTCAACAAATAAAAAAAGAAATGCGTTTCAATGAATGTATTTTACATTCATTGAAACGCATTTCTTTTTCATATAAGTATTTAAAACATGTATATGCATAAGTTACATGAATATGGGCCTACATTTGTATAATTCTTGAATATTACAATAACTTTTTCTAGGATGGGCCTGCGGCGCCTGTACAAGTACATGTATGACTGTGCTCGCCTGATATTCAAATGATTTTCACCTTCATTCATGAAATTATATAAGAATGTCCAATATTATCAAATAAGCTTACAATACAGTCATTCATAATTAGACCATTTCCACACAACTCAGTTCCTAAAGCATGGTACGAAGTAACTGGGCCATGTTGACGAATGGGCTCCATTGTCCGGAGAAAGATTCCGCACCCCACATATCTTTTTTCATTTCCTTTGGTTGTATTCTGTGGACCCACTCATGTCATTGTATATCTCCACGCACAGCTGTGTTACGATGATATTGGTCAAACCAGTGTCTTTTTGTGGAAAGACTCTTGTCAAATAGAACACCGTACAGCCCACAAATATTCGCGATCAAATATTTGCGGTCTCGTGAAATTGAATCTGAAATTAAAGTTTCACGATGATGTTTTTGGGAGACTTACGAAATTTGATTCGGTTTTCCATTCAAAAAAATTCGCGATTTTTATTTTCGCGAATCTATGTTATTCGCGAAATGCCCAAAAACAAAACGCCCCAAGATAATTTAGCAGTTTACAGTACAATGGATTTAGCAATTTGACAAGCCTGTAATTAGATCTTTCTCTGCCATATACCCGTATTCTCACGATAACCTGTAAGAGCGAATAACGTGAAAAGGGGCATTTCCTCACAGACAAATTATAGACCATTTCCAGTCGGATTTACAGTACATCAGGTTGACTCAGTACCGAAAATTGTTATATAAGATAACATGGGGAAAGCAACAATAAAAGGAATGACTTCCCCCCCTCGAGGGTAGCTTCAATGTTAAGATATTCTCACTCTTTTTTCCTTGTTTGTTGGGAGTTCAATAAGGCAGGTAACCATCCCTATACATTGGAGTGACAGAACTATTCGCTCAGACCAATCCACCGGATTGGTTCTTCGTCGTAACTCCTGTAGAGGGGCAGGGGCGAGAGGAAAAAACCGAATGAAAGACCGACCGTATAGAAGAGACCGTAGAGTTTACCAACGAGGCTGTAAACCGTGGAGGCCTACATGTTGATGTATGCTTCACAAGTTGTTGGTCACAACAGATAATCGATCATCCATATGCATTATATGTCAAGTTCAGATACATGCACTCAAACAGATGTTGGCTGAAACAATTTTCCTCCCGAGAAATTAGACTAGTTCCATTGTACATTCGAATTAAATATGGTAAATGAGTAGTATTTCCGACTTTTCAGTGTGCCATCAGGGCTTTTTAGGCGGCATGATTTAGTCCTTTCTTTTTCTTACGTTAGGGGGCGTCACACTCCTAAAGCGGCGGCGTTCTAATGCCAGTCTTTCCTCAAGTCCGCGTGATTCTGTCGTCTTCATTATTTCAATCATTGTCTTTTATAGTAGGCAGTGCAGCACATCAATTCAACTGAAGTAAAACAGTCTTTTGAGTTAATTTGAATGATTTTTGAAACAAAATTTGACAATTATATCCTTCCGCCACCCACCAATGCATTCCCTGTACACGTAACACTCTTTACAAAGGATTCACAGATCAGTTTTCTATATTATTATTTCTTCATCTTTATATGCTGTCTCATGCAGTGAACATTCAGTAGATAATTTTGAAATGGTCCACACAAGAAGGAATTGTTTCACAGAGGTATGCTAAATTTCACAGTAACAAATTTGATACAGCTGTAAAATGCCAAATTTTCACGCCTCCGATCCATTGTCGAGGTTCGCGGAAAAAAAACTAATTAAAAATAATTGTACAGCTGCCGTTTTGATCTGCATGTGCCTGTTGCCGTGTTGTTAAAAAGCAAAGCTTGTGAGGCTGCTAGCGACCTTGCCGGTGTAGAAGTAGAAAATGTCCCCCTGGAAAGTGTCCGGCCCGATTGTGTAGTTCAGTGTATTGTGAAGGATTGTGGTATCTGATTCTGTAGAGACCATGACCGTCAGTAGCTTATAGCTTAAGGCGCATAATAGAATCCTTTGCTCCCCGAACATTTTATCCTATATGAAATTTCAAACTTCTACACCTGTGTACAATATCTAATTGGCCTAGTTTCTGATACTTTCCTACAACCGATTGGTCAAACAATTCCAGAATCCGTGAATAAATTTGAGACTATCTCATGCTATCTCATTTGTCAATAGTGTCATATGATCCGATTGGCTAATGAATCTCATGATCCTATTATATATACATGTACAACTTTAAGTTGCAGCTGCCATGGGCAAGAGGATGTATTTTTGGACGAGATTCGTCTCGCAGATGACAGCAAGACGAAACGAGACGGTTAAACTCTCGCCTTCTTCGCAGTTTTTAAATCTTTCCCACAGAAAGCCTGCTCCTCAGGTGCGGCGTGCTACAGCGACCGCTGCACCCATCCTCCGTGCGCTGGACCGGAACGTGAATATTGATGACGTCGTTCTCGCAATCACACTCGGTACAAATCTATACACGGTTGCATTTTATATACCGGTACAGCTCACGCACAGTTTCCCCTCCCTCCGTGAGACAACACATCACGGCTCTTCACGATATTCTTTTCCTACAAAATGAAAAAATATACGCGCGGCAAAAACTTTGTACAAAACTAAATCAACAAATGAAACTTGAGCACATCGAATACAATATTTGGAATTATCATTTATTGAGTAAAATGTTCAAACGCATGTGTCTCCCGCTTCATCAATATCCTCTGTACCGTCCTTGGGACCAAATGAACTTTGACCTTTTGCACTTCCGTTCCTCTGCTGACGATTTTTGCTAGTGCAGACGACGATCGCAGTCTTGTTTTCCCGGGTTGCAAAAATGGTACTTTTGTTTCCCTCAGAGCCGTCAATGTCCAGATAGGCCTCTTGTCTGTTCTCCGACAGTGCTGGTCCCCATTCGATCCTAGGCTTGACTGCTTCTTTCAATAGCTAAAAAGAGGCAGAAAAGAAATTTCATGAGGTCGTCATAGAGTATTGCGGGTGATCCAGGACTTCCAGACACACTACCGTCACGCTACAGTGACGTTACCGACAGAAATCTACGCCGGTGCATCAACCACTTTTGGTCACCCACACGCTACCGTCAGGGTTTCCTGACGCGCTACCCGTCGGCCATCCTGGCACCAGTTGTTTTCAACATACTCCGGCTCTCGATATTTTGTTTGCGACATAGGAGTAAAAAAGCCTGATCTCAGGATGCCCGTCGGCATAGGCCCTTCCCGACGTGCCCCGACCCGACTTGCTACCATCGCAGCCTCCGCCAATTCCTGACGCAAGGTAGGATTATATTGACCAGAGTGATCGACTACCCAAATAACAGCAGACCTCGCAGGGAGGCGCGTGGTTTTACCAGGCTGCTACCGACGGATTACCCGACGCACTTTCCATACCCGCTACCGTCAACGCTTCCTTATACCAGCGTCATCCTTCAGACACGTTTTGAGTAGTTGACTAGGGTGGGTCCCTTAATACAGTCATGGATAGCCAACAACACTTTATAAAAGCAATATAGAAGCATAATGAGAGACTCTGATAAAAGAAATAGGTTACTTACATCATAACCGCCATCTTTGCCATACTGATATATAAACCAGCCAGGAACCATCAAGATCAGCCACAGTGCGGTCAGCCAGCCAATGCCATCGGCCCAAGCGGGGTATGAATAACCGTCCAAGCTCGGGGGCTTGTATAATACACAATTGAAGATTATCGTTACCTGAAACGAATCGTGAAACATAAGAAGATGATTTTTTGTTAAAAAAATAAATTTTTCATTTTGTGCAGGAACTAACCATATCGATTTGCTCAATGAAAAAATCATGAGTAAACGAAAAAAAAATCTGATAAAGAATTTTGATAAATTAACATCAACATTTTGGCAAACGGATAGGAAATTTAATAAATTCTAAAAAAAACAGCTTTTCGGCTAACTGATCAGATATTGAAAAAGGCAACACTACATTCTATCAAATACACTCGGGTTTACGTTTTCAGCAAGGTTTTTTACCCGGCATGCCCCTTGCAAGACTGTAAGCGACAACCCTACTGCTGAGATAACACTGAGGTGACACTCCGCGAACACACAAGAGATCGCCCTTTGCCCCTGCAATGCTGAGCCAATGACTGTCAATCACATCATGACAAAATGCCCGGAACGAGCAGCCCTGAGGAATTTTGGTCGCCCGAAGTTGTATCTCGGGCCAGCTGTGGCTTTATGGCGAGCAGGACTATTTGAGACAGACGACAACTTTCGTCACCAGGACATGACTGTCCTCAAAGATCCTCAAGATTGAGAAGGCCGACGGAGAAGAATAGGAAGAAGACAGAAGAAGAGTTTGACACTCTTTTTCACTCACAACAATAACAAGAGGTGAGATGACCATCCAGCACGCCTTCCAGTATATATTCGGCTTCTTTCCTAACATCATCTCAATATCTTCCGCAAATCTTTTGAAACCGTAGATCCAGCTGATGGCCACCAGTTCGAAGAACCCGGCGAACAGGAAGGGGAAACCACTGACGCAGTAGTCGACCAGATTGAGCAAGTAGATTCCTCCCTGAAAATATCAATACAGTTGGAGATAATTCATCGGTTGGTATAGTTGCTGAAATATTACTAGATGCATCTTAGTGTTCATGTATAAGTCAAATGTTCTGCTGCATAACAGACCTACAATTTGTTGTTAGGCCAAAATATTCATAGGCAAGAAACATACTTTTAGTAATTGAATTAGGCCCCGCGTGATGGCGCTTAAATGCCTCTATTTTATTTTGTTTATCTCAGACAGGGTTTTGTCGTGGCACGATCTTTCCTCGGAATTTTTACAAGTTATATCCTGTAGGCATGGTAGGGGAAAAACTTGTTGTCTGGAAACATTTCATAATAGGTACATATCAATTCCATCGGTACAGAACACCGAAGTTTGAGCAACAACACCAATGGTTTGTAAACGGCAAAAACCGAAGTTTTAGCCATTCCGTAGTTTTTGGCACGTCACAGACATCCAACTCTGTAATACCGTATACGTTTTTGCGACGTATATATAAGTTGCCGATTGGTGGCCAGTGTGGAAAACTTCAATAATGGCGGCCTGTGTTGACAGTCACAGCACAACGTCATCAATAATTCTAGTTTCAGGCCACGCAAGGGTCTACGTTTACTTTCAGAAGGACGAAGGCCCGTATTTTCATGACCAGCTACTCAGCTCACCTTACATATCATAGGAATACCTAGCAGGAAGGAGAGTGCGATGACGCTGCACCTGAAGATGATTGCCTGCTTCGGTCCCGTGATGAAGCTGCTGAACTCATCTGAGAAGGCGCTGAGGACACTCTCCATCATGGAAAACTGGGAGCCGAAGCCCAGGGTCGCCATCATAATGAAGAATAGGATGGCCCAGAGTGGAGCGACTGGCATCTTGGCGATGGCCTCGGGGTAGACGACAAAGGCAAGACCTGGACCTGGAGGACAATGAAATTAAGATTGTTGTGTAAGTAACGATATGGTATTGATTTCAAAAGTTCATTTAGTTTTCAAATTTACTAGTTTTTAGCCCGATACACTACGAAAACATATTTGCGGAAGTCTGTTTAAATCATATATGTGATGATAGAAAGATAAATCTTACCTCCAGTAGCAACATCGCCCACGTCTACTCCCTTCTCTGCAGCCATGAAACCAAGGACGGAAAATATGACAAGACCGGCGAAGATACTAGTCGCACAATTGATTATAGCCACGATAAGGGAATCCCTGCAAACAAGGGGATGGCGAGTAAACAATTGGAGATTCAAGGACGAGGAGTTAGTCATGACGTATGTGCACAAACTAGACCTGAACTGGTCGATTTCTGGTTCAGAGGCCACCAGGATCACCCAGTCTCAGTATACTGTGTGGTTTGTGGTGGTTCTACTGAGATCCAGTCATAATCTCTGGGGAAAAATCGAAGACGACTGAGGCAATCTAAACGTCTGAGTGTCTTTTTGGGGACAAGAGAGGTGAAGGTGGTTCGCCTAGACCGCCCTGGCCCGTCCCACAACATGATCTACAGCGGGTCGGAGCTCACTTCAATGGCTAGTGGTTCCCCTAACCCGAACGATACAAACTGAAGTACACACCGACTCCAGGCGTTTGTGGCGGGCCAATCCGTAGGGTAGTTCGAATCTGCGCAGGGAAATCGAAGACGACTGAGCTAAAACAAGTAGACCATTCAAATGAAGGAAACATACCTGACACAATTATTGTCGAATTTATTGTAACTGGACATCGCAATGAGTCCACCAGAACAAGCACCCAGAGAGTAGAAGATCTGTGTTGCGGCATCACTCCACACCCTAGCATCTGCCAATCGAGAGAAGTCGGGCTTGAGGTAATACAAGATGCCTTGATCAGCTCCTGGGAGAGTCACGCCACGGATGAGGAGGACCGTCAACATGACGTAGGGGAAGATCGCAGTGAAGTAGACCACCTTCCCTAGGGACTCGATACCCTTGAGAAGGACAGCGAGAACGATGACCCAGGCCAGGAGAAGAGTGAGAAGGAGCTTCCAGCTGGGCAGGCCGAATTCTTCGATTCCGGATGACTGTTCCAGTATGTAGTTGCTGCAAAGGAAGCAAAATATTTTTGGAATGTACTGGGGCGTAGCTAGGCACTGATTATCAAGAAGTTCCTCGACAGTAGATAAAAAATGGTCAACAAATGTGCCTCAAACTGATCTCGAAAACCTTTACCACTGGGCGTTAAGTTTGTTTATTATAAAAGGGCCGTTTACACGGGACAAAATTGATCTACATCGAACCGAATCGGTACAGATTAGTCTGTCGTGTAAACGCGCACAATCGTGATCTGGTCTGGTTCGAGGTACATACTGACGTCATTTCGAGACTTACGTCATTCATAACGTCATGGGCGATGTAATCTGATCTGGTCTTGTTTTTTATTTTTGTCGTGTAAACGGCCCTCGGTCAATGTAAGGCCCAGCCAGATTTACCTCATGAGACACCCTTTACATCCAGACTCCTCTCTCTAATGCCCGGTGGCTGGCGAGAAGACAGTTTGTACCGTATCAATAAACTTGTAGAATATCACTTGTTATATACGTGAATCTATCTTGAACACCAAGGTTTTTTGCATCTTTAGCCGGGCGACATTTAAAGAGGGTATAGGTCATGAGGTACAGGACGAAGTGGGTCGCAATCTTGAGGAGGTTTCCTGGAACGTTGATGAACCCAAATGGCATCTTGGAGTATTCAAAGTTGTCATGCATTAGCTTTTCAAGAGGCTGTACTTACTAGTAATATTCCTCACTTGGCGTTTTGGTCAAGTTCGTTGCAACAGTCGCATTAATGGAAGAGGCCGCGCTGAGGAAAGTACCATTGGTCATGGTAGCATTGAGCGTATCGTTTTTCGATGGCGGCATGCGGCAGGCGTCCGTGTTCCAATAATTATCGCACGTTGTCCACGGCAGCACGGAGGTCATCGACATGAAGAAGTAAAGAAGGACGTGAGCGATGATCACGTTGTAATAGAGGGAGATTAACCAGGAGGCGATAACCATACTGTAGCCAAGACCTGTCAAGATTTTTAAAAGAAGAAAATATACTATCATATGCAACAAGTTGCTGCAGGATAAATCCGTTGTCGACAAGGCATCCTTGGGAGATGCTGCAACAATATAAATCAAATTAGTACAGAAAAATCAAGTTACCTTCACTGGAATTCCAACCACAGATCTTTGGATCAGAGAACTGACTCACCGTTCTCACTCCACTCAAAGTGGGTACTCCGATTGTACACCCTATGAAATAAAGGTTTTTGCGCTTTTGAAAAACCTTCAGAATGTTCTTCGGCCACCAAAAAATGCACTCAATAGACGTTTTTAGCAAAAATGAAAAACTTTTGATGGGTTTGAGATTGGGAAAAACCTCCGAGGGATTTCTATTTTGCTGAACATCTCTATGGAATGCATGTTTGTGTTTATCGAAAAATATTTAAAGCTTTTTTAAAAGCTAAAAAGCTGATCGGGAAAGAGGCGAATTGCATTATTCGGTGTTTTTCTAATTTAACTTGAATCTTGGCGGAATCCAAATTTCAGACCCGATCTTATTTGGAACCGGTGTGACAGCGGATATAGTCCCCCTGGAGTCATAGTCCGGTAGCATTATATTTGACCAATTAAGCAGCATGATCTATTGTACCGCTAACCCTGACCAAAACATTTAGCAATGCGGGCTATTGTTACACGGACTATCAGCCCTAGGACTACTATCCCTTGCACACCGGTGCTTAGGGGTTCGGACTAGTGTGAACCTTCTTTATGTACACTGTCGGCGGCAGCATTCGAAACAGACAAAACAATACTGAGACATCCAACAAACACGACATTCTGAGACAAGACCACCATTGAATATTCATAGGTTGGAGGTTCCAGACCTATCAATTAGACGCGAGTATATTTTTAACTGTCAAGTGCATATTTGGAGAGGTATTGAAAAGATATTTGGTGTGACAAGTCTACAGATATAAAGAAATTACAAATGTATATGATAAAAAAATTAATTTTGAATTTTGCTAATTTGGCAATTTGAGATTTTTCTGCCAGTTGGCTGAAAAGAGTGGAAATACCAACGTCTGTCCAATTTGTCGATTATCAAAACATATCAGTGGTCAACTACCAGTTTACTTTTCACCATTTACTTGTCCGACTGTCCGGAATATCATATCAAAATTTTATTTAAGATTCACAACCCCACGCAGTATTTGATGCGACGCGGTCAAACATTGACAATTTTACTGCTAAAAGGCTTAAAAAATCAATGGTGGTCTTGTCTCCATTTAGGCCCAGAGAGAACTCCATCGTAAATATCAACTTGCCTTTCAAGGGAGGGCTGATCCTCCAAATCGTGATCGGGCCCAAACTTGCAAATTGGCCAAATGCAAGTTCCAGGTAGAAAAGAGGGAGGCCGACTACAGCCAACATAATGATGTAAGGAACAAGGAAAGCACCTGAAAGTAGTGAAACACACATAATACATGTGTAGTGAGAACCTGGAAAGACATCCCAGAGCCATTCATTGCAAGGTTAATACCACGGTTAATGTGTAAAAATACTAGTAACAACGGCAACAACACACGGAGCAGATGACAGGCTTTGAAAAAAAGAGATGCTTTGACATTCAATTTCCTGTAATAGGAGTTCCAAACTTCAAGAAAAGGTTCCAAGGACTTTCGGCAAAGCCGATCCACCAAACTGACATTTCGAGGCTATATTCGGGCTTGCAAGAAAATCTCAATGAACGGGTTAGAAATAGAAGTTGAAAGGCGAGAATTGAGTTGCTCTTGAAAAGCAGACGACATCGAAATTTAGAAAGCGGACGAAGTTGCTTGAGTGTCGAAAGCAGGTAACACAGAAGTTGCCCTTCAAAACAGACGACATTGAAGTTGTTCTTTGAAGCAAACGACAGCGAAGTTGCTCTTCAAAAACTGACGTCAAAGTCTCACCTCCGCCATTTTTGTAGCAGAGGTATGGGAACCTCCATACGTTGCCGAGGCCGACAGCATAGCCAATGCAAGTCAGGATGAACTCCAGTTGGCCTCCCCACGCTGCCCTTTTCGGTTCTTCGGCGCCTTTTTCTTCATCTTTTTCGACGTCAAACTGGAAGATTGGAAATAGGGCCACAGTAGTTAACTGTAATTTTATTGTAGAATGGTAAAGGCAATGCAGAATAGGGCAATGCAAAATGGTAAAGGCAATGCAGAATAGGGCAATACAAAATGGTAAAGGCAATGCAGAATAGGGCAATGTAAAATGGTAAAGGCAATGCAGAATAGGGCAATACAAAATGGTAAAGGCAATGCAGAATAGGGCAATACAAAATGGTAAAGACAATGCAGAATAGGGCAATGCAAAATGATAAAGGCAATTCGGAATATGGGCATTAAAGAATGTAAAGAATATTGGCGTCTAGAACTATGGCTTCGGTAGGCAATGATCGGGAGATTTAATTAAGCGAGATTTCAGGCACAACTCATTCGGTATGTGAACCCTAGCCTACCGAGACAGCCCATCGTCATCATATTTAGATGTACATGACGTAGATAGTCTTCCTACGGACAAGGCCTATCCACTGCGTTCAAGTTATTATAATAGGCTTTTTCTCTAGGTACCATCACTCTTGCTGTATAAACCGTAATATGGACTTAGAAAAAATTACTAGGCCTACCTGTCGCGGCAAATCATACAGGTAGGTACTGTATATCGGGTGAGCAAAAAAAATCCCGCTTTTTAAAGTAGAATATATCTAATGCTATCAAACAGAAATCATTGAAAATTTGCCCTCGTGTGGCCCTGATATTATCTAGAAGAACCTAAAGTTTAAAATCAGTAGACCTCCTATTACTTTTGTATTAATCAAAAGGTACGCGTCAAAAAATTTCTGGCTCTTCACAACACGTACATTAACGTATGAAATACTCGAGGGTCTGTCGGATGAGACTAAAACCCGTGGTCCCTTGTACCTGAGTGTCTATGCCAGGGCAAGTAAAAGATCCAACATAGGTCGAGAGTAACCTAGCGTGGACTCCATCCCTCCGGCAAAAGTCCAATAGGGTTTCGACGCCGGTCATTATATGTGATAAGTGCTGATAGTTGATGAGGTACCTGCACAACAAAACCTGCCAATAGGGGGCCCCGCAGCCAAGTGGACAATTGTTTGTAATTAGAAAGCCATTTCCCGGCCGGGTCAATGATTATTGAATGTTTCATCTCGTAATTACTCTACATGGGGAAACAGCACCAAAATGTTGTTTTATTATGATTTTATGATGAGTTTTAGGGAGGAAATCAACAAAACTTAATTTCAATGGAAAATGCAGTGGGAGTGTACCTTTTAGTACTGGTGCTGCCATCTGGATTTTTAATTTCTGCAGGTTCCTAATTGTTATGCCTGTTATTAAGAATAAATAAATAATAGTGTTTATGAATTCTTGCTGTTATCCATATTATTTTGGTTGGAATTTTTGTTTTTTGTATCACAAAAACACAATCTTTAAACAAAGATTGAAAAGATTTATGAGGAGATTATCAAATCTTTGATTAAAAATATTTAAAAAATGGTTTGAAAATGAAATGACAAAATATTGCGTAATCAGTGTCCATTATGTGAACAACGAGGAGAATAGGAGTAAGGACGCTTGTACTCTCATCGCTGATGGCGCTGGCTGTGTTGGGAAGGGGGGAGGGGGTGGAACGGGATACGGTATAGGCCTATTCCCGGACCTATTTATAGTGTGACATTTTGTTCCAGGTGTGCAATGGATAGTAGTCATAGGGCTGATAGTCCGTGTAACAATAGCCCGCATTGCTAAATGTTTTGGTTAGGGTTAGCGGTACAATAGATCATGCTGCTTAATTGGTCAAATACAATGCTACCGGACTATGACTCCAGGGGGATTATATCCGCTGTCACACCGGACTGCTTTATTCATTGGGGCTCTGTCCTGAAACTCGAAACTGACATTGGTAGGAGTGTCACATCCTGTCCCCTTACAGTTTATAGCTTCGTGCAAAGCGATTGTGTGATTGTTTCCAATGAGAAGAGGATCCAGTCAGACACAATAGGTAGGCCTATATGCATTCGATCGAAGCTTGGCTGAATCAATTGCTTCAACCGACAGCATTCCGAGGGGCGCTTTGAGCGTGGTGGCGCCATATAAATGACAAGTATGATTAATATCATCATTATCATCCTAGTTATCGGAAAGCACCAAGAAAATGAGCCGGAAATTAACCCAATGCTGTAAAGTCGAGCAGGAGCCTTCTACGTTGTCACCTTTTTCAATGACATTCTAATGCTATGGACGATATGAATAAAGATTTTTTTACTCTAGATAGGTACAGACAGGCCAAGTGTAAATGTACATGAATTTTTAAGTAAAAGCATTTGCTAGTCTTTATTCATATCTGCCATCTAGGCCAAATGGATTTAAAACGCTCGTTTGCGGACGCGTCAGGGATGAAATATGGCCCAGGGCCCATTAACTCAACAAAATGTGCTACTGCCGCCAGCTTTATCAATGTCATGTAAATAATTCTCGATTGTTGTGTCATATTCATGTGTCAGTGACACAGCCAGATCAAACATTTGCTTACTTTGTTGTGGCTTAAAACTGTGATATAAAGGGCCGGCAAGATAAACACTATACCATTCAGGATTTGAAGGGCTGGCCATTCAAAGACAAGTGACTTGACAAGACTCATCCCATTTTTATTGAAGTGTTATTTACACTTGGAGACCACTCGACACATATTTCTAAAGGCTATTACGACTTACTCCGGCCATATAGCTGCATGCTCCGACGCAGTGATACTTTGTGATTATTAAGATTTAGTAAAGACTAAGAATTTGGAAGCAACACTACAGCATCCCAGCTGGCACTTGGTACCAAATTTTGACAATAGGCGGCTTTTGCAAGATCAAAGGCTATCACTATTGGCTGGTTGTTGCTTGATTTATTAACGGATGTATGTAAATAAGCCATTATAAATCTTCATATTTGTCTGTTTTAGATAATGGACTTGTCCTGGTGCACTTTGCCTCCTAATGCATTTGTGGCCACTTTGTAGTAAAGAATCAAACAGTACTTTTGAGGGGTTTGCCTTTTGCTTCGTTGGGTTTACAGCATGCATTATTCGTGCCACCTTAGCTAGCGAGAGCCACGTACATGTATTTGAGGTTGCTGAAAATGAGCGTTTTCGCAAATCACCCGAAATGCCAACGTGAACGCCTATCCTATCGCTCGATCTCCTGATAGGTATGTCGGCGTTCGCATTCATTCGTCTGCACCCGCACAAAATGTTTCCTGCACTTGCACATACATTGTATATACAGGGTGGTCCAGAAAAAACGCAACCAGGTACTTCATCAAGTTTACACGATTGAAATCAGTGAAATCTTTCAAGAAGAGCAATGATACGAAGATCGCACGAATTGGTTCAGTAGTTTTGTTTTATAGCCTATTTTGTGAAGCAAAGACCAGATTCATTCGCGCATAGAAACATACCAACTGTGTCGATAAATTGAACTTGGTAAGTACATGTAGGTGGATTAAATGTTAGGTAATAATACTGATAGGAGATATTGTCAACTAGGGTGCCAGTGGCCATTTGCAACAGACTTAAGGTCGCATAAGCATGGCCAGTCAGCACACCACCGAGATGGTTGTAACCTGCAACAGAACCGTTCTGTTTTTCTGCATTGAACCTGGCCAGAGGATTTCAACCTTGCTTTACGAAAAAGTCTTTACAACAAAAACTACTCTCTGGACAGAATCGGATGATCTAGGTACATGTATCATTCTTCTTCTAGAAAGATTCCCCATCCACTGATATCAATGGTTTTAACCCCCGCCGGTAGTGGAAGTATCCAGTTGCGTTCTGGACCACCCTGTATATATATTGACGTTACGGGATCTTTGCGAAATTTCCCTATTAGATATTGACCTCAACTTCTTGCATGCAGTTGTAGTGCATTTTAACTACATTATTTTGTACTACAGTTCATGAAAGTTTCTAAACATCCTTCAGCGCACGTTTTGGCGCCACTCCTTTCACAACTGCATGTTTTGTTATGTTTTTTTCCCTTTTTTTCCTGCATAGGATCAGGCCACACTTCAGGTGGGAAAAGGCCAAACCACAAACATCCGTGCCTTTATAATGCATTTATGCACAACTATACGCATGCATGCACCAAGAACGTTGAATTGTAGATTAAGGTTTTTAGAATATTTTGAGAAGCATTCAGGAGAATTTTTGTGACGTCCTCTACATGAAAATATCCAATTATATTTTTCATCGCATCAACATCCGGATGAGCTTTTTCTTCAGTTTGACGAGGCGAAGTTTGGGAGAAGAACTACTGCAACCTGGACGTCTCTGAAAGAAAGGTATTTTCATGCAGATTTCGGACGAAATTGAACACCCTTTTTCGTCCGAAATCTGGACGAAAACACATCACCATCACCACCACCAACACCCCGGACCAAAAAGGTAAATACGGCCAAGCTTTTCAATAAAGAATGATCACCGCAAAACGCAAGCGACCATAACGAGGTATGCGACACTTTCTGCGACCCCCCCCCCCCGCGTTAGTCAATCTTTTAGGTCATTCTGTCGCATGCTATAACATGTATGATCTTGATTGCCTGTTGCAGCGACGAAAAACGCCGTTTTGTGGAGGCTAGAGCAGCATGAGACTCACCTCTTCTTTTTCCTCGACGCTCTTTGGCGGTTCCTCCTCCTCAGGGACGAACCTGGGCGTGACCAGGGTACTCCGGCGCCGGACCTCCTTGACCATTAGTGAGTCGCGCCTCACCGATGGTCTCCTTTGTTTTTCCTCATCCTCCTCGACCAACGGAAGCGCGCTGCTCCTTCTCCGAATTTCCTGGACCACGAGTGAAGGGCGCCGCTGGCTGGGGGGTTCTGGCGACGCGAAGACGCCCATTCCGAAGCTCCCGCGGCGCCTCGCGTTGATGGAGAAACGCCTTGGCTCCGGTTCTTTGGTCACGCTACTGCTTCGCCTCAAGGCATTGCTCAGGACAGCCTCCTTCCTCGGAAGGTCCTCCAAGAGAGGCTCGTCCTCGTCGGCTTCGTCATCTTCCTCGCCGATAGCCGAAAGACGCCGGGCTTCTTCCTGGTCCACCCCGAGTAAATCGAATTGTTTCTGTAGGCCTGGCGTGTCGGGATGCTTGTGGCCTGTTCCAGGCTGAGGACCACTTCCCTCTATCGATATCAGTGGATTCCTAACCCCCGGCGAAGCTGGATCGAACACCGAATCCGATTCAGACATTTTATCTGAATCTAGAAGGCGCACAACCGACCGAGTGCACCAACAACAACCACCAACAGACTGACCCCAAATCTAAATAAGACGCGGAATTATATCCGACCCTGGATGATTATTAATTAAATCCTATCTATCTATCTGGAACAGTCAAAAGTTTACAACTCTGGCCTAATGCAGTAACTACGCTGTACCTTGTTAGCTACCATCCAGGCCAGTTTACAATGCTGATGGAAGTCCAAACTCGTTAAATCATTTTAGAAATGCGGGTCCAGTTTAATGTTTCAGTCTTGCACGCCAATGCAGTTGGCACCTTAAGGAATGTGCATAGGATGTTTCATCATGAACCTCAGTGCAATACACGGATGAGAATGTACACGTAATATACGACCGAGCGCATGTTTGGGCAAACTTTTGTTTTTGGAGCATGCTGCATATCCCCAATTCTCTTTTATAATTCCAGGAGCTGAAACGAAATTGGAAAAGCATCAAACACTTATATCAAGCGATTACATCATAAGTTGATTTATGTTAAATCGACATAGGCCTACTAGATAAAATTTCTTATCTGTTTATAGTATTATGTAACCTGTCTGGCGTAGATGAGCGAGTAATATCACACAGCACAACTGTCCACACCGACAAAATATTTGCGCGGCTTTATTCACTGATAAAAATTTGAAGAAAAAAACAAACTTTAAAGGACCATTGGTATTATTAAGGGCAATATTACCCAGCTGTCGGCTGCCCAGTCACCTCCTATGCTACACAAGTAGTTCCCATCAACAAAATCCACAAAAAAAGGGAAAAATTAACAAATCTGACTGAATCATCACGCTTTTTCGATGTTACCTCCGATTTGACCCGAGTTAGCTCTCCATGCAACGATCATTTCCATGCTGAAGGATGCACTAGTAAGGCGCTTCCTGGAGCATGTTCTAGCGCGAAAGTCTTTCTCGCCAGGACTTGTGACTACTAAAAATATCGAATAACGCGTTTTTCTACTATTTAAGAGCTGAAACGAAATTGGAAAAGCATCAAACACGTTTAGAAAAATAGTTAACTTATGAACCAGAAAAAGAATAAACATACTGCCATAAAAAGCCGTCCATTCCTTTAACGATTTTTATTTTGGCGGGTACGAAATTCCATTCGAGTTTTCCTAATCAAAGCAAAAGGGAGTTTTCACAAAGCGCCCGAAACTTCAATGCGAACGCCTAACCTATTTTTCGACAACGTTCACGTTGGAGTTTCCGGGGATTTGCGAAAACTCCCCGATATTTTTTTCCCATGAATCTCGCGAATATGAGAAATAACGCCAGTAAAAATTTCGTGGTTTCATGATCCATTCCTGTTAACAAGATAAGAAATGTTCAAATTTGAGTTCCTTTTTGTTTTCCAAACAAATCTGGTGTTTAAAGGATTACGCGGTTCGTGAGTACTGGTTGGCAAGGACTATAGAAATGCAGATATATTTAATGCCGTAGTGCAGTTATTGTATACGAATTTGCTGAAACTTGGTATTTATAATACAGTACAACCTCTCTAATGCGGACACCCATGTGACTGGGCGTTGGTGTCCGTAATGTTGAGGAGTCGTTTTTCGGGAGGTTATGCTATTTTTGTCCAAAAGGTGTAGACATGTTTATGAACACGGGAGTCGTGAAGCCTGCATATTCAATATTCCATTTAGTTTGTCAAAAAAATGGATTCATGTGTATGAACATGGGGGTCGGGAATCTTACATATTACATATTCCATTTAGTTGCATAAATATTAACTACTTCAAATAATTTGATGCCATTTATATGCGAACTTGAAATTAGTTAATTGGCATTTCTAGTGGAGGTAATATTAATTTGCCAACATTGATATATGCAGGTTGTGGTCGCACGCTACATATTACATAGACAGCCTACATCATTATAGTAATACTTGTTATTAGAGCACAAGGGGACAAACAACTCAATGGACTGCAATTAATGTTACAATATACAGTAGCTTGGCAATGTGATGCACAGTGAAGATAATTAAACAAAACATTCTGTTTTAATTAGGAGAGCAGCGGACATTAAATTCACTCCACTCCAATTAACTGAACTTAGTGTCTAATTATGTTCATCAATTACGCAGACTTCACCCCTGTTAGGTCTAATCGACTACCTAAGTGAACACGGGAAGCCACTGTTTTTGTTTACTGTCCGTAATTGCGAGGTGATTGGACTAAAAAGTCACCATGGCCGTGTCCGCAATTCGGAGTAGAGAGGTGTCCGCCCTACCGAGGTTTTGGTTAAAGCAAATGACTCAGAAAAAAATCGGGACTGAACGAACATGTCCGTAATGCGGGGGTGTCCGCCTGGCAGAGGTGCCGCAAGGGGAGATTCTACTGTATTTGTTTATCTGTAAGCAGAATGGCAATGCTGAAATTAATATCAAGTGCATATACATGTACGTACATGTATGTACATGTATTTACGCAATAGGAAATTTTCAAATTCAATTACAAATTTTTAATTTTTAATGATCGTCGTACTAGGGGTAGGCCTTCAAAGACAATGCGCATGATCCCTTCAACATTTTTGTTCTAGGTCCTGATCCTGTTTTCGGAGGAAAACCAGTTTCTGAAAGTTTCAATTTTCCAATTCTGTTTCACTACTCCAGGTAGTAGAAAAAGGCGTTATTCGCATAGTTCTTGGAGAGGGATCCGGAAACCCTTTGCCACTCTCCAAGCGTCGTCCATGGTGATTAGACTCGATCAACTGTGAGAATTTTAACGGGTGTATGTAAAATCCACATGGCCCGGCGACTGGGAGATTGACCTTCTGCGTCTCCCGATCGAGGTGTCCAGAGATCGACATTAGGGAGGTTAAGATCGCAGCCGACTCCCAATCCCACTCCGGCTGACGCACCACTCGCTTGGGAAACCCCACACAAGTTGATGACGTAAGCAGCAAAAATGGGAATCACTCGGAGTGGAGTCTAAATGAGTTCATGTTGCAGTTCCTCGCCTTCGCGCAGCGTGTTGATATTGCATCGATCCGCACAAAGATGTCCGCTGCATGGAGGGCTCACTCAGGTCCAGACGGATCGAACAGACTTTAGATTATGATTTTTTTTTATTATGCAAGCTACTGCAGAGTGGACGATTGATTGGCTAGGCGACAACTTCGTTGCAATGCCTTAATAACGCCGTTGGTCCTTTCAATCCTCATCAGTGTCTCCAAAAAACGACTGTTGAATAAACTTTAATCATCCGCGACATCATTTTTGATGATGTAACCTATCCAACTATACACGTATAACTCGGAGAGATCTGCATGTACAGGCTCCACACGCGTATACCTACATGTAGTCTGATAAAACGTTATGTACCTAATAGCAGATGCAGATTGGGCCTGGGTGCTCATTTAGAATTCTAATTGTCGTCAGTGTATTAAATCAAGGACAGAGATGGTTAGATAAATGGGCCATCAGGCCAAATCAATTAGTAGCGTACAAGTAAACATGTTACAAGGTTTGACTTCCGAGCTTGAGCTTTGTAATCCGTTCGGCAAACATCAGGCCAACCTAGCCCTACCTCACCTCCACAACCGGGGACTGACTACCTGTTTAATAGTGAGGTTTCGCAACCACCCGGTTAGGCCCTACGACGACGTTTATCTATTGTTCGGGTGAACTCACACAATAGATAAACGTCGTCGTAGGGCCTAACTGGGTGGTTGCGAAACCTCACTAATAATTCAAAATGGCTGCACTGTAGACCCACAAAACACTCGAGACAAGACCACAATTGATGTTTTAAGCCTTTTAGCAGTTAAATTGTCAATGTTTGACCGCGACGCATCAAAGAACGCGTGGTGTTGTAAATCTGAAATTTAGATTATGTTATTCCGGACAGTCGGGCAAGTAAATGGTGAAAAATAAAATGGTGATTGACCACGGAAATTTTTTGATAATCGACAAATTAGACAGACTTTGGTATTTCCACTCTTTTCAGCCAACTGGCAGAAAAAACTCAAAACACGCCCCCTATTACCCAATTAGCAAAATTCGAAATTAGTTTTTTCATCAAATAATTTCTTTATATCTGTAGACTTGCCACAACAAATATTTTTTCAATACCTCTCCAAATATGTACTTGAGAGTTAAAAACATGCACTCGTCTAATTGATAGGCCTCGACCTCCAACCTATGAATATTCATTAGTGGTCTTGTCTCACTCATACGTCATATGCCTACGTCATCGCCTAAACCAGGCGATGACGTAGGCATGTGTCAGTTTGGTCGTTACGTGTCACTACTGTTTCTATATGAAAAAAACCTGTTTGTGCCCAAAAAATTGGTTATATAATAGGGCCGTTTAGACGACAGGCGAAAAGACCGCATTCGGATCGAATCTGGATGAATCCGGATTAAAACCACCCAAGGCGATGGTACCTTTTTAGTCCGGATGCAACCACATTGATCCGGATCTTTTTGCGTTTACACGACGAAAAATTAATCCGGATTCGGGACGCATCCGGATTTTTTCGCGTCGTCTAAACGGCCCTATTGAGAACACGTCTTATGGTAGCTACCTAAGACACGAAAATTAAAAAAAGAATTCTTATGTCGAAGCGGTTAAAAATAGTACCACTGCATGTCAAATTGGTTCTCAGCGGTTGCGTTGAGAACCAATTTGCACTACATGTATAAACAAAGTCACCTGGCTGTTATTCAATCCTGATGACAAGTTTTTATTGCAGTTAATTCATAATATTCATGCAACAAATGGTAAATATTTGTCATATAATACAGTGTACTAATTAGTGTCGTATAAAATGTTTCAATTTATTGTTTATTTGCCGCATTTGGAACATTAATATTTTTAATCAAAATAACATATGATCAAGAGTGAGAGCGAGAATTAAACCTACATGTACAGTCTGCTACATAAGTAAATGTCACTGCCATTTGGACCGCTGTGCGAAACCTACTGGGCCCGATTCCTCCTGCAAAGTTTAGCGTTGCTGAAATCTCATTTTGGGACACAATTTCCAAGTTGGAGATTTCAATTTCCAAAAGATTTCTAAGTCAATGATCTTTTTTTCTTCATTGGAGCCCTTTGATGATTTCAAACACGGGTCGATTTTAAATTTTAAGATAGATATTTGCTTATGAAAGGTGTCAATTTTCAAGATATACGCAAAAAAATCAATTGAAGATTTCATTAAAATTCATCCAAAAATAAGCTAAGCAATACAGAGGCGAAAATGTCAAAAACAAATGCACTAAGTCGATGTACACGAAGACAAACAAAATATATTTCCCAACTATAGTTACTAAAATGTGAAAATCCTGTTGGATCCCATAATTAACTCTGAAAAAATCGGCCCAATAGTTTTCGTACCGCGGGCCAAAAGGACAGTGACATTTACTTATGAAAAAGCCATAGTGCAAGAGATACAGCCGAGCATTCGAAAATAAATTAGGGCACGCAGTGATTGCCGTTTGTCTGTGTAAACTCTGAAACTGTGGTTCATCGAGGTCATGCGTTATGGAAGAAGATAGGGTTGACACAAATTTGTTTAACACTTCAACTTGATCAACAAATTGTTTCGAATATTTTGTAGCGTAAAACCTGGTCGAGCGGTAAGGCCATTACCATTAAAGAAACAAAGACAGTGTCACAACCCTTGGCATCCAAATATCGACGACATTAACAAGTTCGTCAAGTACTATGTCACCACTAATCTGTCACCAATATTATCCTGATGGACCAAGGAACTAAGAAACAGAGGGCTAAGACTTCATATCTAATTAATATGTTTTAATGATAAACTGAGCTCATAACTATTTACAGTACTTACACATTTCTACAGCATCCAATTCAAAGCAAAACACTTTATCACCACATAATTCATCCTTTCTGAATCACACTCGCAAACAAAGTGCAAAACAGTATAGGCCCAACAGGCTGGCCCTATCTTTAGCTCGCTTTAGTTACTTGTTGTTGGTGTCTGATAACCTTGCACCTGTTCGCACAAAACAAAGTTTGCACAAAACAAAGGCCAAGCTTCTTAACCCTGAACATACTGTGTATACTAACTGATAGCGGTAGCCTAATTTTGTGACAATTTAATGAGTTTCTCACTTCCATCCTCAGCATAGCTGGCCTGCACGGTTAGTTAGATAGGTAGTTACTGTATATAAGCCCAAACCTGTCTCTGAACTTCTGACTGTGCCAATTCGATACGCAGGATTTGATTAAAACATTACCCAGGGTCGGATAGTATTCAGCGTCTAATTTGGACTTGGACTCAATCTGTTTGTGGCATTTTCTTCACTTAGTTGGTTGTGCGTGTTCTGGATTCAGATAAAATGTCGGAATCTGTTGATACTGGTTCGCCGGAGGTTAGGAATCCTCTGATATCAGTGGAGGAATGTGGCCCCAAGCCTGGTACAGACCACAAGCATCCCGACACGCCAGGCCTGCAGAAACAGACAGGTTTACTCGATGTGGACGAGGAAGAAGCTTGTCGTCTTTCGGCCATCGGCGAGGAAAAAGACGAAGCCGACGAGGACGAGCCTCTCTTGGAGGACCTTCCGAGGAAGGAGGCCGTCCTGAGCAATGCCTTGAGGCGAAGCAGCAACGCGACCAAAGAACCGGAGCCAAGGCGATTTTCCATCAACGCGAGGCGCCGCGGGAGCTTCGGAATGGGCGTCTTCGCGCAGCCAGAACCCCCCAGCCAGCGGCGCCCTTCACTCGTGGTCCAGGAAATGCGAAGAAGGAGCAGCGCGCTTCCGTTGGTCGAGGAGGATGAGGAAAAACAAAGGAGACCATCGGTGAGGCGCGACTCGCTAATGGTAATGGAGGTCCGGCGCCGGAGCACCCTGACCTCGCCCAAGCTTGCCCTTGAGGAGGAGGAGCCGTTGAAGAGCCCGACTGCAATCAGGTGGGGCGAAGATGAGATGGTGAGTCTACTGCGTTTTTCTTCGCTGCGACCATAATAACACATGGGGGGGATGGGGGGGATCTACGGTATTATAGGAGCCTTTGGGTCAGAACTCTTCAATGACTGCGCACGTTAGAATGACATCGTGGCAATGAATAACCAGTTTTATTTTTAATTACCCCAATTAATTAGGAAATTCATTGGATCCGACCGCAGCGCACCGCTAATATAGACGGCAAGCAAACGGACTGACTGCATTCATTGGTGCCATGCATGGCAATTTGACAACTTCGTTGTGGTCGCCGGTGAAAACCCCGGGAAACCACGATTGACTTGCCGCAGTGATTAGGGGAGGGACGTGGCCGATATCACTGTTTCCGGAGTATATAGGTCTCTGATTTGAGCATATCTCGTCGAGCGTTTCAGTCTCAAGGCTGACCGCTTTGCAGATACCGAAACCAACATTCCGATCAGTACCTGGCCATATGAGCTCTGTACCATACATGTACCATTTTAAGAAATAAATGACAGTTAACTAATGGTTCTGTCCTTTTTTTCCCAGGTTTATGAAAGGGAAGATGAAGAAAAAGGCGCAGAAGAACCCAAAAGGGCCAAGTGGGGAGGCCAAGTGGAGTTCCTCCTGACTTGCGTCGGCTATGCTGTAGGTCTCGGCAACGTCTGGCGGTTCCCCTACCTCTGCTACAAAAATGGTGGCGGTGAGTCATTGACGTCTGTTTTCGAAGAGTAACTTCAATGCGGTCTTCTTCCAAAGGGCAACTGGTCGTCTCGTTCTGAAGGGCAACTTCAGTGTCATCTACTTTTAACAAGCAACTACACCATCGATTGTTGTCAGAAGGGCAATTAGAACGTTGTCTGCATTCGAAGAGCAACTCAACTGTTGTCTGCTTTTCAAATTCTACTTCTGACCCTTTTATCGAGAATGCACAAACAAAGTTATACCTACAGCCTGGAAATTCTGCTCGATGTTTCTATAATCGACTGGCCGACAATCCTTGGAACCTCTTCTTGAACTGGGAAACACCAATGACACCAGGGCATGTCATGGCATCCCTTCTTTATGTCTGCCGTGAGTTGTTGCCGTTGTTATATCTGTCCTTCCACAATAACCGTGGTGTCAGGAATGCAGTGAAAGGTTCTCATGTGTTGCATGCCTAAGGTTCTCAGGACATATCACATGTCTTTTCTACTACTTCCAGGTGCTTTCCTTGTTCCATACATCATTATGTTGGCTGTAGTCGGCCTCCCTCTTTTCTACATGGAACTTGCATTTGGACAATTTGCAAGTTTGGGCCCGATCACGATTTGGAAGATCAACCCTCTCATGAAAGGCAAGTAAATACCAGTAACATTGCTACATGTGACCCTAGTACTTCCAGTCATCCTGTAGCCGCCTCCAGTAGCATGAGGTGGAGCCCCTCGAGGCTGGGGCCCCGGCGTCCTACCTACCTGTTGACGAACCATAGGTCTGACGCCACAACGAAATAAGGTGCTTTGTATAGGCATTTTAGGTTGTGAATGCGTGCGTACCCGGTTAGACGCCAGTATGGCCGGTGCGCTCCGTCTTCGGTCAGGTTTTATATCGGAGTTTCCGTCTCCTTGTCTGGTTGCCATAACCCGGCTGAAGAGCCTAGACTACCCGGTTACCCCTAGGTGACCAGTCACATGTGTGTCTAGTTACCTGGGAGACATAGTTTCCGCTAGGCAATGCTAGGGGAAAGCTAGTCGGCCCTTGACCCTATGACGAGCTCATCCGCCCTGAGTGACTAGTAACCTTGATTTTTAGTCACCCACCTGAGACAGGTGGCACTGGATTACAGGGCTACCAGTGGCAGGTAGCTAGCCTGACCTGACCTGCAAAGGCAAGTAAATATATGACGTTATTTGCCATTGACCTCGCAGTCAAAAGATTCTGCCCTAGCCCCAATGCACGGGCCATTGTCTTTAAACAAAGCCCGCTCGTACCTATCCAAAATTCATATTGTTCAACAGCCTTATCAAAGGGGTTATTAGGGCAAATGTTCAGAACATCAACCCCCACCAAACAGCTTTCGTGAGGTCGATAGGCAAAACCGAGGGCAGAAAAGTGAAATGGTGAAGAAATCTGTTCCCGAGGAGTAAGAGTGAAGTTACAGGTTGGTCCCAAATTGGTTGTTTCCCCGCAATTAAACCTCTCTAATCAGGACACCTCCCTATTTAGGACAGCACTTCTCAGTCCCGAGGGTGTCCTTATCAGAGAGGTTCTACTAGTTTGTTTTCTTAACCTTGACAGGTCTTGGCTACAGTATGGTTATCGTCTCCTGGCTAATCTCCCTCTATTACAACGTGATCATCGCGCACATCCTTCTCTACCTGTTCACGTCCATGACCTCCGTGCTGCCGTGGACCACATGCGATAATTATTGGAACACGGACGCCTGCCTCCTGCCGCCATCGAAAAACGATACGCTCAATGCTACCATGACCAATGGTACTTTCCTCAGCACGGCCTCTTCCATTAATGCTACTGTTGCAACGAACTTAACCAAAACGCCAAGTGAGGAATATTACTAGTAAGTACAACAGCTTGAGAAGCTCATGTATTGCCCCTTGGATTGCTCCAGGATGCCATTTTGGTTAATCAAGATCAACCAGAGTCTATCAAATAAAACTGAAAGGTTCTGATCACTAAACGCCCCAGCGTTCTTTTTACGACTGCGATTCTCTATGATGTTTTATACGTTTTGATATCACTTACACACACAGTAATTGATACAATCTTAAGCTCCATCTTGGTCGCGATGGCCGAGTCACTCGCCCCGTGAACAAAATGTCGAAGGTTTGAGCTCCTTCTATCGCTTTTCCCATGTGGCCAGTTGGTTAATCTTCAACTAGCTGAATAAAGGGTGCCTAGCATTAGAGAGAAGAGTTTGGAATCTGGCTAGCCCTTTCATTAGGGGTGACACTATAATAAACAAACTCTACTAGTCGTAAAGGTTTTTTCGAGATCAGTTGAGGCAGTGTTGTTGACCAACTGAACTATCATACTGTGGAGGGAAATCTGGCCCAAACACCAGCAGCTCGAGTTATTTTCTGCACCTCTTATCTGGACAATCGGTGGCCTAGCTTAGCAAAAGGAAACTCCACATGTTGTTTCGTTTTGCAGCAACTACATACTGGAACAGTCATCCGGAATCGAAGAATTCGGCCTGCCCAGCTGGAAGCTCGTTCTCACTCTCCTCCTGGCCTGGGTCATCGTTCTTGCTGTCCTCCTAAAGGGCATCCAGTCCCTAGGGAAGGTGGTCTACTTCACTGCGATCTTCCCCTACGTCATGTTGACCGTCCTCCTCATCCGTGGTGTGACTCTCCCAGGAGCTGATAAAGGCATTTTATACTACCTCAAGCCCGACTTCTCTCGATTGGCTGATGCTAGGGTGTGGAGTGATGCCGCAACACAGATCTTCTACTCTTTCGGTGCTTGTTCAGGTGGACTCATTGCGATGGCCAGTTACAATAAATTCGACAATAATTGTGTCAGGTATGTTGTTCTGTAACCCAATTGAGTAAGCAACTTATATTTGTAAGTGCGAAGCCTTCTTCATATCAGGGTTGGACTGAATAAAAAAACGTCGACATGGTCAATACGCCAGTATGAATGATGGACATCGACTTGATTGAGGCACTTTCCATGAACTGCTTTTGCCCATTCTCTCGAAGTTGAAAAGATTTAAATTTGCCATCTCCTTGTTCCAGAATCTTCAATTGTTTACACACCATCCCCTTGTTTGCAGGGATTCTCTTATCGTGTCTATGATCAATTGTTCGACTAGTATCTTCGCTGGTCTAGTCATATTTGCCGTCCTTGGCTTCATGGCTACAGAGAAAGGAGTTGAGGTGAGCGACGTTGCTGCCGGAGGTAAGATTTTTCTTCCTTTCATTATATGATTTAAACATATTTCTGTTGATTTTACTGTAATTAATGTGCCTCTTGGTACAAGTAAAGTTGTTTGTGGTAGCTCTTGATACAATACCCTATCCTTACTCATACAACAAATTATTAAATGGAACTTTCATTTTCCTCCAGGTCCAGGTCTTGCCTTTGTCGTCTACCCCGAAGCTATCGCCAAGATGCCAGTAGCTCCACTCTGGGCCATCCTATTCTTCATCATGATGGCGACTCTGGGCTTCGGGACCCTGTTCTCCATGATGGAGTGCGTCCTCAGCGCCTTCTCAGATGAGCTCAGTCGCTTCATCACAGGACCGAAGCAGGCAATCATCTTCAGGTGCAGCGTCATCGCACTCTCTTTCGTCCTTGGTATTCCTATGGTTTGCAAGGTGAGAAAATGGTTGGTTAGCTGGTTTAGTGAACCCAGAGGAGTAGCACTGACTGATACGCTGGCCTTCCTCCCTCAGCTTGCCAGTCTAATTTCAGCATTCTTCTAGAAGGCGGGATGGAAGAGGCGCCCCTGACTGAGGCCGGACTTGAGATGGAAGCTTGGGACCAGGGAGTATTCCCTACCTATTGCGAATGCTCTCAGGGGTTCTTTACGACCCATGCATGCCGTAGACAGAAAAACGTTCTTTATAAACCAGTCGAGTAGCACCGGTAATGAAAAACGGACCTTCGTTGCTCCAAAAACTGGCACCAAACCTTCGTGTTTTTAGGATTCCTCAACTACTCCACAGTTGACGGAATATGAAAGCTGTGATTGTCATCGCGACCATGCTTTAAAATCATCTTTAGCCGTTCTTTTATGTCCATTCGTGTTTCGTCCGTATTCCATGACGAACCCTGCAACTATTTCATCCTCTGACCAAATTCCTATTTTCAGGGAGGAATCTACTTGCTCAATCTGGTCGATTACAGCATCAGTGGTTTCCCCCTCCTGTTTGTCGGGTTCTTCGAACTGGTGGCCATCAGCTGGGTCTACGGTTTCCCAAGGTTTGCGGGAGATATTGAGATGATGTTGGGGAGGAAGCCGAATATATACTGGAGGGCTTGCTGGATGGTGATCACACCTTTAATTATTTTTGTAAGTAAAAAACAATCTCCAAGCATCGCCATTGGTAACGGTTGCCTAGTCTTGTAGTGATACTTGCACCGTGTACTAGCGTACTTTTGCTCCGCAGCAAATGCTAGCTATTCTCTCATTGGGAGAAAGGAAAAGAAAAAAAGGAAAAAATGGACAAGAAGAAAAGAAGAGTGTCAATCTTCAATGTTTTCATGATTCATTTCAGGTGACTATAATATTCAATTGTGTCTTATACAAGCCCCCGAGCTTGGGCGGTTATTCATACCCCGCTTGGGCCGATGGCATTGGCTGGCTGACCGCTCTGTGGCCTATCTTGATGATTCCTGGGTGGTTTTTATACCAGTATGGCAGAGATGGCGGTTATGCTGTAAGTACCATACCTTTTTCTTGCATATAAAAGAGTTGTTGGCTATCGATGACTGAAAGGCTCCCAAACTGTCATGTTAATTATGTTATATTTCATCATGGCAGTTGGGTCTCGCGAGTGTTGCCAAGAATATTGTCAACAACTCTATTATGCTCAGTTATTTTTGCGCTTGATTTTTGTTCGTCCTTGTGCGCCACAGGCTGGTAGTACCCATGGTGTGGTAGCGCGTCGGGAAGGAACTTTTGATGGTGGCGAGAAGGGAAACTTTGACGTTAGAGCGTCCATGCCTGATCCACCGGCGCAGATAGTCTGTAGCGTGTCGGTAACGTGTTAGTAGCGCGTCGGGAAGCCTTGGATCACCCGCAAACATTCTTGCCTCATTTCAGCTATTGAAAGAAGCTGCCAGACCAGAGATCGAATGGGGACCAGCGCTGTCGGAGAACAGAACAGAGGCCTATCTGGACGGCTCTGAGGGAAACAAAAGTACCATTTTTGCAACCCGGGAAAACAAGAATGCGATCGTCGTCTGCGCTAACAAAAATCGTCTGACGAAGGACGGAAGTGCCAACGGTCAAAGTTCATTTGGTCCCAAGGACGGTGCAGAGGTTATTGATGAAGCGGGAGACACATGCGTTTGAACATTTTACTCAATAAATAATAATTTCAAATACTCTTTTAAATGTGCTCAAATTTCAATCGTTCATTTCGTTTTTGTACCAAGTTTTAGCCGCGCACACATTTTGTTTATGGATTTGTGCATTTCGTAGGAAAACAATATCATAAACAGTTCTGTTTGTGATGCCGTGTTGTCCAGAGGAGGTGTAGGGAACAGCGCATGAGCAGTGTACATTTCACTGAGCAAAGATCAATCTATGCTTGATTGCATCCGTGTAAAGACAAATTTCCATTGAGCGCGATACCATAGCGCCAATTAGTTCATTGGGTAAAATTGGCGTCCCAGATGCTAATATATAGTTTCACAATTATGGCGTAATAAAGATCGGGTGCAAGATAACCTGGAAAAACTCCCAGTAATGCCTCTTTTAATCCTTTATCCGCTGTTTCCTTTGAAGTGCCTGGATGCTGGAAGAAGCAACAATGGTATCTTGACCACCAAGGTTTTTGTACCTCATCAAGATACATGTATACCCAGGCTACGTTTAAAAGTTTTTAGAAGCAATAACGAATTGGTTGAAATGTCTGCAAAATTAGTTTTTTTACGGGAGTACTTCCTCTGTCGGGGGAAACATCAATGTACTTTGTGAGAGGATAGGGACCGATAGGGACAACCTGATTAGAAGGGGTAACCAAGTTGGCGAAATCGAAATGAATGACATAGGTAGCGTGCTCAGGGATCTTCTGTTGATGAGGACAGGGGTGATTATCACCTCTTTGATAGAGATGAGCTGTCGGATGCAATCACGCATCTGGCATGCGCATGAGTGGCCGCCCCACTATGTAATATATATGTAGTTTGTTATTATACAACAGTGTTACATCTCTTATTTGTCTTGTTCAATGCACCTAATCATGTAAGCGCACAATGCACAATTTCCTGAAATGTACGAGAGTACGAGAAATAAATGAATAATAATAAAAAGGGAGTGTCCGACCATGAGGCTCAGGATGCAACAGGAGTTAACATCAGACAGTCCTGCGATGGAAAACATGATGTCATCTGTGAGTCAATTGATGATAGGAATCAGGAATAGCAAATGCTTTTACTTGCTTTTCTTTATTCATATAAATAGCAAATGCTTTTACTTGCTATTCTTTATTCATATCACCCATTGACCCAAAGATGACATCATCTTTTAGTACAGAAAGGTCTAGTGTAAGGGTATACATGTAGATTTGGTAAAAGCATTTAGAATTTACTGGTCTTTATTTATGTCACCCAACACATATTGGGTTTTAACAGCAAAAAGGGCATAAAATATAACCCAACGGAATTTGTGTAGCAATGTAGGCAGGACAAAAAAATAGTAAAAATCGAAAGATTCCGTTTGGAAAATTTTGTTTTATTGCAGTTTTTCCTGTACATTTCCCTGTACATCAATGCACTTCTTGCTAATGTAGGGCCTCGTACCGTTTTCCAATTTAAACTTTTGCCCATAAGACAACTGACATTTCATTCATATTTCAATCGGTTCACAGAATTTCCACGGATGTGCAGCAAAACATCCGTGATATTTGCAATGTCATAGACTTCGTTGCAATACCCTATTAACACAACAGATTAAAAACAATATGGGATATTAGTGGCGTTTTGATTGCTTACTTTTTTATAGTTTGCCATTTATCGGTTTTTCTTATTCAAGTCCAAATTGATCACAAAAATTGACTCGGCCTAATGACATTCCTAATTAGTCTCCGGCTTTGAGCTGGAGACTTTTGTATTAGGGTATTTTTCTCTGAATTCCAGCACACGCTCGTCGGCAGGTCGATGTAGCGTATGTACGTGTAGAGAGGTATGGACTTCCAAATTTACCTGGATTCAACCTTGTCCGCAAACCGCAGAGGGCAGTCTGGTCTCCAGGGTGACGTTCCGTATGAAAATACAATGGGCATTGCACGCGAAAGTGAACCAACCTCGGGCAGGAACTTGCACTTACATCAATGAAAATAAAGAATAAAGCAATGTTTTTTTATTCGCCTCAGCTGGATGAGTTTTTCTTCGCAATCGGCTTTCCAAGCTGGTATTCAATGTCCTGGTTAACAAATTCCCCAGGCTAATTGCCGTTCGATGTTCCACGTCGACGTTGTAACGGGATACATTCTCATGTATCAGTGTATTGTACTGTGTACACTACATGCAGCATCGCTTGGCCACGCTCCGTCATTTGAACAAAAACTGGCTTTAAGTATTTCATTTGGCCCATCGACCCATGGACAGCTAAAATTTGTATTATTTACTCGTACATTGTGGTTTGTTTGCAAAATAAAGCTTTTGTACTGTTTATTTTGGCAAATACTTTTTCAATTTTTAGCGGAGAAAACTCGCATGTATTGTGTAAATTAGATCTGCCAAAGGAAATGAGACAGAGTGTGGGCGCTGGTGAATAGTTCTAGGAACTTCCAAGAGATTGAGAGTGCTTCAAAACCTTAAAGGGGGACTATAGGCAGGAGCACTGTATTGGAAAACTCCGGCACCGCTTATTTCATTTATTATTACCGACTATTCTTCCCCGATCTTCATACGGACTACACCCTGGCCCTCACACCATATCAACCCCTGCCCCGGCCGCTCACCCACCAACAACAAGCCCCACCCAACCCCTCCGCACCAAACTAAACCCTGAAACTCCAGCGTCTGGTAAGACTCAACTGACAATTCTAGTTTTTTGATTATCTTGATTTACAGTTATGGTTAAGTTCCAGATTTCACATAAAATGTAGTGAAACACGCATGCATTATTTGTTGTATATTAGTGTCATATACTACTGTATACATCGATATTAAAAAGTATGCATAGTCCTAGATTAGTAGTACATCGATGAACAGGAAAGCATACATGACACAAAAAAACTAATATACTTGTACGGAAAGTAAACAAAACTTTCGTAACAGCTTTTTTTCGATTTGGTACCAAGTTGTTCCTAACTCCACAACTCCTGTTTCATTTTAGTTTTGCGCCTTTTCTGTTCTTTAAAGGGGAACTATAGGCAGGAGCAGAGGGGCTAATTTGGCCATCTTCAGGTGACTAATATACACAGTAAGGGCCCTGGGTCATGTCAGATTCAGCACTAAATGTATTCCTCATACAAGCATGAATCATTTCGACGTACTGTAAGATGTGAGTGACCCCTACTGGCGACCTCGTGTAACATTATCTTGCCTGCCTAGCTGCTGCCTATATTGTCCCTTTAAGGGACAATTTAGGTGTGAGATATGTGTTGGTTTTTCATAATGAAATGGCTTCTAGCAGGACGGTGACTACTCCAAAAGCACCATTGCAATAAAAAATCATTAAATGTCAATAAACAGTGCACTGGTAAAAATCATTGCTGCAGGTAAGCATTTATATCATGATACTACCAATGGCGGCGCTTTGCGAAAACTCCCTGTAATGACCTGGATACCCTAGTTACAAGAGCAGTTGACCTGGAACTTTCCTACTCTACTGGAATTTTTTTTTTTTTTTTTGATATTATTTTTATGATTGAATAGGTGTCAGACTGTAAAAAAATATGTTGACCCTCAACAAAAAAGAACGCCTTTCAGCGGTCTAGCTGATGATTTTTACTCATATATTCATGACGTCACGATTTCGTCAGCTACCTGCCTCGTCACGTCCTCGGTCATAATCAAACTCGTCTTTTCTCATCATCTTCTCATCGATTATTGGCAACTTCTCAAAGAAGCTGCAGGCGAATATCGTCTGCGTCGGTCTCTTGGCAGCTTGCCAATTATTGGCTGCGCTGGAACACAGCCAGAGAGACAGAAATTAGGCGTAATCGTGTAATGGAGTTGACAGAATTTGAAAGGTCAGGTTTTCTTTTAGTATCAAAGAGAAGAAACAAGGTTTGGCAAGGTGTGCTTCATAATTATAAAACCTAATTTGACGCCTGCTTGACGCGCCAACTTGACAAAAATAACACACATTGACCACATTACCACAGCTTGAGTGTTTAAAGGCCTATACGCCGTTCGTTAAGTATTTGAAAATTGGAATTGAATTTAAAAGCTTCCAATTGCGTAAATACGAACTAAATGTAAATTTCAGCATTGCAGTGTAGGCAGACATACCTGTACAAATTCTATGAATTCCCGTGGCAAGTTTCAACAAATTTGTATGCATAATAACTGCACTGCAGCTTTGTGTATAACTGCATTTCTGGACCACCAGTAGAAGGTTGGAAGCGGGGGCCGAGAAAGTGCCATGTTTCCATTTCGTAAGACACAAGATCCATCCCTGGCAAAGTGCCCTTAATTCAACCTCGCCTCAGAGCAAATGGCTCCCAGCCAGCTTGAAGGATTAACATAACAGACACAACATCACGAGTCCCAGATCAATCCGGATTTGGACCACTGCCAATAATCTCCTATAGGAATGTATTGATCCCAACGTGGGTTAGTGAGAACATTGATTGGTTTACCGTCCAAACTGTAAGGATTGAAAGGGGTCACTGAGACCAGAACGAAGAACTCTTCCGATTTCTAGATTTATTTCTTCATACTCGTACTCCAAACTGAAGGACTACGCCGCTCTCTGGCCGAGGAAAACATAGAAATGTAGTGATACGCAATGTCGTAGTGCAGTTATAATGCATAAAAATCGCTGTAATTTGGTATTTACGCTATTTGTCAACCTGTCTACACAATGTGCGTATTTACGCAATTGGAGAGTTACAAATCTAAATTTTCAAACGAATGGCGGAGGCCTTTATAGCTGGGTTGTTCGCATATTATGTAATTACACTTTCATTACAAATTTTAACAAATTCATTGTATGTTGTGTACATCGCCATAACAACGCTTTGCATGCCAATTTTCATCCCACTGGCATTTGACCGGCGTAGTTCTCACTGGCGGGCCGAAAGTGACCACATTCCCTGTACCACATTTGTCTTTAAATATCGAGGCAGATCTGCCCAAGGGCGAGAACTGCTGCCAAAAGTTCAGGCCAGCTGGGAATGTAACCCAGCGTTGGCACTCATACATGTCATGACGCTGTACGAAGTGTAAACATCAAAATATGTACGACCTCAAAGCCATCAGTTGTATGGGTTTGGTTAATTTCCACAAGAAATGTTCTTGCAACTTTAACAAAATATTTCAAATTGATATTGTATTTTTTAAATCAGAATCAGTTGTAAACAGTGCTAAATCAATTTCTGGTGTAAACACAAAATATATTATGAAAAACAAAATTGCTGAAACTCGATATTTACAGTATTTCTTTATCTATCTACACAACGGCATTGTTGAAGTTTGTATTCATTGCGTTTACGCAATTGGAGATGTTCAAGTTACAAACTCAATTTTCGAACGAAAGGCGAAGGCCTTTATAGTTCAGGTGTGTTTAAAATCATATAATTACACTTTCAATATAAATTTGAACAACCGCTTCGATTGTATGTTGCGCACATTGACATATAAAAAGCTTTGCATGCCAATTTTTTTTGCATCCCACTGGCATTTGATAGGGCGTGTATTGTCCCTGAACAAGTTACTTTTCACCAGTGGGGAAAATTTCCCCTTTATCAACTTTGTCTCTAAATATAGATGCAGATCTACCCAAGGGCGTGACCTGCTGTCAGAAATTCAGGCCACCTGGGAATGCAACCCAGGGATGGCACTTTATATTCTAATCATATCAATGAACGTATGAACGAGAGTGAACATCATAATATGTACGACGTCAAAGCCATCAATTATATGGGTTTGGTTTATTTCGTCAAGAAAACTTCTTGCAACTTTAACACAATATTTCAAATTAATATTATATTTTTTAAATCAGAATTAGTTGTAAACAGTTCTAAACCAATTTTTAGTGTGGACAAAAATTTAATTATGCAGCTTACGGCTTAAACCCATCAACACAGTATGTAGCACTTCTACCCAAGCGTCCATGCTAATGGATTCTATCACTCGTTTTGATTGATAGGCTTTTTACGGTTTGCGAATTCGAATGTAAGTTGTGTACTTCGATAGCCTACCGTAAACGGTGAACTCTTTACGCCAAATTTCCCCTGGCCTATTTTCATCGTGCTGGCGTGACTATCTACAACATGGCCATGCAGCGGCCAAATGTAGGACTTTAAAGGGGAAATAACACCTCGGACGAATAGGCCTAACTCTTCAGGTTATTGATACTAATACGTCATCGAGAGGGGAGTACATGTATATCGAAAACAACTGGTGCCAGGATGAACACTCTGGACTCGATGAAGACATCATATATCCCGTTCATCGTCTTTAAAAGGGTATATACAAAAATGTTGAATTGCTTTGTCATCTTTGTTTGAAGCAATCATCATCAAAATGTTACCAATGCCAAGCTAATTATAACCCCATAGTACCAATATATCGATACAATGTCCTTTTATGGTCATGCTCTCCAAGCCAAATCAGTGAGGACGACCCAACAATAGAAACTAATGCTCTTCCCACGCAATACAGTCAACCTCGTGTTGTTCAATGTAAACAAGGGCGAGCGCAGAGTGAATGTACTGGCAACATATGATATTGAAAACAGTTCACACCTGCTAACGGGGTTGATTGATTTTCGTCTGCTTGCTTTCCAGCCGCATCTCTATTTTCTCTCATTGATGGGTTTATTGATTCGTGACGTCACGCGAGGATTCCTTCCTATTAACACCACAATGACGTCCCTCTGACGTCAGCACCAGATCTAAAAATAGATTCTAAGCCCAAGAGGAAAATCGATGGAATTGCGTATCGATGTGCCATGGTAACCTAATTGGATCTGGAGATTCTTCAGAATAAAGTGGGCACGAGTTTGGAAGGAATAAGCGTCAAAGCGAATGACTAGCAAGGCACAAGTGCGATTAACTTGGCAACATTCTAATGGATTAATATTAATGGTTTCAGTAAACATCTGCGCACGCTTAGTTCGTCAAATTTGACATAATCCCAGATGCCGTTCGTCTGGTTTGTCCAGTCTATTGTTAGAATTTGACCGAGCTTGTGTTAAGTAACGTGTGCGAGGGGAGGAGCATGTACGAATGACCCTGGAACGTGTATTCGAGAATGCGTACAGGTGCAAACAGGAAACTTTTAATGAACTCTGAGACTGGGAGAGACCCCTATTATCAGACCTGCCAAGCCCGTCCCAACACGTCACATCCTGAGATCAGGCTTTTTTTACTCCTACGTTGTATACGTTTGAAATATGAAGAGGCGGAGTACTAGAATATTGAAAACAACTGGTGCCAGGATGACCTTGTCGGCGTATTTCGTCAGTCTCGGCGGACTACCCTTTAATAAGATCGGCGTGAGAACAACAACGCCGGTGTAGAAGTTTAAAATGACCTAGGACAGAATGCCCGGGAAACAAAGGATTCTATTATGCGCTTCAATCTCTGAGCTATTGACGGTCAGGGTCTCTATAGAACCATATTGCAGAATACAATAGGGCCGGACACTTTTTTCAGGGGGGCATTTGTTACTGTTACACCGGCTGTTTGATGATGATGCCAATAGCTACAGAGTACGATGACTATTCAACATCTTGACCACCTAAATTACCGCCCAAGTTGCGACTGTTGTCAATCCCGAGGGCCGGATATTCCACATTGATCAACGGGACGGTCACCAATTCACATCTTTTCTCAGATCTTCTCGCAGTCTTTCCATTCTACATCAGTTCCTCTCTGCCGCAGTGGGTGGGTGGGGGGGGGGGGGGGGGGGGGGGCGAGGCCATCCCACTGCGTCCGGAGTTTATGTTATTCCCAGCGCACACCTTCGAGAAACCAACATTGGCCTCGTCTGGCTCCACCGAACTCCGGGCGCAGTGGACCGGCCTCGTCCCTCACCCATAAAGTGATCCAATTAGGATGACGCAATGGACTGCCCCGGGAGTCTAGGGTCCACAGGCTTCTTTGTCACACCAGAATCCGTAGACTGGCACTGGTCCGCCCCACTTGTTTGCTGATTTCGTCAGCCGCGGATATCCGAATCCGAGGAACCTCCACCCGATCGTGCTGGCATCTGTACACTAAGCATATAACTACACTAGCAACGTCTGGAACTTTTTTCAGTTAGCATATGTGACCCGCTCTACCAAAACTAGGCGCTTGTCGCATCTGAACTTGACAGGTTGATACCGACTTGTTGTTCACTTCCCTATTGTAGACCTTTTGTGAAATGTGACCAAATCAGTTTGTAATAGATTTCACAAAAGGTCTACAATAGGGAAATGAACAACAAGTCCGTATCAACCTGTCAAGTTCAGATGCGACAAGCGCCTAGTTTTGGTCGAGCGAGTCACATATATACAAACGCCTCTGGGTTTACGAGGTAGGAGTAGCATAAACCCTGAATTTTATGACGGGCTTCATCTACCACCAAATGCTGAGCATGGCTTCATCTACCACCAAATGTTGAACATGGCTTCATCTACCACCAAACGTTGAGCATGGGATCATCTACCACCAAATGTTGAGCATGGCTTCATCTACCACCAAATGTTGAGCATGGCTTCATCTACCGCCAAATGTTGAGCATGACTTCATCTACAACCAAACGCTTGGTAAACTTCTAATTTAAGTTTTTTGGCGGGAATGATTTGTACTGCGCAAGATGTGGTCATAAATGAGAGAGTAAGTTAACCCGCCTGGTTAGTGCCAGTACTAAGGTTGGGGTAGGGTGGGGGATGGGGTATGGGGCGTGCAATCACTGTCCTATAATCACGGATTTATTATCACTTTATGACTACATTAGGGGCAAGTAACTTCAACTGTCTTATTATCCGGGATCTCAATTTAGGCACAGGTTTTTTTTTTGGGGGGGGGCAACCTGCTGCGTCAAAAATCTTCATTCAATTACAACATGATTCCCAAACACGTGATTTCTAGGCCGAAAATGAAAACAAAACTTCTCATTGGTCAATTGCTTCGGTAATCATCGGAAATCTCCGAACCGCACCACGCGACGGTAAAGTAGATCTTCCCAAACGCTTAGAATGGCCATTCTCCAAGCGTCGTCATTGGTAATCATCGTTGCCTAGTCTCACTTGATTTTAATATCGACTCTGCCGCAGTTGGTTCCCCAGCGACCTTTCAACAATGGGGACAATCGACGGTCAACAACGTTCATAATGGGACGTATTTAAGGTTGGACACGCATGCGCGCAATTTCATTGCGCGTTCTACTTTATCATAATTGAGGACGAGGAATCGTTTCAGCGCGAAGCGGCTTTTTGTCGTCCAATTTTGCAAGAATACGATCCATTCATAAAACTGAAAAACAAAACAAATGGACGTTTTTTATTGCCTGAGCACTGACGCGAGAGGTCACGTGGCTGAGAAAATAGATTCATGCGAGAAACCTGCATTAATTCACAAATCCTGTTCGAAGTGTGGCGCCTCTTCGTGCGTGACCAGTCGTGCTGTCACCTGACCACGGATCACGGCAACACTGAGCGCCCGCGACTGCGCCATTCATTCATTGTTAAAATTTATATCTATCTTTATTACGCATCTGTTTGACACAAATATACTTCACAGTGTTATGAAAAATAACTATCATGACTTCCTTAAGATGCTTTTTTATCGAAACAGACCAAGAAGTCTATTCAATCCATGTTACAAGCAGCGCACTATACACACACTGGATGAGTGTGTGGACGATCAAACTGTGGCAGAGGGACTATGTGTAGGAATTTCAACGGGTGTATAGAAAATACGCATTTGACCGAAGACCGGGAGAGTGGAGTACGGCTTCATCTACCACCAAACGTTGAGCATGGCTTCATTTACCCTCAAAGTCATTTACCACCAAATGTTGGAATTAAGAGGGAGGCGCGGGGTGCGTGACGCCATATGGGTGTTGATATCTTGCCAAAATTATTTAAAATAATCGAATTATTTCAAACCAAAAACGACAAAAAGGCAATGAAATATGTTAACAACATGTTCATTTCATCCAACAGAAAGTAAATCACTTTAAAAAAGCTTAGTATTTGCATTGATAGAGTCATTAATCTCACGAATATGAATTACGACTTCCGAACTTAGGAACTCGCGTTCCATTTTGAAGTCAGCCGTATCTGGCGTTATGTATCAGAAGTTAATGCTTTCGTCCAGTTCCGGTCTAATTGAAAAACGGACGCTGCGACAATGTAGACTAATTCGTAGCGAATCGGAAAATTCAAAACTCGCTGCGACTGAGAAATTACAGTGGATTGGTGAAAGAACTTTGGATCCCGTGTGACCCTTCAAAGGGTAACGGACGTTGATCAGCTTAGAAACCGATGATCATGGGGGGGTCTCCTTCTCGGATATATAGCTATTCGTAATTTGTAATTCGTGAGATTTGCGGAAACCATTTGGGAACAGTTTTGGAATTTCTACTCAGCTTGCTTGACGATCCAAAACAATGAAATTAATTCGAACAATTTGGGCAAATTATTATTGAATTCCCACATGGCATTGCATAACGTTGCATAACATGACTGACACCAGTCAATATCACTAATTTTGTTATTTTTACTACATTCAGCTAATCTAAATAAAGACTTATGGCACGACTGGATCGTTTTAAAAATAGCATGTGGGAATAACGTACGTTACTTCCTCCAAGAAATAAATAGTTAATTTTTCCGGCCTCAATTTTTTTATTATCTCACCTCAATTGAAAATGTATTGAATTTATGCCCACCCCTTAAATTATGGCATTTCCCAAATGATGAACACCTGCTAGAAATGCATGTTTCACGTTTACTTTCATTTTCATACACTATTATTTAGGCCGTGTCTGCTAACCTCGTCCTCTATATTGATATCAAATAAAATAATCCGATATCAGGCGGTCATCACTTGAACCGGCCCAGGGTACGGGAGTTGGCATTGCTAGTGTAGACGTGGTGCACAATATGTGGACTGTGAAATTGCAGCAGGCGAGGTTGATTCTAAAAAATGATTCTGGTTTTCCCCACGCATAGGAATAGGTATGTGTAGGGTATATTCTTTATAAACAGTGCCGCCTACTCGGTCTTGTTAAGTCACGTCTTGGTGTCCAACTCAATCAGTAATAATATCGACGATTGTGGAGATACTACGCAATTGATTTGACTTCTGCCGGGTTGGACATCATTGTCTCGGCGATTAGGACGGAAAGGCTCTTAGGTGAGCTATTAACTGGGTAAGTTTCTTGGATATATCCCAGCGATTTCGACCGAGCTATCCAGGTAAGTTCTTTGGACATATCCCAGCGATTAGGACGGATCCTGAGAAGCTGCCGAGTGAGCTATAGCCTGGACATATCCCAGCGAAGCCAGGTTAGTTCATTGGACATCTTTCAGCGATTAGGACGGAGAGGCTCTTAAGTGAGGGAGCCAGGTAAATTTCTCAGACATATCCCGGCGATTAGGAAGTGAGGTAGCCAGGTAAGTTTCTCCGACATATCCCGGCGATTAGGATGGATGAGGCTTCTGATTGAGCTAGCCAATTAACCCCATACAATAGCTGTGTATTGTCAACGAATGTGGTTAATGGCTTGGTTAGGGTTAGCTACATAATTTTCAACAAAGGAACTCGGCGACTCTATTCACTTTAACAAAATGACCGGACTTAGATTGCGGGGAAGCCGCATCCAACCTGTCCTTCATATTATACCCTCGATGAGTCTGGTACTATCATCAACATTTTTCAGCTAAATCACTACAAATCACTAGAATGCCACCAACTGGGAGAGAGAAGAAGAGACTCAGGGACTGGCTTGAGGACCTCCTCAATACCGGTCAGGTTCCCGGGATGAGGTGGACAGATATGGAGAGAGGTGAATTTCTAATGGTATGGAGGAATGGTAACAACAGGGCGTGGACGGAAGAGGATGGATTCATCTACAGGGTAAGCTAAAAAAACACTAACATTTACACTCCGAACGCAGTGGACATTTTTATATGGGATTTTTTTATCCCAGATGCTTGTAGCACATGCAGTCTGACACTAGAGTAAATGGTAGACACTTTTTACAATACTAGTATACAGTAGAACCTCTCTATTAAGCAATCCCTCGAGAATGAGAAGTGCTGTCCTTAATAGAGAGGTGTCCTGATTAGAGAGGTCAAATTGAATGGAAACAGCCAATTTGGGACCAAACTTAGTGTCCTTAATAGAGAGGTGTCCGCTAAGGGAGGTTCCACTCTACTTATAAATGTCTTAATCGTTCTCGGAAACTCCTACTCTGGTCGTCTGTTCTGTAGGTGTTTCTAAGAAGATAACTATCTAGGCCTACTGATATATCAGCGGATACAGTGAGGACAAAAAGGAGGGCGACAAGATATATAATTCCTATAATTTAGTTGTTACGTCGTATTACTGGTGGTCCAGAAAAATAGAAATGCAATTATCATGTTATACACAATGTCGTTTTGTAGTTGTTATGCATCAAAATTAACTGAAACTTGGTATTTGTAGTTAATGTAGTTGTATACTTGTCTACACAATGGCAACATGGAAAGTTACTCTAGGTTCAGATTTCTAACATCACTGGGTGCGAACCTATCCGACCGACCCATATTTAGCTAAGGCCAAGCCATTGTATTCAACATCAACAGACAGCTGAGAGTTATGCTAGCATTGTGTTAATTTCAGTCACTATTCGTTGGACGATAACGATGTAGATAGGTTCATAATACTTGACTTGCCAAACTCAGCTCGACGCCGAACTGCAGAGCCACTCGCGGACAAAGATAGAACAACTCGACATTTTTTTCACCGGTTTTCTTGCTGCACATGCGTACCAGCGTCATCTTTTGTTGATTTCCGCTGGTACGCATGCGCAGCGAGAAAACCGGTGAAAAAAATGTCGAGTTGTTCTATCTTTGTCCGCGAGTGGCGCTGCAGTTCGGCGTCGAGCTGAGTTTGGCAAGTCAAGTATTGACAGATTGGGTCAGTGGTGGTCTGTTTACTCTTCAAAGTACGTCCCCTTTCTTTCTGTGCCAGCCAAGCATACTGAACTGCCCCGAACCTGACCATGCATACTTATCATGTAGGTGGTCCCAACCAGTGATGTTGGAACTCCGAATCTAGAGTATATTCAGTACATACTGGATCCACTCGCCAATAAGATCCTAAGCCCGACAATACCCGATTTCTACTCCCACCTCGGATGGGTAGAGCAGCGAAACTTTTCATATTACAATTAAAGACCAATTAGAAGAAACGAGGACAAGATATCCCACCCCTTTTATGGCTGCGAAAGGCCTACTATCGTGTTCGGTTGTTTAGGCTCTACCCATCGAGGCGGTAGTAGAAATCGGGTATTTTCGGGCTTGTGATCTTATTGGTGAGTGGATCCAGTATTTACGCAATTGGAAATTTTTCAATTCAATAAAAAGATTCAAATTTTAACGAACGGCGTACCAAATTGTTTTCTTTCTGTAAACATTGAAGACATACTGCAGTTAGTTGTCGCCCCCTGAAATCAGAGAATGTCTAGATTTTTACATGGTCAAAGCCAAATCTACTGGATCCACTCACCAATAAGATCTCGAGCCCGACAATACCCGATTTGTACCACCGCCTCGATGGGTGGAGTCTAAACAGCCGAACGTAATAGTAGGCCTTTCGCAGCCATGAAAGGGATGTGATATCTATTCAAGGGTTAAAGAGGTTGAATAGCGCCTCCAGAAGCAAGCAACAGCGCCACCCGTAGCAGAAAGAAGAACTGCTTAGTGACGTCATGGTTTCCATATACGGCATCTCATTTGCATATTTTTACAACCTTATTTACTACGAGTTATAAATATGCCAGTAGCACGTGGATCATGCCGGGCGGCGCTGTCAGGTGTTTCCACTATGGGTTACATAATCGGCTACAAAGAGGCCAGTGTCCTAGTAAATGAAGTTAGCAATGATAGCGAAAGCATGTTAGTGTATGTTACGCAGTCAATAGCGATAGTAGTGAGTTGGAGAGAGGAGAAAATGGAAAATCCGCGAGCGAATCGACGAGACGAGGCATTTTTCAAGCATCCGAATGGTACCTTACAGATCCGCAAGGGGCGCGTTACCGAAAATGTTGCAAAAATCAATAACGTAATTGTAAATATTGTCATATTTTTCAAGATGAGAGTATGTAAATGATTCGCAAACCGTAAACCAATGAAAGGCCAGTATCTATTGAACCTTACAAGTGATTTTGGGGCCTTGAAACTCCTTATATTTATCAATGAAACCTTATTCCCGCCTAAGGTTTTGACCGGGCCGTGCAAAACTCCCCTTTTTTTCCCGGGCATTTCCCTTTAACAACGTAATCGTCATGAATAGCCATTGAACTTGACTGGGTCTATTGTTTAAGTACCGAGAAGTACTTCAGTACATGTTCACGGGCCAAAAAGGTTCATTTGAATTGAGGATATAGACACTTGCAACTGAACAATAAAAATATGGACGAGCTTAAACTTTTTAAACTTTTTCAGGAATGGGCAATTCATAAAGGACACTACAAACCGAATCCTGATGGCACATGGCCAGAACCTGACTACCCGACTTGGAAGTCAAGACTAAGATGTGCTTTAAACAGATGCAGTGATTTCCAGGAAATCAAACAGGACCAAAAGGTTGAATGGAAAATGTTTCGCATGGTCCCCAAGGGTGAGTTCTAAAAGACATTTTTACCTCTTTTCAAAATTGAATCATTGTCCTCAATACAATGAAACCTCTTTATTCAGGACACCCTTGGAACCCACAAATACTGTCCTTGAATGAGAGTTGTCCTGAATACAGAGGTTAAATTCAATGGAAATCACCAATATTGGTCCAAATGCTTCGTACAGCGTCCTAAATAGAGAGGTGTCCGCTAAGGGGGGTTCCAAAGTAGTATTCCTTTGTGAAAATGGGGTTTGTAGCTTCGACATGGAACATTGCAAAGCGTGTTCAAGATTACAAAGACATTGCCACTTTCAATGCCTGCTAAACACTAAACAAAACAAGATCTCTTTTAGAAAGTGAGCGCTTTTAGCACGGACTCCACGTGCACTCTACATATACATTAATTGCATTTTTATTGCGATATACATGTTTTATAATACTCATTATCATTATAAAAATTTCAAGGGGACAGTTTTCAAATTCTTGAGTTACATTCAGAGTGGTAAACTGACTGTAGCCGCCAGTCGTCATTTATACAACGCGTATTAGTAAAAGAACATCCGAGTAGAGGATGCTACAGATATGGATTCTGTCTGAGAACGCAATCATTATCCGTTGGTCATTATCAATGCATTTCTCATGACTTTTTGAAGTTCATTACGTTCAAGATGTAAAATGACGATCTCCCTTTTTTTCTGCTTCAGAGAGAGATCCCACACCGGATCCCACACAAGCAGCGCAGTATGGCGCAGTTCAACCATCATGTTCTACCGTAAGTTCATTTCTATAGCACTCCACGATAATGACGTCACTGCAGCTGCTGCCCTCTATTTCCCCATCGCTGAATTACAGGCAATGTCGGACAAACATGCGGTTTCGTAATGGATTCAGGCTTTCTAACTAGGGCAGTTAGATTCAATCTGGCACATGTCCGAGTGTTGGAAATACTACATAATTGTTCTGAATATTTCTCTCTCTGACTCTATGGTATCATTCATGCTAAAAGCAATGCAGGGTCAAAGATAATTGACTTTGAAATAAGCTCAAATGCGTAGAAATAAGTGTCGATGTCCGACTGTCACGTGACTAAAACGTCATCAATATCTTATTCAAATGACCTTGTGAGCTATAAATAGTAACTTCGCGGAATGCTTTTACGATTCGCTAAAAGTTTCCAAAATAATCAATTTGATAAAATGACTTGTATCTTTGTCGTTTTGCTTCTTTGATGTTGAGCATTCCCCTGCTCATAATTTTAAAGGGGTATCCGCCGTTCATAATTAGTAGTGGTCCAGGAAAATAGAAATGCAGTTATACACAATGCCATAGTGCAGTTATTATGCATACAAATATGCTGAAACTTGGTATTCATAGTATTTGTATATCTGTCTACAAAACGGCATTGTTGAAACTTATAATCAATGTCGATTTAAAAGACCTGAAATTTTCAAATTCAATTACAAGTTTCGAATATTTAACAGTAATGGCCTGTAAAACAGCTAAAATATTTATGTTGCAGGATATGTACATCAATGTTTATTTTCCACCAAACATTCCAGCTGTTGTAACAGGAATAAAAGGTTGGTAACTGCTCACCCATTTTAGCAAAAACACACCACTTCCTGGATTTTTGGTCAAACAGCGCGTTTTTGATAATAATTTATTACGAAAAATTGCCTTGGCATAGCCATCTTCCCCTAGTAGAAAGCATTAACGTGCATGATTTGTTCTCCATCCTGGGGAAAACCCAGGATGTTATGCACGGATGAACCAGTGTGACTTTCAAGGAAGTAAAATTCCTGGCTCTTTACAACAATGGGTGAAATATTCGAGTACCTGACTGATGAGCTTAAAGCCATGGTCCCTTGCACCTGAGTGTCTGCTCCAGGACAATTGAAAGATCCCACAGCCATAGCCTATAGTGGACTCTATATCTCTGGCAAAAGTCCAATAGGGTTTCAACGCTGGTAATGATAATGATGATGATGATGATGATACACCCATATCCATGTGAGTGATGGGACCAGTTTGAAAACACTGGCCCCTTCAGCTGAGTAATAAAACAAACAAGGGATTTGAAATCCTATCCAATTTTATTGTAAACTTTCCTTGTGATTTTTCAAGCAACCCCGGATTCATCGTATGAAGAAAAAAAACCACCAGACCAGATGAAGCAATCAGATGGATTCTCAAGTCTCAATTCAGAAGCGCTGGCTGGGTTGACACCTGAGCAACTGGCAAATTATGCCGACGAATTGATGGATATATCGCTAGAAAATGATGTGAAGATTGGTACAGTATTTCAGGAACCTAGGAATATTAATAAAGCAAATTTCTGCTAACACCAGAATATTCACTTTTGATGGACACACTTGAAATCGTTTTAGGTTGATTTTAGATTAAAGTGTTTTTCAGATAGACCTGGCCAAAGGTACCTTTTGTTACTAAACTTTAATGATATGATCTGTGATCTCAAATAGTTATGTTGCTCAGCCCTGGGCAGCCGGTGTTATAGTTGAATGGCTTTAGTGGACACCGTGAAAGAGCCGTATTTGTGTTGTGCAACACCACTATTTTTTGGTAAATGTGATCTGGTCACATTCCTAAGTTCAACTTGGTACCTTTGTCCGGAACAATATGAGAAACACTTTGTCCTTCCTTTCCTTTCCTTTTTTTACCAGACCACTACTGTTTTGAAATATTTATCACCATGGTCATTCATGCAATATACGGTTTGCATTCTTGTGTACATTCGCTGAAATCCCGGCACGCCATGATGATGTTGGAAAGACTAACTATATCAAGCCAGAGTCCCTTTGTTAATAGCAATGATATTTCCAATGTACATAACTCTTTCAGAGTGTGATGAAAGCCAGGAGATGCCAGACTCGCTGTCACTACTGAGCTTGAGGTCCGAGCCAAAAGGTAGGAAATAAAGAGCAGAAACATTATGGAATCGGCAAACTGGCATTTCAATCAACGGAATCTGTATCAAAGCGAAGCTGTCTTCAATTTAAATCAAATATTCAATAAAATATTCGAATATTCTATACACAATACACAATCAGTTGAATACACACTGGACCTAGTCGAATGAGCCATCGACGTATATTGGCTGAGACAATCGGATTTACGCCATATATACGTCGATGCAAGGAGCTTCTTTGAAGTATTTTTTTCTTTTATGGTATTAAGTTTAATAAGACTACACTGGACCTTATATTATGTGGTCAAATATTCGACCACATATGTAAGGGCCTACTCAAATGAAAGCATTTAACAAACTACATGTAAATGTTTATTCAACAGAACGATTGTTCAACTGAATCTGTGTTCAACTGAAAGTGTATTCAACTGAATGAGTATTCAGCATGATATGTATTCAACTTATAGTATACCTTCAAATTGTGTATTCATGTAAATGTTTATTCAACCAAATGTGTATTCGTGTAAATGTTTATTCAACCAAATGTATATTCAACCAATTTGAATTCAACCAAATGTGCATTCAACCAAATTTGTATTCAACCAAACTAGTATTCAACTGAATCTGTATTCAGCTGAAAGTATTCAGCTGTCTGCTTTTAACAAAATATGTATTGGTATTCAAAACACTTTTCTCAATTTGTCTTCCAGTTCACGATATGTGCTTTTGGTTAAGATACAAGAGCACAGTCATCAGAAAATGTATCCTTACGAACCAAAAGGGATGCCAAATCTACAACCCTGGCTCGGCAAATATTCCCGCACTTGCACCTGAGGTAATTACATAACTACTAAATATTTTCTAAATTCGATGGTCTGAGTTGAAGATGAACAGTTAGCACAGTATCCGTAGTTGTATCTTTCCATTCGCTCCTGCCTTTCAATAGATCATAAAATCATTATAGCCTCCTTCCATTTCTTTAAAATAGATATATGTATACGATCTTTCTCAGCATTTATTTAATCCTAATATATCACTGTCTTCTAAACCAGGAGCAATTTGCAGGGGAGTTAAAAAAGATAGAGCATTAATTAACCCTGGCTATATCTGACACGATTGTATAGTACCCCCAGGTATATGGCACGGCTTAACCCGCCGGCCATCAGGGAATTCCTTTACGGCCCAGTGGTTGGCGCGTTGGCCCCAGAGTGGAAGTTAAGCAACGTTGAGCGCGGTCAACCTTCGGATCAGTGACCGGCGCGTACAATACATCTGGCAGACCTTCCCACGCGATGCGAGCTCTGGATTTGTAGTTCGGTACTGAGACGCATGAAGCGCTAAGTAGGATCGCGGACGATCCATCTCTGTCTGAAGGGGGGAATGATGTATAGTACCCCCAGGTATATGGCACGGCTTAACCCGCCGGCCATGAGGGAATTCCTTTATGGCCCAGTGGTTGGCGCGTTGGCCCCAGAGTGGAAGTTAAGCAACGTTGAGCGCGGTCAACCTTTGGATCGGTGACCGGCGCGTATAATACAACGATCAACTGGGAAGAACCATTTCTGAATATCAATGAAGAAAGCGAGTTTTTATAAGCTTGCAAATGCCATTCGTCAAAATGTCCAAGTTAAATTGACAATAGGTTAGCGACATTAAGTTGTATGTTGGTCATAGTGATGTCTGGTGTAGAAATTTGAAATGTCCCAGGAGAGCATGTCAGGGAACAAAGGATTCTATTATGGGCTATGATCAATGAGCTATTGACAGTCATGGCCTATATAACCATACCATATGGCCACTTTTTCCAGGGGGACATTTTCTACATCTACACCACCCTGGGCCTTGTGTTGTTTCTATGGCAATTAAAAAAGCAATCTAAGAACAGTAAAACTAGAGAATATTCATGTAATATGGGATAGAGATTTGCCCCAAAGCATTGATGCATTTTAGGATCTTTGACCTTGTAATTTGTGACTTCAGTATGAGATGAACGGCCAACATATTGGCCTCCCCCTTCCAAAGGGATACCTCCCAGGCAACGACGACCAACTCCACTGTGAGGACATCGCAAATATTCTGGAATACATGGACAATGGAACACAGATTTTTACAGATAAACAGGGGGATATTTATGCCAGGCGTCTGTCAAGGTAAATGAATGAAATATCGATCCTATTAGGGAAAATGTTTGTCCTTTTTCACCATGCACAATCAACATATCACCATGGTTAACTGACAGCATTCACCATGTCCACCAAAGCTATAGAGAGGTAAGTTCGGAATTCAGCATGGTTGACGTCATCCTGCGATCAGATTTTTGATTCTCCCACCTCTTAGTTTGAAATATCGCGAGGCGGAGTACAGTGAAAATCACTAGTTATGTCAGGATGGGTAAACGTTGAATTCACCATGGTAAAAAATATCATTTACCATGGTCAATGCAGCATTTAATTGTCTCGTGAAACGGTCCACCAGATATCTAGCCACAAGAAGAAATTATTGAATTACATTATGTAACTGATATATTCTATGTGTGTTTATTTGCTTCCCTGACAAGAAAAAAATGTATGTTGACATATTTTTAAATGAATTTGAAATTCTGAAAGCTAAGTTATAACATGAAGTCAATTGTCCTAACATGAAATATGCTTATTACTATATTACACAATTTCGTCCACTCTTTTTGGAAAGTTTTGTTGATGTTCTTTGAGTGTTCTATCCTAAAAGGCATACCCTGTCCGGTGAAAGTAGGCCAGAGCCCTCCATTAAACACTGTGTACATTTAGTGTACATTGTTGTTCATAAGTTTTGGTTAAAAAAGTACACCTAGGACCAATCAATCCGCACAACATTTTTTATTTGTCAAGAAGAACCCTTTGCTAATATCATAATAAAGTTTCACAACATTCCAATACCGATCACCTGAGAAAAAATGATTTCCGTACAGCATATCAATCAAATCGTCACTGGCGCATTGATATGGCCCGATCAAAATACAAGGTCTAAACTGACAAACTAAACCACATTTCTTAAATATATTATCAAAAAGCATAGTTCTGTGATGGCCTGACTCAGTAGATTTAGAATCAACCACAGACTGAGAATTAATTCCGTGCCACACCTCAGGTCGTGGATGAATACATGTCTCTGCCCAGTAATTCGAATTGCAATTTGTTTTTTGTCTTACCCTCATAGTAATAGTACGTACTGAGCTTATTGTAATAGTACAGACTTTATAACAACTCCAGTTCAAAATCGTACGTCAGCTCCGAACAAACTCCTCACTTTATACTTCAAGGTGTAAAATCTACTGTGCCAATGCTTCAATGAATGCAGCGGAGCCGTACAAATTACCACGCTACCAAAAGATCAAGGTGTTTGACTTCGCCGCCTTCCAGCAACAACTTCTGAAGGCCAAGACAGAAGGTGGAAAAGTCCCCAGTGTCACCGTCGTGTTTTCATTGGGGCAAAAGTGGTCGTGGACAAAGTCTATCAATAAGATGTGCATATCTGCAGCAGTTGCAAGTGCAAAATGTTGGTATGATTTGCGAAAGGTAGGTATCGTCTGATGGCGAACTGCTTTAGTTTTTGGCAAACAGGTCAAAACTGCAGGATCATTGAAACTTGCGCTGGTGATGCGCAGGTTGAAACGGATACACTTTTAATTAGTGGTGGTTATGGAACATAGAAATGCAGTCCTACCCAAAATATATAAGCTGGCTTGCCTTTTGGTTGTTTTAAATGCCCTAGTGCAGTAATTATATGCATACAAATTCATGCAGACAAACATATATGCTACCGAGCCTTAATGAGCAAGAATAAGAATACTGCATGCAGGGCCATTGACAGCAAGTACCAATAGCATTCCGCGATAATGAGGTCACTGCAGCTGCTGCCCTCTATTTCCCCATCGCTGAATTACAGGCAATGTCGGACAAACATGCGGTTTCGTAATGGATTCAGGCTTTCTAACTAGGGCAGTTAGATTCAATCTGGCACATGTTCGAGTGTTGGAAATACTACATAATTGTTCTGAATATTTCTCTCTCTGACTCTATGGTATCATTCATGCTAAAAACAATGCAGGGTCAAAGATAATTGACTTTGAAATAAGCTCAAATGCGTAGAAATAAGTGTCGATGTCCGACTGTCACGTGACTAAAACGTCATCAATATCTTATTCAAATGACCTTGTGAGCTATAAATAGTAACGTCGCGGAATGCTATTTGTAACATGTATACTACGAAATATTACTTTGTTTCAGTTCATGTCATCAAGACGGCGTTATCCGGGTAGAGCTGTAGAGGAGACTGCCATTGAAGTCAGTCTGGAGAATATGAACCTGGGGGACTAAAGAATTAGGTCTCATCCATCCAAAATGATTTTAAGGAAAACAGACAACCTCTAGGACACGAAGCGAATACTACCAACTCAAGAACTTTTCAAACCAGGCTTCTTCACATTGCACCTATTCCATATTCCAGACTCAGTTCCTCAAACGTTTACAACGCAGTGACTCCAATCTGGGCATTGATTTCAGGCTGGGTTAAAATAGAATTACACATTATAATGAAATGGCCAGGGCCACTGTGCTCACCTCCCTCACAGACATGTTATTGTTTTCGATTTAAGCCACTTGGTGGCCAAAACCAGGAATCAAACCAGACCGAAATTTAGTCTACAAGCTTTTATAACATAGGGCTACACATGTACCAAATTCAAGTCCATAGCTCCAGTAGTTACCAAACGTGCGACCGTCAACCAATTTACGCTATTTGACCTCTGTGACCTTGAAAAGAAGGTCAAATCAAAAACTCGTGTGACATGATATGTATCGTCATTACATGTACCTACGATGAATATTTGGTGATGATCGAGCCCTTCGTAAGGGAAATATAGCACATTTTCTGTTTTCGATTTTAGCCACCTGGTGGCATTATGAAGAATCAAACCGACTGAATTTTGGTCTCCCAGGTGTCAATACATAGGGTTTCAAGTCGATAGCTCCAGCAGTTACAAAACGTGCTTTGAAAAAAAGTTAATTATAATTTTGATTTTGAATAACACTCATCAAATCAATCATAGAACTTTGGCCACATGAATAAAAGATGTTTTGAGGCAATCAGTTTTACTTTTTGTTTCCAGTTTGTTTTATCTCGTTACCTGCATTAGTTTTGAGCAAAAGATATTTTTAAGTATCTGTTGCTCAAAACTAATGCAATTTAACGGCACTTCTGCTTTTTAACAGGTTTGGGTGTCGTTGGTCATCGATCAAACTCTCAGATCGCAGTTATAATCCACCCATTGATTGATTTGATGTTCTGAGTGTGGTGCAACCAGAGTCTTTCAAATAATTTATTTGAAAGACTCTGGTGTAACATAGAAGTAAGGCCTACGCCGTTCGTTAAATATTTGACATTTGAAAATGAATTTGAAAATTTCAAATTGTGCGGTTGTGTAGACACATATACAAATACTTTAGATACACATTTTCAGCTAATTCGTATGCCTGATATAAACTGCACTACTGACGCCATTGTGTTTAACAATATTTCTTTTTTCCTCGACCACCAGTAAGAACGAACAGCGTACCCCTTTAAAACTCATTGACCGTCTTTGAAATCCCACAATATCCCCGCCTATGGACTTAAAAGAAACACGAGTTGAAATTCAGGACGGCTATTGATCGTTTTAACGGTACACAACTAACTGGTTCAGTCAAACTCGCCCCAGTGCCGAAATTAAAAAATTTCAGACACTTGAATTGATCAATTGCCTCCATCTTGGATGTCAGCATCCTGAGATTCAGGGTTGTCACAATCGTATGTCATAAACTGTGTCGCCAGTTCAGATTGTAAATCTTATTCAAGTCGAATTAATGCCACTTTCTCCCATAAAACGTTTTCTTTTATTGATAAATAACAAAATATGATCTTTATAAATAAAATTTGACACTTAGTAGTGGATTTTAAGATGATTGTACGGAGAACTACAAACGCAGCGTAGGGCATCGCTGGCTTTGTGTTGTTGCGATAGCCTCACAGCAATAAGAACGATTCTTTCCTGGTCTACATCCGCGTTGCTGCTTTTCAAGATGGTGGAAACTTACTAGTTCTAGAGGCGTTGTAAGAAACGAAATCTGCGCCTCTAGTGTCAAGATTGTGATTCAGTATGTGCAAACTGTCTGAATTCACCTGTGATCACACTCCGGATGCAGAGGATTGGACTCCATCCAGGGTTAGGGTCAGGGCAAGCCTTTTTTTAAATCATGTGAGAAACCAAGCCAAAACAACTGGGACACAGAAACCTATTTATTGCCTAGTACCAGTTTCATTACACCCCGGATGCAGAGGATTGGACTCCATCCAGATCCTACTTGTAGGGAAGGTTTGGGGTAAGGGTCAGGGCAAATAATCATGTCAGAAACCAAGCCAAACAACTGGAACACAGAACCTTTTTATGGCCTCATACCAGTTTCATTACGGCAACAATCATTGGTTCAGAACCAAGCCCCTAATTTCCCTGCTACTTGAGGCTATCTTCAGGACGACAAATGCACTGCCGCGATAGTCCAGCCTCATATTTAGTTTGTATGGGACAACACCCAATACGACTCATGATAATCCAAGCCATTGATTGGCTTCACCAGGTTTTGCAGTAGTTTCACGTTCTCCAAAAATCATATGTCTAGACAAGATTTATACAACACGATCTGTGAACACAAGTAAAAAGGCATACAATACTTTAAAACCAAAGGAAAATTTTCAAAGCAACGAATCTACCTACTTTCACTTTACACCCATCATTACATGTATAAGCTCATTACATGTGTACAGTTGGAGCTGCCGGCTAGATGCGTCCTGGAAAAAAAAACGTTCTTGTGCATTTTTTATTGCAGTTCAGTGTTTTTTCAATTATCCAGTATTGAGAAATGGCGGTTCTGCTTGAAGCCAATTTTCTATGACAAACCTACATATCTCATGCCTGAGTTGTCCCCGTTATGATATGCCGTGGCCTCAGTGAACTATTCAACCATCTGGCTCTCAGACGGGCTTGTGGTATTCGACTCGATGACTCGACGATGCGATGACTCGATGACGCGATCCGGTTGGAATCTTTTTAAAGAATATCACTGCTTGGACTGTAATTTATACATAGAATCATAAGTGGAGGAAAATAAAAAAGAACCGATCATTACCAACCCCTTTCCAGCTGTTTTCACCGTATCTAATCCGACCATTTTTCGTTTCCTACAAGTTCGCATTTTTGATAAAACCATGCGCCATGTTGCTATGCAAGCCACTGGTATCTTACCGTCAATACAGCTAATACACCTAAATATAGCTGGTTCAGATCAACCTCCTACCCAGGATCTTTACGAGCAGAAATTCCAATGTTAAAATGACACGCGAGTTCCTGGAGACAAGGTTGGCTCTGGATATCCGTTCAGCACGGCAATATTAAATGTCCTATACACCTTTCCAGAAATGGGGCGCTGAGTGTCCGAAATAGTGATGTAATAAGGGGAAACTAGGCCTGTGGTGGAGGGACAAAGGAGATAGTCATGGTTGACCAACACACTTGAATGCCTTTAATGACGGACAAGGGGGAAAAAGTTAGTTCCAATGCAAGCCACCAATTTCGGAAAGCATGTATAGGGGCTGATGTATTGGGGGGGGGGGGGGGGGGGCAGATGACAAGGGACAGAAGAGGGACTGAGTGACTGAGTCTAAAAAACTGCACATATGCGAAATTCCGATTCTTGACAGACTACCACATGACATCTGACATTGACCACTAGAAGCTTGTTTGTCAATTAAATCTCCGGTCATTTTGCATGCTATGAAACTTCCACGAGTCCTTTAAATATCAAAATCAATCGCGGGGACCAATCTTCAGTGGCCATGGCTGGGGGGGGGGGGGGGACATCCTTCCACATACCGTAGCTTGGTATGGGAAGGCCGAGCTAAAACCTCTGCTGTTGCAGCGGTAGCCCGGAGACCAGGATCATGGGATTCCGTATTTTAGCAAAATCCATAGCAACGATCGCGTCATCGAGCCATCGCGTCGTCGAGTCATCGAGTCGAATACCACAAGCCCTCAGACGTCCCACAAAGCATCGCGTCGTGTTGCAACTCGGGAATCCCAGCTTGTCGTCAGGCCATAAACGTTCCTGCTTTTCTACTTTCTAGGGGTGTTCGACCCTCCTAATATCTTTTTGGTTCAAAACCAGATTCGATAATCATCGTATGAGTCCATAGCATTGTTCACACAGAAGAATTTAGAGTTCTGCACATTGTTTAGTCATCATACAGTGGCTGATCGAGACAGGCAGAGTTTTTTAAAGGAATCTACCACTTTCACTTCTGAAGACAGGTCAGTATTATCATTCTACGTAACTCCTACAATAGCTAAAAGCCAGGTGGGCAAGGTTGAGTTATATAAGGGACATGAAGGAAGTTTTATAGATCTATACATTTTTTATAGATCTATAGAACTTCCTGTTTTTGTAAATGTTATGTCCACAACGTTTTGGGCTCTGGAGGGCGAAGTGCTGATCGGATTTCTTGGAAGTTCGGTTTCTAGTGGTCTTCCGAATAACCATTCGACTTTGTTCAAGAATATTTTTCATTTCTGCCCTTAGAATACCGAAACTCTTAGAATCCTGTTCGGTTTTGAGGCAAATATCAATAAAAACAAAACTTCAAAGAAAACCGACGAGTGGTTCACCCTTCAAGCCCCAAACATGGTCAGGCAGAAATCCATTTGTGCCAAGGGCGGATCCAGGAGCCGGAAATAGAAGGGTTGTGCACTGCATTTCTCATCAAAGTTCCTGGTTGGCTCTAACATTTCATGGTCAATTTCGAAGATTTTCATTATGTTAGGGGGGGGGGGCGTGCGTCTACGATGTTCTTGTCACATATATATGTGTCATATGTTGGTATTGGAACCGTTGGCAATGCACTTCATTCCATAAGCCCAAGTAATGAAATATGCAGCCAGCCAGCCCACACAACGGGTAAGTTATTGCTATATTTATTGTCCATACCCTCAAACCATTCCAGTATTTCAGTTGAAAGAACAACATGGCATCGTCTTCGTCTTTTTCAAATCAAAGTGCATCTTGTGGCGCCGCGTGGACCAATACATTGTACTTCGACCCAGAGGCAGACAAGCACCAAAGAAAATTATACACATTTCCTGTCGACAAGCTTCTGGGCGAGATGAAAAATTCACTAACAATGCCCATCATCTATAAACAGATAACTCGAGTCCAAGTTTATACAGCAGTACACAAAAAAACATTGAAAGACTACGTACAATTGAATGAGCATGTTCTAAAACATGGCACTACAGAACACATATTCTTGGTTGTCACAGTTGATCCAGACAGCTGGTTCTCCCTAGAGATTACTGATGAGGGTATCATAATTCAACAAAGCCAAAGTATTGATGGTGTAACAAACTTTTGCAGAGACAGAAAGAGAATAAATGCAAGTGGACCCAAACAAGATATTCAAAAGGTAACACAAGCGGTAACATTTAGTAATTTACTTAAATGGCTGCAATCATTGTCTGCTGAGTGGAGAAAGTCAAACTGTCATGATTTTGCTTCTAAAGTGTTAACATATGTTACTAAAACAGCCCTGAAAATCACAAAACCTCGTATTGTGTGTGGTGTTCGACTCATACCTGATATAAATGGTCAATATTATGTTAACTTCAACCCAGAAGCTGACACAGACAAAGTGGGTTCAAAGTACTGGATATCAGATGATCAACTAAAAAACCAACTTCAAAAACTTGTTGACCCAAAAGAGAAAATACAGTCTGTAACTGCCTTTAAAGCCCCTCTCGGTGAGGTGCAAAGGACCATAGAGATGTTGAGAATATATGTATTGTGGTGGTAGGAATCTAGGTAATTCTAAGCTATTTTAACAAAAACCCTTACAGGCCTTTTTGTCTCAAAATAGCTTAGAAACCCCTAAGAACCATCCACCACAATACATATATTCTATCATTCATGAGATCCCCAGTGAAGCGTTGATGTCAGCTTTAACAAAATATCGATCGTATCACGGGGAAAACACTACCTCGTAAACCAGCCAATACGAGGAAAATCCAATTAAGTCATTTCGCAGTAAGTGACTCACTGCGAAATGGCATTCGCTGTTGTGACTCTCTTAGAAGAGAATCCAATCAATCTGACCTAGATATTCTCTTAGAAGAGAATCCAATGACCTAGTTATTCTCTTCTAAGAGAATCTTATTGATTACTACGTTTGCGAAATGAGTGCCACATAATTTACTAGTAAATAAATAGAAATGGCAACAGGATATTTATTAAATACCGAAAGGGCACATAAGATTCCACTTGGTTTGAAAGCTGAGAGGCAGCATCATATCATTACTCATTACCCATCATCTGGTGATTCTAAAAATAGTCATTATCCAAAATTCAAGGAAAAAATTCAAGTAAATTAAATGTATTATCCAATAGCAAATCAACATAAAAGTAAATTCACCTATGACTTCTTTAATTTAGAAGTAACTGTTAATACTAATAACTTCTTCCGCCTACAAGAAACTAAGATAACACCTGGGTTTTTGAGCCTGAAAAATAAGAAAGACTGTCTGCTACTGGAAAAGAATCCATTATCGTTTTACCAGAACCAATTTAACATGGCTGTTTGGTTTGCTACAACAGGTTGTGGTATTTCAATAGACGATCACTTGAATCACAGTGACCCATTGTTAAGGTCAATTTACAGGTTTCATGTTTACTATCAAATATTGAAGATCATGAAGAATCTAGAGATACCAATTCCAGGTGAAAGTGATTTTAATGAGACAAACAATAACATTAACCGTAGGAAACTAGGAGGGTTATTGAGTGAATTTGGTTTAAAAGACGAGTACGATTTCTCGGTGTTTGAAAATAACGGTGGTTGGAGGTCATGGAGTGTACCGGATTACAACCCGAACATAACTGATCCCGGATATTACATCAATGATTCTAAAATCAATTTCTTCCTCATGCAAGTTCATGAAAATAGAATGCCACCGATGTTCAGTAAAGACTGGGATGCTGGAATGGCTAATTTCAAATATCCAGATATTTTCATCAAGGATCATGTCAGGAGACACAAGAATGTATTTGATGTAATTACACAAAATGAATGTCAAACCTATCAACAATTCATGATATTTAAATCAAATGGTTTCTCTAATCCTGGAATAGAGAGGTTGAATGACACAATAAGAACATATGTTTACTGTATTCTGGGTGCTCAGGCGTTGACCAGAACACCAATAATTGGAGTACCGGGTACAGAATTGGATGCACAGAAGGAATTTAACAAACTATTAAAGGACTCGATTAATCAACATCCTGATATTCCCACTTCAATTCAAAGATATCAAAAAGCAGTGAGTGACACTCATACAAGACTAGATTATGTAATATCACCAGGATTGTATGTCATAGGATCAAATATGGTACTCGTTATTGGTAAGCTGGATAACTACAATAATAACATTTTAATAGCACCAAAAAATGCTAAACCCGGTAAGAATGACATTAACCACAAAAAGACCTTACCACCACCACTGATGGAAGGAAATAGTTCTAAGAAAATAAGAGTTAAGAGTAGTGTTGGTACTGTCAAGTCGGACTTCGTCCTGAGAGCAAAGCTCGAGACCAGTCATAAACCAAATAGTAATGTTGATACACCAAAAACAACTGAAACCTCAAAGAATATTCCTACTACTACTAAACTTGACACCAAAGTTGAGAAGGAGGATGATACTCATAAAACAATTAAATTCATGCTTTACTCAGTTGTTGGTACATTGATTGTTTTTATGGTTAGATAAATAAGTAATTATGGCTGAAGGAGGTGAAAATTATGAAATGGATGATTACGATCCACAATCATCATCATCATCAGGATCTGATGAAATGATTCTTGATTGGAGAAAGTATAACCTTTATCCAGATTATCGCGCAAGATACGACATTATGGCTGAAGGAGGTGAAGATATCCAAATGGATGCGATAGATAATTATCGCATTAGTAATTTGAATGATCCTAATACAGTTGAAACCAATAGAACTTTTCAAGATGACGGCACAACATACAACACAGGAGGTGAAAATCTTACTACTGAAACTTCATTCAGTACACCAGAAAGAGTAAGAGGTATTGTCCCTGAATTGATGGAAAAGGAGTTAAGTTACGATACAATAGAGGATAAACTTGATACAGCATTGGGAGGATCAAACTGGAATTATGACAAGAAAAAATTGAGTAATCTTGCACCACACATTAGTTACAATGGAAACAAACTTTATTACGATCCGAAAACAAAGTATGAAGTTGATTTGATAAAAGGTAAACTTGAAAACGAAAATTTATTTGACTGGCGTAATAAGGATAAAACCATTATTATCAAGTTAATTCCTTTAACTAAGGATAATGGAAGCTTCTATGCTGAAGGCACATTAAAGACTAAGTTTGGTACTAGATTTGTTGACATGATTAGAGGTATGATTGCACCTGACCCACCAGTAAGGGAACCTACATTAGTAACCCCTGAAACACAGGCAGTAATTAATGAGGTAAACAGTTCAAACAAACCAATAGATAAACTGATAGATTCTAATGATGATGAACTTAAATCACTGGGTTTTACTGAATATGCCTTGAGAGAACTTAGAGGGTTAAAACAGGCTGGTGATAAACTAGCTGCAGTAAAGAGGGATAAGGACATGCAAATACAAGAACTAGAAAATCAACTTCATAATTTAACAAGAGACTATGTAAAGTCTGTAGAAGAAGATTCTAAAGACACGGGGGAGTTGAAAAAGCAAATAGATGAACTAAATGACAAATTGCATGAGGAACAGTCAAAGGTATGGCGGTTAGACAATGACAGGGAGTCACAAACTAGAAGAATTAAACGTTTAATTGTTGATGTTCTAAAGAAACCAGATTCAACTATTCCTCTGAAGGACAGAATAAAGTTACTTTTTAAGACATATGGTGTAACTATTAGCGCCATAATAACAGCTGTTGTAATGACATTTACAACTCTAGGTCTTAGTATCAGTAGTGCTTTAAGTGGTGCCACTAAATCTGTAAAACCAACTCCAGGACCAGGACCATCTCCAGGACCAGACCCAACTCCAGGACCTACACCAGAACCAGGACCAAAACCATCAATACCAGATAAAGTAAAAGAAGGTCTCAAGAAGTTTGCTGAATGGCTAAAAGAACTAGCCAAGAAATCAGCTGCGGCTTTACCGGGAATCATCGGTTCTATCGTATCATTTCTCCTGAAAACAATTGGTGCAGTTGTTGGCTTTCTAGCCGAACATCTGATCATAGCAGTTATTGCTATTGTGAGCTCCATAATTTATGGTTTAATTGGGGGTGTTAAAGCCTTAAAATCACGTAAAACAGTAAAATCACGTAAAAGGTCTTAGGTGACCTTCTATCAAAACAATGTTTAAAAAATAATTATTATGTAAATATGAATAAATACATCTCATTAAAAGACTATTATTCTAGTGAGTCGGACTTCGTCCTGAGAGCAGAGCTCGAGTGGAACAATGAGAATCTTAAAGGATACATTCGTCCTAGGGTCATGGATAGAAATTTTAGTGAAGAAAATGTCAGCAAGAATTATGACAGTGGGAAATTTGATAAGCCTACTCGAGCTATGCTCTCAAGACGAAGTCTGACTGAGACAATCAAAGTAGTCCTGCCAAGAATGAAAGAATATGACGTCAGTACCAACACTAATGCCCAATTCTGCCGTAATTGTAAAAGGTGGACCCTTTTTGAGTATCAAAAAAACTTGAATTCAGCAAGGTACGCAGCTAAAACTGTGAAGTATCAATTCTGCACCAATTGCAATTCGACTACTTACGATGATGATTTTAAAACTCTTGAGATCAATATTGACAACAAGACACGTTACTTTGACAGTATTCTAAGGAAACTTGGATGGAGTCGGCTGTCCGAATCGGCAGTTAAGTATTTAAAGGACTTTGTGGAAGGGTATTTACAGTGCTACTTTTCAAGTCACAGAAAATGTCTTAGTAAGCAGAGATATGAAAGTACTCTTCAGTCAGCCCTAAAAATGGGTATTAACACTCTCCCCTCTAAGTTATGTAACCAAGGGTTACATGGTGAAGCCATGCTTTTTAAATTTCACTGTGGGGAATATGATTGGTTTCTTGCCATTGAATTTATTAACAGGGCAATTGGTAAACCGCAATTAACCGATGAGAATATCACTGACCTTAGACTAGTGTACTATGCTTTCCTTAGATTTCTGCATTACTGTGGTGTCAAGGTCACCATTAACTACAAGGTATTTTTACACCAAGCCTTTAAAACGCTGAAAATTGATTATGTAATATTTACACCTTTTTTAACCAACAAGGAGCGAGTAAATGATTTGGAGAGATTATGGTATGATTTCACTCAAAGTATTTTCTTCCAGAATTACAAGGTTGAGAAGGAATATGACCAGGATATTGACAAGCAGTTTGACGTTTTACTGAGTGCCAGTGCAGGTCGAGACATTAACTGCATCAGTAATATTAAGTTTACACCAGCCGGACTTCGTCCTGAGAGCATAGCTCGAGCCGGACTTCGTCCTGAGAGCACAGCTCGAGCTAGTGTTAAGATGCAATAAAGTTGTGAAAACAGCATTTTGCACTTAACAGTCATTTTTCCATAATTTTAAATGAATAATCAGCAAATGAATAGTCAGACATCTGCAGTGATTGAACAACAGATGAAACAGATTGGTGTTATGAGTCCTGAGAGCTTAGCTCGAGTTGGGGCTTCTAACCAACAGAATACTGGTAGTTACCAACAAAACAGAACTAACTTTCAACAGAACTGCTCTACAAATCAACAAGTGTCAAACAAGCAGTTGAATAGTTCAAATTTTGTTAATCCTAGTCAAGGAATAGTTAATCCCAGTCAAGGAATAGTCAATTCTAGTTGCCAACTAGGCTCAACTCGAGCTACGCTCTCAGGACAAAGTCCGACTAGCAATCAACAAAATTTGAACTATTTGACTGATAGTGGCCTTAAAGCCAAACAAGACTTAGAGATTCTAGTTGCAACTGGTAAAAGCAAGGATTTCCTTAATAAAAAAATAACTTTTAATGACTTAGATAATATGACTGAAAAAGAAATCTTAAAACACCATAGAATGTATGAAACAAAGATGGCTGCCAGACTTAATGATTCTTTGGGTAAGACAGTAATAAAAGCTTACACTAAATTATCAAGGTGGTTATTACCAATAGATGATGAAGATAATCTTTACCATGATCTTAGAAATGATTATTTGATAACTAACGAGTTGGATAAATGGCTTGGATGGTTGAGTTTGAGAATGGGACCATTAACTGCACTTGCTTCAACAACACTTATTACTTTAGGTCATTGTCATGAGGAATCATCTATGACTGCATCGAGTATGACTGCATCAAATATGAATACACCAAGTATGACTGTCTCTGAATGTGACAAATCAATAGATGAAAGTCTAGACGCAAGGGCCCAACGCGCCGCGTAGCGGCAAAAAAGCGAAGCTGGCGAAACATTTATAACGGGTCACCGTCACTTATTATTGGACTTATAGCGCATTTACGGGGTTGCAACTATTTTGCTTTATAGTGTCACCAGGAAAGAAAAGCATGCGACCTAACGCCGATCTGTTTGTATAAAGTGATAATTGGAAGGTATATAGTAGGAAATATCAATAAAATAATCATTCCATGTCGTCTTTTGAGGGCATTTTTGATTGTAAAAAATATATGTGTACGTCACCGTAGTCTCTGCAATGATAATTTTATCAGAGCAGTCTCGCGCAAGTAGAAGTTCTTTACCTACTAGTTCTTCACTTATTAGTCTCAACGTCTGGCGCAAAGCCAAGGAGGATACCGCGGTGACGTCACATCACGTGATCCCGACCCATATTAGTGATCGCTATGGCCAATCAGATTCAGTCTACTGACAGCACCAGCACTGAACGCATCTCCACGGCTCACTGTCTGGTGCGCTCCTGTACACAAAAACACCAATAGACATGAAATATTGCAATAAATAGTATGGATTCTTCCTGTGTAGAATAAAATTTACAGAGCAGATTAACTTCCACGAATAAAAAAGACGTTTGGCGTGGCCAAAGTGCGGAAATAATGGGAAATAATGTCTCCGCTAAAATACACTACGAAATACACTAGGCAATGCACTACGCGATACACGGTAGAGATGCAGTTGAGTTCGTTATTGTTTTGACTTAGAAGCCCGCCCATATCATAATATATTCATGTATTCATGAAGTATGAACTCATTTCTGTCCCATACAACTCTAAGAACAGTCAATTTCTCCTTAAATCATCACCGAAACCGCGATATCCGCAGGAAGATTTCGTTCTAGTGTCCGAAAATGCATGATCTTACAGGGGCGCTAACTCGACAAATAGAGGGGATCTATGGGGATCTATGCGAGTTTTAGGTATAACAGGTCTCGAACTTGTAAAATCTGTAAACATACCTCCAAATCCCATTATGATAATGAAGAGATTGCCCCATATCTGGGAGACTGTTTTGAAACCATCGCTAATTTTGGAAGATCGGTGCCGGCTATTTGGTTTAAAAAAACCTATTTTTCCCCATCAAAACAGCACTTTTCATTATTCAAATGATAGCTTATTGTCTGAAGACTTATTTCATAGCAGAAAAGTACTAATAACTCTGATTTGATGCGAAAAATCTAACTTTTTTGATGACTTGATTTTCCCTTGGCCGTGGATCGAGTTTGTTTACAATATGAAGCGCCATCTTGGAAAAGCCGTGACGTCACCGCGGTATCCTCCTTGGCGCAAAGCCAGACGTTTTCCATTACGATTTCACTACGATGTTTGACAATAAGGAGCAGTGCGCGAGATATGCTAATGAGCAGACTTCCCTCGCTTGAGTTTCTGAAGAATGTTCCATATCGCGCTAAGCTCATCACTGCTGATTATGACGTGCAGCGGTAGGTATCTGCTCCCCATTACCAGCTATTGCGGGCCTAGCACACTCTGTTTTGAATAGAGGGAGACTCCATCATTCCTATTGTTTGAGATTGGAAAGGTGTGAATTAATCTGGCAATTAGCCTCCTGTGCATTGGTGCATACAAACACTAAAATGTTTGGTTTTTGCTGATTTAGGGTCAAATAAATCAGCCAAACGTTTTGAAAGCTTCACAAATGATTGTTGCAAGGAAGTACTTTATGATAGTTCGCGAAATTTTGATTAATTCTAGGTGGAAAGTAATATTTTTCGCATATTTGTTGGGAAAAAAATTGAAAATCCTCCAATTTTCAACCCCCCTATGGACACTATGAATTTTTCTCCAATAAAGCTGAAATCTTGGGAATATAATCCTAAGAGATATATCAACCACGTCTGAAGTCGGGAGTTTATATCAAATGTATAGTTTCCGAGCTAGCGCAGCTAGAAAAGCCCCCAAAACCCACTTTCTCAGGAATTTACACTATGGGCTACGAGTGAAGCATTACAGATTTACCAAAATTTTCAACCTATAGATGGACACATCGAATTTCCATCCAAATCACTCCAAATTTTGCCAGTAAATACCTAGACATATATAGAATTATGTCAGAAGTCGGGAGTTGGGATTATTTTTACACCCCGCCCAAAAAGCCAACTTTATTGATATTTCCTATGCATTTTCCATTTGGCTTGCCAGGACCAATTAAGCAGGTGCACTAATTGGCTTAATTGGCTAGGCCCGCAATAGCTGGTAATGCCAACTTCCACCCTAATACGGTACAATAAGTTACCATTTGATGAGAATGGGACAATGCCCTCACTGTGTATGGAGTCATAGGGATAAGAAGACATTATTCATTAGTGTTGGTACAAGTGATTTTGCCCAAAAAGCATGCGCATTCAAAAAACAAAATATGCAAGGTATCACGTACATGTAACATGACCATGACGACGTGCAGAAAGTGCACTGGCCAGTGCATACCCTATGGCTATGTATAGTAAACATGGTAAACATGAACAACATCATTATTCATCGGCAGTTCATTTTACTCCGAGCTTTTCCTGAAACATATTGCCATGATGATTAGGCCTACCATGTACCATGACCAATAACGGCACTAGATCATGTAGATGTCAACAAGTTCACATGAACCGTATAATCCCGCATAATCCCGCATGGCGCATGTGGGGCATGCGTCTAAACCAAGGCCCCAAAATCACTTGTTTTGGTCTATTTCACTTGTGTTTCCCCCGTCTCCCAGTCCATAATACATTTACAGTTTACAATCCCCGATCATGGCCCAACAAAAGGTCATCGGTTGACTAAAGCCAAGGAACACAACTGTTCAATGGATTTATAGTTGAATGCGATCAAACTACATCTTTTCAATCGTGGATTGTAAATTTAACCCCATGGGCCTAGGGAAGGCCCTATAACAATACTTTCGACACAGTTATTATCTCCGCTGCCTCCACCATGTTACACACAGTGCTCACTGCTGATTCTAAAATGCGCCACCTAGTCAATTGCACTATCGTCATCACCTCATCATACTTCATTGACATTACAGGCACACATTGACATAGACCACTGTTGCAATCAACGACACAGTCGCTATCCAAGTAGCATTATAGAGGTAATTATCATTATCATACCTCATTAGCATGTGAACCAATCGCGTCGCGTCCTTTGCGATCACGGCAAAGCCTCATAGAATAATGTCTTTCAACGTTGAATAATTTTTCATATTCCATGCCTACAACTTCAATTTCTTCATAATCCATGGCTAGAAGTTCAATACTAATATAATATCCAAGATAAAATTACAAGAAGTAGTCAATAGGGGTCTCTCACCTCTCACTGTATGTCCACACTATTCACGCTTGTACGAGGAATACATTCAATGCTGAATCTAACAACACCCAGTGCCCTTACTCTGTATATTAGTCACTGGAAGATGGCCCATTTCACTCCTTGCTTCTACTTCACCTATAGTCTCATTGCAAACGCCTCAGTTCTATGATATCACATTCACTTTCAGCTGTCATGCAACGCAACAACTGTGCTATCTGCCATCGCACATCAACGAAGAAGTGCAGCCGCCCACATTCCACCTCACGTCTGTCCAACCAGCTGCAATCCTTGAGGACGCCTCACTGTACCACGATTTCACTACGATGTTTGACAAGAAGGAGCAGTGCGCGAGATAGGCTAATGAGCAGACTTCCCTCGCTTGAGTTTCGGAAGAATGTTCCATATCGCGCTAAGCTGACCACTGCTGACCATGACAGGCGTGCATTGGGCTGGTACAGGTTGGAACTGAACATTGAATATGCTGGTGGTGACGCTTTCTGATGAGAAGTTGGTCGTGACTGATGCAGTATCCTTGGACTTGTCCACAGCATCGTTCAATCATTGCTCTCTGAGCTGCCTTGATTCTGTACCCAAATACTAAGACCAAATGCCTGTTGACTGTGCTTTAAGAGAGACTGGCGCCATGCCTAGAGATATGACTGACCCCTATTGGCAAATTTGTATGACTTTATCTTGCCTACCTAGCTGCTGCCTATAGTCTCCCTTTAACTGCAGAACACTTCATAGTCGATAAAATGCCATGTTCCACCTTTTAATGTGTTCAGACTGCCATTTTCAAAATAATCAAGTCAGGACACTGCCTTCTAGTCTCATAATAAATTTTGCTTTCCTCAATATATAATAACATTTCTTCTTCTTCAATGCTTTCATCATTCCAAACTTCTCCTCCTCTGACTTTTACAGGGGTACAGTCATGGCAATCAAAACCCAAATACTGAGACCAAATGCCTGTTGACTGTGCTTTAAGAGAGACTGGCGCCATGCCTAGTCTCTCTTAAAGCACAGTCAACAGACACCAACCCCCTCAGACTCAGAAACCACAAACGCCCAACCCTTCCTGCTACCCTAATACTTCTGGATATCACAGGTAGTGATGATAAAGAAGACTAAATTAACCTGGTTATGAGAACACAGTTCGAATTAAATTCGGCCAAGATAAATGGAACTTGAAACTGTAACTGATACTACTCGAGCTATGCTCTCAGGACAAAGTCCGACTAGGACTACGTCCAGAGAACAAAGTTCGACTAAAGTTTCAGTGTCTAAGAAACCTCGATCAGAGAAACAATTAGCATGGTCTAGAGAACTGGGTAGAAGATCTAAGGAATTTAAGAGGATAAAAAAGGATAAGACGACATTTAAAGTACAGGACTCCTCACCAAACAACAGAGTTGTGGAAAAGGAGGAAGAAGAATTAGAGGAAGAAGAACCACAATCTCAAAATACTGATGTATCACTGCGTGAATCTAGTAGTAATACTTATGTCTATGTACTAGGTTTAGGTGCAATTATTTTAGCATCATTTATCATGTTTAAGAAACTTACTAAAAAAGTAAGTAAAGAGCAGCGATCAGGCTCAACTCGAGCTACGCTCTCAGGACAAAGTCCGAATGAAGCAGTCATGAAGGGATCACTCAGGAAGGGGTCAATTAGCCCTCTTGTTAAACCTGTAGTTAAAGAGAAGAAATGTACTATTCCTTTAATGGAATGATCTCATCAGGTGGTCCGAGGTGCTTGTCTTCACCACAAGAGTTTAACTCTATTCTTAACTCTAAAGAAACCTCTGTTCCTCTGAAATTAACTAGCTTACCATTCTCATCAGTGATTTCGAATTTTATGTGATTAGTACACTTATTTATCGTTTTCTTACAATTCGGTTCGTATCGCTGCATTTTTATTTGGTCACCATCTTCTACAGGTATGATGCAGAAAATGTCAGATGGTTTATTGTTGTAGAGGGTCTTAGCTTTGTCAACCAAATTAGCTTGCAGGAATAGATATTTCCTGTAAAAGTTGAGTGGCCTTGTGGAGTAGTATTTTCCTTTCTTGGTGAATTTAGTTTGCTTAAAGCCAAACCACTCATTCACCACTGTGAGCTGTTTTTCTATCACCTCTCTTATGGTTTTGCTTATTTGAAAACCTTCTGTGTTTCTCTCAATCTTGATTTTTTCATTTTTATCTAACTTGTCTACTTTCAGAGGGTACTCTTTATCCTCTGTAAGTTCAAGGGTTATGTAATTATTGTTATCACAGTAAATTTTCACATGGCTTATTCCAATTTCTTTTATGTATTTTTGCCATACCTCACAAAACTCACTTAAACTAAAATGTCGAGAGTATGGAAATGTGTATTGAGTAATGGTGTCTTTAGTTGTGGTAGAATCATTTTCCATATGCCGTTCGCAAATTTTCATGACTTCCTTTTCAAGTGTATCTGTTTCATGTCCAGGAGCAAATAATGTCCTACACCATAATTGTTTATCTAAGGGCTCATGTGTTGTAATTCTGGTTATTTCGACTAGAAATGAGAAAATCCTGACTCCCTCTGGTAGAAAATCACCTGTCCACCATGAATTGTAAAAGGTTATCGATTTCAAAGTAATGGATTTTATGTCTAATTGGTCTGTTAAGTAGTACTCAAATTTGGCTTCATTACATTCTTGTTCATTGATTATGAAGTCCATTTCTATTTAATTCAAGATATTTATTGAATTTAATAAATTTTAATCTAATAAATAGAATGACTGATAAGAATCAGAAAATACTTTGCACTACATGTGACAAATACATATCCTACAATAATATGGCTATTCACAGGAGAACCAAAGGTCACTTAAGTAAATTAAATCCGGATTATGTCCCTATTGCTCAACCCCGAGCCCCATCACTGATCCCTAAAACTATGGATAAGAAACTTGCATTTGAGGAAAATGAGCTAGATGGCATAAAGAAAGTGAGTGGAATAGAAATAGTAAAACAATTTGGCAAGCCTGTAGTCACCATTAGTTTGAAGATTGACAGAGAAGCTAAACAAGTGTATGAATACAGAGATAAATTAGAGGAGGTATTATTTCAACTCAATGATTACCATCACAAAATTAGCATATCAGTATTTGCTCAGTTTGATCGTCAGGGTGAAAGTGTAACACACCCCATACAGTCTCCAATGGAAAGCATAATTTCAAGGAACCAGGCAATTTATGCCATAACCAACCAGTTAAACTACATTAAGACACAGATTGAGGAAAGGTACTTTCAAGGTTCTGGACTTACTTTAAATAAAATAGAGTCTTGTAACATGACCATCTGTTCTTACAAGAGGTGTAAAGGTGGTCATTACACTAAATTACCATTTAAAACAAAAGCAGTAATAAATGTGGAATCAAATGACAATAAATGTTTTCTCTGGTCTTTATTGGCCGCTAAATATCTGAAAGAAAATCCAGAGACGGACTTTGTCCTGAGAGCAGAGCTCGAGAGTACATTCAATATCACTACCGATATCAAAATCAAATCATTTCCTGTATGTATTCAAAAGGATATCCCTAAGATAGAGAGTGATAATAATCTCAAGATTAATGTGTTCAAGTTAGAGAACGAATGGGCTAAGAGCACCTGTGAGGCAAAACTAGAACCTCTCTACCTGTCCAAGAATTATGATGATGATGATGTCATCGATCTGTTGTATTTCAAGGACCATTTCATGTACATAAGAGACATCAATCTTTTCTTCAGGACACTAGCTCATAGAGTGTATCTTTGCAGGAGATGCATGAATTACTTTTACAGGAAGTCAACACTAGATAAACATAAAAAGAAATGTGGAGAACACGATTACTGTAAGATTACTTTGCCTCCACCTAACAGTAAATGGTCACAAATTAAATTTGAAAAACACTCATTCAAAAATAGAGTTCCGTTTGTGATCTATGCTGATTTCGAAGCGATAAGCGAACCTTGATCTTCTGCCGAAGGCAACATACCAGTAGTATCAGTAGAGCCACCTATGATGAAAGAACCGAGTTCAAAGAAACTTTTTAAACAAAATGCATCAGCTGTTGGTGTTTATGTTCACTCAGACTACACACACCTTTACAGTAGCCAGTATGTGTCTCACAGGGGTGCTGATGTTGTAGATGTGTTCTGTAATTGGTTAATCAGGATGGAAGAACAATTCTCTAATTTATTGAACTGTAACTTTCCTCTAACAATGACAGATGAAGACTCGAGCTCTGCTCTCAGGACGAAGTCCGACTGGAATAAATATCAATTAGAAACACATTGTTACTATTGTAATCAACCTTTGGGTTATGACAAGGTCAAGGATCATGATCACTACTGTGGTAGATATCGAGGTGCTGCTCACAACTCGTGTAATTTGAATGAAAAGAAAGCTATGTTTGTTCCAGTGTTTTTTCACAATCTCAGTAATTACGATTCTCACTTATTTATTAAAGAATTAATGAATAAGCTACCGAAGTACAAGAAACTGAAAATACTTGCCAAAACATCAGAGGAATACATCTCATTTCAGTTCGGTTGCTTCAGGTTTTTGGACTCGTACAGATTCCTGCAGTCCAGTTTAGACAACATAACCAAATCAATGTTGGATGATGATTTTAAAATTACCAGACAGCTGTTCCCAAATACCACTGACTTTAAGCTATTGAGGAAGAAGGGTTCAGTACCTTACTCTTTTTACACATCACATGAAAGCTACAATGTTACTTACCTAGAAAAGTCTATGTTTTTTGACGAATTGAAAAATGAAATGGCACCTGATTCTGCCTATGATGAGGCTAAGGTAATATGGGATCATTTCAAGATCAGGAATCACGGTGAGTTCATTGACCTCTACCTCAAAACTGATGTGATCCTTTTAGCTGATTTATTTGAGAAATTCAGGGATGTCAATTTGAACTACTTTCAGATAGATCCCTGTCACTGTTACTCGGCACCAGGCCTAACCTGGCAAGCTGGTTTGAAGTACACAGGAATAAACCTAGAACTACTGACTGATACCAACATTTTACTTACTTTTGAGAAAGCAATACGAGGTGGAATTTCGGGTGTTATGGGAACAAGACATGTCAAGGCAGATGAACACCACAAACTACTCTACGTAGACGCAAATAATCTCTACGGCTGGTCCATGATGGAACCTCAACCCTATGGTAGTTTTGAAATGATAGATATTGATCCACTCGAGCTATGCTCTCAGGACAAAGTCCGACTAGGACAAAGTCCAGAGAGCAAAGCTCGACTCAACATGAATGTTATCAGTAAAGAGCAGATTATGGCAATTCCAAGTGATAGTGAAGTAGGCTACTTTTTAGAGGTTGATTTGGAGTATCCAGGAAATATTAAATTTAAGTCAAGGAACTTTCCATTCTGTCCCGAATCTCTCTTTATTGAAGATGATGAATTAAGTCCTTACCAGAGAGAGTTACTGGGTGATGATAAAAGATCAAATGTAGAGAAACTAATACTAACACAAAAGGATAAAACTAATTACATAGTGCATTACAGAATGCTACAATTTTACCTAAAGCACGGAATGGTACTTAAGAGGGTTCATTCAGTGATAAGCTTTAAACAATCAAAGTGGTTAGCACCATACATTGATTTTAACACTAAAAGACGTATGGACTCTAAGACTGATTTTGAGAAAGATTACTTTAAATTAATGAACAATGCGTTCTATGGAAAAACTTGTGAGAATGTAAGGAACAGGGTTGAAATTGAATTTGTATCGGACGGGGAGAGAGCCAGGAATGTAATGGCCAATCCCAGGTTTTCATCGATATGCGTATTTGACGAACATAATGCTGCTATTAGCATGAGGAAAACATCAATGAAATTCAACAAACCAATCTACATAGGAGCTTCAGTACTTGAATTGTCTAAATTATTAATGTATGAATTCTATTATGAAGTTCTTCAACCGTACTTTGGTGAGAAAAATATTGAACTGCTGTATCTAGATACAGATTCCTTTGTACTTAACATTAATACTGATGACTTAACTAAAGACTTAAAGGAGTTGAGACACTATTTTGACTTCAGTAATTATCCAAAAGATCATACACTCTATGATACCAGTAAGAAGAAGGTACCAGGCTACTTTAAGGATGAGCTAGGAGGAGTAGAGATGACTGAATTCATTGCCCTGAGAAGTAAGATGTACGCTTACAGGACCAAGACTATGTCTGGAGAGCAAGGATCGACAAAAGATTACGATTCTAAGAAATTGAAGGGTATTGCCAAGAATGTAGTAAGGAGAAATATCTCATTTGATGACTATGTTGATTGTCTTGAAAAGAGTAGGTCATTTTACCACAAGATGAGACACTTAAGATCAGATAAACACCAAATCTATTTGGAAGAAGTTGACAAAAAAAGCCTCAGTCCTTTTGATGACAAGAGGTTCATACTTGAAGATGGAATAAGCACCTTACCATTTGGAATGTATTATGAAGGCTACATAGATTACAGCGATTCAAACTTCGCTTGAGTACGACTACGTCTTGAGAGCATAGCTCGAGTCGAGCTTTGCTCTCTGGACCTTGTCCTAGTCGGACTACGTCCAGAGAACAAAGTTCGATTAAACTAATGAATAGGGTGGTGCTGATGGTAGTGTTACTTGGTGAAATTCATCCCTAACACCGAAGTCATGATAATAGTGATAGTGATACACCACATTAGGATTAGGACGTAGTCCGGGTCCTGTTTGATTTACTGAACTTTTAGTTTTTCTAGCATCTCTGTCTGTGCTAGTTTTTTTCCTTCTTCTAAAAAAGTCTTCTTTAAAGACTCTACATCAACAGCTGAACTTGCCTCCCTTTGTTTTTTCCTAATGGCATTTTTCATCGAAATGTATTTCTCCTTCTCCTTGAGAATCAAAGTAAACTCATCTGTAGATATGTGAGAATCGGTTAAGGCTTTACTAACCAAATCATTTATTGTGTTCAGTTTTGAAATTGCCAAAATTCTGATATTCTCATGTTTTTCAATTTTCTTAAGAATATTCTTTTTCTCCCAGCCTAAGGCTGATGAAATAATGGCACTACCTATTGTTACGCCACCCAAAGCTAAGCCTATCGGTGCCGTGATGACACCAGCTAGAGCGGAAACACCAACAGATCCGGCTGCTACGCTAGTTAAATTAAGGAAGTGGCTAATGCCAGTAATTACACTAAATGCTTTTTTGTACTTTGAAAATATCTCTCTTCTAAATTCAATCTCGCTTTCTAAGAAACTCTTAACCTCACATATTTGTTGTAGTCTGAAAGCCTGAGGGTTACTTTCTGTATGCTTTTCAGACCTTTCATAGTTCAAATGACTTTCAGAGTTTAAATTACTTAAATCTGGATAAACCTTATTGTCTCCATCCATTTAATTAGAGGGAATAACTAGAATCAGTTGTTCTGTCATTTCTAGTGTTAAGTGTTGATCCTACAGACACTACAGGTTTTTGAAGTACATTAAATTTTAAAGGTTTTTCTGGCCCAGCAGGTTTTTCGACCATAGCAGGCCCAACAGGGTTTAAAGGTTTTTCGGGACCAGGCTCCAACTTTGACTCTACTTCTGCCTCTAATTCTGTATGAAATCGTTCTAATCTTTCTTTCCAATTACGTGGTCGTTTTGTGTAACCCCAAGTTCTATTCATTTAATTAAGTAAAATAAAATCAATTCACTGCAAAGAGTAAATTTCTTTCAAGTCTATTATTCAACTTAATCATCTCGTTTATGATTTCTGTCTGACAAAATATGTTAATGTTCTGGTTCATTCTCATGTTATTATTTAAATTCGATAATCTATCAATCAGAATCATATTTTCATCACGAAGATAATCCCCGAAATGCTGTGATATCACTATTTTCCAATTTGGTATTACATCCTGGTCTCGAAAGACAAACCAGTTTTCACTTCTCATTTTTACCATGAAATCCATTGACCTATCCAATTGATCCTTAAATAGTGTGTAGTCTACTTTAGCACTCTTCTGTCTGTTTTGTGTTTTAGACATTGGTCTAATGTTAAACCAAGCAAAGCACAGTTCAGGTTTATCTTTGAATTCCTTGATTGGTAAGACATGATCCAACTCTTCTTCTACTATTCGAACTCTGTTCTCGGGACTTTGTCCTATTGGAGATAGACTCCTCTGGTACTCTAACCACTGTGAGAAGAAACTGTCTGTACATCCTAGATTGAATGATGAATTACCGGTACACTCTCCCTTAGAAATGCGGTTTAGACCAACTCTAATTTTGTGTCTGTCTCTATTACCATTTTGGTCAAGGTTATCCTTTTTGTAATATGAATTAAAACATGATCTGCAGTTACCTCTATTTCCGTCTTTACCAAATTCACCATCACTTAGTAATTTATTTTCATAACATTTATTACATCCCTTGATTTTACTTGAACCACATTCTTTACAGTAATCAAGTAGTTTATTACGCCTGTTCTTTTCAAAATTAATTTCAGGTTTCTTTTCACAGCACTTAACACAATAAATTGTAGGTTGATTTTCCATGTTTTGATTCATCATATTATTCTGATTTTCCATATTTTGATTCATCATATTATTCTGATTTATCATATTTTGATTTTCCATGTTTTGATTTAAGATAAACTGATTTATCATATTTTGATTTAACATAATCTGATTTATCAGATTTTGATTTAACATATTATTTTGATGCAAATAATACAAAAACTTCTGAATATTCTGATTCATCATATTATCATGATTCATCATATTATTCTGATTCATCATACCATTTTGATTCATCATACCATTTTGATTATCAAATATTGCTCCATCCATTTCTTTCTTTATTTAGTAGGACATTTTTTTTTTAAATTACGTTTTTCGAACTTGTTCTTGTGACTTAAGTCACTTTAGAGACTTTATTTCATTTCAATGATTTGATATCAGAAACTGGTAACCATTCATTGAACTTATCACTGTAACCCTTCCACTTCACTAATCCGTATTTCTTGCCTTTACTGGTCTTGTACCTTAGGATTTTCTCGATCTTGTACTCTAGCTGGTCAGGATTAGGAACATAGCTCAATTCCTCTTCATAGAAATATCCTTGAATTTCTTCTTTGTGGTAATCCTCAAGCTGGTAGACGATAGGGTGAGTAAAGATGATCTGTTTGATTTGGAACACCTCCTCAGTGTAGTTGGGCATGTAACCTTTACCGAAAATGGACTTGTACTTTGAAATTCTTACACTGTCACCTACTTTGTACTTTGGATCACCAAATGTCTCTTTGAGGTGAAGACCGTAAAGATTGTACCACACTGTTCCTTCGTTTTCCATCTTTCTGGCGTCTACAGGTTTCATACCTATTGATGAGTGAAATGTGTTATTGTAGCCGCTGACCAGGTCATCCAGAACGTCAATCCACTTGTCAGTCTCCTTAGCGGTGAAATAACGCCACATTTTTTCTTTAAGGGTTCTATTGAATCTCTCTACTACTGCTGCCTTCTTATCAGATTTTGTGGAGAACCAGTCTATGTCATTTTCTGTTAAGAGTTCCTTGAAGTGTTTGTTGTAAAATTCTTTACCGTCATCAAACTGGATTTTCGTTGGTTTTGCTTCCTCAAATATCACTTTAAATGCATCTCTGATTTCTTCTCCCCTCTTACTCTTAACTGCTAGAGCCCAAGAAAAACGACTAAATAGATCTATGACTGTTAAAATGAATCTGAAACCCTTATTTTGTTTCTTGAATTTCTGCATGTCAACCAGATCAGCTTGCCACTGTTGATCGATGTACGATACCATTGTCTTCCTGAAGGTGAATTTCTTAATGGCCGGTTTGTGCAGTTGGTGAGTTGGTAGTGTTTCTAGAAATTCTTTCACTTCTTTTTGTTTAATAAGTTTTCCTGAGCGGGACTTTGTCCCTAACAACGAAGTTGTGCTCTGCTCTCGTGACGAAGTCATATCTTCCTTGACCTGTTTCCAGATTTTACTCAAAGAACTGTAAGCCACGGGACTCTCAGGGTTGTAGTACAAATCCCTTAGATACTGCTGTGTGTCATCCTTTACATTCATTTAAATGAGTGAAGTATTTATTTACGAGCCACACAATATGTTAATTTCTGGTGTTACCAATTGTGGTAAGACATATTTTGCCCTTGACCTCTTAGAAAAGGAGTATCGGCACAAGTTCCAGAACATAGTCATTTTCTGTCCAACATATTTCAACAATAAGACATATGAAAGGAAATGGATTTACCAAGACAAGAACGTCTACATAGTTAATCCCGAAGCTGTGGCCAGTAATTTGGACCTTGTGCTTCAGTTTGCTACTCTGACCTTTGCTGGTTCTAACACATTATTCCTCATTGATGACTGTGCTAATTTGAGAGACACAAAAAAGAAGGTGTCCGAGTTATGTAATCTTGCCTTTTCTGGCAGGCACTACAATCTCACTGTTTGGTTACTAGTTCAGAAGTACAATTCAGTTGTCAAGGACTACAGAGAGAACATAAGAATTTTAGTATTATTTTTTAATAAGGATGAATCAGCCATGAAAGATGCCTTAGAAGAAAACAGTGTTATTCCTAAGGAGAAAAGACAGTACTACATAGAAGAACTTAAGATGAAAAAAGGATCAAAACTGATCATTAGACTACAACATCCATTTGGATTTACTCTTTCACATCAAAAATCTTAGTCCCGCTTCTCATCATCAGGACTGTGTCCGATCAGTGGTCTTAGTCTTTCTAACCCTAGTAAAATAATAAATTATTAACCCTAAACCACTAAGTCCTAGGATAATCCATAGGTACTCGTATTTCTTCATTTCATCACTAGGTTGGTAGTAATCACTTAATTGTGGTCGCTGAGGTAGTACAATAGTTCTTTCTGGATGTAAATGATTGTAAACAGTAAGTGCTGAATCAGTATTGTTAAAATCAATAGAAGCGTCTCTTTCTCTCTTTAATTCAAGATTAACAAAGTCAATGGTACTTTTCCTATGCTCCTCCCATTCGGTTGAAGCTTTTTGTAATTGCTCCTGAGCCAAATCATGTCTTTTCACTTCAGTCTCATAGCCATTCTTGTCTAGTTTTTTAAAAAGGTAACCGGATCCAGTGAATGCTAATCCATTGATTATTGCAGATCCAAATAACATGCCAATGCCAGCCATTTAATTCCAATGAATTTTAATTTCAATGATGTGTCCCTGAGAGCATAGCTCGAGTTAATACCAATTGGTACTGTACATTATGACCATTAAGATCGATGATTTCACCTTTTTCATCAGTTAAGCGAATATTCAGCTTATTGAATCTTGGTTTACAGGGAATTGCTATTGGTTTCTCAAATGTGTATGCTATTAAATCCCCAAAATTAGCTTCCTTTATTGGTCTTGTGGTTAGCACATCAGATGCTTCACCATTACTTAATACACTATTAGATTCGATTATGTCACAGTGAAAAACAAAATGGTCAATTGGTCTAAAATTGATGGGTTTCTCGCTTACAACATCATCCTTACTTTTATTGTCTAAAGGATAAGGCCATTCTGATTTCATGCCAAAAAATTCATTACTTTTACCAAGAAAATAGATCTGATAATGCGCCTCATTTTTTCTCTTTAGGAAGTGTAAGATGGCCTTACCTGTTGGTTCTTCAAGGTCAAATCTGACAGCACCTCTACTCATACTATTTTCTTTCAACTTATCCGCAAATACTTTTGAAAAGCTCTGTAGGTCATAGAGACCATCTGGTAGCGTAATCTCTGCCACATCAAACCCCTTAACTTTGATTCGGTTATTCTCCCTGGCTGCACTTATGTTGTAGAATGTACAAGGTATTACTGCAAAAGTTAAAGTGATGCTACATGCATCCTGAATTTCAGTCTTGAGATTGACTGTTAAATCACTTGAACTCTGATCTGGATAGTCACTTGAATCTATGTTCATTACAGTAACCATTTACTTAAGCAAATTTTCGTTTTCAAATTTAGCTTTTATCAAATAAGTAAATTATTCTTACTTCATAATATTTCTGGGTAGGATTCCTTGATCGTAAAGGTACTCTAATGTTCCATTACTAATAGCTACAGTTCCTCCCAGTTTAAGAATTTCCTCTAGGTTGGCCTGACTTGGGGGACCAATATTGATTCTCAAGAACCTTTTCAGTAACATAGAGTAACCAATTGTTGTTGATGCCAACAGTAAACTTTGATACAGTGTATTTATGATATCTTTCTTTCCTGGTGTATCCATTTAATTACTTAGAAAATCACTAGTAAAACTCATTTATCTAGTATTCAGTGTTGGAGCGAACTTTTGTTCTTGCAGCACCTCAGTGCTGGAGTGAAGCAATCTGAGAATTCTGGATGTTTACCTGGGCGTCAGAAACCACGAATATGTGCATTTTGTATGGTCCCTTTCCAGATTTCTTTGTAATAGATAATTGAATACCATCTTTTGTGTTCTGGAGCTTCTTTCCTGATCCGTGAAGGCGATTATCCTCAGAAGTTCTCAGGTCCAACCATAAACCATAGTGATTAGAATCACCATAGTATTTTTCCATGGTCATGTTACAGTCATGAGTTTTCTTCAAATCTTCAGACATAAAATGTTTCTTGATCTCCTCCCATTGATCCATCATTCTCATTCCTTCTGGGAACACCTGATTGGCAACACCCTCTATTGTGATCTGCACTTTACTTATGTTAGGGTTTTCAAACTTCTCTGAATCTCTAGCTCCATCTACATAGTCAGACACAAATAGTAATAATAATCCTTTAATAGACATTCTTGGAAAGTTGATGTTCTCATTAATTAGTGTTTCATTAGCAGTAACATTGACTGTCTTAAAATGGTCTACCCAATCATAAAATATTGAGAATCCAGAATTGTACTTGTTACTCAATTGACTAGCAATCATTTTGTTGGTTACGGTATCATATTCAAAACAAATATTCTCTAGTTTGTAGCCCATGCTAGCTGTGGTTGTGGTGACTATGATTTCCTCCTTTTGTGCTAAAGTTATTTCAATGATAACATCTTCTTGAATTGGAAACTTGTAAAATGGAGCATGATGATGGAATAGTTCAAAATCTAATGGTATTTTGTACTTCTTGTCAAACACTTTCTTTAAAGTCTTTTCATTAGCTGTTTCTCCAGTGACATCAGCTTCAGCGACTCCTGATCTTAATTCTCTAAGATTTTTTGACTGAATACCCTGAAAAACTCTATCATTTCTTTCTTCTTCTGTAAACCACAGATCTTTAAATGTAGAATAATGACTGTATTCGTCAAGGTCAAATATCTGCTCTGTTCCCCACTTAACCACCATCTTTGAAATCAGGTTTCTACCAAGATTATTTACAACACTATTTTTAGAATCACCAGAAATGGTTACATCAGCAGACAGATAAAGAGATTTAGGTACAAAGAATGTATTCTCTCGCAATGCCGGTATTCTAACATACAGTGTTTCTTTTGGGTTAGCAGATGAGGGGTTATGAGTAATGATATGATGCTGCCTCTCAGCTTTTAAACCAAGTGGAATCTTATGTGCCCTTTCGGTATTTAATAAATATCCTGTTGCCATTTTCTATTTATTTACTAGTAAAATTATGTGGCACTCATTTCGCAAACGTAGTAATCAATAAGATTCTCTTAGAAGAGAATAACTAGGTCATTGGATTCTCTTCTAAGAGAATATCTAGGTCAGATTGATTGGATTCTCTTCTAAGAGAGTCACAACAGCGAATGCCATTTCGCAGTGAGTCACTTACTGCGAAATGACTTAATTGGATTTTCCTCGTATTGGCTGGTTTACGAGGTAGTGTTTTCCCCGTGATACGATCGATATTTTGTTAAAGCTGACATCAACGCTTCACTGGGGATCTCATGAATGATAGAATATATGTATTGTGGTGGATGGTTCTTAGGGGTTTCTAAGCTATTTTGAGACAAAAAGGCCTGTAAGGGTTTTTGTTAAAATAGCTTAGAATTACCTAGATTCCTACCACCACAATACATATATTCTATGTTGCATCATCTCTTCATAGTTTTCAAAACAGAGTCCTGGTGGTGGTCTATTGAAAAGAATGATGAGGGCCTGACCATTCAAAGAAGCAAGGCCTCAGAAGCTGTAAAAGACAATTACCGACAAAATCCCAGGCTGAAGGACGGGTTGGAAGTTACTGAAGAGTTGTCTGATGAGGGAAACAAGACAATAAAAGAACTGATAATTTGGCTAGACGATAAGCAATGGCTCCACCGCACATACCACTTGACTGACAGTAACTGCCAGCACTTTGGTAAAGCGGTATTCGATTTTATGGCTAAAAAAAGGATTCTCGAAATTGCAAGAATTAAGGAAATGTCTGATATGGTTTTGAGGTTGGGAATCGATTTATTATGCCCCCGCTAAAGTGGGGGCATTATGTTCTTAGGTGGTTTCCGGCCGCCGCGCGTCCGCCGCCGCGTCCGCCGCACTGAATTCCATACTATAACTCAAAAACCCCTTGCTCGGCTGACTTGAAATTTTTAGGGGGTGTAGGCCTAGTGTGTCAAAGGGTCCCTATTGTTTTTTGGCGCGTTCCAAAATCTAATATGGCCGCCAGCCGCCATCTTAGATTTTCGCATTCTGCTCGTTTACTAAAGAACCAGAGGTCCAACAGTCTTCAAACTTTTGTGGTGTGATGGTCTATGATAGGGGAGGTTCCCTATCGATTTTGGGCCCGACCCGAAATCAAAGATAGCCGCCAGCCACCATCTTAGATTTTCGCATTCCGCTCGTTAACTAGAGAACCGGAGGTCCAACAGTCTTCAAACTTTTGTGGCGTAATGGTCTATGGTAGGGGAGGTTCCCTATCGATTTTGGGCCCGACCCGAAATCAAAGATGGCCGCCAGCCACCATCTTAGATTTTGGCATTCCGCTCGTTTACTAGAGAACCGGAGGTCCAACAGTCTTCAAACTTTTGTGGCGTAATGATCTATGGTAGGGGAGGTTCCCTATCGATTTTGGGCCCGACCCGAAATCAAAGATGGCCGCCAGCCACCATCTTAGATTTTGGCATTCCGCTCGTTTACTTGAGAACCGGAGGTCCAACAGTCTTCAAACTTTTGTGGTGTAATGGTCTATGGTAGGGGAGATTCCCTATCGATTTTGGGCCCGACCCGAAATCAAAGATGGCCGCCAGCCACCATCTTAGATTTTCGCATTCCGCTCGTTAACTGGAGAACCGGAGGTCCAACAGTCTTCAAACTTTTGTGGCGTAATGGTCTATGGTAGGGGAGGTTCCCTATCGATTTTGGGCCCGACCCGAAATCAAAGATGGTAGCCAGCCACCATCTTAGATTTTGGCATTCCGCTCGTTAACTGGAGAACCAGAGGTCCAACAGTCTTTAAACTTTTGTGGTGTAATGGTCTATGGTAGGGGAGGTTCCCTATCGATTTTGGGCCAGACCCGAAATCAAAGATGGCCACCAGGTCCCCGACTTGGTGATTTGTATTCCGCCCCGTAAATTAAGAACCGAGTGAGTGACAGACCTGAAACTTATGTGGTGTTATTACCTAGTGCAGGGGAGGTTCTCTATCCATTTTGGGCCCGATCTGAAATCCAAGATGGCTGCCAGGCCCGACTTGGTTTTTCGCATTCCGACCTGTAACTCAAGAACCAAGTGAGTGACAGACCTGAAACTTATGTGGTGTGATGAGGTTGTGTAGGGGAGGTTTCCTGTCGATTTTGGGCCTGACCCAAAATTCAATATGGCTGCCAGCAGCCAACTTAGATTTTGGTATTCCGATTGTTAACTGAAGAACTAGAGGTTTGACACACTTCAAACTTTTGTGGTGCAATGGTCATTCAGGGGATGCTCTCCATCAATTATGGGCGTGTTCCAAAATCCAATATGGCTGCCAGCAGCCAACTTAGATTTTGATATTCCGATTGTTAACTGAAGAACTAGAGGTTTGACACACTTCAAACTTTTGTGGTGTAATGGTCTTCAGTAGGGGAGTTTCTCTATCGATTTTGGGCGCATTCCAGAATCCAAAATCGCCTTCAGCCGCCATCTTAGATTTTTGCTGAGATGAGATAAGATAAGAGATGAGATAAATAGCCACGCAGTTGCTATTCATTGATATCCGAGCATTGGATATTCTGTGACAGACATCAGGAGATGAGATAAATAGCTAGGCAATTCCTATTCATTGATATCCGAGCATTGGATATTCTGTGACTGACACCAGGAGAAGGGATAAATAGCCTGACAGTTGTTATTCATTAGCATGTAAGCAATGGATATTCTGTGACTGATTCTAGCAGATTGCACTAGCTACCCGGCAGTGACTAGTCTTTAACTTCCTGAGTACCAGATATTCTGTGACTGATTCCAGGCGATCGCATAATTGATGCTGTTCCAGTAACAGGGTCAACAGCTTGCCCACTGATCTTCTGTGTAAATTGCTAGCAGGCAATCGCCTTGGAAACGGCAAAAACTTAAAAGATGAAGGAGATGACAACGGCGAAAATAGTATAGACCACGCTTCACCTCTGTAGTGAGTAAATGGGAAAACCAACCTCTGCTGTTCACGTGCATGTCTATTGTCAGACCAACTAGCCCAGTCAACAGCCATATTATTGTGGATGTTATTTGAGAGCCTCCACAAAATTTCATAAACAGCCAGCCACAGAGAAGATATTATCGTATTTATGCGCATATATTTGAGGTGCGCTTATAGCCACAATTTCATATTTATAGGCTAAATAACGCGCGCAATGAACATGTTAACACACCGAACACACCAGAGCGGGGGCATACATTGGCAATTTGCCCCAATTGCGTTATATATTTCTAGTTTGGGACTGTTCTTGGCCTAGTTTACAAAAATTCTCAGTAATATTTACTGGAAATACATTCATCTTTCTATTCATTCATCTAACTATTTAAATTCTCAATATGCCGAGATGTGTTGTTGACCTTTACACATGACCACTGCATGCAAACATGTGTATGGAAAAACCAAGTCATAAATCATATAAAAAGATAATTAATCCCACCTGGAGCGACTGCCTAACTACAATTGCATGTTGCAAAGTCAGTATGTCAATACAATCTCCTGGTTCAAGATATAGTTTTGTGAAATGTTGTCCCATTTTCATTTTTGAGTCATTTAATTGTCACATTTGGGTTGCTAAATATAGTGGCTTTTGTGGGATTTCGCGCAGAATAAACTTCTTTCCGCTACTTCTTTTTGCTAATCCTTGCACCAAAAAAAGTCCTTTGTTTCTCATAGTTAGGAAGATTTGTGAACCTGAAAGACTGTTTTATACCTTCAACATTGTTTACTGACCCCGAATCTATACTTACTTATATTCTTAGCAAACAACTGTTTTCATTTTATTTCATGAATTTGGTTTCAGACTTGTAAAAATTCACCCAGTATCTTCCCCTGAAGAGTTTTTGAAATCCACTTTCCATATTTTATGAATGTATAGGCCTGAGCAGGCCAGGTGTTTTCTTTAGTTATGTACATGCACCATTTTATGAAATGTATCGTATATACTAGTATGTTATTTCTCTTTTCCCCAAATATGGGGGTGCATTATGTTTCGCTAAATGAAGTATAAGTGTGTTATAGTTTACGTATATGGAGAATTCATCATCAATATTCAAAAGCTGTCAGGATGGACTGGAGATTGTACCACTATTACTATTGTAACTAATTGTAACCTTGTTTCACTGAGTACCACAAAGTGGTTTATCATAAATGTAATTAGCCCAGTTTCTGTACAACATGAGGGGTTGGCCTGCAAAGTGTAGCAGAGGTTGTAAGCCATCATGATGGACGAGTCAATGCAGGAGATTCTAAAACAATCACTGTAACCTTGTCTCGTTACAAGTCACTACCTCTCCTTGATTCTGCACAAATGGCTGCTCGAACAGTGGTGCATAGCATACTTTTGAGCCCATGATGGACTGGAGACTCTATCACTGTTACTGTAACTAGCATTGTTTTGTACAACCAAGTTGTTTTTTATCAATGTGACTAGCCTAGTTTGTGTATATATAATCTGAGAATTGGCCAGCAATTCGAGGCAGGCGATTCTAAAACTATTACATGTAACTATTGTTGTATCTTTGTTTAGGAACAACAAGTCATTCATTACGTAGCCTAGCTCCTGTACAGCCTTAGAGTTGACCACTGATGAGTAAAATAAGTCCGACCCTGGACTGGAGATTGTACAACTATCATTATTGTAACTATTATTGCAGCCTTGTTTCAGTAAAACCAACACGTAGTTTAACATAGTATACTTTATGAACCTAGTGTCTGTATGAAAGTTAGCGAGTTATTGCTGAGCATGACAGGCAGGTAGAGGTAGGAGATTGTAAAACTATTACGTGTACCTATTATTGTAACCTTGTTTCAATGCAAGTAGATATTCCAGTGTGTATATTTTCATTGTTGCCCTCTGTTACGTCATTAGAATTCCCACCTCACGACTTCACAATGATTTTGTGAGTTTGCAACGTCGTCGACTCAAAAGTTATGTCTTACTTGACGTCTTCATGTCATTAGATATTTTTGGTCAATAAAATTTAATGTTAAAAAATTGCCTTTTAATCGACCTTTTCGTGATAAGCGCGCAGCAGAAAAGCCGAAGGCTTTCTGCGAAGCGCTACTATGGTTAACGTGCATACGACGTATCCAATGTAAACAATGTTTCTCAAGTCCATGGATTCGTTTCAAATGGCTTAAATTTGACTTAAAATGGCCGCCAGAAGAGATAAACGCGCGAATGAAGCAACTCGACTATTCTGAGCTCCGAGAGAGAACCACACGATTATTCTCACTGTTTTTTAATCAAACTTCAATTTCTGGGGGTTTACCCCCCGACATATGTGTTTTGATTTTTGAGACTTTAGTAATAATATCCAAAAGATGCTTAACATGGATATAATCCCGAAATAATGAAGCAAAAGACGGGCAGGAGTTCCGAAAATTTTGTTTTATTTTTTTAGATTTTAATAAACCTTTTTAACGAATTCCACATAAGCCGTGGTGGGATCCGAAGACACCTTAAGGAGGAATGCATGTTTTTATGGGGTACCATTGGTTTTGCAGATCTTCTGTTTTTTTCTAAAGAATAATCAATATTCGCTAGCAGGCTTTTTATTCTCCCAGGTATGAAGAGGATTCTATGTTCCTCAGGTTCTTTGTTCATCAGTCTGGTGTTCCTCAAGAGTCAAGTGTCTTCCAGTCTCTTGGCCTGCAAAAACCCTTTCCAACCAATTTTTTATGCATTAAACCATTCGGCAACATGTTGGTGGGGAAAAAACCTGATCCCTGTCCCCTTGAATTGGTTGCCAAGGTACGACCACAAGCAATTGTCTCAAGGAAGCCACCAGTACGACCTCTTGGTAGTCTTGCCAATATCATGCCAGTGAAAAGGAAGGGTAATGATGGTTGAGGGTTGCAGTAAGGGTACAATCAAAGGAGTACCTCTTCCTCGCTGTGGGTTAAACGTGTCAAATGACTGCACCATCATGAAAGTTTGGAGGTTCCACTCAAGCGCCCCGGGGTATAAGCAGCTCAGAAGGACTTATTGAGAGGCCAATAGGGGGGCTGAGGGGCCTTTCCCCCAATGCACTAGCTAAAACATGTCAGAAGGATGGGGGTTAGTGGGGGGGGGGGGCTCTCCATGTCGACAGTTGCGTGAGTTCAATAGAGCTTGCACTTTACATTAGAATCTGCCAGAGTGCCAGACTTATCTAGTCCGGACACCTTTCGGGGGGGGATATTTTCCATTTCTTTGCCGGCTATTAATGATGATGGAGTTGAGTTACTGCTAAAGAGATACACGGAGAAAACTGTCTATCAAAACAAAAAATTGGCGGAAGGAACTATAGCAGGTTCCCAACCAGGGGGTTTGGGGGGTTTCCCCCCAACCTAAAGGCGCTGCGCGCTTACTAGGGCACTGCACTGATAATATTAGTTTATGGGATGTGTGCTATGATAAATAAAAACCTGCACTCGTGTCTGATCCTCGTCATCCAGATCGCACTCGAGCTGGAGGCTCTGATCATCCACCTATGCATTTTTTTATTGTATCACAATCAGCAAATGGAGGGTGACGAGAATCATTATTTATTGCCCCAAGATTTTCTTTCTCGCTGGTTTATGACAAGCACCATTTCCGACGCTGCCGTGAACATCTTTATTGGGGCCGAAGACAGTACAAATGCACTTGTCCGGTTTGCGGCAGGCCTTGTACGCTTCCACATTTGGAATATTTTATGCGAATTTGAGTACGTTGTTGCTGAACAAGAGGTGTTGGCTCTCGTTCCTTCGATAGGAGAGTAGAGTAGCTTCATGCAGTTTCACGGCAGCTATGGAATCTGAAAATTCAACAGGGAAATATCGGCCACAACGGAAATGGTTTGTGACAGTTTACCTAAATCGACCAGAAAGCATCCTTATCGAAGGGGAATCAGAATAAGCATATCCCCCTACTGCAGCCTCGGTCTCATGAATGTTCGCCTTTTCAGCTTCCATATTTGCAGTACATTCTGTGGCGCATGGTACTCTCACCGAGGTTGGCATCTCACGATTTCGTATTCCGCTTCTCGCGGTTTATGATAAGCCATTTCGAGATTAACTGTCGTCATCTCCTCTAACATAATATAGCCCTTTTGATTTTGGGACACATAGAACTCGCATTGGTCTCGAGTCATATAGGACCCAGGACGCATGGAACCCTCCCGAAAACGGCCTGATTTTGTAACAGCAATGTCCAATCAATGACCCAGACCCTACCCTGCTATTTGTGGAACTATATCTCAGGATGACAAATGCACTGCCTCGAGAGTCTACCTGTGGTCTGACTAACCTCGTCTGTAGGTTGTATAGTGACTCATAAATATCCAAGCTATTGCATGACTTCATCAGATTTTACAGTAATTTCTCTTTCTCCCAAAATCATATTTCTACAATGCAAAACTGCATGGACGAGATTTATCCAACAACACAAGTAAGAAGGCATATCATAGTTAGCAAGCCAAGGAAAATTTTCTAAACAACTAATCTAGGCCTACCTTTCACTTTACACCCATCATTATATGCCCATTGCATAGCTTACAATTGTTTACCTCCATGCAGGCTGGAAACGTCCTAAAAAAAACCCCATAGAATACTAGCTATCGATTGCAATTTTTTTCAAATCGCAATGCTCCGTGAATATTGCACGGATTCAGTTTTAGTGCAAAGTCTATTGCAGTTCAATGTTTTTCAATTATATGGTCCAGTTTTGAGAAATGACGGTTCTGCTGGAAGCCAATTTTCTATGAAAAACCTACATATCTTATGTCTGAGTTGTCCCTGTTATGATATGCAAAGACCTTTATAGTGAACTATTCAACCACCTGGCTCACAGACGTCCACAATGCATCGCGTCTTGTTGCAAGTGTGGGAATCCCAGCTTACGCATTGTTGTGTCGTCAGGTCACAAACTGAAGCTTCCTGCTTTTTGGCTCACCGTAAGGGGAGTCTATATGATAGCGCTGTGTCCGTCGTCGTCGTCGTCGTCGTCGTCGTATCCTAACAGTGGCACGTTTCTTAACTCCTAGGGCTATGAATTTGAAACTTTGTACACAGAATGCCCTAGGTCAGCTGACCTCTGACACTGATTTTCGGTCCAATCTGATTCTTTGTTTGGCCACCAGGGGGCCAAATGTCGATATCTAAAAAGTGTGATATCTCGCTTATTAGTGACTTGTTTTCGATAAAACTTTTGTTGTAGGTACTCATAGCAAATATACATTTTATATTATACGGGTTTTTAATTTGACCTTGTTTTCAAGGTCACAGAGGTCATATGGCGTAAATTGGCCATTAGAGTGTAAACTATGGCACGTTTCTTAACCACTAAAGCTATGAACTTGAAACTTGGTACATATAACCCCCTATATCACATAGCCTCTGGTGCTGAATTTTGATTCGATCTGATTCCTAACTTTGCCACCAGGGGGCCAAAAGTGGAAATCTAAATAGTGTGATATCTCGCTTATAAGTGACTTGTTTTTGATAAAACTTTTGTTGTAGGTACTCATAGCAAATATACATTTTATATTATACGGGTTTTTAATTTGACCTTGTATTCAAGGTCACAGAGGTCATATGGCGTAAATTGGCCATTAGAGTGTAAACTATGGCACGTTTCTTAACCACTAAAGCTATGAACTTGAAACTTGGTACATATAACCCCCTATATCACATAGCCTCTGGTGCTGAATTTTGATTCGATCTGATTCCTAACTTTGCCACCAGGGGGCCAAAAGTGGAAATCTAAATAGTGTGATATCTCGCTTATAAGTGACTTGTTTTCGATAAAACTTTTGTTGTAGGTACTCATAGCAAATATACATTTTATATTATACGGGTTTTTAATTTGACCTTGTATTCAAGGTCACAGAGGTCATATGGCGTAAATTGGCCATTAGAGTGTAAACTATGGCACGTTTCTTAACCACTAAAGCTATGAACTTGAAACTTGGTACATATAACCCCCTATATCACATAGCCTCTGGTGCTGAATTTTGGTTCGATCTGATTCCTAACTTTGCCACCAGGGGGCCAAAATTGGAAATCTAAAAAGTGTGATATCTCGCTTATTAGTGATTTGTTTTTGATGAAATTTTTATGGTAGGTTTTCCTAGCAAGGGTATATCACATATCATACGTGTTTTTGATTTGACATACTTTTCAAGGTCACAGAGGTCAAATGGCGTAAATTTGCCATTTGAGTGTAACTGGAGCACGTTTCTTAACCAATAAAGCTATGAACTTTAAATTTGGTGCACCTGATTCTCTACATCATTTAACCTCTGACACCGAATTTCAGTCTGATCTGATTCTCGACTTGGCCACCAGGGGGCCAAAACTAAAAAAAGTAAAAAGTGCAATATCTCGCTTAATAGTGACTTGTTTTCAATTCTATTTTTATGGCAGGTACTCAGAGCAAGGATGCATCACATATCCTACGGTTTTTGATTTGACCTTATTTTCAAGGTCACAGAGGTCAAATGGTGTGAATTGGTCGTTTGTGTGTAACTATGGCACGTTTCTTAACCACTAAAGCTATGAACTTTAAACCTGGTACACATGACTCCCTAGATCAGATGACCTGTGACACTGATTTTCGGTCTTGTCTGATTCTTAACTGGGCCACCAGGGGGCCAAAACAAAAAATTTGAATAGTGCCATATCTCGCTTATTACTGATTAGTTTTTGGTAAAAATGTCATGGTAGATACTCTTAGCAAGGATACATCACATATGATACGGGTTTTTGATTTGACGTTCTTGTCAAGGTCGCAGAGGTCAAATGGCTTAAATTGGCCATTTTAGCGTAACTGTGGCACGTTTGTTAACCCCTAAGGCTATGAACTTGAGACTTTGTACAAAGGACCCTCTAGGTCAGCTGACCTCTGACCCTGAATTTCAGTCCGGTTTGATTCTCGACTTGGCCACCAGGGGGCCAAAAGTGAAAACCTAGAAAGTGTGATATCTCGCTTATTAGTGATTCGTTTTCAATAACATTTTTATGGTAGGTTCTCCTAGCAGGGATACATCACATATCATATGAGATTGGTCGTTTGAGTGTAACTATGGCACTTTTCTGAACCACTATAGCTATGAACTTGAAATTTGGTGCACATGACTCCCTACGTCATGTCACCTTGGACACCGAATTTCGATCTGATCTGGTACTCAACTTGGCCACCAAGAGGCCAAAACTAAAATTGGTAAAAAGTGCAATATCTCGTTTATTAGTGACTTGTTTTTTGATGATATTCTTATGGTTACCATAATCAATAATGGTACTTACTCCAAGCAACGATACATCACATGTCATACCGACTTTGGTTTGACCTATATACTATACATGTACAATGTTTCTTAACCTGGATGAATTCCAAAGCACCAAATATCTATACGGTGAGCACAATGGCCCCTGGCCGTTTCATCTACTTTCTATGGGTGTACGGCACTCCTTATATCTTTTTGGTTCAAAACCAGATTCGATAATCATCGTACGAGTCCATAGCATTGTTCACACAGAAGAATTTAGACCAAAATATGCTCTTCAGAATGGCACGCAATGAATAATATTTTAGGACACATGATTGGATTTCAAGATATAGACAAGTACATCAGATAGAGAAGGACATTGTGAAAGTGTGGAGGACTCTGAGTGCTTTTTCCATAGCCAACACAGGTAAGGAGGTGTATCCTAAAATGGGGCATGGCGATTTAGCGGATCCTGCGGATTCTGCGGATTCTGCGGAATCTGGTCTGCAGCGGATTTTCTATGTTATGGGTATCCGGTCGTTTCGCTCCCTGACGTTTTTGCCCCCAAACTTAGCCTAATACCATTAGGCCCCCACGTGGTGGCGCTGAAGGTGGCCGCTGCCGTGATGTAATGTAATCAAGCTAAATCAAGAGAGTGTCTGAGAGTCACTCTACCCAAAAATTAGTCGTTTCGCCTCCTGGGACTTGGGGTGGTTTAAGGATCGTTGCCAGGATCTCGAGCTTACCACCTGTCATCGCATGATCTTGCTGGCTGTTTGGTCATCAAGAGTGGGATGATTGACTCGGGTGGACGTTTTAGAAAATTCTTTTCTTTATTATCATGAGAGTGGGAAATTCTCTGTTTAAACTGATTTGTCATCTGGGAGTCCTGGACATCATCAGTCATCATGTGACTTGAATATCTTAATGATGGATCATCAAGGCAATCGTATGTTGCTCGTGCACAATTTTGCGATGTTGTAAAATAAAGAGAGACGTGTCAACCAGGCCAGTGTAGAAGTTTAAAATGTCCCCTGGAAAAAGTGTCCGTCCCTATTGTATTCTGCACGATATTAACAAATTAACGAATGAGCGAAAATGACGTGTGTTTTTCGGGTGCGTAACGACTTCCACGATTACGGGCCAACTCGGCCTGGGTTATAGATCACGGTCAATGGTCTCATTAGGGAGGGTTTTTTTATTCATGCGCCCCCCCCCCCCCCCCCCCCACCGTAGTTCCTAAAATCATTGATTTCTCTGTCCTTACAGTATGTCAGTGTTGATTCAGCAGTTGTTTTGGCAAAGACATGTTTTTTTGGAGTTTCTGAAACCTAGAGCGCTACTCAATAGGCGGCTAACAAGAAACTACGCATTTATACTGTTGTTGCGGACGTATGTGTACACTGAACTTGGGATGTGCGTCGGCCCCGTGTTGAAATGCCGTCCAGTGCCAGTTGGTGCGTTTTTCGCTGATTTGTGCAAAATTCAACATATCTCAAAAGTTCAATGGTTGACCCTCGATTTTTTTTTATTTTTGTGTAGCGTAAACAACTGTCTTTCATGGGAGAATGGTCACTGTAAGAATTATTCAGGAAGAAATGTATAATATTTGGGGTTTTTCGTGATTGTCCGGCCCAATTGGCAATATTGCCATTTGGGATGGTGAACAGAGCTAGGAGCAAATGTGACGCTTATGATTTATTTAAAGAAATAAAATGCCCGATTTAACATCCTGCAGAATCAGGGGAATCGAGTGTTTCCAGTGATATACGACACAAATGGGTTGTCCTCATGCATTCACTTTGGAAACGCATTTTAAAATAGATGTTACGTCCTGTTAATGGGGCACGTCATCATCGCGTACATTTGGGAAAAACTCCCTAACGAGACCAATGCGGAAATCGTCCGATAATAGAATGCAGACATTTTTTTCATGCATGTTGGGTTTTTTCCGAAATGCTTGATAATCTCAGCGGTTTAGACAATTTAACAGTTATGGAATATTACAGATATTTATTATAAGGATAATTTATCATAATTTCGATATTCTCGAGCTGTTTTTATGCTGATTCCGCCCATATTCCGCAGGTTCCGCAGAATCCGCAGGATCCACTAAATCGCCATCGCCGCTAAAATGGGGTTCTAGCTAGGCCTATTGAGCGTATGGGGCCAACACTTGAGTGTGCCAAAATATTTTTTTGAAAGGGACATGCAGGGCTCCCAATTACACTATAAACGTATATAGACACAGTTTAACGGTCGATTCTAAAACACCCTAGTGAGAATATTTCATTTTTAATGGACATGTATATAGCCTCGTTTTCACCACAGAGGTTCAGTTGAGACAACTCAAACCGCTTGGATTGGTGCAAAATGTGGAAGCATTTCAAAAGCATTTAAAAACCACATTATTCTATATTAAATTTGAGATGTTTTAGAATAGAAATTGATACCTCACGTACTGTCGGTATTGATGGTGGAGGGTGGAGCTAAAATATTGGCCAAAGCCTCGGCTAAGCCTCGGTTTTGGTCTACATTTTAGCCCCATCCTCGCGGCTTGGGTGAGACAACCAATACCTCCAGTTCGGTATCAATTCCTTAAATTAGGGGGCGCCCAACATACGGGGGTCGAAATTACAACACAGCACCAACTTATTGTAGCCATGGAATGGGATCTAGGACAATACCCTCAAAAACAATAATCTATTTCAGTATAAAAACACCAACATGGGATCGTCTCCATCTAGCCCAAGTGACAGCTCATTGAACCAGAAGACCGGCAACGCGTGGACCAAAACCTTGTTCTTCGACCCCGAAGCAGACAAACCACAAAAGCAAGAACACACCTTTCCTGACGACGAACTTCTGAGCAAGATGAAGAGTTTGACAACATCCATCTACCAAAGACAGATAACTCGAGTCCGAGTTCATACAGCAGCACACACAAAAAACTGGAAAGACTATGTACCATTCAATCAACATGTGCCCTTTTTTAAACATGGCACACACATTTTCTTGGTTGTCAGAGTTGATACTGAAACATGGTTCTCCCTGGAGATTAATAATGGCGGTATTACAATTCAGCAAAGCCAAAGACTTGATGCTGTAACAAAGTTTTGCCGGGACAGAACGCGAACAAACGTGGACGGACCAAAAGAAGACTTTAAAAAACATAGCAGCTGTGCAAAGGTCACATTGGGTGATTTACTTGCATGGTTACAGAAAAGGTCCAAACAGTGGAGACAGTCAAACTGTTATGATTTTGCTACCGAAATGTTCGAATATCTTACTGAAACGGCACTTGAAATCACAAAGCCTGAGGACGTATGTGGAGATGAGATAATACCTGATGAAGAAGGTAAATATTACGCCTACTTCAACGCAGAAGCTGATCCAGACAAAGGGAGCTCAAAGTATTGGATAACAGACGACCAACTGAAACACCTACTTGAATCGTATCTTGACGCCGATGAGAAAATAAGGACTGTTACTGTCTATAAGAAACCTCTCTCCGAGAAACAGCTGACCTTTGTGCTATTTTACCACCTATTCATAATTTTTCAAACAGATACTTGGTGGTGGTCGATTGAAAAAAATAAGGAAGGCCTTACCATTCAACGGAGCAAGGAACAAGAAGCTGTGCGAGACAGCTACCGACGGGAACCCAGGCTGACAAAGGGCAAAAATTATTGGGAAGTTACTGAAGTGCAATCCGACGCTGGGAACAAGACGATTAAGGAACTGATAGTCTGGCTTGAAGATAAGAAATGGCTCTTCCGCACCTACCACTACTCGTCCAGCAACTGCCAACACTTTGGTAAAGCTGTGTTCGATTATGTATCTAAACATGACCTTCTTAATATTGCAACATAGAAATTGTCACAACGGAAAGAAAATCAAGTCACCAGTATCAAACAATATACTCAGGCTGACTTACAAGGCCACACGTTTTTGTTACTTTCGGTTTTCCAATCAAAAATGTATTTTTTGTGCTTTCAATTGGTCATTTCTCTGTGGACAATATGTTTTCAAGAATAAAAATATCTTCCTCGAAAACTTTTGCCAAATTTATCTGTGGACACTTTCAGTAAAAAAATTTGAATCGAATTACCAGCAAAATTCTCAGTGGGCAAGACATCATTCTTGAAATATCTGTCTTCCATTTCGAAATCATTTCTTTAATATTCCGTGGACAATTAAACTAAAAATTTTAACAAAATATATTCTCATCGAATTTTGAACCAAAAATCATGAGGGATAAAAGGCCATCACATCTTTCTGTTCCATTTCTAGATTCATATAATATCTCTCTGTGGACAACATTGAAAAACGTGAGAATGAGAATGAGAACTTAAAACCTTTTGTGGACGCCTTTTGGTCATCGGACAAATATGGCTTTGAATTGAGGAGAGAAATATGGGCTTGTGACAAAGAAATTAAACATTTTGTGAACATGTTTTCGTGCACAAAAATTTTTCTGTTCGAAATTGAAAAGTAAGCTATTTAAGGACGCTTTTTTAGTCCACTGAAAAATATGGCTTTGAGCCTGAAAAACATTTCGAAATTTGAGAATTTTGTGGGCGTTTTTGGTCCACTGAGTAATGTGGCGTGGAAATATTGATTACTAACATTTTGTGGACATTATTTGGTGCACTGAAAAATATGGCTGTGGGACTAGGAAATTAAACATTTTGTGGACGCTTTTTGGTACTCAAAGGAAAATGGCAATGAAGTTGAGAAATAAAGATTTTTGTGGACATGCAGATTTTGATCAACTGAGCTATAGATAATTATACATTTGTGGACGTGTTTTGGTGCACTGACATATTCTAATATAAAGAAATGAAACATTTTGTGGACATTATTTGGTTCAGTGAAAAAGATGGGCTTTGACAAATGAACTTTTTATGATATTATTTAGTCCACAGAAAGATATGGCTTTGAGACTGAGCCGTTAAACATCTTGTGTATGCTTTTTGGTATTAAAAAAATTGATTCAAATATTTACGATTTGAAAGTGTCCACTGAGAAAATTGCTAGATTTCGAGATAGAAGGGAGATAAAGTTAGGGTGATTTTGTCCACTACAAAATTTGGCTAGAATATCTTTTGAAACATTTTTGAATTTCAATTGTCAACAGAAGAATAAGGAAAACTATTTAAAATGTAAAAGAAGGTTGTTGAAGCATGTCCACAGAGAAATTTAGCTAATAGTTTTATTTTTGAATCGGATGTGTCTACAAAGAAATTTCGTGAAGGGTTTCGAAATTGAAGAGAGGGCGATTTCAGAGTTATTTGTTATTCACAGAGAATTTTGATAATAATATATTGTGAAATATTCTTGAGAAAAAAAGTTGTCCACGGAGAAATGAGGGAAAAGATTTCGAAAAGGAAGGAGGAAGGAGATTCAACGTCCACAGAGAATTTTGATAATAATAATATTGAGAAATATTCATTAGAGAAAAAACTGTCCTGACAGAGAAACTTGGAAGATGATTTCAAATTGGAGGGAGAGATTGAGGTTACAAGAAAGCACTTCATTGTCCACAGAGAATTTTGATAATAATATGTTGTGAAACTTTAAAAAGAAACTGTCCACAGAGATATAATGGAAATATTTAGAAAAGGAAGGAGAGAAGGAGATTTCAAGAAAGCATTGTATAGTGCGCTGGGATTTTTTGTACTGGTATTAGATTTTAAATCTAATATTATTGACACTGATGATCATGATGAACAAGATATTGTTCCACTATTACTGTAACTATCATTGTAGCCTTGTTTCGGGACAACCAAGTTGTCTATTATATATTTAATTAGCCTAGCTTTTGTATAAACAGAGGATTGATGAGCGGTATACATGTATAGCAAGATTGTGAACCATCATGATGGACTGGATATTGTATCACTATCATTGTAAATACACCTATCATTTTAGCCTTGTTTCGGTATAACCAAGTAGTACTACAAAGGTAATTAGCCAAGTTTCTGTATAAACAGAGGGATGTTGAAATGTGTTTAGCAAGGTTGTGAGCAATCATCAGGGACTGAAAATTGTACCACTATCATTGTAACTAGCATTGTAGCCTTGCTTTGGTGTAACCAAGAAGTTTACTATGAATGTAATTAGCCTCGTTTCTGTTTAAACAGAGGATTGGTGAGGGATGTAGAGCAAGATTGTGAGCCATCATGATGGACTGTACATTGTATCACTATCATTGTAACTAGCATTGTAGCCCTGCTTCGGTGTAACCAAGAAGTTTACTACAAATGTCAATATTAATTTTCACAAAACTGATACCGTCTCATAATGTTTTGCGACAACTTTTTAGTGAATCTGATTGCTTAAGGCTTACAGACCTAAAACAATTAACAACCAACAACGCAGATTTTATTCGCTTCGATGTGGACACAACGGCCGTCACCATCTTTCTGATGGTGGCACGTCGCATGCACAGCTATAATATGGTTCACGGTCACGTGATGAAACGTCACCGTGGAACCTCCTTTGTAATGAAATTGACGTTCTCTACGAGTCTTGCACAATGCATTGGAAGCTCTACATTGAAACACATGGATGCTTTCTATCATGCTTTGCTCAAGACTCGTTCTATGCCGCTTAGGCTACTGAGGGGCCATTTCAGAAGTGAAAAATCACCCAAAAACAAAATTTTCGAGTAAGCGGGAAAACAGGAGGCGGGCGCTGATGCTTAACTTAAGATTTTTTTATGTGGCCTTAGTGTTAGGTGTTGGTGTTAGTGTCAGTGTGGCCACAGCTCCAAACACCTGGTCTGGGTTAACACCGTCATTAACACTCAGTGTCAACACCCAGTGTAACACTGGGAATGGATGTCGATGTCAGTGTTAATCTGTACCCCCAAACACCAAGTATGAATTAACACCGATGTCAACACTCGGTGTTATCACCGTGATCCACTGGGTGTTGGTGTTGGGGAATCCCCATTTTCAATTTGTAGTTTTTCACTTCACTTTATGACTTGACAGCTCAGGGGCAGCTCCACAGCTATCTTAAAGCTAGGGAATATATGTAAAGACGATGTGATATGTAACATGAACCTCGTCTATGTTTTGTCGCTTCTGCATTTGTAAAATGCCAGGAAGGCTAGATTTAACCATCCAAATCCATGTAGGGCTGCATATTCAGAATACGTGCGCTTTCATGCATTAGGCCTATAGATCATCTTGATCTAAACTTTTACTAGGCTGCATCCAGAAGTATTAAGGTAGCAGGAAGGGGTGGGCGTTTGTGGTTTCTGAGTCTGAGGGGGTTGATGTCTGTTGACTGTGCTTTAAGAGAGACTTAGCACAGTCAACAGGCATTTGGTCTCAGTATTTGGGTAAGTACAGACTCAAGGCAGCTCCAAGGATACTGCATGAGTCACGACCAACTTCTCATCAGAAAGCGTCACCACCAGCATATTCATTGTTCAGTTCCAACCTGTGCCAGTCCAATGCACGCCTGTCATGGTCAGCAGTGGCCAGCTTAGCGCGATATGGAACATTCTTCCGAAACTCAAGCGAGGGAAGTCTGCTCATTAGCATATCTCGCGCACTGCTCCTTCTTGTCAAACATCGTAGTGAAATCGTAATGGAAAACGTCTGGCTTTGCGCCAGACATTGAGACTAATAAGTGAAGAACTAATAGGTAAAGAACTTCTACTTGCGCGAGACTGCTGTGATAAATTATCATTGCAGAGACTCCGGTGACGTACACATATATTTTTTACAATCAAAAATGGAATGATTATTTTATTGATATTTCCTACTATATAACTTCCAATTATCACTTTATACAAATAGATTGGCGTTAGGTCGCATGCTTTTCTTTCCTGGTGACACTATAAAGCAAAATAGTTGCAACCCCGTAAATGCGCTATAAGTCCAATAATAAGTGACGGTGACCCGTTATAAATGTTTCGCCAGCTTCGCTTTTTTGCCGCTACGCGACGCTTTGGGCCCTTGCGTCCAGAAGTATTAAGGTAGCAGGAAGGGGTGGGCGTTGGTGGTTTCTGAGCAGACATGTGGTTTCAGTATTAGGTCTTTCATTGTAGCAATGCGAAAATGTAAGCAATTTTGGTTAGGTCCGTCATTTGTTATCACCAAGTAAGAATGATAATAATGGGGTGATAGGAATCCTAGGTATTTTGAAGCCCTTTTGACCAAAGCCCTTACAGGCCTTTTGTCTCAAATTAGCCTCAAAATAGCCTAGAAACCCCTAAGAACCAGCCACCCCATTATTATCATTCTTAGGGAATACTATGGGTTAATGGGTTAATGTAATCATGACTTACTGTATTTCAACAGAAAGTACAGGTCAAGAGCTTTCCAAGGATACCTCATTTGCAAATATCCATTGAGAAATGGCAAAGAAATTGACCCTATGCCCCTGCATGTGCCACACTGAATGAGAGATCACATGACAGCTGTGACGCGCATAATCAATAGGCGCTCTTATTATCTATCAATCTTGACGGCCTAACAGGTTGAATTGAGGACACAGCCTAGTGGGATAACATATGCTTACCACGCAGTATACCCGGGTTCGAGTCTGGACTATGCCAAGCTTGTTTACTGCGTCGGTTGTTTAGTTACATGTTACAATGAAAGATGTCGCTGAAAATCGGTTGCCAAGGATGACAACTTCCTGTTGAGATTGTTGTCATTGTACAACGAGCAAACAAGTGTTTGCCGGTTGCCAAGGATGTTGTGATTGTTGTCATTGTACAACGAGCAAACAAGTGTTTGCCGGTTACCAAGGATGACAACTTCCTGTTGTGATTGTTGTCATTGTACAACGAGCAAACAAGTGTTAGCCGGTTGCTATCAAAACAAACTGTCATCGTTTGCGCATGTCCGTTGCCAAGATGACAGGAATTATGGGTAATGACGTGTATTGAGGCACACGTGTGTGCGCATGTGCGTCACCTACACGCACTAAGCATACGTGGCACACCAGCCTGCTCTTTCAGTGTGACATGACCCCGGGGACATGACACAGGGGCATGCAGGGGACTATTTTTATTTCTATTTTGGACCAAAAAGATTGGTCCGGCCCTTTAATAGCATAACAGCTCTAAGAATACTACGGTAAACAACGGTTTTATTCATGGTCAATTCTTTAAATGGAGTCATAGAAACTTTAATGGAAAATGGTTTGCCTTAATTTGGTCTCTTGAAAAATTAAACTGTCGACCAGAACTTGGCGTATTTTGGAACGGCTAGTAATATTTTGAAATTATCCAAGTTAGAACATGCATCATTGAAACTCATTTGAACATTGAAAAGTTGCGGGAAAGCATGTAAAAGTTTTCCAATATCTCTGAGTTTTTTAACATAGACTGTTGACAGAACAACGTTGTTTCTGGTCAACCATTCTTTCCAAGTAATGGTAACTGTTTTATTTATTCGTGAAATCTCATGAAGTTCGAATGCTCTTTCCAAAAGTTGGCCAAAAATATTGTGATAACCAAGCAGATGAATGATTTTTTCTGACTGGAAACAGGCCGTTAGATCCGGCAAAGTCGAGTTTAATGTTTGATATTCTTTCCTGTAAAGATTTTGATAATCGGGTTTGCTTGTAGGTAGTATTTGCTCATTGGGAAGAAGTAAATTGAACAAAGTTTGATGAAAAGACTGGAGACGTTTCTCAACATTTTCAACAGTTTCAGGTATTTTAGCGGGAAAGAGTGTTTTGAGTGCTGTTTTAGGTGGTTTTGGTTTAACAATACTAGTAATAGTATTCGGGCCACTACTTCAAGTGCATCAATGTGAGCAATCATCTCTTGATGAAAATGTCTGTGTTCGGCTATGAGATCTTTTTGTGATTGAGACCAAATACCGGCAAACTCACTTCCTAATTACTAATAACTTTTTAATCATGCAATTACAGCGAGTAATAAAACAGGCAAAAACAACATTGTAACAGTCTCGCTAGCTGGTATGGCGAAATAACAGATCTCCAAGTGCTTTCCCTAATGATATGTGAGCTAGGTGATGACGTCATGGCCGGGAATTTTGAACTACTGGTAGTCAATGCAAGTGTTTTTTAGAGGCCTGCTCTTGGAACTATTATTAATTTGAGTAAATAAATACAAGATGGCCACTGGTTATTTATTAAATACAGATAGAGCACATAGAATTCCACTCGGTTTGAAAGCTGAGAGGCAGCATCACATCATTACTCATAATCCCTCTTCTGCTAATCCCAAAGAAACTTTGTATGTTAGAATACCGGCATTGAGGGAGAATACATTTTTTGTACCTAAATCTCTTTATTTGTCTGCTGATGTAACCATTTCTGGTGATTCTAAAAATAGTGTTGTAAATAATCTTGGTAGAAATCTAATCTCAAAGATGGTGGTTAAGTGGGGAACAGAGCAGATATTTGACCTTGACGAATACAGCCATTTTTCTACATTTAAAGATCTGTGGCTAACAGAAGAAGAAAGAAATGACAGGGTTTTTCAAGGTATTCAATCAGAAAATCTTAGAGAATTAAGATCGGGAGTAGCTGAAGCTGATGTCACTGGTGAAACAGCTAATGAAAAGACACTAAAGGAAGTGTTTGATAAGAAGTACAAAATACCATTAGATTTTGAATTATTCCACCATAATGCTCCATTTTACAAGTTTCCAATTCAAGAAGATGTGATTATTGAAATAACTTTAGCACCAAAGGAGGAAATCATAGTCACCGCAACCACAGCTAGCATGGGCTACAAACTTGAAAATATTTGTTTTGAATACGACACGGTTACTAATAAGATGATTGCAAATCAACTGAGCAACAAGTACAACTCTGGTTTCTCGATATTTTATGATTGGGTAGACCATTTTAAAACAGTTAATATTACTGCTAATGAAACACTGATTAATGAGAACATCAACTTTCCAAGAATGTCAATTAAAGGATTATTGTTATTATTTGTGTCTGACTATGTAGATGGAGCTAGAGATTCAGAGAAGTTTGAAAACCCTAACATAAGTAAAGTACAAATCACAATTGAGGGTGTTGCCAATCAGGTGTTCCCAGAAGGAATGAGAATGATGGATCAATGGGAGGAGATCAAGAAACACTTCATGTCTGAAGATTTGAAGAAAACTCATGACTGTAACATGACAATGGAGAAATACTATGGTGATTCTAATCACTATGGTTTATGGTTGGACCTGAGAACTACTGAAGACAATAGATTACACGGATCAGGAAAGAAGCTCCAGAACACAAAAGATGGTATTCAATTATCTATTACAAAGAAATCTGGAAAGGGACCATACAAAATGCACATATTCGTGGTTTCTGATGCCCAGGTAAACATCCAGAATTCTCAGATTGCTTCACTCCAGCACTAAGGTGCTGCAAGAACAAAGTTTGCTACAACATTAGATTTTCATCCTAATTAAATGGATACACCTGGAAAGAAAGATATCATAAATACACTGTATCAAAGTTTACTGTTGGCATCAACAACAATTGGTTACTCTATGTTACTGAAAAGGTTCTTGAGAATCAATATCGGTCCCCCAAGTCAGGCCAACCTAGAGGAAATTATTAAACTGGGTGGAACTGTAGCTATTAGTAATGGAACATTAGAGTACCTTTACGATCAAGGAATCCTACCCAGAAATATTATGAAGTAAGAATAATTTACTTAACTAAATGGTAACTGTAATGAACATCGATTCCAGCGACTACCCGGATCAGAGTTCAAGTGATTTAACAGTCAATCTCAAGACTGAAATTCAAGATGCATGTAGCATCACTTTAACTTTTGCAGTAATACCTTGTACATTTTACAACATCAGTGCGGCCAGGGAGAATAACCGAATCAAAGTTAAGGGGTTTGATGTGGCAGAGATTACGCTACCAGATGGTCTCTATGACCTACAGAGCTTTTCAAAAGTATTTGCGGAGAATTTGAAAGAAAATAGTATGAGTCGAGGTGCTGTCAGATTTGACCTTGAAGAACCAACAGGTAAGGCCATCTTACACTTCCTAAAGAGAAAAAATGAGGAGCATTATCAGATCTATTTTATTGGTAAAAGCAATGAGTTATTTGGCATGAAAACAGAATGGCCTTACCCTTCAGACAATAAAAAGTAAGGATGATGTTGTAAGCGAGAAACCCATCAATTTTAGACCAATTAACCATTTTGTTTTTCACTGTGACATAATCGAATCTACTTGTGTATTAAGTAATGGTGAAACATCTGATGTGCTAACCACAAGACCAATAAAAGAAGCTAATTTTGGGGATTTAATAGCATACACCTTTGAGAAACCAATAGCAATTCCCTGTAAACCAAGATTCAATAAGCTGAATATTCGCTTAACGGATGAAAAAGGTGACATTATCGATCTTAATGGTCATGATGTACAGTACCAATTGGTATTAACACATCATTGAAATTAAATTCGTTGAAATTAAATGGCTGGCATTGGCATGTTATTTGGATCTGCAATAATCAATGGATTAGCATTTACTGGATCTGGTTACCTTTTCAAGTCACTAGATAAAAACGGTTATGAAGCTGAAGTGAAAAGACATGATTTGGCTCAGGAGCAATTACAAAAAGCTTCAACCGAATGGGAGGAGCATAGAAAGAGTACTATTGACTTTGTTAATCTTGAATTAAAGAGAGAAAGAGACGCTTCTATTGATTTTAACAATACTGATTCAGCACTTACTGTTTACAATCATTTACATCCCGATAGAACTATAGTACTACCTCAGAGACCACAATTAAGTGATTATTACCAACCTAGTGATGAAATGAAGAAATACGAGTACCTATGGATTATCCTAGGACTTAGTGGTTTAGGATTAATAATTTATTATTTTACTAGGGTTAGAAAGACTAAGACCATTGATGAGAAGCGGGACTAAGATTTTTGAGGTGAAAGAGTAAATCCAAATGGATGTTGTAGTCTAATGATCAGTTTTGATCCTTTTTTCATCTTAAGTTCTTCTATGTAGTACTGTCTTTTCTCCTTAGGAATAACACTGTTTTCTTCTAAGGCATCTTTCATGGCTGATTCATCCTTATTAAAAAATAATACTAAAATTCTTATGTTCTCTCTGTAGTCCTTGACAACTGAATTGTACTTCTGAACTAGTAACCAAACAGTAAGATTGTAGTGCCTGCCAGAAAAGGCAAGATTACATAACTCGGACACCTTCTTTTTTGTGTCTCTCAAATTAGCACAGTCATCAATTAGGAATAATGTGTTAGAACCAGCAAAGGTCAGAGTAGCAAATTGAAGCACAAGGTCCAAATTACTGGCCACCGCCTCGGGATTAACTATGTAGACGCTCTTGTCTTGGTAAATCCATTTCCTGTCATATGTCTTATTGTTGAAATATGTTGGACAGAAAATGACTATGTTTTGGAATTTGTGTCGATACTCCTTTCCTAAGAGGTCAAGGGCAAAATATGTCTTACCACAATTGGTGACACCAGAAATTAGCATGTTATGTGGCTCGTAAATAAATACTTCACCCATTTAAATGGATGTAAAGGATGACACACAGCAGTATCTAAGGGATTTGTACTACAACCCCGAGAGTCCCGTGGCTTACAGTTCTTTGAGTAAGATGTGGAAACAGGTCAAGGAAGATGGTAAACTTATTAAACAAAAAGAAGTGAAAGAATTTCTAGAAACACTACCAACTCACCAACTACACAAACCGGCCATTAAGAAATTCACCTTCAGGAAAACAATGATATCGTACATCGATCAACAGTGGCAAGCCGACCTGGTTGACATGCAGAAATTTGAGAGTAAGAATAAAGGTTTCAGATTCATTTTGACAGTAATTGACCTATTCAGTCGTTTTTCTTGGGCTATGGCCGTTAAGAGCAAGAGAGGAGAAGAAATCAGAGACGCATTTAAAGTGATATTTGAGGAAGCAAAACCAGAGAAAATCCAGTTTGATGACGGTACAGAATTCTACAACAAACACTTCAAGGAACTCTTAACAGAAAATGACATAGAATGGTTCTCTACAAAATCTGATAAGAAGGCAGCGGTAGTAGAAAGATTCAACAGGACTCTTAAAGAAAAAATGTGGCGTTATTTCACTGCTAAGGAGACAGACAAGTGGATTGACGTACTGGATGACTTGGTCAGTGGCTACAACAACACATTTCGCTCATCAATAGGTATGAAACATGTAGACGCCAGAAAGATGGAAAACAAAGGAGCTGTGTGGTACAATCTTTACGGTCTTCACCTCAAAAAAAACTTTGGTGATCCAAAGTACAAAGTAGGTGACAGTGTAAGAATTTCAAAGTACAAGTCCATTTTCGGTAAAGGTTACATGCCCAACTTTACTGAGGAAGTATTCCAAATCAAACAGATCATCTTCACTCACCCTATCGTCTACAAACTTGAAGATTATCATAAAGAGGAAATTCAAGGATATTTCTATGAAGAGGAATTGAGTTATGTTCCTAATCCTGACCAGCTAGAGTACAAGATAGAGAAAATCTTGAGGTACAAGACCAGTAAAGGCAAGAAATATGGATTAGTGAAGTGGAAGGGATACAGTGATAAATTCAATGAATGGTTACCAATTTCAGGCATAAAAAGCCTAAAAACATAATTTAAAATCTTTTTATCCTTTAAATCAAGCTAGAAATGGAAGGACAAACAACAGTGAACTATTATGGTACTGTCAATGTTTATCAGTATCCTGTTAATCAGTATCCTGTTTATCAGTATCCTGTTTATCGGGAACCGGTTAATCAGTATCAACCAGTAGTTTCAGGGCCTACATTTAAATGTGTTAAGTGCGATGTAACAAAACCTGAAAGTGAATTTGGAAAGAACAGACGTAATAAATTCCTGGACTACTGTAAAGCATGTGGTAAGTTAACCAAGAAATGTGTTAAATGTGGAGAAGTGAAATTACTAAGTGATGGTGAATTTGGTAAAAATGGAAATAGAGGTAACTGTAGATCATGTTTTAATTCATATTACAAAAAGGATTACCTTGACCAAAATGGTAATAGAGACAGACACAAAATTAGGGTTGGTCTTAACCGCATTTCTAAGAGAGAATGTACTGGTAATTCATCATTCAATCTAGGATGTACAGACAGTTTCTTCTCACAGTGGTTAGAGTACCAGAGGAGTCTATCTCCAATAGTAGAAGAAGAGTTGGATCATGTCTTACCAATCAAGGAATTCAAAGATCATCCAGAACTGTGTTACTCTTGGTTTAACATTCGACCAATGTCTAAAACACAAAACAGGCAGAAGAGTTCCACAGTCGACTTGAGTATTTTCAAAGAGCAATTGGACCGCTCATTTAACTTTATGGTCAATAAGCGTAATGAAAACTGGTTTGACTATCGAGACGAAAACGTGATAAACGAGTTGAGAAGGATAACAAACAAGTATTTTTGGAATAACCCAGAATTTAACAATATCCTTCTACTTAATTAATTTTCAGACATTTTCAGGTATCTTCCTCTGAATAAATGAATAGAACTTGGGGTTACACAAAACGACCACGTAATTGGAAAGAAAGATTAGAACGATTTCATACAGAATTAGAGGCAGAAGTAGAGTCAAAGTTGGAGCCTGGTCCCGAAAAACCTTTAAAACCTGCTGGGCCTGCTGGGCCAGAAAAACCTTTAAAATTTAATGTACTTCAAAAACCTGTAGTGTCTGCAAGATCAACACTAAACACTAGAAATGACAGAACAACTGATTCTAGTTATTCCCACTAATTAAATGGATGGAGACAACAAGGTTTATCCAGATTTAAGTAATTTAAACTCTGAAAGTCATTTAAACTATGAAAGGTCTGAAAAGCATACAGAAAGTAACCCTCAGGCTTTCAGACTACAACAAATATGTGATGTTAAGAGTTTTTTAGAAAGCGAGATTGAATTTAGAAGAAAGATATTTTCAAAGTACAAAAAAGCATTTAGCGTAATTACTGGCATTAGTCATAGTCTTAATTTTGTAAGCGTTGCGGCTGGCTCAGTTGGTGTGTCTGCACTGGCTGGTGTCATCACAGCACCGATAGGTTTCGCACTTGGTGGAGTGACCATTGGTAGCGCCATTATCTCCTCAGCCCTAAGTTGGAAGAAAAAAGATATCCTGAAGAAAATTGAAAAACATGAGAAGATTGGAATGTTGGCAATTTCAAAACTTAACTCCATCAATGACTTGGTAAGTAAGGCCATGAGTGATTCGCACATTTCAACAGATGAGTTTACCTTGATTCTCAAAGAAAAGGAAAAATACATTGCTATGAAAAATGCCATTAGGAAAAAACAAAGGAAGACCAATTCAAATGTTGATGTGGAATCTTTAAAGAAGACTTTTTTAGAAGAAGGAAAAAAGATAGCTCAGACAGAGATGCTAGAAAAACTAAAAGTTCAGTAAATCAAACAGGACTAAATAGTCCTAATCCTAATGTGGTGTATCACTATCACTATCACCATGACTTCGGTGCCACTACCATCAGCGCCACCATATTCATTAGTTTAAGAAAGATTTTGCACTCAAGCGAAGTTTGAATCGCTGTAATCTATGTAGCCTTCATAATACATTCCAAATGGTAACGTTCTTATTCCATCTTCAAGTATGAACCTCTTATCATCAAAAGGACTGAGGCTTTTTTTGTCAACTTCTTCCAAATAGATTTGGTGTTTATCTGATCTTAAGTGTCTCATCTTGTGGTAAAATGACATACTCTTTTCAAGACAATCAACATAGTCATCAAATGAGATATCTCTCTTTACTACATTCTTGGCAATACCCTTTAATTTCTTAGAATCGTAATCTTTTGTCGAGCCTTGCTCTCCAGACATAGTCTTGGTCCTGTAAGCGTACATCTTACTTCTCAGGGCAATGAATTCAGTCATCTCGACTCCTCCTAACTCATCCTTGAAATAACCTGGCACCTTCTTCTTACTGGTGTCATAGAGTGGATGATCTTTTGGATAATTACTGAAGTCAAAATAGTGTTTCAACTCCTTTAAGTCTTTAGTTAAGTCATCAGTATTAATGTTAAGTACAAAGGAATCTGTATCTAGATACAGTAGTTCAATATTTTTCTCACCAAAGTACGGTTGAAGAACTTCATAATAGAATTCATACATTAATAATTTAGACAATTCAAGTACTGAAGCTCCTATGTAGATTGGTTTGTTGAATTTCATTGATGTTTTCCTCATGCTAATAGCAGCATTCTGTTCGTCAAATACGCATATCGATGAAAACCTGGGATTGGCCATTACACTCCTGACTCTCTCCCCGTCCGTTACCAATTCTATTTCCACCCTGTTCCTTACATTCTCACAAGTCTTTCCGTAGAAAGCATTATTCATGAGCTTGAAATAGTCTTTCTCAAAATCAGTCTTAGAATCCATACGTCTTTTAGTATTAAAATCAATGTATGGTGCTAACCACTTTGATTGTTTAAAACATATCACCGAATGAACCCTCTTAAGTACCATTCCGTGCTTGAGGTAAAATTGTAGCATTCTGTAATGCACTATGTAATTAGTTTTATCTTTTTGTGTTAGTATTAGTTTCTCTACATTTGATCTTTTATCATCGCCCAGTAACTCTCTCTGGTAAGGACTTAATTCATCATCTTCAATAAAGAGAGATTCGGGACAGAATGGAAAGTTCCTTGACATAAATTTAATATTTCCTGGATACTCCAAATCCACCTCTAAGAAGTAGCCTACTTCACTATCACTTGGAATTGCCATAATCTGCTCTTTACTAATAACATTCATGTTAAGTGGATCAATATCTATCATTTCAAAACTACCATAGGGTTGAGGTTCCATCATGGACCAGCCATAGAGATTATTTGCGTCTACGTAGAGTAGTTTGTGGTGTTCATCTGCCTTGACATGTCTTGTTCCCATAACACCCGAAATTCCACCTCGTATTGCTTTCTCAAAAGTAAGTAAGATGTTGGTATCAGTCAGTAGTTCTAGGTTTATTCCTGTGTACTTCAAACCAGCTTGCCAGGTTAGGCCTGGTGCCGAGTAACAGTGACATGGATCTATCTGAAAATAGTTCAAATTGACATCCCTGAATTTCTCAAATAAATCAGCTAAAAGGATCACATCAGTTTTGAGGTAGAGGTCAATGAACTCACCGAGATTCCTGATCTTGAAATGATCCCATATTACCTTAGCCTCATCATAGGCAGAATCAGGTGCCATTTCATTTTTCAATTCGTCAAAAAACATAGACTTTTCTAGGTAAGTGACATTGTAGCTTTCATGTGATGTGTAAAAAGAGTAAGGTACTGAACCCTTCTTCCTCAATAGTTTAAAATCAATGGTATTTGGGAACTTCTGTCTCGTAATTTTAAAGTCATCATCCAGCATTGATTTGGTTATGTTGTCTAAACTGGACTGCATGAATCTGTACGAGTCCAAAAACCTGAAACAACCGAACTGAAATGAGATGTATTCCTCTGCTGTTTTGGCAAGTAATTTCAGTTTCTTGTACTTCGGTAGTTTAGTCATTAAGTCTTTGATAAACAGGTGTGAATCATAATTACTAAGATTGTGAAAAAATACTGGAACGAACATGGCTTTATTTTCATTCAAATTGCATGAGCTGTGAGCAGCACCTCGATATCTACCACTGTAGTGATCGTGATCCTTGACCTTGTCATATCCTAAAGGTTGATTACAGTAATAACATTGTGTTTCTAATTGATATCTCTGCCAGTCGGACTTCGTCCTGAGAGCAGAGCTCGAGTCTTCATCTGTCATTGTTAGAGGAAAGTTACAGTTCAATAAATTAGAGAATTGTTCTTCCAGCCTGATTAACCAGTTACAGAACACATCTACAACATCAGCACCCCTGTGAGACACATACTGGCTACTGTAAAGTTGTGGGTAGTCTGAGTGAACATAAACACCAACAGCTGATGCATGTTGTTTGAATAGCTTTTTAGTGGTAACAGTGGTATCTGTCTGAGTTGTGTTATCATTGACTGTTGTGCTTATCGCTTCGAAATCAGCATAGATTACAAAGGGAACTCTATTTTTAAATGAATATTTTTCAAATTTAAGCTGTGACCATTTACTGTTAGGTGGAGGCAGACTGATCTTACAGTAATCGTGTTCTCCACATTTCTTTTTATGATTGTCTAGTGTAGACTTCCTGTAAAAGTAATTCATGCATCTCCTGCAAAGATACACTCTATGAGCGAGTGACCTGAAGAAAAGATTGATGTCTTTTATGTACATGAAATGGTCCTTGAAATAAAGCATATCAATGACATCATCATCGTCATAATTCTTGGACAGGTAGAGAGGTTCTAGTTTTGCAGCATAAATGCTTTTAGCCCATTCGTTCTCTAACTTGAACACATTAATTTTGAGATTATTATCACTCTCTATCTTAGGGATATCCTTTTGAATACATACAGGAAATGAGTCTATTTTGATAACTAATGGTGACTACAGGCTTGCCAAATTGTTTTACTATTTCTACTCCACTCACTTTCTTTATGCCATCTAGCTCATTTGCCTCAAATGCAAGTTTCTTATCCATACTTTTAGTGATCAGTGATGGGGCTCGGGGTTGAGCAATAGGGACATAATCCGGATTGAATTTGGTCAGGTGACCTTTGGTTCTCCTGTGAATGGCCATATTATTGTATGATATGTACTTGTCACATGTAGTGCAAAGTATTTTCTGATTCTTATCAGTCATTCTATTTTATTAGACTAAAATTTATCAAATTCGATAAATCTCTTGAATTAAATAGAAATGGACTTCATAATCAGTGAACAAGAATGTAATGAAGCCAAATTTGAGTACTACTTAACAGACCAATTAGACATAAAATCCATTACTTTGAAATCGATAACCTTTTACAATTCATGGTGGACAGGTGATTTTCTACCAGAGCGAGTCAGGATTTTCTCATTTCTAGTCGAAATAACCAGAATTACAACAAATGAGCCCTTAGATAAACAATTATGGTGTATGGATGAATTTAGGACATTATTTGCTCCTGGACGTGAAACAGATACACTTGAAAAGGAAGTCATGAAAGTTTGCGAACGGCATTTGGAAAATGAATCTACCACAACTAAAGACACCATTACTAAATACACATTTCCATACTCTCGACATTTTAGTTTAAGTGAGTTTTGTGAGGTATGGCAAAAATACATAAAAGAAATTGGAATTAGCCATGTGAAAATTTACTGTGATAACAATAATTACATAACCCTTGAACTTACAGAGGATAAAGAGTACCCTCTGAAAGTAGACAAGTTAGATAAAAATGAAAAAAATCAAGATTGAGAGAAACACAGAAGGTTTTCAAATAAGCAAAACCATAAGAGAGGTGATAGAAAAACAGCTCACAGTGGTGAATGAGTGGTTTGGCTTTAAGAAAACTAAATTCACCAAGAAAGGAAAATACTACTCCACAAGACCACTCAACTTTTACAGGAAATATCTATTCCTGCAAGCTAATTTGGTTGACAAAGCTAAGACTCTCTACAACAATAAACCATCTGACATTTTCTGCATCATACCTGTAGAAGATGGTGACCAAATAAAAATGCAGCAATACGAACCGAATTGTAAGAAAACGATAAATAAGTGTACTAATCACATAAAATTCGAAATCACTGATGAGAATGGTAAGCTAGTTAATTTCAGAGGAACAGAGGTTTCTTTAGAGTTAAGAATAGAGTTAAACTCTTGTGGTGAAGACAAGCACCTCGGACCACCTGATGAGATCATTCCATTAAAGGAATAGTACATTTCTTCTCTTTAACTACAGGTTTAACAAGAGGGCTAATTGACCCCTTCCTGAGTGATCCCTTCATGACTGCTTCATTCAAGCCTGATCGCTGCTCTTTACTTACTTTTTTAGGAAGTTTCTTAAACATGATAAATGTTGCTAAAATAATTGCACCTAAACCTACATAGACATAGGTATTACTGGTAGATTCATGCAGTGATACATCAGTATTTTGAGATTGTGGTTCTTCTTCCTCTACTTCTTCTTCCTCCTTTTCCACAACTCTGTTGTTTGGTGAGGAGTACTGTACTTTAAATGTCGTCTTATCCTTTTTTATCCTCTTAAATTCCTGAGATCTTCTACCCAGTTCTCTAGACCATGCTAATTGTTTCTCTGATCGAGGTTTCTTAGACACTGAAACTTTAGTAGTATCAGTTACAGTTTCAAGTTCCATTTATCTTGGCCGAATAAATTCGAACTATGATCTCATGACCAGGTTAATTTAGTCTTCTTTATCATCACTACCTGTGATATCTAGACTTTCATCTATTGGTTTGTCACATTCAGAGACAGTCATATTTGGTGTATTCATATTTGGTGTATTCATACCCGATGTATTCATTGATGATTCCTCATGACAATGTCCTAAAGTAATAAGTGTTGTTGAAGCAAGTGCCGTCAATGCTCCCATTTTGATACTAAACCATCCAAGCCATTTGTCAAGTTCATTGGTAACGATGTAATCATTTCTGAGGTCATGGTAAAGATCATCCTCGTCATCTATTGGTAATAACCACCTTGATAATTTAGTGTAAGCTTTAAGTACTGTCTTACCCAAAGAATCATTAAGTCTGGCAGCCATCTTTGTCTGGTAGATTCTGTGGTGTTTTAAGAGTTCCTTTTCTGTCATATTATCTAAGTCATTTAAAGTTAGTTGTTTATTAAGTAAATACTTGCTTTTCCCAGTTGCAACTAAAATTTCTAAGTCTTGTTTGGCTTTAAGGCCACTATCAGTCAAATAGTTCAAATTTTGTTGATTGCTACTTGAACCTTGTTGATTGCTAGTCAATTCTAGTTGCCAACTAGAATTGACTATTCCTTGACTAGGAGTAACTAAATTTGAACTATTCAACTGCTTGTTTGAAACTTGTTGATTTGTAGTGCAGTTCTGTTGAAAGTTAGTACTGTTCTGTTGGTAACTACCAGTGTTCTGTTGGTTAGAAGCCCCGACTCGAGCTATGCTCTCAGGACTGCGTCCGACTGGGTTTTGATTGATAACACCAATATGTTTCATTTGTTGCTCAATTACAGATGATGTCTGACTATTCATTTGCTGACTGTTCATTTAAAATAATAGAAAAATGAGTGTTAAGTGCAAAATGCTGTTTTCACAAGTTTTTTGCACTTAACACTAGCTGGTGCTAACTTAATACTACTGATGCAGTTAATGTCTCGACCTGCACTAGCACTCAATAAAACGTCAAACTGCTTGTCAATATCCTGGTCATATTCCTTCTCAACCTTGTAATTCTGGAAGAAAATACTTTGAGTGAAATCATACCATAATCTCTCCAAATCATTAACTCGCTCCTTGTTGGTTAAAAAAGGTCTAAATATTACATAATCAATTTTCATCGTTTTAAAGGCTTGGTGTAAAAATACCTTGTAGTTAATTGTGACCTTCACACCACAGTAATGCAGAAATCTAAGGAAAGCATAGTACACTAGTCTAAGGTCAGTGATATTCTCATCTGTTAATTGGGGTTTACCAATAGCCCTGTTGATAAATTCAATGGCAAGAAAGAAACCAGTCATATTCCTCACAGTGAAATGCAACAAGTATGGCCTCGCCATGTAACCCCTTTTCCCGTAACTTAGAGGGGAGAGTGTTAATACCCATTTTTAAAGCTAAGTGGACTGTACTTTCATATCTCTTCTGTGACTTGAAAAGTAGCACTGTAAATACACTTCCACAAAGTCCTTTAAATATTTGAGAACCGATTCAGACAGATGTCTCCATCCAAGCTTTCTAAGAATAATGTCAAAATAGCGAATCTTGTTGTCAATATTGATCTCAAGAGTCTTAAAATCATCATCATAACTGGTTGCATTACAAACAATGCAGAATTGATACTTCACAGTTTTCTTTTGTGGTTCTGTAAAGTTTGCGAGTTCTTCAATTGTTGGTAAGAAGTAAGGATCGCTGTTGTACAAATAAATACGTGATGCTAGATTACTCAGTTTGTTAGGGTCATATTTCCATTTTGTTTCTTCCAATGCTTTTGCAAGTTTATCCTCTTTAAATAGTAGCCAGTACTTCTCTTGCTCTAGTTGCGGATCAATACCTCTTATTCTATCTGGAGTTGGAGTGAATGAAGTTTCAGTAGTAAGATTTGTATTACCTGTGTTGTATGTTGTGCCGTCATCTTGTAAAATTCTATGATTTCTCCAATCAGGAAGATCATCATCATCAGGATCGAAATTAGATTCGTAATCATCCATTTCATAATCTTCACCTCCTTCAGCCATAATTACTTATTTATCTAACCATAAAAACAATCAATGTACCAACAACTGAGTAAAGCATGAATTTAATTGTTTCATGAGTATCATCCTCCCTCTCAACTTTGGTGTCCCGTTTAGTAGTAGGAGTATTCTTTGATGTTTCAGTTGTTTTTGGTGAATCAACATTACTCTTTGGTGTATGACTGGTCTTGACAGTATCAACACTACTCTTAACTCTTATTTTCTTAGAACTATTTCCTTCCATCAGTGGTGGTGGTAAGGTCTTTTTGTGGTTAATGTCATTCTTACCAGGTTTAGCATTTTTTGGTGCTATTAAAATGTTATTATTGTAGTTATCCAGCTTACCAATAACGAGTACCATATTTGACCCTATGACATACAATCTTGGTGCTATTACATAATCTAGTCTTGTATGAGTGTCACTCACTGCTTTTTGGTATCTTTGAATTGAAGTGGGAATATCAGGATGTTGATTAATCGAGTCCTTTAATAGTTTGTTAAATTCCTTCTGAGCATCCAATTCTGTACCCGGTACTCCAATTATTGGTGTTCTGGTCAACGCCTGAGCACCCAGAATACAGTAAACATATGTTCTTATTGTGTCATTCAACCTCTCTATTCCAGGATTAGAGAAACAATTTGATTTAAATATCATGAATTGTTGATAGGTTTGACATTCATTTTGTGTAATTACATCAAATACATTCTTGTGTCTCCTGACATGATCCTTGATGAAAATATCTGGATATTTGAAATTAGCCATTCCAGCATCCCAGTCTTTACTGAACATCGGTGGCATTCTATTTTCATGAACTTGCATGAGGAAGAAATTGATTTTAGAATCATTGATGTAATATCCGGGATCAGTTATGTTCGGGTTGTAATCCGATACACTCCATGACCTCCAACCACCGTTATTTTCAAACACTGAGAAATCATATTCGTCTTTTAAACCAAATTCACTCAATAACCCTCCTAGTTTCCTACGGTTAATGTTATTGTTTGTCTCATTGAAATCACTTTCACCTGGAATTGGTATCTCTAGATTCTTCATGATCTTCAATATTTGATAGTAAACATGAAATCTGTAAATTGACCTTATCAATGGGTCACTGTGATTCAAGTTATCATCTATTGAAATACCACAACCGGTAGTAGCAAACCAAACAGCCATGTTAAATTGGTTCTGGTAAAACGATAATGGATTCTTTTCCAGTCGCAGACAGTCTTTCTTATTTTTCAGGCTCAAAAACCCAGGTGTTATCTTAGTTTCTTGTAGTCTGAAGAAATTGTTACTGGTAACAGTTACTTCTAAATTAAAGAAGTCATAGGTGAAGTTACTTTTATGTTGAGTTGCTATTGGATAATACTTTATTACTCCAGAAGCTGATGAATAATTATGTTTGGTTTTAACTTCAGTTTTGGATAATGAAGACAGTAAAAAGGCCATTTATTTTAAGGAAATAACCCATTGACTACCAGTGTATTCCCTAAGAATGATAATAATGGGGTGGCTGGTTCTTAGGGGTTTCTAGGTTATTTTGAGGCTAATTTGAGACAAAAGGCCTGTAAGGGCTTTGGTCAAAAGGGCTTCAAAATACCTAGGATTCCTATCACCCCATTATTATCATTCTCAAGTAGCTTCTGGAGTGACTCAACCACTCTCTTGATTACAGCGGCCGCCTCAGCGCCACCACGCGGGGCCTAATGGTATTAGGCTAAGTAGCTTTGCGCGATGTGCACCATTCTGGGAAAACTCAATGTATGCTCCTCGAGTCATTAGCATAATCTAATCTTAACTCCAGCTCGAGTTAATCTTGCGCAGTGTGTCTTCGACCCAGATACATTGTGGTGGAAAACGCCTAGTACAAAGAACGCCTGGCTTGCGCCAGACTAATAAGTGAAGAAGGTCTGGCTGCGCGAGACAACTGTGATAAAAATGACCATTGCAGAGACTCTGTGACGTAGGCATATACTTTTTACAATTAAAAATGCTCTCAAAAGACGATAAGGAATGATTATTTATTAACGTTTCCTGACCTATATACCTTCCAATTATCACTTTACATAAACAGGTTGGCGTTAGGTCGCGTGCTTTTCTTTCCTCGTGACAACAACATACAGTCAAATAGTTACAATTCCATAATGAGATCACAGTGACCCGTTATAAATGTTTCGCCAGCTTTGCTATTTTGCCGCTACGCGTCGCGTTGGGTCCTTGCGTCAAGTTACACGGAAGGAAACCTGATACATGCCGCGAAGCACGAGGGTTGGTAGCTATTCTACTCTCCCGGAATTCTTCTGCCACCTCATCAATTTGGTCCTCATTCAGCCTCATGTGGTCCTCCACAGCCTCACTGCTTTCTGCAGCTTTCCACCTGTGGTTTGGCCGTCTTCTTTGTTGAAGTATTCCTGCCACAACTTCTTGAAATGGTACAAACAACATGGCTGCTAACACCTCTAACTTTAAACTCCCGTCGGTGTTAACCCCTAAGGGGTTAGTGTTAGCGCTTATAGAAAATGCACTGCTGATTTAGGACAATAAACACCAAGTACGGTTTAAGCTACACCTGGTGTTCCAGTCGGTGTAAAATTGATACTAACACCCAACTTTAAACTCGCACCAACACCAAGAGTTTACAGTTGGGTGTTAACACCAACACCTTGGACAGAGTATAAAGTTTGTGTTAAGAAGACTCTTAGTGTCAGTGTTGGTGTTAACACTGAACACCAACACCAACTTTAAACTCGGTTCACACCAACAACGAGTGTTAATACCAACACCTCGGACAGAGTATAAAGTTGGTGTTAAGAGGACTCTCACGGTCAGTGTTAGTGTTAACACCAGTGTTAACTCGAAACTTTAAAGTCACCCACTGTTTGCGGTATACAGCAAACCATTTGCAGTACAAACAGCATACTGTTCACAGTATATACAGCATACTGTTTGCGGTATATACAGCATACTGTTTGCGGTATATACGATAGGATGAACAGTTTTTATTTCAAGAATGTACTTTTTATGAAGGCACTATTGTATATGTGGCCCAGATCTCGCCATAGGTTTCTAGATCTTCTTGTGTTGAATTGGCATGGAATAGAAAACATAGTGTCCTTAACTAGTGTCCTTAAAGGAGAGGTCTTCCGCTAAGGGAGGTTCTACTGTATGTTAAGTGAGCCTCATTTTAATTGCAGCGGTCATTGGTGTCGCACTCTCGGACCGCTAGCTTTAAATTTGATGACAAGTAATCACTATGAGCCCTTTAAGTATAAAACAGAAAACCTTGCTGTTGGTGCTTGTTACCTGATCAACACTGCTCGGGTCGACTTCATTTTACATTTACTTGGAATCAACATCGGAAAAGCGTGATGATTCGGAATCAACATCAGAAAAGCGTGATGATTCAGTCATATATTGACATTTCCTTTTCTTGTGCAATTAGTTGATGGAAACTACTTATGGAGGTGACTGGGCAGCCGACAGCTAGGAAATATTGCCCTTAATAATGCCAATGGTCCTTAAAGCCTTAGGCAGTTTTCACATGAAATATAAACGTGTAAGTCACACCGGATTCTCAACTTCACTTATGGGGCCACTCCGATGGCATACATACGACCACTCCACCTCGAACTGAATATCAGAAATGTCGCAATGAACTTATCTCGTTGACATCACAACAGAACATGCACAACATATTAGCATACTGATGACCAAAGTACAATCGCAATGGCCTGGGTTTTGGATAAAAATATCACAACATGTACTTTAAAATTAAGGTCACCTTTATATTCTTTAGAGACACTACCTCGTATCTGCTTTACCAGATAAGTGCATCGCTGTGAAATATGTATGTATAGTATTGTGACAAAAATATGCTCTTCAGAATGGCACGCAATGAATTCTATTTTAGGACACATATGATTGGATTTCAAGATATAGACAAGTACATCAGATAGAGAAGAACATTGTGAAAGTGTGGATGATTTTGAGTGCTTTCTCCATAACCAACACACGTAAGGAGGTGTATGCTAAAATGGGGTTTAAGCTAGGCCTATTGAGCGTATGGGGACAACACTTGAGTGTGCCAAAATACTGTGGTTTCACTTTTATAACATAGTGGCCTTGACTGGTCTGAAGTATAAATTCTCCCAACTGATCAGTTTTCATAGGCATTACAACATGTGTAATCACATCAGGGCAATGAAATGAATGCCAGCAGAGGTACACATTGACCCATTATTGAATAGTCCTCATAGTGAATCCATTTCAATCAGCATGACCCTTCTTTCTTCATTACTCTGAAACCTTATTACCAAAGGCAAAGGCTATTTTGGAATGCGTTTCATACCGCTGACATGTTTATTTCCACATCTTTTCAACTTTTGCTGATGTCCCCTCATAACCTTATTTGATTGTTTTAAACATGTTAAATGTCCAGTTATTCCAACATTAATCAGTCGTAATACTGGTGGTTTTTATCAACGTGTGCATGAAGCGGAACTTCTTGTGAAGTAACCTAAAAAAACCTCTGTCATGTAGGCTTTATGATTACATAATCAAAAAATTCAAACAAGATAAAAGCAGGTGCATTGGCACCACATGTTCCTCAGAACTCATCTAACACAGAACACTAAACATGTTGAAAATCGCTGCCTTATCCTTGCTGATCCTGGTGACAGCCATGCATCAAGGTGAAGACGATGAAGCTGATGTAGCCGCAAATGGTAGTTGATAAAGTATGGAATTAGTGAAACCTTGGAAACACTGACAAACCTTGTAATATTCAATGTAAACCATGGAATCACTGTGCAAATAGCGCGGGAAATCGGGTGCGTTCCTTCCACGATTTATACCCTCCCAACTGACAGTCTCGTCCCAGCTGACTTTATTGATAGCAATTTGCCAGTTAGTTCAGAAGCCAACATTTTTAATGTGCAGGATGACGTCATCAATTGGCAATGCGCTGTGGTCGTTAAAATATTTTATTTCTCTTCAATGGAAGCAAAAATTAGTTTTTATGATTGTTTTGTATTCCATAGACGATAAAGTATTATGCTCGGTACTAGATGCACGAGATCATAGGACAAACACACACGTGAATAAAAAAACCGCTTAGAACTGGTGACGTCACAAAGATCTCTGCATCCCTCGATGCGTACTGGAAGATGTAAGAAATCGCTCACGGCGAAGGAAATTTTCATCCGCAAACTTCGGTAATAAACATACATGACTAGGCTTCTTTTATTCATCGTTTGTTATAAAATATCAGTCCATCATAGACAATTAGGCCTAGACATAGTCGTCAACCTTATCCATGCATAATGCATGACAGGCCCCCAATTTTCTCTGTATCACCCTGTATGAACAGACCGATCCGTAGTTCAAATAGGCCCCGCGTGGTGGTGGCATTTATAAGCGGAGCGCTATTGGTCCATAATATGGGTGTGTGGTGGGCGTGTCTTCCCATATTTGGGAGATCAGTACTGTACACTGGAGGCGAGGTACAACTGGGTTGTTCTAAAATATAGACTATTGAATCGAATATGCGACAGATTTCTAAATTACCATAAAATTCCGATCTGATCATGTAAGAATAAGCTCCAAATGTTGATTCGTAACCACGTTAGGTTCGAATGGCATTATTTCATGTTTTTATGCATTTTAAGGAGTGTTTCCAAGGTTTATCAGTGTTTCCAAGGTTTCACTAATTCCATACTTTATCACCTACCGCCGCAAATGGTATGCCCGACAACAATGATGAAGAAAATGCATTTGCAGACCAACGTGTTCCCCGTCGACGCCAGAGTTATTCCATTGCGGAAAAGGTCAGTCGCCTGCTGGACTTCCATGGGTTACATCAACAGGGGAGGGTTCTTGATGCGGCAGAGTATGCACGAAATAATCACATCCCATACCAGACGTTCCGCACTTGGTTGAATAATGAGGAATGGATTATTGAGCAGGACGACCAGAACCGGGGTCAACGCAGAAGAGTGAGAGAGGGCCATGGTGGTTTGTGGCCGGCAGTTGAAAACCGCGTCCTAGGACGAGTTCAGAACACGAGAGGAAGAGGATTGCCTGTCTCGCTTGCTGATATCCATGATTGTGGCATCGAAGAATTCGATTACTATTGGGCAGAACTCCCTGAAAATGAACGAAATCAACTGGAAGCTTCAAGAGCGGAAAGAGCACACTTCCATGCATCAAATGGGTGGGTTAACAATTTCAAAAAACGCAAAGGATTATCCCATCGAAAACGGACAAAGAACTCGACGACGATACCAGACGATGCTCCGCAACGTGTACATGAATTCATTGGTCGTGTGCGAAATTCAGTCAGAGAATTCAATGTGCAACAAATGGTTAACATGAATCAGACATTCGTACAGTTAGACTTTCCCCCTCTCTACACTTACAGTGCCAGGGGTGCACGGCAGATCGATGTGAAAACATCTTTGGGCAACCACAAGCTTGGCTGTTCAGTGTCCCCAGCAATCGGTAGCAATGGGGAAAAACTTCAAGCGCATGTGACCTTTCGGGAGCCTGGATTTGTCCGACAAATTAGAGCATTGCATGAAAACAATGAACTACCAGAAAACGCTGTTTTTTCCAGTTCTCGCACTTGTTGGGTGAACAATGAAGTGTTAATAGACTGGCAAGATCGTGTGCTATTTCCAAATGTCGGGGATCTTCAGGATGCTATTGGTTCCAAAATGTTGATTGTGGACAGATTTCGTGCACACCTAAGTGAAGCATTCAGTATCCCAGTGATTAACCATGGCCTCCTATTAGACTACATCCCAGCAGGCTGCACTTCCCTGGTGCAGCCATTAGATTTAGTAGTCATGAGGCCGTTTAAGACGCTGGTCAGAAAATATTGGAAACAGTGGAAAGTCTTAAACACTGATGATGATAGTGTATCCCAACGGATTTCATTGTTAATTTTTTTGCAGATCATAAGCCGTGCCTGGGATGAGGTAGACCCTCATTCAGCAGAACATGCATTTGCTGTAGCAGGACTCACGGGTGAATAACAAGTTGTAGGCCTAAATGATTTTGTTCAAGTAGAGGGAGAAGAGCCAAATGATGACGATCTAGAGTTTTTTGACGAGCCACCTGCTACGGATGATGAATTTGAATTTGAGTAATTGATTGGTTTTTATTTCTCATTTTTCCGGGAGCAAACGGAGGAATGTTTGACCTTGTAAGTAATTTTTTCAGAAGTACAGTATATGTAATAAAATACAGAACCAAACGAAAATAAAGTTCTACTTGGCCTATGTTCATGTTCGTAGACGGAAAAGTGTCCTATTGCCATATTTCAATGACCTAAAACCAATTTGTCTGGTGTCATAATGATTTAAGAATGAATGAATACCGTGCACGGTCATCTGAATGCCTCAGTTATCCATTATAAGAGGGCCTATGCAATACATGAAAAGAATTACCGCTACAAGTTGGGAGAATTTATACTTCAGATCAGTGAAGGTCGCTATGTTATAAAAGTGAAACCACAGTATTTTTGAAAGGGACATGCAGGGCTCCCAATTACACTATAAATGTATACAGACACAGTTTAACGGTCGATTCTAAAACACCCTAGTGAGAATATTTCTTTTTTAATGGACATGTATATAGCCAGTTTTCACCACAGAAGTTTAGATGAGACAATTCAAACCGCTTGGGTTGGTGCAAACTGTGGAAGCATTTCAAAAGCATTTAAAAACCACTTATTCTATATTAGATTTGAGATGTTTTAGAATAGAAATTGATACCTCACTGTCGGTATTAATCCTCTCACCCTAACCGCTCGGGTGGAGCTAAAATATTGACCAAAACCTCGGCTACGCCTCGGTATTGGTCTACATTTTAGCCCCACCCTCGCGGTTTGGTGAGACAACCAATACCTCCGGTTCGATATCAATTGCTTCAATTAGGGGGCGCCCAACGTCGTCAAAATTACAATACAGCCGCACCAACTTATTGTAGCCCTGGAAAGGGACAGGACAATACCCTCAAAAACAATAATCTATTTCAGTATAAAAACACCAACATGGGATCGTCTCCATCTAGCCCAAGTGACAGCTCATTGAACCAGAAGACCGGCAACGCGTGGACCAAAACCTTGTTCTTCGACCCCGAAGCAGACAAACCAGAAAAGCAAGAACACACCTTTCCTGACGACGAGCTTCTGAGCAAGATGAAGAGTTTGACAACATCCATCCATCAAAGACAGATAACTCGAGTCCGAGTTTATACAGCAGCACACACAAAAAACTGGAAAGACTATGTACCATTCAATCAACATGTGCCCTTTTTTAAACATGGCACACACATTTTCTTGGTTGTCAGAGTTGATACTGAAACATGGTTCTCCCTGGAGATTAATAATGAGGGTATTACAATCCAGCAAAGCCAAGACCTTGATGCTGTACTAAAGTCTTGCCGGGACAGAACGCGCATAAACGTGGACGGACCAAAAGAAGACTTTAAAAAACATAGCAGCTGTGCAAAGGTCACATTTGGTGATTTACTTGCATGGTTACAGAAAAGGTCCAAACAGTGGAGACAGTCAAACTGTTATGATTTTGCTACCGAAATGTTCGAATATCTTACTGAAACGGCACTTGAAATCACAAAGCCTGGGAAGGTATGTGGAGACAAGATAATACCTGATGAAGAAGGTAAATATTACGCCTACTTCAACGCAATGTGCTCAAAGTATTGGATAACAAACGACCAACTGAAACACCTACTTGAATCGGATCTTGACGCGAATGAGAAAATAAGGACTGTTACTACCTATAAGAAACCTCTCTCCGAGAAACAGCTGACCTTTGTGCTTATTTACCACCTATTCATAGTTTTTCAAACAGATGCTTGGTGGTGGTCGATTGAAAAAAATTGTGAAGGCCTTACCATTCAACGGAGCAAGGAACAAGAAGCTGTGCGGGACAGCTACCGACAGGCACCCAGGCTGTCAAAGGGCCAAACTTATTGGAAAATTACTGAAGTGCAATCCGACGCTGGGAACAAGACGATTAAGGAACTGATAACCTGGCTTGAAGAGGAGAAATGGCTCTTCCGCACCTACCACTACACGTCCAGCAACTGCAAACACTTTGGTAACGCTGTGTTCGATTATGTAGCTAAACATGATTTTCTTTAAATTACAACATAGAAATTGTCACAACGGAAAGAAAATCAAGTCACCAGTACCAGACAATGTACTCAGGCTGACTTACAAGGCCACACTTTTTTGTAACTTTCGGTTTTCCAATCAAAAATTTATTTTTTGTGCTTTGAATGGGACATTTCTCTGTGGACAATATGTTTTCAAGAATAAAAATATCTTCCTCGAAAACTTTTGCCAAATTTATCTGTGGACACTTTCAGTAAAAAAATTTGAATCGAATTACCAGCAAAATTCTCAGTGGGCAAGACATCATTCTTGAAATATCTGTCTTCCATTTCGAAATCATTTCTTTAATATTCCGTGGACAATTAAACTAAAAATGTTAACAAAATTATTATATTCTCTTCGAATTTTGAACCAAAAATCATGAGGGATAAAAGGCCATCTCATCTTTCTGTTCCATTTCTAGATTCATATTATATCTCTCTGTGGACAACATTGAAAAACGTGAGAATGAGAATGAGAAATTAAAACCTTTTGTGGACGCCTTTTGGTCATCGGACAAATATGGCTTTGAAATTGAGGAGAGAAATATGGGCCTGTGACAAAGAAATTAAACATTTTGTGAACATGTTTTCGTGCACAAAAATTTTTCTGTTCGAAATAGAAAAGTAAGCTATTTAAGGACGCTTTTTTAGTCCACTGAAAAATATGGCTTTGAGCCTGAAAAACATTTCGAAATTTGAGAATTCTTTGGGCGTTTTTGGTCCACTGAGTAATGTGGCGTGGAAATATTGATTACTAACATTTTGTGGACATTATTTGGTGCACTGAAAAATATGGCTGTGGGACTAGGAAATTAAACATTTTGTGGCCGCTTTTTGGTACTCAAAGGAAAATGGTTTTGAAGTTGAGAAATAAAGATATTTGTAGACATGCAGATTTTGATCAACTGAGCTATAGATAATTATACATTTGTGGACGTGTTTTGGTGCACTGAAAAAGGAAAAGGGCTTTGAAATCTAGAAATAAAGATTTCTGTGTACATATTCTGATATAAAGAAATGAAACATTTTGTGGACATATTTTGGTTCAGTGAAAAAGATGGGCTTTGACAAATGAACTTTTTATGATATTATTTAGTCCACAGAAAGATATGGCTTTGAGACTGAGCCGTTAAACATCTTGTGTATGCTTTTTGGTATTAAAAAAATTGATTCAAATATTTACGATTTGAAAGTGTCCACTGAGAAAATTGCTAGATTTCGAGATAGAAGGGAGATAAAGTTAGGGTGATTTTGTCCACTACAAAATTTGACTAAAATATCTTTTGAAACATTTTTGAATTTCAATTGTCAACAGAAGAATAAGGAAAACTATTTCAAATGTAAAAGAAGGTTGTTGACACATGTCAACAGAGAAATTTAGCTAATAGTTTTATTTTTGAATCGGATGTGTCTACAAAGAAATTTCGTGAAGGGTTTCGAAATTGAAGAGAGGGCGATTTCAGAGTTATTTGTTGTTCACAGAGAATTTTGATAATAATATATTGTGAAATATTCTTGCGAAAAAAAGGTGTCCACACAGAGAATTTTGATAATAATAATAATGAGAAATATTCATGAGAGAAAAAACTGTCCACAGGGAAACTTGGAAGATGATTTCGAATTGGAGGGAGAGATTGAGGTTACAAGAAAGCACTTCATTGTCCACAGAGAATTTTGATAATAATATGTTGTGAAACTTTAAAAAGAAACTGTCCACAGAGAAACTTGAAAGATGATTTCAAATTGGAGGGAGAGATTGAGGTTACAAGAAAGCACTTCATTGTCCACAGAGAATTATGATAATAATATGTTGTGAAACTTTAAAAAGAAACTGTCCAAAGAGATATAATGGAAATATTTAGAAAAGGAAGGAGAGAAGGAGATTTCAAGAAAGCATTGTATAGTGCGCAGAGTTTTTTTGTACTGGTATTAGATTTTAAATCTAATATTATTGACACTGATGATAAACAGAGGATTGATGAGCGGTATACATGTATAGCAAGATTGTGAACCATCATGATGGACTGGATATTGTATCACTATTATTGTAAATACACCTATCATTTTAGCCTTGTTTCGGTATAACCAAGTAGTGCTACAAAGGTAATTAGCCCAGTTTCTGTATAAACAGAGGGATGTTGAAATGTGTTTAGCAAGGTTGTGAGCAATCATCAGGGACTGAAAATTGTACCACTATCATTGTAACTAGCATTGTAGCCTTGCTTTGGTGTAACCAAGAAGTTTACTACAAATGTAATTAGCCTTGTTTCTGTTTAAACAGAGGATCGATGACGGATGTAGAGCAAGATTGAGAGCCATCATGATGGACTGTACATTGTATCACTATCATTGTAACTAGCTTTGTAGCCTTGCTTCGGTGTAACCAAGAAGTTTACTACAAATGTAATTAGCCTTGTTTCTGTTTAAACAGATGATTGATGACGGATGTAGAGCAAGATTAAGAGCCATCATGATGGACTGTACATTGTATCACTATCATTGTAACTGGCATTGTAGCTTTGCTTTAGTGTAACCAAGAAGTTTACTACAAATGTAATTAGCCTTGTTTCTGTTTAAACAGAGGATTGATGAGGGATGTAGAGCAAGATTGAGAGCCATCATGATGGACTGTACATTGTATCACTATCATTGTAACTGGCATTGTAGCTTTGCTTTGGTGTAAGCAAGAAGTTTACTACAAATGTAATTAGCCTTGTTTCTGTTTAAACAGAGGATTGATGAGGGATGTAGAGCAAGATTGAGAGCCATCATGATGGACTGTACATTGTATCACTATCATTGTAACTGGCATTGTAGCTTTGCTTTGGTGTAAGCAAGAAGTTTACTACAAATGTAATTAGCCTTGTTTCTGTTTAAACAGAGGATTGATGACGGATGTAGAGCAAGATTGAGAGCCATCATGATGGACTGTACATTGTATCACTATCATTGTAACTAGCATTGTAGCCTTGCTTCACTGTAACCAAGAAGTTTACTACAAATGTAATTAGCCTTGTTTCTGTTTAAACAGAGGATTGATGACGGATGTAGAGCAAGATTGAGAGCCATCATGATGGACTGTACATTGTATCACTATCATTGTAACTAGCATTGTAGCCTTGCTTTGATGTAAGCAAGTAGTTTACTACAAATGTAATTAACCTTGTTTCTGTTTAAACAGAGGATTGATGAGGGATGTAGAGCAAGGTTGAGAGCCATCATGATGGACTGTACATTGTATGACTATCATTGTAACTAGCATTGTAGCCTTGCTTTGATGTAAGCAAGAAGTTTACTAAAAATGTAATTAGCCTTGTTTCTGTTTAAACAGAGGATTGATGAGGGATGTAGAGCAAGGTTGAGAGCCATCATGATGGACTGTACATTGTATCACTATCATTGTAACTAGCATTGTAGCCTTGCTTTGATGTAAGCAAGTAGTTTACTACAAATGTAATTAGCCTTGTTTCTGTTTAAACAGAGGATCGATGAGGGATGTAGAGCAAGATTGAGAGCCATCATGATGGACTGTACATTGTATCACTATCATTGTAACTGGCATTGTGACCTTGCTTTGGTGTAAGCAAGAAGTTTACTACAAATGTAATTAGCCTTGTTTCTGTTTAAACAGAGGATTGATGACGGATGTAGAGCAAGATTGAGAGCCATCATGATGGACTGTACATTGTATCACTATCATTGTAACTAGCATTGTAGCCTTGCTTTGGTGTAACCAAGAAGTTTACTACAAATGTAATTAGCCTTGTTTCTGTTTAAACAGAGGATTGATGACGGATGTAGAGCAAGATTGAGAGCCATCATGATGGACTGTACATTGTATCACTATCATTGTAACTAGCATTGTAGCCTTGCTTTGGTGTAACCAAGAAGTTTACTATAAATGTAATTAGCCTTGTTTCTGTTTAAACAGAGGATTGATGACGGATGTAGAGCAAGATTGAGAGCCATCATGATGGACTGTACATTGTATCACTATCATTGTAACTAGCATTGTAGCCTTGCTTTGGTGTAACCAAGAAGTTTACTACAAATGGTATTAGCCTCGTTTCTGTTTAAACAGAGGATTGATGACGGATGTAGAGCAAGATTGAGAGCCATCATGATGGACTGTACATTGTATCACTATCATTGTAACTAGCATTGTAGCCTTGCTTTGGTGTAAGCAAGAAGTTTACTACAAATGTAATTAGCCTTGTTTCTGTTTAAACAGAGGATTGATGACGGATGTAGAGCAAGATTGAGAACCATCATGATGGACTATACATTGTATCACTATCATTGTAACTAGCATTGTAGCCTTGCTTTGGTGTAACCAAGAAGTTTACTACAAATGTAATTAGCCTTGTTTCTGTTTAAACAGAGGATTGATGACGGATGTAGAGCAAGATTGAGAGCCATCATGATGGACTGTACATTGTATCACTATCATTGTAACTAGCATTGTAGCCTTGCTTTGGTGTAACCAAGAAGTTTACTATAAATGTAATTAGCCTCGTTTCTGTTTAAACAGAGGATTGATGAGGGATGTAGAGCAAGATTGAGAGCCATCACGATGGACTGTACATTGTATCACTATCATTGTAACTAGCTTTGTAGCCTTGCTTCGGTGTAACCAAGAAGTTTACTACAAATGTAATTAGCCTTGTTTCTGTTTAAACAGAGGATTGATGACGGATGTAGAGCAAGATTGAGAGCCATCATGATGGACTGTACATTGTATCACTATCATTGTAACTAGCATTGTAGCCTTGCTTTGGTGTAACCAAGAAATTTACTACAAATGTAATTAGCCATGTTTCTGTTTAAACACAGGATTGATGACGGATGTAGAGCAAGATTGAGAGACATCATGATGGACTGTACATTGTATCACTATCATTGTAACTAGCATTGTAACTGCTTTGGTGTAACCAAGAAGTTTACTACAAATGTAATTAGCCTTGTTTCTGTTTAAACAGAGGATTGACAGCAAGAGGATTTGTTCAGCAAAAAACTTTCGAACTTTGCCATCCCTCAAAATAGCTCATGACTTTTGGTAAAACACGAAGTTCAATTTGTTCTTAAGAGAGTTGTCTTAGACTGCTTAGAATGATAAAATTCACCTCAACCGAGTTCAGGCTGTTACCCCAACTACAATTTGAGTTAAATTGACCGAACCTGGACTCCCATCAAAGTTTCTTTATTTTGTGTGTACAAAATATTTTTCCTTCCAATTGTTTTTGTAAAATAGATATAAATAAAGCTCTAGCAGAAAGAGAACAGTGCCCAGAGTCATTTTAATTCTTGTTGAGGGTCTGCCGAAAAATAGATAAGTTTATCACAACCACCAAAGGGATGATATGAGAACTCAAAATTTTCAGATTCAATCACAAAAAACTCAATGAGGAATTATGCTCCTCGAGTCATTAGCATAATCTTATCTTAACTCCAGCTCGAGGTAATCTTGCGCAGTGTTTCTTCGGCCCAGATACATTGTGGTGGAAAACGTCTAGTACACAGAACGCCTGGCTTGCGCCAGACTTATAAGTGAAGAAGGTCTGGCTGCGCGAGACTACTGTGATAAAAATTACCATTGCAGAGACTCTGTGACGTAGCATATACTTTTTACAATAAAAAAAATGCTCTCAAAAGACGATAAGGAATGATTATTTATTAACGTTTCCTGAACTATAACCTTCTAATTATCACTTTAAATAAATAGGTTGGTGTTAGGTCGCGTGCTTTTCTTTCCTCATGACAATATACTGCAAAATAGTTACAACCTCATAATCGCGCTATAAGTCCATAATGAGATCACGGTGACCCGTTATAAATGTTTCGCCAGCTTCGCTATTTTGCCGCTACACGTCGCGTTGGGTCCTTGCGTCAAGTTGCACGGAAGGAAACCTAATACATATCGCGAAGCACGAGGGTTGGTAGCTATTCTACTCTCCCGGAATTCTTCTGCCACCTCATCAATTTGGTCCTCATTCAGCCTCATGTGGTCCTCCACAGCCTCACTGCTTTCTGCAGCTTTCCACCTGTGGTTTGGCCGTCATCTTTGTTGAAGTATTCCTGCCACAACTTGTTGAAATGGTACAAACAACATGGCTGCTAACACCTCTAACTTTAAACTCCCGTCGGTGTTAACCCCTAGGGGGTTAGTGTTAGTGCTTATAGAAAATGCACTGCAAATTTAGGAAAGTAAACACCAAGTACGGTTTAAGCTTACACCTGGTGTTCCAGTCGGTGTAACATTGATTCTTACACCCAACCTGTTTAAACTCACACCAACACCAAGAGTTTAAAGTTGGGTGTTAACACCAACACCTCGGACAGAGTATAAAGTTTGTGTTAAGACGACTCTCAGTGTCAGTGTTGGTGTTAACACTGAACACCAACACCAACTTTCAACTCGGTTCACACAAACACCTCGGACAGAGTATAAAGTTGGTGTTAAGATGACTCTTAGTGTCAGTGTTAGTGTTAACACTGAACACCAACACCAACTTTAAACTTGGTTCACACCAACAACGAATGTTAATACCAACACCTCGGACAGCGTATAAAGTTGGTGTTCAGAGGACTCTCACTGTCAGTGTTAGTGTTAACACCAGTGTTAACTCGAAACTTTAAAGTCACCCACTGTTTGCGGTATACAGCAAACCATTTGCAGTATCACAGCATACAGCATACCGTTTGCAGTATATACAGCATACCGTTTGCAGTATATACAGCATACTGGTTGCAGTATATACAGCATACCGGTTGCAGTATTAACAGCATACCGGTTGCAGTATAAACAGCATACTGGTTGCCGTATAAACAGCATACCGGTTGCAGTATATACAGCATACCGGTTGCAGTATATACAGCATACCGTTCGCAGTGTAAACAGCATACCGTTCGCAGTGTAAACAGCATACTGTTCACAGCACATACAGCATACCGTTCACAGCATATACAGCATACTATTCGCAGTATAAACAGCATACTGTTTGTAGTAAATACAACAAACGGTTTGCAGTATATGCAGTGCACTATTTGCGGTATCTACAGCATAAATAAACAAATCTGCAAATATTTAAAGGAAATGTCATTTATTCCATATAGAAAGTATATATCACTTCATAAATTCCGTATCAAATATTACAAAAAATTTACTTTTATTTATTCCAATTAGTCGACAAGATAACATTGTGTTAATGTTTTTTCTGTGAAAACCAAATAGGCAGTGACTCACTTGATCATTTTCTCGACAGTGGCAAAAAAATAAGGAAAATGTAAACATTTACAATTATCGTTAGTTTCACATCTGAATACAGAACGATTTCTTTAAACACCAATAAGGTCCAGTATGCCGTGATCGCATTTGCGAGTTTTTAAGGCTCAATTTATTTCGTAACCTTGCAATTTCCGAGTGGCAGATGTAAGTTGTAAGGTTGAAAAGGTTGAACATTCCTATCATGAATTGTTGAGTTCACCATGGCATCTCACATTCAAATTTCCAACTTGATTTTGTGCTTGTGCTGCAATACGTAATCGGTATTTAAATTATCAAGTATGAGTTTTCTGGTCCCCCCCCCCACAAATATCACTCAGTTTTCCTACACTGTCTAAAAGTGTACTGTACTTGTCAACTGGAAACTTATTACATAATTTACAGTGCATAGCTCTACACAACAGTATTCATTATTATTACAGACCATCGCATCAACTCATGCGGCACATAAGAAATTACGTTCCATCTCAAATTCGTTTGAACACAATGGGTTTTTTTGACAAAGTTTGCAAAGTCAATGTCCTGATCACTTTCACTGCCAAGTCAGCACCCGAAACTATTCAATGAATTTCTCTTGATCACTGATGCAGTTGGACCTCTTCATTAGGGACAACCTTGGGAGCCTGTCCTTAATTGAGAGATGTCCTTGACTGTCAAATTGAGTGAAAATGATAAATTTGGGAGCAAATCCAGTGTGTTTAATAGAGAGGGTTCCTTAGTAGAGAGGTGTCTGCTTAGGTAGGTTCCACGTACTACCAAGTTGGCACTCCGAACCTTTCGATAAGTTTGTCGTGATCAGCAAGGTCCTTCTGCACCTTCTTCCTCATGTAGAAGATCGGGCAATCCCGACTGAAATGAAAATGACCTAGCGATTAATTTCCACGTTCAACCACCTCTCCACCTTTTTAGAATTACTTCAGTCTTCAATTGAAAGGAGACGAAAATAGGATGAACAGTTCTTATTTCAAGAAAGTACTTTTTATGACATAGAATTCTCTTCATCAGTGCCTTAGCAAAAAAAGGAACTGGGGGTCATGGTACGTGACCATCAATGACACTGGGTTGGTCCACATGAGGCTTCACTCCTCATCATTGAATAATTCTTTTGACTGATGAACATTTCCAACCGTGTAGACGTGCTTTAGCCGATTGAGACGTGTCGGTTAGACGCTGGCATTATACAGGTTAAATAGGCCATTTGTACAGGCGCCTATAAACTGGCTTAAACATGTCGGCACAGTATTTATCAGGGATGGCAATAGTCTAAGGAAAAAGTCTTTAAAAAATTAAAAAATTATTTTAATTATTAAATAAATAAATGAATAATTATTTTTATTTTTAATTGAATCGGAAAATTATTTTTGGTGAGAATCTTCCCCTTTGATCAGCTCTCGCTTGCACATAAGTGCCTCCTTATTGCTTATATTTGGTCCCGATTTTGAATATTCAAAGATCCAGAGAAAGCAGAGTAACCATACCAACTCAGAGAAGAAAAAGTCTAAAATCCGCGAAAAATAAGAAATTTGACATCACTGACTTTTACATATAATCACCAAAGAGGCCTTACCTTGTGCATAATACGTCCTCATGCAAGCTCCCCTGGCAGCGCTGACACTGCGTCCAAAGCCGTGAAAACTTCTCCTCGAGTGCGTGAAGCTGAGAGATTTCCTTCTGGTAGATTTCCGATTCTTTCTCCTTGCAGTACCTGCAGACAGCAGCACCTATTGGAGAAGACCAGAGCTTAGTTTTGTGGAAAGCGAAGATTATTCTAACACCCGTTCCAGCCAGTTTGATCTTGCACATAATTGTAGTAAAATTATTAAAATTTTCAAGTGGATGTGGTTGTGAGAACTCTTATGCCTACATTCTAACTTTTAGGGACTGGACAAATGGCCACTTTGCACTCACGTTACTTGATGTTTTAGATTGGACATCAACTTTTTAGATATGTCTTCAAGGGAAAGTTCAATGAAACCAAACTTATCTTCTTATCATCCTGGTCTAGCACCACTTGGCAACTGATGCACCATGCTACTTGCTCTTCTTAAAGCTTCATCTACTTACCATTCTGGTCTAGCACCACTTTGCAACTGATGCACCATGCTACATGCTCTTCTTAAAGCTTCATCTACTTACCATCCTGGTCTAGCACCACTTTGCAACTGATGCACCGTGCTCCGTGCTCCTCTTAAAGCTTCATCTACTTACCATCCTGGTCTAGCACAACTTGGCAACTGAGGCACCGTGCTCCATGCTATTCTTCAAGCTTCATCTACTTACCATCCTGGTCTAGCACCACTTAGCAACTGTTGCACCGTGCTCCGTACTCTTCTTAAAGCTTCATCTACTTACCATCCTGGTCTAGCACCACTTAGCAACTGATACACCGTGCTCCGTGCTCTTCTTAAAGCTTCATCTACTTACCATCCTGGTCTAGCACAACTTTGCAACTGATGCACCGTGATCCGTGCTCTTCTTAAAGCTTCATGTACATTGTACTTACCATCCTGGTCTAGCACAACTTGGCAACTGATGCACCGTGCTCCGTGCTCTTCTTAAAGCTTCATCTACTTACCATCCTGGTCTAGCACCACTTTGCAACTGATACACGTGCTCTTCTTTTTGGTGAATGCAGTAAGGCCACCAATCTTGGAAGTGACAATCGTTTTTGTTCTTGTGTGATCCCCCCCTAAAAGAAATGAAATTTCTGAGCTTTAGCAATAATCAATTTCTGAGCTTAAGGCCAAAAAAAGTTAATGTTACGCTTCTGGTTTCATGGTCAACTGAAAATGGATGCGGTCAGGCAGGGTTTTTTTTCTGTGATAATTTTTATGACTTTTAGTAATCTAATTTGGCGATATCCAATCTACTAACACAGAGGTAAAAACAGCACAAATTCAGAAAGAATGAAAATTAATGAAATGCTCGTGTGGCGTGTGGCCAAACAATGCTGAATAATGTATGCAAATCAATGCACGCCTGGAGGGAAATTCCAACGGTGAGTCATGCGTACAATAGGGTAGTTGAAATATACGCCACGTGGTGCCCAGGTGCAGGATATCGTCTGCTGGCTACTGAATGGGAAAATAAAAGATATTGACGCGCAGGGGTTGGAATTGACATGGGCAGAAACCAGAAACATAACATCAAATTTTTTTGGGCTAACAATAATCAGTTGCAGAGAGACGAACATGTTACAGTTAGATTCGTGCAGCAATCAATGTAATCCCTGCATTCCGTGGTCCGGCCATCAACACTTCAAAGTGGTTGACTCTTGGCTTTTTCATCAGGGGCCAAAATGAAAACATCGGGGGCTTACCACATTTTCCACCAATTTTTCAACGATTATACGTAATTTTGCTTTTACATAAACAAGGCCCAAAAGACAAACAAAAATGGCAGTACGCGGACTTTAAATTTTGTTGTCCAACTTTTAGATTCATGAAATTTTAAACTTTCTTCAATTTACTTACGAAGCAAGATGGATTCAGCTTTCTTTTCGCCAAGGATGGGATCGAAGATTCTGAGCAGAGGTTTTGAAATCTGATTGGTCAAATAATGCTGGGTGTCGATCGGGATGCTATTCTCGAGAACGTAAATTGGATCCTACAAGAAAATAAGGTATAAGAAGGAACATCACACAAATCGATCAGAGGCCAGATGACACCTCCCTTTAAGGACACCCTTTCTCTTAAGGACATCAAATTCGGTTCCAAATTGATCATTCAATTGAATTTGACCTTTGCAATCAAGACACCTCTCAATCGGGGAGAGCAATTGTCAGTCTCAACCGACTCCTCTATAAAGGCGTTCTACTATATAAGTACTTCCACAAATGTTTACCTCAGATTTCATATACGCAGCAATACCCTTCGCTGCAGCGATAATGACGTATGGCACTCGATCACCAAGTTTCGGCGCATTTCCCGGATCTCGCTTCCTCATCCGATTGGCCAGTTCCTGATGCGCTTGCTTATTTGCATATTCTCCTTCGGTCTTGGTCAACTCCTTTGTTATGACCAGCTGTGATATGTCGATGCGATTGCAGAGGAGGTCGGAGATTGTCTGCTTAGCATGGTCCACCGCTCCCATTGGATCCCTGAAATAAATATTGTGAGCGTGATCTCTTTATATCAATTATGGGAGCTTCATAGCCTAGTGGTTAACACTGCTGGCTACCACGCAATAGGGCCCGGGTTCGATCCTGCAGACAACCCAGTTTTGTATTTCTCGATGAACCGGCATGGCTTTTCAAGGAACTAAAATTCCTGGATCTTCAGAGCCCTTCAAATGAGACTTAAAATCAAGGTTCCTTGTAGCTGGTGTCTATGCCATGGCAGGTTAAAGAACCCCACCAGGTGAAAAACATGAGAAACCTGCGTGGCCTCAACCTCTCGTCGAAGTCGGTTTCACTTGGCCAATAAACCCAATTGGCGCATAACCATAGTGTCACGCATAAACGCTCATCCCGCCTTAGTGAGGATTACTCCCTGGAGAAAATCACCCCCAAGTGCAGAGCGAACGCTGAAGAAGAAGATGATCAAATATGGAGCTAATCTTTTTACTTGCTTTTCTCTATAGCTGGATAGATAATTAGTTCTGTTGTCACAATGAGCACTTAAAACGACCCAGGAACTTCTGGGAAAAGTGAAGGCTGTAAAAATTGCCCGAGGGGACTCATTTTTATCGGCAGAGGATTTGTTCAGTTGTGATTTTTCTTGCTGGCATCTCGCAGCTAAACCGTATTTTGAATGATTTTAGATCGTATCTACTGACTCATTAATGATAATATGACGAGGGCTTAGTCCTTATTTCATCGCAGTCAGGGTTGCCGCCAGAGGGGGGATTGGGGGATTCATCATCCCCTAAAATATTTCAAGGGGGGGATATCCCCCCCTTAATTTTGAGCACTAAAGTTTGTTTTACTGTCATATGAGTAATCTTCATGATTTGATATGTAAAATAAGAGCATTTGGGAGCCAATTGTAGCGGTTTTAGGGCCAAAAATTATCTCAGGAGGGGTCATATACCCTTTTTAAGAAAAAAAAAATTTTACAAAAAAAATTTCCTCCCCTCAAATTTAATCCTGGCGGAAACCCTGGCAGTGATTTTTTTTCACAAATCATCTCAATTACCTATCTATCAGTATCTTTTGTAAGCAATTGCTGATGAGGTTGGCCACCAGGGGGCAGTTATCCCGACGCACAGTCTCAATGCCTTTGCAGTCCATTTTGTCGTGAATCTCTGGTTTGGTGAAATAGAGTCCGGCATATCGCTTCTTGTTGATCAACAAGTATGGAAAATAAACCTGAGAAGAAACAAAAATGGAAATTTTGGCACGTTTGAATTTAAAGGAGGACCATATGCAGGAGCTAGGAGGTCAAACTGGTATCAGTCATCCCCTTGTGCTAAGTTTGCAGTTTAATGACAAGGCTGTGTATAATTTGACGATGATATTTCTAATACAAGTGCGAATATTTTGGATGTACTATGAGATAGGAGACCCCTATTGGCAACTTCATGTAACTTAACCTTGCCTACCTGGCAACAGCCTACAGTCTCCCTTTAAGGGGCTTCATAGAGGTGTACATGTACATCAATTTCAATTTTCTCCATATATGGTACTTAATTGTCTAGTAAGTTGGAAACGATTGTTTGTAGCGGATTTCATCATTCAGGAGTCCATGCCAAGGATGACAATACCCCCACAACCCGTGTGCATTGCAGGACGATTTGATCAACCTGGTCTGCTAAATTCTAAGCAGCTTAAAGGGTAAGTAGATTAGAGCCACACTGCTTTTCATTTCTGTAGTCACAGCGAGCATCAAAAACGACCCAGTAACTTCTGAGTGGATATCAGGTCGTATATGACTTCTATGGGCCCATTTACGTTTGGCTGGCCATTCCCGCCCAAAAAAAACACATCGGTCCATTGAGGCCACCATTTACATGAACTAACATACAATTTTGTAACGTCATAACGACCTCTATTGTGCTGAGGTGCGTAAATTTCGCAGGTACGCAACCCATCGGCGACACGAGGACGTCCTTCTTAGATTTTACATGGTATGACGTCATTTTCCAAAACATGGCCGATGTCTGTTTTTGGCGCCAAGATATTTGCCCCTTGAATGGCCGATTTAAATCCCCAATCGGGGATATAATATCGGCAGAAATCTGGTCAGATGTGATATATTGAGTTAACCCTATAACACCTGGAGACACCCCGATGACACCCGCACACCCATATTTAAATTTCGCGCGCTTTAGCTACCGATCTCCTTCAGAGCACCGCCTTTTATTAATCTATGAAACTTAAGCTTTCAAATGCCCGGATGAACAATGGTGGTTGCTGTAGAAGTTTTTGAGATATTTGACGATTAAGTTTTTGTTTCTCTTTAAGCCAGTAAATGCAGGTTGGGCATTTGAATTGCTGAAATGGATCGTTTGTTTGATTCCGATTTGGATGTACCCTATCTAATAGGAAATTTCATCTTCTTTTAAATAAACAAGACTTATAATACATTATTTGGAAGTTCACCTATGTCATTTTGTGCAAAACTGGACCCATCGCAAAAAATATGATTTCCAGGTAAAATCACATCGGGGAATAAGCACTTGCGCTGGCAGTGGCTCAAGGTGTTATTGGGTTAATCGAACTGTATTTCGAACGATTTTAAAGGCTTTCTACTTACTCTTTAAGCCACAAAGGCACTATTGTTTGTGTGGCCCAGATCTCGCCATAGGTTTCTAGATCTTCTTTTGTTGGCATGGAATAAAAAACATTTGTCTATCGTCTGCGTTTGAATAACCATTTTGAAAAAAGGTTTTTCGCATCGATGTCAAAAGAAATAATTTTTGGCACCAATCATGCCAATGGCAATGACGTCATCAATGGCAGATTTGGTCAAAAGTTCAAGTTGAAGTAGCAAATGGAAGCATTTTAGTAGATAACATGTTTTATGGTGCGCGACGGAACTACAACCAAACGACATTGAAAGAAATTCAAAATACCTTTTCGAACTCGAGTTTGATTGGATGAGGAAATGTCTCCGAGATGACGTTTGCTGCCTCTTTCCCGAGTTCCATCGCCTCGGCAACCGTCTCCACCCCAAACTTGCACATAACGGAGTCAGTGTCGCCATAGATAACCTGAAAAAGAAATGAAACTGTAAGATAAGGATGTCCAAGTAATACTACACCGCCTCATCTAGCATGAGATCAAGGAACCAAATTAAGACAATAGAGGGCTTTCATGAGATAAATCAGCTCTTTATCCAATGGCTATCTGTTACCGCCCGACTGCTGCTTGGGATAGGTTATCAGAATATCAATGTTTGTCCAAGAAAATACAAAACCTCTTTATAAAGGACACCCTCGCGACTGACAAGTAGTGTCCTTATTAGAGAGATGTCCTCATAAGAGAGGTCAAATTAAATGGAAACAATCCATAAGGGACCAAGACTAGTGTCCTTAATGGAGAGGTTGTCCGTAATAGAGAGGTGTTCTTATTAAAGAGGTCAACTTAAATTGAAACAATCCATAAAGGACCAAAACTAGTGGCCTTAAAGGAGAGGTCTTCCGCTAAGGGAGGTTCTACTGTATGTTAAGTAAGCCTCATTTTGATTGCAGCGGTCATTGGTGTCGCACTCTCGGACCGCTAGCTTTAAATTTGATGACAAATAATCACTATGAGCCCTTTAAGTATAAAACAGACAACCTTGCTGTTGGTGCTTGATACCTGATCAACACTGCTCGGGTCAACCTCATATTACATGTATTTGGAATCAACATCGGAAAAGCGTGACGATTCAGTCAGATTTGGATTTTTTCTTTTTTTCTTTTTTTTGGGTTTTGAACAAAAATATCACAACATGTATTTTTTACTTTAAAATTGAGGTCACTTTTATATTCTTTAGAGACACTAACTCGTATAGATCTGCTTTACCAGGTAAGCTCATCGCTGTGAAATATGTATGTATGGTATTGTGACCAAAATATGCTCTTCAGAATGGCACGCAATGAATACTATTTTTTTGGCCACGTATGATTGGATTTCAAGATATAAACAAGTACATTAGAAGTAGAAGGACATTGAGGAAGTGTGGAGGATTTGGAGTGCTTTTTCCATAGCCAACACAGGTAAGGAGGTGTATGCTAAAATGGGGTTCTAGCTAGGCCTATTGAGCGTATGGGGCCAACACTTGGGTGTGCCAAAATATTTTTGAAAGGGACATGCAGGGCTCCCAATTACACTATAAACGTATATACACAGTTTAACGGTCGATTCTAAAACACCCTAGTGAGAATATTTCTTTTTTAATGGACAATGTATATAGCCTCGTTTTCACCACAGAGGTTTAGATGAGACAACTCAAACCGCTTGGGTTGGTGCAAACTGTGGAAGCATTTCAAAAGCATTTAAAAACCACATTATTCTATATTAGATTTGAGATGTTTTAGAATAGAAATTGATACCTCACTGTCGGTATTGATCATCTCACCCTTACCGCTCGGGTGGAGCTAAAATATTGGCCAAAACCTCGGCTACGCCTCGGTGTTGGTCTACATTTTAGCTCCACCCTTGGGTGAGACAACCAGCACCTCCAGTTCGGTATCAATTCCTTAAATTAGGGGGCGCCCAACTTACGGGGGTCAAAATTACAACACAGCACCAACTTATTGTAGCCCTGGAATGGGACCTAGGACAATACCCTCAAAAACAATAATCTATTTCAGTATAAAAAAACCAACATGGGATCGTCTTCATCTAGCCAGGGATCGTCTTCATCTAGTCAAGGAGGCAGCTCATTAAAGCCGAAGACCGGCAACGCGTGGACCAAAACCTTGTTCTTCGACCCCGAAGCAGACAAATTACAAAAGCAAGATCACACCTTTCCTGACAACGAGCTTCTGATAAAGAGTTTAACATTCATCCGAATGAGATGGACAACTAAAACTCAGGTCCAAGTTTATACAGCAGCACACAAAAAAAACCGGAAAGACTATGTACCATTCAATGTGCCCTTTTTTAAACATGGCACACACATTTTCTTGGTTGTCAGAGTTGGTTCTGAAACATGGTTGTCCCTGGAGATTAATAATGGGGGTATTACAATTCAGCAAAGCCAAAGACTTGATGCTGTAAGAGATTTTTGCCGGGGCGTAACGCGCATAAACGTGAAAGGACCAAAACAAAGCAGCGGGGCAAAGGTCACAATAGGTGATTTATTTGCATGGTTACAGAAAAGGTCCAAACAGTGGAGGCAGTCAAACTGTTACGATTTTGCTACCGAAATGTTCGAATATCTTACTGAAACGACACTTGAAATCACAAAGCCTGAGGACGTATGTGGAAATGAGATAAAACCTGATGAAGATGGTAAATATTATGCCTACATCAACGCAGAGGCTGATCCAGAAAAAGTGAGCTCAAAGTACTGGATAACAGATGATAAACTGAAATACCTACTTGAATCGTATCTTGACGCAGATGAGAAAATAAGGACTGTTACTGCCTATAAGATTCCTCTCTCCGAGAAACAGCTGACCTTTGTGCTAGTTTACCACCTATTCATAGTTTTTGAAACAGATGCTTGGTGGTGGTCGATCGAAAAAAATAGTGAAGGCCTTACCATTCAACGGAGCAAGAAACAAGAAGCTGTGCGGGACAGCTACCGACAGGCACCCAGGCTGTCAAAGGACCAAACTTATTGGAAAATTACTGAAGTGAAATCCAAAGCTGGGAACAAGACGATTAAGGAACTGATAGCCTGGCTTGAAGAGGAGAAATGGCTCAACCGCACCTACCACTACCTTTCCAGCAACTGCCAACACTTTGGTAACGCAGTGTTCAATTATGTATCTGAATGATGCAGTCTTAAAATTACAACATAGAAATTGTTACAATGGAAAGAAAATCAAGTCACCAGTATCAAAGAATATACTCTGGCTGACTTACTAGGCCACACTTTTTTGTTACTTTCGATTTTCCAATCAAAAATGTACTTTTTGTGCTTTGAATGGGACATGGGTAAATCTAGGTTACTCAGAAAATACGAAAAATATTTTGGTTTCAGGGTTCAGGGGGGGGGAGCAAAGACATATCCTCCCCATATTTGGGCATGGGGGTATATCCCCCATCATATTGATTAACTAGAACTATGAATTTGCTTGGCAGCAAATTGAATGGTCCCCACTAATTAGGGTTGAGGGAGGTGTGAAGATGTACAATGGAAGTTGTGAGGTAGGGAGGCACCTGGGTAGAAGAGCAAAGAAGGTAGTTGCTTTGTGGGATTAAATCAAGTACTTCTGTATTTTGGAGTTGTCCATAGGACTAACATAGTAGCAGCATCTGGTTTTCCTCAGAATTGGCTAGTGGTGGTGGTTTTCATGGCAGGCACAGCTGCTTTGGTCCATTTAGGAATAATTGAGTTGTCATTTGAAAAGGTATGCCGTGTCATGAAAATTGAAGATACAGTCAACCTTGCCAAAGTTGAACTTGCATATGCCGAGATCTGATTAAGTTGAAGCAAATTTCATGCTTATCTTTTGAATAATCATCACCTAAGTAGACTTTGTGTAAGTCGAAGAAAAATCTATGGTCCCAATAGGTTCGACTAAGGTGAGGTCTACTGTACTACGTTTTGTTTTGAGATGACAATTCAATTAAATCCTTTTTTATACTTTTGATAGAATATGAATAACTAAGATACAAGAGATTACTAGAAATTTGAAATTTGCTTGTCAGCAAATTTGATAGCCCCCACGGGCCCACACAGTACACGTATGGAGGATTGAAGTCTATTCCGTTTCGCGGATGATCTATTTCCGGACAAACACGCTCGCGCTTTCTCAAAATCACACGCTCAATAACATTTAAACAACACCCTAACCTTTTCAGATGGGCAGGATGGATCATCGATAAGCATTTAAGGCTATTCCTTTATTTTATTCCTACATTCAACCGTCGTTCTTTGCTCAAAATACTCGACAGCTCGCCACTTCGGGGGATCCCCCACTTCGGCAAAGAGATACCGCCGCCATGATGCATGAGGATATGACGTCACCATTACGGGGCGGAGCTTATATGCTAATGTACGTGTCGTGCCGGAGATTTGAAAGCAAATCAGAAAAATCGGCGCATAAAAACGCTTCAAAGTCATCAAAATTATCCAAATTTCGAAAAGTCTTTGGTGACGTTGAATGGTTGGGGTTATGTTTGGTGGTATACGGAAGAAAGATTTTTGGTTTATTTAGGTGTTTTAGAGAACACTCACAATAATGTTTGTGGGTGAACAGACAGAAGAATGTAGAACTTCCAGCAATCTCAATATGGTCCCCAGACTGTTGGTCTGGGGCCCATAATTATGTGTTTGAAACTTACGTTTTAAAGCCTTAAGTGGTGTTTTAAACAGATTTAAGCATCCTGGTGGAAACCCCGGGTTTAGAATAAGATTTAGCTGCCACTTTTCCCCCACATGTTATATTTTCACGCCAAAGTTCATTTGCCTCCTTCCTGATCAGCGCCCCTAGTGGTGAGCATCAGGGCTGTTTACACGGGACCAAACTCATCTAGATCGATCCAAGTCGGTCTAGATAAGTCTGCCGCGTAAATGTGCACGAATGTGATCTGGTCTGGTCCGGTTCGATGAACATACTGACGTCATTCCGAAACATACATCATTCACGACGTCGTGGGCGACGTGATCTGGTCTGGTTTGGTCGGGTTTGGTCCCACGTAAACAGCGCTAGTGTCGTTTGGGCAAAAATTGCCGACTTATCACCTCAACGTTTGATGTTTCCGACGTGAAGAATGGGCCTACAATCTACTAACCTTCGCATCATGTTTATATCCGTTCGCGATCGTGTATCTGTCCTCGACGTGCTGCCTCGTCTGCTCGATCATCATGCGCCCAAACGCCGTCACGCTCTGAGAGATTTCCAAACATGGCAGTTTGCCAACTTGCGCGCCCGTAAATCCATAAACGGAGTTTGCACTCATCTTGAGGGCCAACTGGCGACCATCCAACACCCCCTTCTTGAATGGATCGGTCTCCAGCTTGAGATCATATTTTGCCCTGAAATTGAAGTGTCACATGTTTTAAAATACCACCGGCCAGACATATGGCTCGAAAGATTCCGCATTATCAACCCGTTAGCACCTCAAATGCCTGTGGACACCGTTAGCACCTCAAATGCCTGTGGACACCCGCAGCTCTTCCTTCAAATGCCTGTGGACGCCCCCAATCGGGTCGAAATCTGACCTGAAAAATTTTTCTGCTTGGGTCAATGTTCGGAGCCCATTTGCCAGGTCAGTCAATGAGTTATCTGTGTACTGATGAGTATTACTACAACTTTCATGTTAAAATTGCTCATTTTTAGTAATTTACAGGCATTTTTCTGGAGGAACAGATGGAAAAAAATAACAACACTAGAGTGCTAAAGGGTTAAGCTGACGGGTCAAATATACCACCCAAGTAAGGCAAGAGCCACCCGCTTCGCCATGCCCATTTGAATCTTCTATTGAATACACCCGTTACCCCCAGTGCACTACCGAAAACAAGGCATTTCTCAACAAGCACCGTCTTGTAAACAGAGATGCCATCTGAAATCAGTACATAAAATGTCTTGATGGTAACATCCAAAAACAAACTTAATCACTGGCCTCTTGACTGTAAAACCAATGCCCACCAAACAGTCACAAGAAAATGTCTTTTTGACCATGATTATGGCCGAAAAATTTCAAATTAGATGTTCATTTAGCCCCACCCCTGCCCAAGACCAAACACACTTACTTTTTCCTTGCGGCTAAAATGTTTTCCAAGATCTCAGGCAACAGTCCCTTCCGCTCAGATTTCTTCACGAAGTAGTTCCCCGATGGTGTCTTGATGTACTGATCAGCAGTTAGCCTGACAAAAACGGAAACACACTTACGGGTCAAATATACAGTAGAACCTCTCTATTAAGGACACCCTTGGGACTGACTTAGTGACTAGTGCTGTACTTAATAGAGGGGTCCTGATTAGAGAGGTCAAATTGAATGGAAACAACCAATTTGGGATCAAAACTAGTGTCCTTAATAGAGAGGTTGTCCTTAATAGAGAGGTGTCCGCTAAGGGACGTTCCACTGTACTTCATGACATTCAAGTTTTATGAGGGGTCAGCAGTGTTCTCCACTCAATTTCTCTTTGCTCAGGTGGTAAGCTCAGATTTTGTCGAGGTTGAAGTTATCTTCAACTAATGGGCTGGTGGTAAGAAATTTTTGATCTGGTGATCTAACATTTTTTTGATAGAAAAACCATCTACACCAACAGAGAAAATGGTCTGGTGGTATGATTTAATGGTCTGGTGGTAGCTGTAAGTATCTAATTTTGTCTGTTGGCCCACCAGACCAAAATAGGCAGCAGAAAAAAACACTGGTTTGGCCAGCAGTGTACATAAAAAGATTTGAGCCATCATAATAGACTGGATAGTGACTATCATACCACTGTAGTCTAACTATCATTGTAGCCTTGTTTCAGAACAATCAAGTAGTTTTATACTACAAAAAAATATTGTGCGCCATCATGATGGACTGTTGTACCACTATTGTTGTAACTATCATTGTAGCTTTGTATCAGTACAACCAAGAACTTATTGCTAATGTAATTGGCCTAGTTTCTGTATGAAAGAGGATTGGTGAGTTGTGTATGCAAGAGCCATCATGATGGACTGTTGTACCACTATTATTGAAACTATCATTGTAGCTTTGTATCAGTACAAACAAGTACTTATTGCTAATGTAATTAGCCTAGTTTCTGTATGAAAGAGGATTGGTGAGTTGTGTATGCAAGAGCCATCATGATGGACTGTTGTACCACTATTATTGAAACTATCATTGTAGCTTTGTATCAGTACAAACAAGTACTTATTGCTAATGTAATTAGCCTAGTTTCTGTATGAAAGAGAATTGATGAGTTGTGTATGCAAGATGGAGAGCCATCATGATGGACTGTTGTACCACGGTTGAAACTATCATTGTAGCTTTGTATCAGTACAAACAAGTACTTATTTCTAATGTAATTAGCCTAGTTTCTGTATGAAAGAGGATTGATGAGTTGTGTATGCAAGATGGAGAGCCATCATGATGGACTGTTGTACCACGGTTGAAACTATCATTGTAGCTTTGTATCAGTACAAACAAGTACTTATTTCTAATGTAATTAGCCTAGTTTCTGTATGAAAGAGGATTGATGAGTTGTGTATGCAAGATGGAGAGCCATCATGATGGACTGTTGCACCACGGTTGTAACTATCATTGTAGCCTTGTATCAGTACAAACAAGTACTTATTGCTAATGTAATTGGCCTAGTTTCTGTATGAAAGAGGATTGTTGAGTTGTGTATATGCAAGATTGTGAGCCATCATGATGGACTGTTGTGCCACTATTGTTGTAACTATCATTGTAGCTTTGTATCAGTACAAACAAGTACTTATTGCTTATGTAATTAGCCTAGTTTCTGTATGAAAGAGGATTGATGAGTTGTGTATATGCAAGATTGTGAGCCATCATGATGGACTGTTGTACCACTATTGTTGTGACTGTCATTGTAGCTTTGTATCAGTACAAACAATTACTTATTGCTAATGTAATTAGCCTAGTTTCTGTATGAAAGAGGATTGATGAGTTGTATATGCAAGATTGTGAGCCATCATGATGGACTGTTGTACCACTATTATTGTAACTATCATTGTAGCTTTGTATCAGTACAACCAAGTACTTATTGCTAATGTAATTAGCCTAGTTTCTGTATGAAAGAGGATTGATGAGTTGTGTATGCAAGATTGTGAGCCATCATGATGGACTGTTGTACCACTATTATTGACACTATCATTGTAGCTTTGTATCAGTACAAACAAGTACTTATTGCTAATGTAATTAGCCTAGTTTCTGTATGAAAGATAATTGATGAGTTGTGTATGCAAGATGGAGAGCCATCATGATGGACTGTTGTACCACTATTATTGTAACTATCATTGTTGCCTTGTATCAGTACAAACAAGTACTTATTGCTAATGTAATTAGCCTAGTTTCTGTATGAAAGATAATTGATGAGTTGTGTATGCAAGATGGAGAGCCATCATGATGGACTGTTGTACCACTATTATTGTAACTATCATTGTTGCCTTGTATCAGTACAAACAAGTACTTATTGCTAATGTAATTAGCCTAGTTTCTGTATGAAAGATAATTGATGAGTTGTGTATGCAAGATGGAGAGCCATCATGATGGACTGTTGTACCACTATTATTGTAACTATCATTGTTGCCTTGTATCAGTACAAACAAGTACTTATTGCTAATGTAATTAGCCTAGTTTCTGTATGAAAGAGGATTGGTGAGTTGTGTATGCAAGATGGAGAGCCATCATGATGGACCGTTGTACCACTATTATTGTAACTATCATTGTAGCTTTGTATCAGTGCAAACAAGTACTTATTGCTAATGTAATTAGCCTAGTTTCTGTATGAAAGAGGATTGGCGAGTTGTGTATATGCAAGATTGTGAGCCATCATGATGGACTGTTGTACCACTACTATTGAAACTACCATTGTAGCTTTGTATCAGTACCAACAAGTACTTATTGCTAATGTAATTAGCCTAGTTTCTGTATGAAAGAGAATTGATGTGTTGTGTATGCAAGATTGTGAGCCATCATGATGGACTGTTGTACCACTACTATTGAAACTATCATTGTAGCCTTGCTTTGTTTACACTACAAATGTAATTTGTGATAAAGAGGAGATTCTACAATTTTAATTGTAAACTTGTTTTGATTCAATGACATGGTTGGCTACGAATGTAACTCACTTAATTTCTGTATAACATGAGGTTGTGAACCATCGTGATAAATAAAAAGGAGAAGAGGAGATTGTACAACTATAATTGTAATCTTGTTTTGATTCTGTCAAACATCATAACTTTGACAAAAAGGAGCAGACTTTGCCGCCCCTCAAAATAGCTCCTAAGTGATGGAAGTGCTGAAATTTAACCAAGGCCACCACAGCCTAGGCAGGCCTTTGTGCCCTTGTATTTTTCAATACCCAAGACCAAAATGGCTCTGAAATGGGTGCCCAAAAAATTGTTAAATTCAAGACATGGAAATGTGTTTCTCTGGTTATAGAAGGAATAATGATATATGAAGAGTAATAACTTTTGGATGGTGTAAAATATCTGTGTTTGCCGATATTCGAAGAAGCGGAAAAGTTACCCCAGGGGCCAAAGTTACCCCAGGGGCCAAAGTTACCCCAGGGGCCAAAGTTACCCCAGGGGTCAAAGTTACCCCAGGGGCCAAAGTTACCCCAGGGCCAAAGTTACCCCAGGGGTCAAAGTTACCCCAGGGGCCAAAGTTGGTACGTTTTATGGTTTTTAAATACCTACCCTAATTTCTGAATGATCTGGGGATTGACCAGTGACGTATAACAGAGGTTGTGGGCCATCATAATGGACGGATAGAGGGAGGAGAAATCGAGAGTAGCTATCGGCGAATCATAGTAGCCTTTGATCGGCTCAATAACGGTAGCACCAGTATATTCCTCTCCGGTTTCTATTTTTTTAGTCGGAAGAAGTAAATCCTGTTCTTTCGTCTGAAAAAAAATCGTAATAATTCTTCAAAGGCCACGTCAATGCACTCTTCAAAATGGCTTGTCGATTTCATTATTCACAGTTCTTGAAAGCAGATAAAACAAAAATACGAAATGTAAAAGTGAAATAAATCCTCCCCGCTTTGTCAAACTGCTGCAAAAAAACTTTCACAAATTGACGAAACGTTTGGTTAAGTGCGCCTTAAAGGAATAAGCTGTTCATAATTACTGGTGGTCCAGGAAAATAGAAATGCAGTTATACACAATGCCATAGTGCATATATCACGTATAGGAATTTCCTGAAACTTGGGATTTATAATATTTGTATATCTATCTACACAACAACATAGCTAAAATTAGAATTTTTAAATTCAATTCCGAAATTTCAAATATTCAACCAAAGGCTCAGGCCTTTAACATCAAGCTATAGGAAGCAGAAGACCAAGAATGACAACAACTCTCACCTTCCTCAATAACTGCGATATAACTTTAATCTGCTGCCCCCTGGTGAGCAAATACGGAAGCGGCACGCCCGTCACCCTGGCCATCTCCATATAGTTGATGATGCACATGAGTTTGTCGAGCAGACGTAGGGGTAAGTAGGCATCCTTCATGCAGTACACCGCCAGACGGCGTCGCGTCTGCTCATTGCCATTCTGGAAGAAATTACTCATGACGATTATTCAAACTGATTTATCGATGCTGTGAGTTCACCATCATCATCATCATCATCATCATCATCATCATCATCATCATCATCATCATCATCATCATCATCATCATCATCATCAATCATCATTGTGGAAGTTGTTATAACCTTATTTGATACATATTTATGCATTTGAAAATTTCAATAAAAAATTTCAAATTTTGAACAAACGGCATTGGCCTTTAATCTCTTTTGGCTTCAAAATACTTTTGCGCTGCAGACCCTCACACTAACAGAATGAAAACGACACCCCTACCTGGAGATCTGTGATGATGGAATGTTGGACGTCTTCTTTTTGCTCTTGTAAGAAATGGAAGGAAACAGCGTTGAGCGTGTACGACCGTAACTTGTAGTCTCGCAGGAGGACCTGGGGAAAACACAGTCAGATCAGATACATCATAAAACCACATGAGTGAGATGTCTGCCCATTGGCTTGGAATCCCTAATTCTCCTTGCGTATGACCAGAACTCTAGTCTGCCCATTGGCTTAGAAACCCCCATTCTCCCTGCGTATGACCAGAACTCTAGTCTGCCCATTGGCTTAGAAACCCCCATCCTCCTTGAGTATGGCCAGAACTCTAGTCTACCCATTGGCTTAGAATCCCCCATTCTCCTTGAGTCTGACCAGAACTCTAGTCTGCCCATTGGCTTAGAAACCCCCAATCTCCTTGTGTATGGCCAGAACTCTAGTCTGCCCATTGGCTTGGAATCCCCCATTCTCCTTGCGTATGACCAGAACTCTTGTCTGCCCACTGGCTTGGAATCCCCCATTATCCTTGTGTATGACCAGAACTCCAGTCTGCCCATTGGCTTCGAATCCCCCATTCTCCTTGCGTATGACCAGAACTCTAGTCTGCCCACTGGCTTGGAATCCCCCATTCTCCTTGTGTATGGCCAGAACTCTAGTCTGCCCATTGGCTTCGAATCCCCCATTCTCCTTGCGTATGACCGGAACTCTAGTCTGCCCATTGGCTTCGAATCCCCCATTCTCCTTGTGTATGACCAGAACTCTAGTCTGCCCACTGGCTTGGAATCCCCCATTCTCCTTGTGTATTGCCAGAACTCTAGTCTGCCCATTGGCTTCGAATCCCCCATTCTCCTTGCGTATGACCGGAACTCTAGTCTGCCCATTGGCTTCGAATCCCCCATTCTCCTTGCGTATGACCAGAACTCTAGTCTGCCCACTGGCTTGGAATCCCCCATTCTCCTTGTGTATGGCCAGAACTCTAGTCTGCCCATTGGCTTCGAATCCCCCATTCTCCTTGCGTATGACCGGAACTCTAGTCTGCCCATTGGCTTCGAATCCCCCATTCTCCCTGCGTGTGACCGGAACTCTAGTCTGCCCATTGGCTTCGAATCCCCCATTCTCCTTGTGTATGGCCAGAACTCTAGTCTGCCCATTGGCTTGGAATCCCCCATTCTCCTTGTGTATGGCCAGAACTCTAGTCTGCCCATTGGCTTGGAATCCCCCATTCTCCTTGTGTATGGCCAGAACTCTAGTCTGCCCATTAGCTTGGAATCCCCCATTCTCCTTGTGTATGGCCAGAACTCTAGTCTGCCCATTGGCTTCGAATCCCCCATTCTCCTTGTGTATGGCCAGAACTCTAGTCTGCCCATTAGCTTGGAAAACCCTATTCTCCTTGTGTATGACCAGAACTCTCGTCTGCCCATTGGGTTGGAAAACCCCATTCTCCTCGCGTATGGTCAGAACTCTAGTCTGCCCCTTGGCTTGGAAAACCCCATTCTCCTTGCGTATGGCCAGAACTCTAGTCTACCCATTGGCCTGGAAACCCCCATCCTCTTGCGTATGGCCAGAACTCGTCTGCCCATTGGCTTAGAAATCCCCCATTCTCCTTGCGTATGGCCAGAACTCTAGTCTGCCCCTTGGCTTGGAAAACCCCATTCTCCTTGTGTATGGCCAGAACTCTAGTCTACCCATTGGCCTGGAAACCCCCATCCTCTTGCGTATGGCCAGAACTCGTCTGCCCATTGGCTTGGAAAACCCCCATTCTCCCTGCGAGTGACCAGAACTCTAGTCTGCCCATTGGCTACGAAAACCCCCATTCTCCCTGCGTGTGACCGGAACTCTAATCTGGCCATTGGCTCGGAAACCCCCATTCTCCATGCGTATGACCGAAATTCTAGTTACTTTTGACGTCCCTGCTTGAATTGACCATAATTGCTTCACATTGGTAGACACAGGGCCATTTCAGTATAATAACATTTTCAATGCACATATTGACACGAAAATTTTTAAACTGGGTTGGGATTTGCCCATTCACAACTTAAGTTGACACGATTCAGAAGCAAAAGATCAAAAGGCGAGCATGAACAAAGGTTTTTCACTCAATGCAGCCTCTCGACAGAATCTCTATGTAAAAATTTAACACTCGTTTTCCCCAAGATCCCCAGATCCGAATCACATGTCAACTGAGAACTTTACTGCAACTTTGAAGCAAGTTGTTATCCTAGACGCATGATTGAGGCCAGGGACTCAGAATTCAGGAGCAAGGTGACTTTAAACCTTGACTTGGCACGTAATACCGCTTTTAGTTTCTATAGGTTGATCCCAATCAAATTATTCCATATCCCGTCAAAATTCTCACCTGGAGCAAATCAAACTGCACCCGTCCCTCGATGTTGATATCCTTATTCTCCCGCCGACCCATCTGCTTCGATTGAATCATCGACTCCTTGATTTTCGACTGCGAATCTTTAATTCGGCCGAGGTACGGGAAATTCTTGATCTTCAAATGGTTGGCGCGATTAATCAAATACGGAAAATCGAAATTCACGATGTTGTAACCGGTGATGATGTCCGGATCAACTTCTCGAACAAATTCTGCCCATTTCTGAAATTGACGTAAAATGTATTTGGAGGCAAAATATTATTAAATAAGGAAGACTTTATATAATTTACCATGTGTTAGGTGGTTAAATTGTAGCATTCTTCATGCCACTAAAGTGCACCAGACATCGGACTCAACGTGACCCTGCTATTATAACTGACGTTATTTCCATTATCATCGCAGAATTGGGGACTTCACGGTGACACCACGCTGATGACTCTTGCCGCCATGCAGCGCCTTGTCAATGCATCTACCCACACAAAAATGGTCGCTGCACGGGGGTTCCAATCAGGGTTGACATCGGAACAGCAAAACAAGTCAATCAAATTTTTAATATTTTTATTTTATCTACGATTCGATGTTGGGAAGTACCCGGTACTACTGTAGAGTGGAAGGTGACTGGGCAGCTGACAGCTTGGCAATAACACCCTTAATAATGCCACTGGTGCCGAACACGGTCAAACCGTGGCCAGAAAAAAGGAACAAAACAACTCAAAACACTCCTCATCAGCCAGTTTTGTGAAGCAGACGTCCTTACCTGGAGAACGTCTGTCTCCTTCTCATATGATATCACTTGACTTCCAACAATCTTTGCACATTTTTTCAGCGTGAACACGTTTCTGATGAAGGGCGTCTTCTCTCCTTGGTTGATGACCATGTTTGCTATCTGAATGACAGGGTCAACTTCGGCCTCTGGGAAGACACCTATTGACAGGAAGAGGAAATGTTGTGAACTCAAATAATGAAATAAAATAGTGCACTGCAAACACCAAGTAGAATTTAGCGTTAAAATTGACCAATCCCCGATCAGAAATGACATAGTTTGATCGCATTTAACTATAAATCCCTCCAACAACAATACTTCTTTTGTCAATTGTTGAATTTTTTTAGGGGCAAAGATCAGGGATCGTTAACTCATTCCAAAGTTGGCTACTTTATTTCTCATTCCTAATCCTCGTACTGTGATGGTTGTGGTTAGCACAGCCATTTATTGCCATTGATAAATGCATGTAGCTATTACTAATGATTACTGACTTAGCCTTTACATCGAGAAACAGGAATTATAATAATAATAAATATAGATTTTGTAAAGCGCCTTTCCAGGTCACCCTGCTCAAAGCGCTGCCTCCTCTATTTTTTGAAGTGATCATTGAACAAGTAATCATTGAACAAGTGTGTTTTAAGAAGGTATTTGAATTGGGTGAGGGTCTCAGCAGATGTAATTGCTTTGGGGAGTCGATTCCAGAGATAAGGGGCAGCCACGGAGAAACTGCGATCCCGTACTTTGATTTTGAGCGAGGTACAAGGAGACACTTTGAACAGGAACAAGTAATTTACTTGAGTAGGGTTCTCCACTATGCTTTTTGTTCAGGCGCAGCACCCGGACAGAATCATTTTCCCCACTTTAGCACCAGGACAAAGAAGTTAGCACCCGGACAGATTCATTGAGTTTGTAATGGTTTTACTGTTATAGCACCCGGACAGATTCATTGAGTTTGTAATGGTTTTACTGTTATAGCACCCGGACAGATTCATTGAGTTGGTAATGGTTTTACTGTTATAGCAACCGGACAGATTCATTGAGTTTGTAATGGTTTTACTGTTATAGCACCCGGACAGATTCATTGAGTTTGTAATGGTTTTACTGTTATAGCACCCGGACAGATTCATTGAGTTTGTAATGGTTTTACTGTTATAGCACCCGGACAGATTCATTGAGTTTGTAATGGTTTTACTGTTATAGCACCCGGACAGATTCATTGAGTTGGTAATGGTTTTACTGTTATAGCACCCGGACAGATTCATTGAGTTTGTAATGGTTTTACTGTTTTAGCACCCGGACAGATTCATTGAGTTTGTAATGGTTTTACTGTTTTAGCACCCGGACAGATTCATTGAGTTTGTAATGGTTTTACTGTTAGAGCACACGGACAGATTTCGCTGCCAACCTGGACAGAACTGAAGTGAATTCTCAATTGTGTCAAAATATGGCTACAGCACCCGGGCCGAAAAAACGTTGCGGAGAACATTGCTTGAGAATCGAGAATGAGGAATAAGATGCCAACTTCAGCCCGGTACTCCACACACATGTTCTGAAAAGCCAAGAACCAAGAAGGCCATTAGCCACTTCAAATACAATAAACTAAAAATGTTGTTTTGACGTGCGATGACGCAAGCTACGACGAATCATACTACAGGTCTCATGACGCAGAGGACCATTTTGCATGACATCATGCATGATTCTCCACCATGCATAATTCTCGACATCTAAATGCAAAGGCATTTTGACTTTGAACAAGCTTTTGGATGCTTTGCCTGAAGATTTGATAAAGGAACTCACCCTTCCTACCAGCACATTCAATATCAAAGCTAAGGATCCTGAACGGGGCAACTTTGGACCATTCGCCCTCTGCTGGATGCGATATGAACCTCTCCCACGACACATCGAGTTCGATCTGGCAACGCGATCTCAACGGCGGACTATTTTCCTTGTTATTATTTGACGAACATCCTCGGAGACTGTAGGATCCAGCAGGTATCTCGATCCAGTTGCATCCGACTACATCGGTGTCCACCATGAACCTAAAACAAAAGATTATTGAAATGAAACTCAAAACAAGTTTGTTGCTATTTGCTGGTGTTAGGCAACATGTCCACATACCCTAAATTTTGCAACCATCACCAAGTTAGCTGATGGTCACAAACTGTAGGGATGTCGACCAGGCTTTAAGATTTTGAAGCAGCAAACTTGTTTCGAAATGTTTGGACGTGTTCATTCTCGAAAACACGTTTGCTGAAGTTGGGCGAAAACAGTCAATCGAGAGAAGAGCTGGTGATCATGTTTGCTGAAGTTGGCAGTACCAGCAAATCGAGAGAAGAGCTGGTGATCATGTTTGCTGAAGTTGGCAGTACCAGCCAATCAGAGAAGAGCTGGTGATCATGTTTGCTGAAGTTGGCAGTACCAGCCAATCAGAGAAGAGCTGGTGATCATGTTTGCTGAAGTTGGCAGTACCAGCCAATCAGAGAAGAGCTGGTGATCATGTTTGCTGAAGTTGGCAGTACCAGCCAATCAGAGAAGAGCTGGTGATCATGTTTGCTGAAGTTGGCAGTACCAGCCAATCAGAGATGAGCTGGTGATCATGTTTGCTGAAGTTGGCAGTACCAGCCAATCAGAAGAGAGCTGGTGATCATGTTTGCTGAAGTTGGCAGTACCAGCCAATCAGAAGAGAGCTGGTGATCATGTTTGCTGAAGTTGGCAGTACCAGCCAATCAAGAGAAGAGCTGGTGATCATGTGCTTCACTAGCTCAAACAAATGGCCAATATTTTGCTTAGCAATGTCAGTATCGTTTATTGTGCGGGGGTTTAACCCTTACATAAGCGAACTCATGTGTTTGGTGGTGTTTGCAAACAAACGTTTGGCAAATTTTGGCAATGTTGACTAGCCTTGAAACACAAATTCAAACTGGAAGATGGATGATGCCCAAAAGCTCTTTAAGTACAGTAGAACCTCTCTATTAAGGACACCCCCGGGACTGACAAGTGCTGTCCTTAATAGAGGTGTCCTGATTAGAGAGGTCAAATTTAATGAAAACAACCACTTTGGGACAAAACTAGTGTCCTTAATAGAGAGGGTGTCCTTATTAGAGAGGTGCCCGCTAAGGGAGGTTCCACTGTATAACGGTGAACCAAGGACCCAGGGATATGCGAAACGTACCGAACAACATAGGCAATGTCGCTTTCAAAAGTCGAATAAGCTTGTGTTGAATAGCCGGAAACATTGAAGCCTCCTTCAAGAATGCGCTTAGCAGCTGGGACAATCCTTGGTATAGCCATCGTCACACGCAGAAATGGAACTTTTTTGTTGCAATGGAAACCATAAATACCTGGAAAACAAAGAAGAAATTCGGTAAGAACTTTGTGCGAAAACGTCTGACGTCTATTTGATGCTGAAGAAGGAGGCAAAGTGCCTTGCATGAGGACACGAATAAAACAACATAAGTTACTGCTGAGAAGTGGTTCATACGCTTTGATTTTTAATTCAATGAACCTGTTTTTGAGAAATATATTGATATTTCTGATGCAATTTTCTGATGAAACGCCATAAGTTTATGAACATGTGACCCGCCATGACGAAACAAGTCGCATGTCGCTCCGAGCTTGACAGGTTGAGACGGACTGGCTGTTCATTTCACTCTTGTCTGCCTTTTGTGACATCTGAGTGTATCAATTTCTTCTATTATGTCCTGGTGTCATTTTAGGCTCATCTTTTGTGCGACCTGCGACATTTTGCCGCGCTGGGTCACAAATGTGATCTGGTCACATTCCTGAGTTCAACTAAGTACCATTGGCCAGAACGATATGAAAAACAGTATGTTACTTACTTTCTTTCATGTGCATATCAACGGCTAGAACACACTGTGCGACATCTTTGGCCGATCGTTCTTTCAGCAATGCATCATTCAGTGCATTCTAAAATGAAATTGGAAAGCCATACTTTATGAGAAGAAGTCCTATAGTGAAGAGTCTATAAGTCAAGTCCTCATTCTGTTATATGGATACAACAGTGTTCTCCAGAAGGCCAATTGTCAGGGTGGCCCACCCTACCTTGGCAGCTTACCACCCTACCTTGGAAGAGCCACCCTATCTTGCTCTAGAACTTTGTAGAGGGTTCCTAAAGGGCCATCCTATCTCAAATTGCTGACCACCCTACCTTGTGTTGCACACTGGTAAAACGTCATGAAAATCAAGGTATCACCCTACCTTGAGAAAACCCCGTGGAGAATAATGTACAATGGGATGAAACTTTTGCCTGTTGGTCCAAAACGCCCTCGAATTGCTTCTGACAAATTGTTAATTTTCTGCAAATTTTTCACCCCCAGTCCCAAAGGTTACGAAGAGTTAGCCGCACCTTGAATTTTTTACAATCCTCAGCTTTGAAGTTTAACGGTGCCGTCACGAAGAAATATGGCGGGAATCCATGGATGTGGGCGAGAATGCTGTTGCCGTCCATTGTAATGCCATACATTCTGATGATCGGGACAGGGCCTACAGTGGAACCCGGCATACCAGGGAGGGGCTGGCCTGAAAACAAGAACAAACGTGCAACTACAGTGGAACCTCCCTTAGTGGACACCTCTCTATTAAGGACAACCTCTCTATTAAGGACAGTAGTTTCGGTCCCAAATTGGTTGTTTCCATTGACTTCGACCTCTCTAATCAGGACACCTCTCTATTAAGGACAGCATTTATCAGTCCCGAGGGTGTCCCTAATAGAGAAGTTCTACTATAATGGTGAATGATACAACAGTGGAACCTCTCTTAGCAGACATTTCTCAATTCAATTCAGCCTTTGTAATCAGAACACCTCCCTATTAAGGACAGCACTCGTCAGCCCCAAGGGTGTCCTTGATAGAGAGGTTCTGCGGTAAAATGATCAACCATCTAGGGAGACCACTCGGCGTCGGTACTTTTGATGGAATGGATCTCACGAAAAATGATTGTGGTTTCATCCGACACCTTGTTTGTTGTTTTTCTGGTATAAAAAAAACCTGTACCTCTGAATGAGACCTAAAAGTGTCCCTCCGGGTGGATTTGATTGGCCATTACGCCATTGTTTTACAATTAGAGGAAACCATACAAGGACCAATGATTCTTACCGACATAATAATCGACATCAACTTGCTGGAAGACAAACTTATCCTTCTTGGGATTCAAGTCTTTGGGAACTGGTGGCCTAGCCCATTTTGGATTTGTACTCTGGTAAGCGGGTCCATCACCTGAAATACAACTTATCGAATGTAGCCCTCAGTCTAATACAATTTATCAAATGTAGCCCTCAGTCTAATACAATTTATCAAATGTAGCCCTAAGTCCAATATAACTTATCAAATGTAGCCCTCAGTCCAATCCAACTTATTAAATGCAGCCCTCAGTCCAATACAACTTATCAAATGTAGCCCTCAGTCCAATACAACTTATCAAATGTAGCCCTCAGTCCAATACAACTTATCAAATGTAGCCCTCAGTCCAATACAACTTATCAAATGTAGCCCTCAGTCCAATACAACTTATCAAATGTAGCCCTCAGTCCAATACAACTTATCAAATGTAGCCCTCAGTCCAATACAACTTATCAAATGTAGCCCTCAGTCCAATACAACTTATCAAATGTAGCCCTCAGTCCAATACAACTTATCAAATGTAGCCCTCAGTCCAATACAACTTATCAAATGTAGCCCTCAGTCCAATACAACTTATCAAATGTAGCCCTCAGTCCAATACAACTTACCAAATGTAGCCCTCAGTCCAATACAACTTATCAAATGTAGCCCTCAGTCCAATACAACTTATCAAATGTAGCCCTCAGTCCTAAGAGGACAGAGCATGAATGAAGAACAGGCCAACTACAGCAAAATTCTGATTGATTTCCTCAGCCATTTTAGGCAGTTTTTCCACCAATTGATGCAATATCAAGATAAGTTACCCAACACATCCTGTGAGTCATTGTCCGCGACCTCAGCCTCATAATCGTCCAGCATCGCCAACTCGGCCTCAAAGGTCGACGGGTCATCGTCATCATCCCCCCTAGAAAAGAATTTTTTTTAATCACGATTTTATAATTGTGTATAGGCCTCACCTCCTCTAATGCAGGATAATGAGCAATTTAGGTGCCACTACAGTTAGGCACCAACTGGGTTTATTGGCCCTGTGACGCTGTCTTCCGCCAGAGGTGAAGACCATTGCAAGCTATTTACGTTTCTCACTTGGTGGCTGGTGGGGTCTTGTGCTTGCCCTGACCTCGACACCAGGTACAAGAAACCTTAGTTTTACATCTCATTGACATCCCTCCAAGTCCTACTTTGAAGTTTTACGTTTTGTTTTACTCGAAATCTTCTCTCAGACATCAACTGTATCAAACACATCCCAAAGACCAAGTCTTTTTGGCAAATTATTGCTAGTTCAATCGTTGTGCTTTCATTCAAATGAACAAAATGATAAAGGAATATCCCTTTTTTCCAACCCATCTACCTTTCCTTTCGAGTATTGATAAAAGGTAAATACCACACGCAAATCTATTGAAACCCCAATAAATTTAAACAACATTTCACAATGATAAGTGTCTCTTAAGTTGAAGACATACCTCATTTTCTTCTGCGGAGGCCCAGTACCGTTTGCATTGCCATACTTCTTTCGTTTGTCCATATTTAGTACCACAAGCTATTTCCGTCAACTGAAATGAAAAAATATAATAAGAAGTGAAAGAAGTATGGACATCGCATCAAAGACTTCGTCATTTTTAAGTTATATCATTCATTGTGTACAAGGCCTAACACCAACAGAAAAACATGTACTAGGCTATGTAGGCCTAGGAATAGGATACATGAGTCACTATTTAAGTTAAATTTAAGTCGGCTGCGCTATTGCCCGAAGTCAGCTTAGGCCTTCTAAGGCCTCTTGGCAGTCTTGGACGTGTTCCGAGTGTGCGCATTTGATCTGTTTCAGCTCCGATTCGATTCGTCTTCTTCGAAAAGGCCTAGGCCAATATATCAGTCTATCATAGGGCCTACAGACATGACAGATCAAGAGATGAGACTAGGCCTATTTCAGTATTTGAGTTGAGTTTCAGTTTGTTATTCTGATTTTTCTATTTATCAACAAAAAACTAACTACTGAATGCTAACTTTGTTGTATGTAATGGTGTTTTTATTCAACTAATAGTTATGAAGCGTCTGTGTCTTTATTCATTGGCTGACAGTATCGTTTTCAAGAAGAATCACTCAAAATGAATGAAATCCTGCAATCACTCCAAAAAATTCATTTCCCGGGAAAATGGCGCGAGACACGTGGCGCCATCTACAATTCAAACTAACTAAATAAGTTCTTGTGGCGGGAAATTCAAATCTGCACACTGGTTTTTTATCCTCGTTTTTGTCAGATCAAGAGATCAATGGATGCCGAGGATGGATGGATGTCTTTTTTTCAATCAGAAACGCTCTGATTTAAATTGTCTATTCATCTTAGCCAATTTAGCATGCGACGCTCGGAGGATGCGACGAAGCGACCGGCCGGATTACTGTAAAATCGGATAGGAGCCGTCTTAATTTTCACTTCTCGGGTCAACTCGCCGTTAAATAATATCGGAGTTGGGTGAAGGGGTAAAGTAAACATCTGTTTTTTTAAGATAAAAACATTTAGTCACAACCAATCCGAATACCATGGTCGCAAAAACGTTCATCTCGCCACGGACTTTCATACAATAGACAGAAGTCCATCCCACTCCAAGGACTAAGTCAAATCATCCCAAGGACTTTCATACAATAGAAGTAGTCAGTCCATCCCGCCAAGGACTTCCATATAGAAGGCCAGTCATCCCGCCATCGCATCCTGAGGAAATCAGGGGTTAATGTTTGCTTCTCCGGCCCTGTTTGTGTGCAGGGCCGGAAAAGCGAACATTAACCCCTGATTTCCTCAGGATGTCCCGCCAAGGACTTCCATACAACAGAAGTCCGAAATCCCGTCTTGGAAGAGACTCTAATGCAACAAGCCACCAAACTTGTCTCCTTCGTCGGGAGTCGTAAGAGATACATGGGGGTCTTTTCTTGGCCCTGGCATCAGAAGCACCAGGAAGGACCTCATGCTTTTACGTCTCCTCAGGATAGACTCCCGGGGCAGTCCATTGCGTCATTCCTTATGGGTGAGGGACGAGGCCGGTCCACTGCGTCCGGAGTGTATATACCTTAGAAGGTAGTGTTGCAATGTGGTGTTGATATCCTGCTTAAAAGACACTGAGACATAACAGCAGTGATACCCGGGAGTCGAACCCACGACCTCCTGATGATGAGCCTCATTATCAGCTTACGAGTCCGAATAGTTTTAATTCCCGTGGTTTGTGAGTGCCCGGCCAGGCCTGGTGAATGGCTAAAGTGACCAGATTGTGATTGATTTTAATCATGCCTGCGTTGATTGAATTTGGAGTCCGGGGTTAACGGTGATCTTGCCAAGACATGCAGTTGTGACCCACTGGTCCAGTTACCCAACACTCGTCCACTGATAGTGATGTCCATACCTTTCGTGTACATAACGACTGATTAATCAGTACACCTATCAAACTCGACATACTATCAGGTGATAATAAGTTCGTGTCCTCTTTCGAGAAGCAGCCATCATGGACTCGCATGTACTTTCTTTCGGAATCTTCTTAGGAGTGTTTTTACTTTTCATTATTACACGTAAGTGAGAAAAAACGAAAGTCTTTTCAGATGGACAAGCTAATTCTCTGTTTGAAACTACTGGTTGCCTATAATTGTTCCGGCAACGTTCCATGGAGCATTTTCTATTGTCCGTCATGGAGACCGCCGCTCCCTAATGGAACAGTGTCGTTCATAGTACTCCAAGATGGCGCCCATTTTTGGAGAGAACGATACGCCCCAAGGACACGCACTCGGTTGTAATTTTTTTCGTGCTCCAACCCTGGCACAAAGGAGTCACCACGTAGTTTATGGTTGAAAAAAAATTGTTATGATGAAAAAGTCACATTTCTTAGACTGAGAGGGGATCGAGTTTTCTATCATCTGGAGATAATGAAGGTATTTGTAGGACGTGTGTTATACTTGCTTGAAACAACTAAACATGATCCTGGCTATGGTGATCCTCGGGAAACCATCGTTGCCATTTCACCAGCCACGCCATAAACTTTCGCATATCAAGTTGCTGGTTATCCAGAAATATAAGTAGGCTATTCTAAGAAAAGTTCGTGGGTTGATTAATAGACGCACTGCTCAAATTCCTTTCAGCCCAATGTCAGTCGGCCACTGACGAAAGTCACAAAGCCGGTCCAGCAAATGTAGTTGGCGGGAAGCTCAGATGCCACCAGTGCAATGTTAAGCTTGGGACGGCGGAGAGGACCGTCAACTGCAACAAGACCACCATCGAGCTCAACTGCGCCGTCTGCATGAAGATCGAGACCACCATCATTACTGGGAGGAGGAAGCCGAAGGAATGGGAGACGCATTATGACAGTAAGTGGGTCTACACTGCGGACGTCAGTGGGTTTGCCTCATCCCTATCCGAAGATTATGTTAAGGATGACTAATGGCATACCTCGGGAGTGTAGATACTAAGATGTCTTACTACTTCCAATTGCCTGGGATGGAAACCTTTAACGGTTCTTCTACCGACGCGACTATCTTAAAAACCTCTACGGGTGCACTGTGTGAGCCGAAACCATTAGGTTTTTCAAAAGCTCAACCTCTATTCCTAAAACCCAGTGTGTTTTTTTCACTGAGCATCGAGAGAGAGGGAGACTGCACTCCTGTTCAAGAACTTTTCTTGACCACCTGGATAATAAAATATTTCTGAATTTATCATAAAGCTATAACTCAAGCAAGGTCGGGCTCCATGCATCCTGACTCTCATGCGTTGGCGTCACCACTATCGAGCTCCACAAACGTGAGTGATTTAGCGATCTCAAAACATTGCCGGTCAAGATGAGCTCCATGGTGATGGTCAAGTTTTTAAAAACAGGTTCAGGGCCGTATATAACTTTTTTGTCCGGGGGGGGGGCAGTGGGATAGATCGCCGAAGGCGATCTGCATGCGCCGCAGGCGCATCCGAACGGGGGGCCCTCCCCCAGAAAAATTTGAAAATAAAAGGTCTGAAATGGCATTTTTTTCTGGCATTTGGAAGTGTGAATCAATAGTATTTTTACTCTAAAAAAGGACCACTTTTATGAAGTATTTTACGAAAATACCACATTTGGACAGAAAATGTTAATTTGCAGATTATAAGGGTTGCACCTGAGTTGATGACATCTGCTATCCATATGCTGCTATCATGCTGGTAAAGCTATGACTAAGATTAGTTTGTCTTTTTATTACTGTCTGAAATTTTTTTTTTCAACATTTATTGCACAGGGGGGCAGCTCCCCCCCCCCCCCCCCTCTAAATACGGCCCTGACTGGTTTGGCCAAGTAGACGCTTATAACCACTTCACTACTGGACATTTTATACGTTATTCGATTGATCACTGGGCTCCACGTGAAGTGTCATTCCCGGCAATCACGTAATAACGCGCAAAGCATCATGCATCGTATTCGTAGTACATTGCGTCATGACGTCATCAGACCACAGGAGCGTCGTGAGAACCGAAATATTTTTCGGGCAACAGTAGTGAAGTGAATGAAATAACGACAAATTAATTAACGCCAGGGTTAAAGATAAAACTTCTTTTGAACAATCAGGCCCATGATGTTATTGATGTTTTTACACACAACACTCACAGTGCTCTCTCATTTCAGCTTACGAAGTGACTTCCAAAATCTGCCTGGAGAATGCCTTGGATGCGCGAACATATGACGGATGCTTCTATAACCAAGGGGCACAGGGATACAGCACCGTGTGTTACTGTAGCGGGGAGGATCTATGTAACCATGGCAACAGGCCACTGTTGTCATTAGCAACAATAATTTCGGCGGCAATTTCGATTATTCTGGTCAGACTAATTTAGTTTCATCAGGGATCAGGGAATACATCGACATGTTTTTTCATTCATGGAAACTCAGTTTTCACGTGGACTGACGAATTAACAAACGCGCTGACTCCATCTCTGACTGATATGGGCAATGTTGCCGAGTCAATTACGGAGTTATTTATTGATGGTTTTTATACCATAAATCTGTAACTCAGAGCAAACATGATCGCAGCCACTTGGACAGCAAGATTCGAGACCCACTGACTGTTGAAGGATCGACGACACGTTTCCGAGATCATCAACATGTGGCGCGCATGACTGGGTTGTGCGTGTGGGGGGGGGGGGGGGGGTCGGGTCAACGTGTGCCATGGGAGGTGCATGCGACTGACTTTGGAGTGTCGTGGATGATATCAGGGTTGGGTTGAAGCAATATTGTTTTTGCATGTCATGGTACATATCAAATTAACTAAGATGGATCAGCTGGGAAGAGGGAAAAGAGCGCATTTTGCCCGAGAGCAGTCAATAGACAGGGTCAGATTTTTTCCGAAAACGAGAACGATGGATTTTTCATCATCAAGTCAAGTTTAATGTTTTGTATTATTGTTGGCATACCATGCAGACGCGATGTTTCTTTGCATTTCGGACAAAAGGCAGCGCGACATCCGTAGTCAAAGTGCCGCTCAAATACCTCCGTTCTCGTTCTCGCTCTCGTTCCCGGATCAAAATCCGAACCTCTCTAGCATTAGTGTACATGTAGTGCCTCGAGTGTGACAATCACTGACTGGAAGTCTTCTACTCATCAATAATTGTACAGAACTTGATTGTTTGTGTGCCAGTTCTCTGTGGAAAGATAAATCTTGGAGTTTTAGGCCGGGCTGGTTACTCAAAGGATATATAAATTCGTAGTACTCATAATTGGACTTCTGATGACTACATGATGGGATTATATTTACTGAGTCAGAAACAATGAAAAGATACAAGCTTAGTAATGGACGACTGAGAATTTGCCTGCAGTGATAGTTCTGTATAATCTTGGGTCGGATTGAAAAAGTTATACTCCTAGAATGTTATTTGGTAGATTTTAATTGTAATGGGGCATATAATCAATTTGTCATAAAAGAAGTCAGAGTTCTGCCAATGAATCAATCAACAAATTTTGCTTGTAAAATTTTTAATTTGCTATACCAGCACGTTTTACTTGACTTGGTCAATTCATTGACATGGCCTTTGCTCACAGTGATCTACCCATAAGTTAGCATGAAAGCTTTCCGCAATGAAGTTCGTTACGAACAATATGATTGAGCAAATTGTACTGTTCTATGCTGTTCCACAATTTTGACAATGTTCTGACCTCCTCATGACAGAGACTTTTATGAACACATGATTCAGCAAGTACAATGTTATTGGTACACCCTGTATTATTCGTGCACTTCCCGGCGCATGCGCACTTTAGTTTCGCCCTTCTCGCGATTGATCTTGGAAAATTTGCACTGCAAAATTCCTGCATATTCCCACACCATGGAGAACTATAAAATCATAATCTCTTTAGTCATATTGGCGGCCAGTTTATCCATAGGTATGTCAAGCAAGAAATCATATAATTTGATCATATATCGGGCTAATCTTAGACTGTAAAATCGGCGTGTGGATCTGGGAAAATTCCATCGTTTTTGTGCATGCAATGGCCAATGCATCCATCTGTGCATTGTACGTGCATTTTGACTATAGAGCGACCAGTGCAATCTGCACCTCGGTTCTTGTTAGCATTATCGATTACATTTGGCCGCCTGTACATATTGTACATGGTCAAATATTTCCATTTTCAAGAAGTGTTACTTTTACTCTCGAGAAAAAAAAGATTTTGGTCTAGGGCAGGCCTATCCCATTCCCAGGCATAACTAAGGCTAGCGGTGCGTGACGACATACTGAGATACTCATGTACTTACTTTACACTTGGCAAAAGAGAAGTCAAAGACCCTTTGCCAGATACGTCGGTATCACCTATACAGGGCCAGCCAAACAAACCATCTTTACAATAGATCTTCACGGTAAGACGCCAGAGGCTCGAGAGGCATCGTCTGGCGTCTTTGACCGTAAAAACTTCTTGTAAAGGTTGTTTGTTTGCCATCCCTAGGTGGTACCGGCGTATTTGGAAAAGTGCCTATGAGTGACTTTGATGTGCTCGATCGGAAATATTGGCTTGATATCAATTATCATGCATGCAGTTGCACATGACTAGATATGCAGAATCATAGGGTCATACTAAAAAGCTTCCACCAGGTTTAAAAGCATATTTAAAGTCATCAAAATAAAATCTAATGGTCATCAACGAAATAAGCAGGACATTTTCTGGTTCATTTCCTGAATGTTTCATGACATTTGTGTGCTAGATTGGCGAGTTGTTGTTTAAAATATACCAGAGACAAGACCACTAATGAATATTCATAGGTTGGAGGGTCCAGGCCTATCTATTAGACGAGTGCATGTTTTTTACTCTCAAGTACATATTTGGAGAGGTATTGAAAAAATATTTGTTGTGGCAAGTCTACAGATATAAAGAAATTATTTGATGAAAAAATTAATTTCGAATTTTGCTAATTGGGTAATAGGGGGCGTGTTTTGAGTTTTTTCTGCCAGTTGGCTGAAAAGAGTGGAAATATCAAAGTCTGTCTAATTTGTCGATTAAAAAAAAATTTCCGTGGTCAATCACCATTTTATTTTTCACCATTTACTTGCCCGACTGTCCGGAATAACATAATCTAAATTTCAGATTCACAACACCACGCGTTCTTTGATGCGTCGCGGTCAAACATTGACAATTTAACTGCTAAAAGGCTTAAAAAATCAATTGTGGTCTTGTCTCTATTTACACTACATTTTGGGTCAATATAGTGAAAAATTTGAATGTGCTCAAATCACTCTAATTCATTTAGAATATTGTATTGCTGATGATTTAAGGTCAAAACAGGCTAAAATAATGAGAAAAAAACTTAATTTGACCCAAATAAGAGTCAACCTAACCCCGGTCTAAGTTCGGTTTCATTTTTACAAGTCTTGTTGTGTTGCCATTCATTTTGTAATTTCTTTGAAACTACTTAGGCCTTGATTCTGAAAGTTGTGCCCTAAGCAGCAAAGATATTACTAAATCACATCCTAAAGTTTCAGCTCCATAGCTTGCTTATTCTGGCCAGGGCAGGTCTTTGAATTTGGTGCTGTTGGGTGCAAAATCATGACTTTTTGTCGATTTTGTCCTCTTTCGTCGCTTTGGCACAGTTGTACCACTCTTTGAAATGTCTCTCATTTCTCCAAAAATGTCCAGATATGACTTTCCTTCGTTGGAGAGTTGTGGGATGTCATGTACATTAGTTTGAAAAAAATCTCAAAATGTTAACCCCTGAAATGTACCTTCATTGAGACAAGACCACTAATGAATATTCATAGGTTGGAGGGTCCAGGCCTATCTATTAGACGAGTGCATGTTTTTTACTCTCAAGTACATATTTGGAGAGGTATTGAAAAAATATTTGTTGTGGCAAGTCTACAGATATAAAGAAATTATTTGATGAAAAAATTAATTTCGAATTTTGCTAATTGGGTAATAGGGGGCGTGTTTTGAGTTTTTTCTGCCAGTTGGCTGAAAAGAGTGGAAATATCAAAGTCTGTCTAATTTGTCGATTAAAAAAAAATTTCCGTGGTCAATCACCATTTTATTTTTCACCATTTACTTGCCCGACTGTCCGGAATAACATAATCTAAATTTCAGATTCACAACACCACGCGTTCTTTGATGCGTCGCGGTCAAACATTGACAATTTAACTGCTAAAAGGCTTAAAAAATCAATTGTGGTCTTGTCTCACCAGTGTCCACCACCCAGTGGGCAGCCATGTTGGATTGGACTTGGAGGAAACGATAGGGCTTCCGAATACTACAGGAGCCTTGTGATTTTAGACAACATCTCCCTTATCTTACACCCAAATGTCATGAAATTTTCAGGAAATGTGTTTTGTGGTGTACTTATTTCGTTGATGGCAACTAAATTTTATTTTGATGACTTTATACCTGACTTGAACCTGGTGGACTCCATTTACTCTCATCGACATCATGATGGTTAGCAAATGAGTGATTTTTGTAAAAGTTGTCACTGGGACTGTATGTGCAATCATGACTGCACACGATTACGCCTTACGGTGGGCATACATTCATACAACAAACTATCGTTTGCAGTGGATATTACAGGTGCCTGTGTCAAAAATCGGTCGTCACTGTGACTGGTTAATATCATTATCATATACCCAGTCGGCCAGTGATTTACCAGTTTTTCATGGCAGATGCAGATGTTTTGGCTTGATCGCAGAATCCCTGACAAATACTTCCAGGTGGGTTTTTGTTAGGGTTAGCCACAGAATCTTAAAATTGCCCATTGGCAGTGACAACTTTTTGGGGGAATATGTGAGGAATTCTGCAATTAAAAGCTGATATTTTTGTTGCACATCGCAGCAATTATGCATGTCGCAGCATCAAAAATCTCATGTTCGCATTGCACTTTAGTACTCTTCCACCTTATCATTTTCAGGCTACTCTGCCCTGTTTAATTGTGTCGAGTGCGAGTCTACTCTAGTTAAAGGCTGCATGAATGATGTTATGAACTCCTCAGCTATAAAAAATTACACCAGAGCCTGTGACAATACTGCTGATAATGTTTGCATGAAGGTAGTTGCAAAAGCTACTCGAACTGGTTGGACTGGCAAGAATGGCATGAGGGAAGTTGGTAAGTTCATTTTCCTTCCGTAAACCACAGATTTTTTGTATTCGTTGAAAGTTTTTATCTGGATTTTGAGAAGAAGTGGTCATGAACCCTTGGTCTCTCTCTATTCATTGACACCAATCAAGACAGACTGTCACAGATCTAAAGGAACCTTCTGGAATTCTTACTGATTAGATGGCATCAAACAATGGAGCCCAAGAGTTCATTTTCCCTTCTGGATGATCATATCATAGACGAAATTAACATTCACTCACAAAGGATTAATCACAGAAGACCTATCCTTTTGTGATGATTGGTTGCATTTGTTGTTTGAAAGTGTGAGCTAGATCTTCATTCACTTTAGTTGGCAACCAACTGAGAACAGTGCGTTAAAAAATTAGTGACAATAGAAAAGCAGTACCAAACAGCCATGTACGTGTACTTTACATAAAATTCAGCTCTGAAATGCCGATCATACAGCTTACATTTGCTTTCCATTGTAAAAATACATCTTTTGATTACAGTAGAACCTCTCTATTAAGGACACCCTCGGGACTGAAAGTGGTGCCCTTTAGGGAGGTGTCCTGATTAGTGAGGTCTAATTGAATGGAAAGATCCAATTTGAGACCAAATCCAAATGTCCTTAATAGGGAGGTTGTCCTTAATGGAGAGGTGTCCGCTAAGGGAGGTTCCACTGTATTTTGTTTGACTTCTTCTCCATAATTTTTTCAGCTGCGATCAAGGTGTCGCGTTTCTGCGCCATGATGGAAAATCCTAAAGACGAATGCAAGTCAATGGACGGAGCTGCTGGATACCTCACCTATTGTACCTGCCGAGATAAAGCTTGCAATGGCGGAGCAAATGTCGTGGCATCACTTCTGATGATAGCGTCGTGTTTCCTCGCCAAGATTGCCCTTTAACTCCATGTCATCCAGAGTAAAACAGGAATTTTATGCAAGCGAAATGATTTCGGTTTCTTCCTTTCGAGCCATATGGGTGTTGATCGAGAACTGACACGTGAAAGGTTGAATCCGAATCATTGAAGGAATGTAATTAAAATATTTAAAAGTTTTTGAGATTTGGTGATTAAAACTGCCCTACGGCATCTAAATTGCATCAGTAGGCCTAGATTTTGCAGGTTTGATCATAATCGGGTCAGATGAGGCCAAACCAAATTTTAAAGTACCCTGGAAAGCATGCTTGCTGACATAAATATAAATGAAATGAATAAACAAGCGCTTTTCTTGCTCAAGTGTTATTTGTCACATAACAACTGATAGCTGCAAATTATGGTAGAAAAAATTGTCTCCTTGCCCGTTATCCAAGGTATTAAATTGGTGTGCCCTAAGCTAGAAAAATCGTTGAGTTAGGAATTTGATGTAATCCAAAATATTCAGAGAGAGAATTCTGTCCCTGGAGCCGTGGAAACGTTGTCTCGAATGATCATTTGCAATGATGGAAAGTGCAATGCGATTGTATTCAGATCATTCAAAACCGCAAGTAAGAGATTAGGCCAAGGGATGCAATACTCTCGTTTCAAAAAAGAAATCGCATATTTTTCCAAGTTAAAAGATGCATAAGCAGTGGCTACACCATGAACTGTAAAAATGTACATTATTTCATTATCCGACTCTAGCAAGTAACAACAAGTGTAAACCTCTGTAGATAATTTTAGAATCAAATGCTTCGTTCTTATCTTATCATCAATGTATGCACTCCCAGTATGAAACCAAAGTTCAAACAGTCGATTCAACTAAAATTGTTTTAATGTGATGTTCCGAGTGAGCAAAATCTTTGTCAGACCTTGATTCATGCCTGGAAGTGCCTCTCCCTATTGTTTGCATATGTAACCATGGTAATGACCCAACGCGTTAGATGATGTTTAGTACACGCTGTGTTTTCGAAAGTTTTGTGATTCGATTTTTCGTCATACGCTAAATTTATTGTTTGTAGGGTATTTTGTATTATGATGGTGTATTGTAAAATTTTAAGGCTCAGTATTTTAGCCTCAAATATAGCAATTCGTCTGAAACCATTTTGAAAGACTTGGGATCCAGTTGAAAAGCTTGTCACGAAGCGGATGATCAGTTCAGTTCAAATATCTTTATTTCACCTGTAGTTTTCTGGTATAGCCTTTATATTTTTTGTAGTATTTTGTACATAAATGTGATGTCCTGTCCGGTAAACTAGAGATGAAATAGGGTTTTTGAGGCGAGATTTATACAGGGTTTGCTTTTTCACATGTAATATTTAACTTTCCATTCTTGACATAAAGAACAGGCAAGTCATTTCCAAAGAGTGGGCTACAGTCCCACAATGTCACGTTTCACCCTCATGTCTTCAAAACCTAATTCAGTAAACAAACATGCTTGTGACAAGTATGTGAGATCGTGAATCCTGTATAGACCTTGTGTTCATTGTGACTAACTCCGAAATCTGGTTTTTGTGACTTGTAGTGAAATTGAATATAAAGGCATATTGTCTTAACATTCCTAAACATTCCAGAAGAATTTCACTCTATTCTTTTAAAGTGATATGTGATCTTAAGCTTCAGTTTGTTGACAGAATTCCTCCAGATTTCTAAGATCAGGCAGCACCATTACATGTAGATCTTGTTGGAACATGTTGTATCACACCAGTCCTGTCCTACCTAATCCCTCTTAATGGATCAGTCCAACCTTTCATAAGTGCTTGGATTGGATTGGCTCATTCTGAAAGCCAAGGGGATGAGGACTGCTGTGAAATTCTGGTTGTGTATACTATTTTGTGTGGAATTGTTCCTTTTATTATTTATAACAACGAGTACTTTTTTTTGGAATTTTGCTGTTTCATACATCTGCTGTGTTCTGTAAATTTCTAATTTGATTTAAGTTCATCAGAGTTCTCTTAAATCTCTGGACTTCAATAACAGCAGTTGGTCATTAGGAGAAAAAATCAATTGGGATACAAATAAAAGTGGGGACCTTCTTTCTCAGGAAATTTACGCGTTCAAAACTTTTACCTTCTGGTGTATCTTTAGATCTATTTGTGTGTCAAACATTATATATTTTGTTTTGTATAGACCTGGTTAGTTTACAGGGTTAATGGAAGTAAAAAAATTCAAATGCAGATTGACTAAAGCCCCCGCAGACAAGTGATTTTTAATTGCAGTGACCTGTGATCATTATTGCATGCAGCCAAAATTGCTTGTTTGCTATGGACATCGCAGGTGACTGTGAGTGTGACAAGAATCAGTGATTGCAGCGACCTGCACTCAATTACCAAACCCAGCGATCACTGTCATGACTGCTGCACCTGCAGATGAGAGATCTTTTTGTTGCAATTTGCATATTGCTGCAGGTACAATCCCAGATTGCAGCTACAAAATCGCTTGTTTGCACCAATCTTAACACTGGAGCAAAGTAATTCATGTCCCTCTAATATGTTAACATGGAGTCCGATGAATCTCCCCGACTATTTTCCATAAAATCTCATCCTGAATTAAGTTTACATGTAGTTGCATAATAACTTGACTAAGTAATGACAAATATTTATAACCTAACCATTTTGTCTGTATTCTATTTTCATGCTTTTAACTCCTCCATTGTTCATTTCCATTCCACCGGTAACAATCCTGATGTTTCAAAGCATTAAGTTTGTCAGAAAAATAACTAAATTAGATCAACTAGTGGTATAATTGACATTGCTTGAATCCATCCATATATGCTTTTTTGTACAGTTTGTTGTGATGTTTCTATTCATGCATGTATCAACATGAAGCATTGGGGAGATGATGTATAAATTTCTGTCGCGCTCCCAATATTTTTTGGAACACTTTGTATAAAAAGTTAACTGTCCGAAGATTGAATGAACTTCGTCCATGAGATATTTTTGTTCAAGTTTTAGACATTCCACAAGTTGTTGCGTCCAGGAAATTTGCCTATGTGATAAGATTTCTTTATGTAGGGTTGTACACAGTTGATGGGCGAGAGTTTCATGTGATTCCATGATTTGCACTTGTGCAGACCCTCAGTTGCTGTGAAGACCATCAGCTTCTTGTTAATCCATCCAATAAAATAATCCATCCCGTCTCCGGGTTTGAAAACTTTGAAATTTCTTAGGCCAGACTCAGAGTCCAGGATCGTTTCTTATGACCATTACTGTAAATCAGAAACCTGTGAGCAGCTTTGGTGCATTGTGTAACGATTAATGTAATGGATTTTTACAAAGATACATTTATTACTTCGTATTGTATAAGCAAGACTTATAGATAATCTCAGAAGTTTTTGTTGACAACCTGTACTGTAAACATCAGAGTTTTAGACAAATTGAAATTTGTTTTAAAGGTTCATGTGCAGATGAAAAAATGTGGAAATATTATGTAATTTGTACCATACAAGCAATGTAGGCAGTGCAGTAAGGCAGTGTAGTGACGTCATTAGGAGATCATTTTGGACGTCAATCCATGACCTTTCTGACTTTGCAAACAAAGTATGTCATGTTTGACTTCGCCACACTTTACTACTGCCATTGTTGGCTGACGGCGAAGTACGCCACGAGGGCCAGTGACAGGAATTTGTCATCCAAAATGGCGTCTTGTGATGATGTCATCTGCGCGGCCTCTGTTGACAAATCAAGCGTATTCAACTTTTCAATATTCTCTTTTAAAAACGGGTAGTGATCATTACTGGTGAATTGAGAAAAATTCAAGTTGGGAAGGGGGATTGAAGTTGTTTTCCCAATAGCTTATTGACATTCATTTTCACTCATTCATCATTTGAGAAATTTGTAAAAATTCAATGTATGACCTTCATTTTCATGTTGTTTTGAAACTCCTGGACTTGGACTTCCAATATTCTATCTCTTTCTATTTTGGTTAGCTCTGATGTGTGAACTGTAATTTAGATGTATTCCAATACTCTGTTGTCAGATTTTTAATTAGCCGCGAATGAAGTGATATGATTGTGGAGTTTGGATAATTTGGTATATAAAATCTGTGAAGTTTTGATAAAGAACTGTTGTATGTAGTTATAGACAGTATCAGTGTGTGTATTGGTTAGATATCTCTAGATTTTTGCCCTTTCCCCGCATTATCTCACCTTGGCCCCTAGCACTTTGGACATCACTTTCTTCTCAAAAGAAAGTATGGGGTGTCACAAAATACTGGGGGAGTTGGGATGAGAGAACATCAAGAACTCAGTCATGTAAATTACTGTAAACCAGGAAATTTGTGTGTGTCTTCTAATTTTGCGTTTTTGACGACCAGCAAAAGCCAAACGCTTCAAAAAACAAAATTCCATTTAAAGTAACTGTTACAGTGTTCTCAAAACGACTTACAATGCAATTTTAGAAAAGCACCACTATAATAGCTGCAAATATTTTCCGTTTTACAGTATCACTTTCACTATGAATCTAGAACAGTCGGTAGTTTAAAAATTTCAAATCTAAGGAATCAATTTAAGTGGCTGGTAACTGTCAATGATAGACACCAATCCTTGGTTTTACAGGTGTCAATCACACTTTGCCTGACAGATTTTACTGCAGAAGCTATGATATTTTCCAAATGTCGAGCAAGACACTGCAAAAAAGTTATGTTAAGGTGGGGTAAAGTGAAAATAAGAACTTCAATTCTATTGTAATTAAATGAAAACATATTACTCTGCATTCCAATGTCATGACTGATTTCTGTCAAAATGTTTTATCTATAAGTGAACATTTGATAAAAAATAAACTCACAATTAACATTTTAGAAAACAGCACTCCTATGATTTATTTTCGATGTCAAAAAGGGCCGTTTACACGCACAGCTAAAATCCAGCCAGATTCGCTGTGGTCTCATTCCAATGTACCCGTTTACACAACACACTACAGTCTGGCCTACTGCAAGCTAATCAGGATTGTTGAGGGAAATTGTGGGCCCGGGGTTGTTTTGTAAAATGGGTTGAGACGTCCCCAAATTGGTCTGGATGCAACTGGACTGGACCCAAAAGAACCAGCGTAATAGATGGCCACTTCGAATCTGTACTGTCTACATAAAGATGTCTGCATTTGGATATGACGGGATCTCGGAAATTCTTTTTCTGTGCGTGTAAACAGCCCTATACAACCAAATAGGAAATGCCCGCCAGATGCTCTTGCAACACGGGCAAAATTACAATGAGCCGTCATGACTGCCCACAGAAAATCTGTCCAAATGGTAGAACGTCATGAAACGTCCATACGTTTCTGGATAACTTTGGATGTCCTGACTGCACTTCCAGACCCTATTCGTGATCATACTGCTGGCTCTCTTGCGTGGTGCATTGGTAATATTGTTGCCTATGAGATCCCAGGTTCGAGTCTTGGTCATTTCCAGTTGGGATGAGAGAAATAGGACTACACTTTGGAAAGTTTGGCCATTGGACCTTTTGTCAGTCGTCCTGAAGACATCAACTGTTCCGTCGGACGTATCTCTAATAATGTCCGTCCTTACTTGCAATTCAGTATCAAGTTGTCACACCCAGGATTCTGGCCTGTTGGTTCAGTGGGCCTTCAGCCAGTCGTCCTGAAGACATCAACTGTCCTGATAGGATGTGATTCTGATATTGTTCATCCTTATTTACCATTCAGTATCAAGTTCTCACACCCAGGATTCTGGACTGTTGGTTCAGTGGCATTCAGCCAGTCGTCCTGAAGACATCAAATGTCCTGATAGGATGTGACTCTAATAATGTCCGTCCTTACTTGCCATTCCGTATCAAGTTCTCACAGCCAGGATTCCGGCATATTGGTTCAGTGGGCCTTCAGCCAGTCGTCCTGAAGACATCAAATGTCCTGATAGGATGTGATTCTTATAATGTTCATCCTTATTTACCATTCAGTATCAAGTTGTCACAGCCAGGATTCTGCCCTGTTGGTTCAGTGCAATAGTGGGCCTTCAGCCAGTCGTCCTGAAGGCATCAAGTGTCCGGATAGGATGTGACTCTAATAATGTTTATCCTCACTTACCATACATTATCAAGTTGTCACACCCAGGATTCTGGCCTGGTGGTTCAGTGGGCCTTCAGCCAGTCGTCCTGAAGACATCAAGTGTGCTGATAGGATGTGATTCTGATATTGTTCATCCTTATTTACCATTCAGTATCAAGTTCTCACACCCAGGATTCTGGCCTGTTGGTTCAGTGGGTCTTTAGCCAGTCGTCCTGAAGACATCAAGTGATCTGATAGGATGTGATTCCAACAATGTTTATCCTCACTTGTCATTCAGTATCAAATTCTCACAACCAGGATTCTAGCCTGTTGGTTCCGTTGGTCTTTCGTCCTGAAGACACCATGTGTTCTGATAGTATGTGACTCTGATAATGTTCATCCTTCCTAACTGCCATTCAGTATCAAGTTCTCACACCCAGGTTTCCGGCATGTTGGTTCAGTGGGCCTTCGGCCAGTCGTCCTGAAGACATCAAGTGTTCTGATAGGATGTGATTCTGATATTGTTCATCCTTATTTACCATTCAGTATCAAGTTCTCACACCCAGGATTCTGGACTGTTGGTTCAGTGGCATTCAACCAGTCGTCCTGAAGACATCAAATGTCCTGATGGGATGTGACTCTAATAATAATAACCATCCTTACTTGGCATTCAGTATCAAGTTCTCACACCCAGGATTCCGGCCTGTTGGTTCAGTGGCATTCAGCCAGTCGTCCTGAAGACATCAAATGTCCTGATAGGATGTGACTCTAATAATGTCCATCCTTATTTACCATTCAGTATCAACTTTTTACACCTAGGATTCCGGCCTGTTGGTTCAGTGGGCCTTCAGCGAGTCGTCCTGAAGACATCAAGTGTGCTGATAGGATGTGACTTTAATAATGTTTATCCTTACTTGCCATTCAGGATCAAGTTTTTACACCTAAGACTCCGGCCTGCTGGTTCACCATCTTGCGGAGGTGTTCACTCGGAGAGGTTCCAATGTATATCAAAGGAAATCGGAAATCGTACAGGAACTCCATAGTAGTGACTTGATGCATCAATGGCTTTATTACTGACCGAGGTGTGCGAAATGGGGGGGGGGGGGGCGTTATACTGGCTGTGTGAAAATCACTTTTGATGTCCACAAACTGGAAATGAGACGAAGGTTGGGGGAAAATGACAATTAACACACGAAACTGATATCAGGTATCTCCAGGGCAACGGCAAATAATATGCCAGTTATCAAGCAATGCAAACAAATGTTTTACAAATGCATGTCAAGTTTATTGTCTAGTTTATACATAGATACATTTTATCGTACCATACTATCGTGAAAAGAGGGCAATCAATATACATGTAGCGCATTACATGGAATGCTGATATGTATGATAACAATAACTTAAGTGTGGTTCGCATGGACAACTCTACAGGGCGTCACAGAAAATCTAACTTAGTCGCCGGTTAATTTAGAAGATGGCTTGTCCTTTAAAATGGCACTCTCAATTTATGCAACGATCAATGGAAACCCTGTACCCCCCCGACTCAGGCAGTCTCAACCTTGTTGACACTTTGGATTGTTTCCTAGAGTTGGGATTTGACACTGATCAAGCCAGGACTTGAGAGGAAATTGTCAGGTGTTTACCATTCTTTCCTCAGATCTTTCACAGAGTTAACCTCTTGAATCCCGGTGACCGACCAGTCGGTCATTTTGAAATAACGTTTTTTCCCAACGACCGACGGGTCGGTCTCAGTGATATTTTTCTTCCCTTGAGCTGGGACGCTAGTTTATTGCTTGTTTTAGCGTGTTTGATGTACAGTAGGGTTAGCCAGTGCATGCCTGGGTAGATGGCGCCTCGGTACCGGACCTTGGCGGTTGTATGCGGGCGCTATACATCGTGAAAGTCAGACCCAATTTCGCAACCACGTGACCACCATGGGATCCCGGGATTTTCAAGTTTTGGGATTCAAGAGGTTTATCATTTTTTCTCTCTGAAATAATGAAATTTTAATGTTCAACAGGTATTCGACACTACTAATTTTTCAGGGATCTGACAGAGTGCCCAGAGCAAAAAACCTGAGAAAAAAATTTGTAATGGTGAAAAAGTTGTCTTTGGACAATGGTTACTTAACGTACACCACTGATGAATGACTTACACGGAGGAAAAATTCAGAGGCTACAGAAAATGTAGCTCGGTCATTCGATGACACTTTTAAAGGACTTTAACCCTCCACAAAAGAAGATTACTATTTACAATAGGTGGGTCGATTCAACCAGAACATTTTTTTCAACAGTTTATTTGTTCCATTTTGCAGATGCACCATCAGAAGTGAGACTTAAAGGGCATAAATTAAAATGGCATTTCAAATGCATTGACCATTAAATTTTGGCAGCAAACCATATACAGTAGAATCTCTCTATTAAGGACACCCAAGGGACTGACAACTGCTGTCCTTAATCAAGAGGTGTCCTGATTAGAGAGGTGACATTGAATGTAAACAACCCATTTGGGACCAAAACTAGTGTCCTTTATAGAGAGGTTGTCCTTAATATAGAGGTGTCCGCTAAGGGAGGTTCCACTGTAGGACAACCTCTCTATTAAGGACAACCTCTCTATTAAGGAGATTACTTTTGCTCCCAAAGTGGTCGTTTTCATTCAATTTGACCTCTCTAATCAGGGCACCTCTCTATCAAGGACAGCACTTGTCAGTCCGTATGGTGTCCTTACTAGAGAGGTTCTACTGTATATTTGGTCTATCGCCAACTGAAAATGAGCAAATTCGGCCAATTTTGGCGTCACGAACATTTCATGGTTGACAGCGCACATCAACAGGTATGGGATTCCGCCAGCTCCTTTATTAATAAATTTCCAAAGAGGGCGCTGGGACATCAAGTGGGAAATCTGAGATGATGAACTGACAGATCATGTAAAAAAAATACTTTTTCACAATATTTTTGTTTTACATATTCCGTTTACCTGAGGTATTCATTCATATTATCATAATCATAATACACGGAGTAAATTTTTGACACAATTTTTTTTGGAATGTTAGAAAATAAAATCACATATATGTACTGGAATGACCAAAGAAGGATGTAATGAATAAGCATGCAATGAATTTATTTCAAAAGCGCCACATGCGAAGGCAAAACTCATGATTTTTTAATCTCGGAACCTACAAATAGTGCCGTTTGCAAATTGTCACTTGAACAAACTCCAGTAGGATATACAGTAGAACCTCCCTTAGCGGACACCACTCTGCTAAGGACAACCTCTCTATTAAGGACACTAGTTTGGGTCCCAAATTGGTTGTTTCCATTAAATTAGACCTCTCTAATCGGGACACCTCTCTACTGAAGTCAGCACTTGTCAGTCCCGAGGGTGTCCTTAATAGAGAGGTTCTACTGTTTGTCTCCATATTTAGGACCGCTCTCCGGTGCAATTTTTAAGGGTTCAAAACCGTTTTTTTAAATTTTACTTTTTCCTATTGGCAAAAAGATGCCAACAAAAGGGTTAAAGGCCTACGCCATTCGTAAGTATTTGTAATTTGTAATTGAATTTAAAAATTTCAAATTGTGCTTAAAATACGTACTAAATAAAAATGTCAGTACTGCCGTTATTGAGATAGATACATGTGCTTATACTAAAATAACCATTTTCAGCACATTCGTATGCATAACAAATGCACTGTGGCATTGTGTATGAATGCATTTCTATTTTCCTGGACCACCGAAATTACGAGCGGTACACCCCTTAAAAAGTATGCACAGTGTAAAGAGTTAAATCAATCACAAGTCCTATACAATTCTTTGTTTCAAGGACATAATGCTGAAAAATACAAACCATAGGCACAATCAGTTGGATATATATTAAGTTTTTACAACGTATTCTATGGCACTAACAATGATGAAAGTGGCCTCCTAATAACCAGCAACAACATTTTTGTGCTAATTATCAGAAAATTAGAGTACGCAATTAGCATCTTAACAAAAAGGACCTTGCAAGAGTGTTGCACTGATTGAGGCACTTACTCAAACACAGTAGGAATTCGAATTACGGCAAAACCTCTTTAATAAGGACACCCTTGGGGCTGAAAGTTGAGAGGTGTCCGGATTACAGAGTTCAAATAGAAAAGGAGTGATTTAGGAGTACAGTAGAACCTCTTTAAGCAGACACCTCTGTAAGTAAGACACCCTCTCCAATGAGGACACTGATTTTGGTCCCAAATTGGTCACTTCATTCAAAATTACATCTGTAATTAGGACACCTCTCTATACAGGACAGCGATGCTCAGTCCCATGATGTCCCTACTGGAGAGGTTCTACTGTAATTATATAGAATGACTTTTAAAGCAACCCTCTTAATTTCTCCACACTCTCATAATACTTGAAGCCACTATTATTTTGATTGGTCCCACTACCTCAAGCAATTTCTAAATAAACTATGAATCACTGCGCAATATATGAAATATATACATGTGCATTGTACCTAAAATGCATATAAATCAGTATTAATATACATAAAAGCAGCCGTATACATAAATATAATTTTTCATCTGTACATGAACAAATTTAATTAATATACTTCTGTTCATGAAGAAACTGTGTCGACGTAATTAAGTGTGCTGAAGCATGTCTGTTACATATAAGTCTCTAGGTTGGCTTAAAGCGAACTGGAACCGCCAAGCCAGTTCGTATGACCTCGTTTTCATTTCCCGCGTATCGGGTGATCAGAACGAGGCATGAATGAAACATGGCGCCTAGCTGTCAATCATTCAGTGACGTCACTACTATGGAATTTACTACGAAAATTCATGAATGAAAGATCGCATGACTCACGTGATTCTCACATGATTCTCAATAATAACAAATTGAACTGCGCATGCTCGGGCACTGGGGGCGGAGCTACAAATCTGAACTCGAATAGGAAGTTGGAAGTTTGACTTTCTCGGGCGGTGAAAGTCGAAAAGTTGAATAAATCGCTCGGCGGTTCCAGTTTGCTTTAAATACATCAGCACAGTATTGAAATAGGCAACATCATGACTGTCAACAAACCCTGACAACTTGAGTACAGGGATCATCAAAGTCTATTTCGTGAAATATAAAAGATTTTTAAAAACTTAGCTTTTAACGGGTACCACATGTACAGCGAACACCTCTCTATTAAGGACAACCTCTCTATTAAGGACAACCTCTCTATTAAGGACAACCACTCTATTAAGGACAACATCTCTACAAAGAACACTAGTTTTGGTCCCAAATGGGTTGTTTCCATTCAATGCCACCTCTCTAATCAGGACACCTCTCGATTAAAAACAGCAGTTGTCAGTCCCTTGGGTGTCCTTAATGGAGAGGTTCTACTGTACTTTCAGTGTTCCTGAATATAACACAGGTTCTGTAGCCAACCAGGGCAGAACTCAGTACACATTGGATCTTGCTAACCCTGTGATCATTTGTGACCCACCACGGCAAAATGAGTCCCATGACGCACAGAAGATGCGCCTAAAATGACACCTGGACATAATAAAAGAAATAGATATACACAGATTTCACAAAAGACAGACAATAGTGAAATGAACAACCAGTCCGTCTCAACCTGTCAAGCTCGGAGCGACATGCGACTCATTTTGCCATGGCGGGTCACATTTTTGCCAAGTTCGCTTGAATTGAAAATGTGGTGGCATCACAACTGGAGACTGATATCTTAAAGAGAGTAAACAAGAGTGTAGGTTGGCCCAAGTCGAAAACAGAGCTCTAAAAGCATGGAGGGCCTTCTGATTCCTTCATCTAATAAGCATGAACTTCCTAAGCTTCAAAGAAGTCCAAGTTGTGATATTCACACATCAAAGGATCCCAACTAACCTACATGATCATGATCATACATGTAATTTTCAGATATAAAGACACAGATTTACAACTATTTACACAGTATAACATTCAAGGTCTACGCTGATTGTAAAAAATAAACGATTTCGTTGCATTTGACAAGTGTCAAATGCGTCAAAATGATCTGAATGAATATAAATTTCAGCGTTACCATTGTGCAGACAGATATACAAATACTATGAATACCAAGTTTCAATGAATTTGCATGCATAATAACTGCACTACGGCATTGTGTATAACTGCATTTCTATTTTCCTGGACCACCAGTTATTACAAACGGCGTACCCCTTTAATCACACATTTGTATGATATGTTCACTAAACTACAGCGAGGAACACGATTAAAAATCTGCATCGATTATAGAAGCGTAAATATATTCTAGAGGTACTCTTTCAACCTCAGTAGGACGGGATATGAGAACTATTTTCAAGCTGAAGTGCCAACCCATTCACACATGCCACTCAATTACATCATTTGGAACACAACCAGCTTTCCTCAATTTGGGTTTTTTTTACTATGATTTCATCATAATTGCGCCAAACATTGGTCTATTGGCCTTTTGCACCACAAAATCGATCTTTTTTTTGCATAATTGTGATACTAACTTTATGTCTGATGTCAATTAAAGGTGTTCCGGAGTAGATTTGGCCATTGTAACCTCCGACCATGATTCAGGAGGGTCAAAACAAAGCAATTTGGGGGGGAACACTGACCGCCATGCACCTCGTTAAATGGCGTGTTTCATGCCTAATTGAGAGCCCTTTTTTACTGGATGGAAACACTTTCAGAGACTTGCTCCAGATTTAAAGATCTGTGTGTAGTGTGATAAGACTGGGTTGGAAACAGTTTGTTCAATAAACTGATAAGTCTGAAAGCACAAGCACATACTTAATTATGGGCGGAGAGAATAAATCTTTTGATCCCAATTCAAGAAATCCGGATATATCCGGATGATTCTCATCGATAAAGTGATAAGCTACTACAACGACCTGGTCAGGTATCATCATTGACGTAACTTTCAGGCCAGCCACCAATCCTCAAAACACGAATTATTTTTAAACATTTTACCCAGTATGAGTAATATAGAGCTCAGCTAACATGGCCTATTCTTTATACACCCCAGCAAAACATTTAACAAATATAAACATCTGGAAGGAATACATTACATGGAACGACAAGTTCTGGAGCACTTTGATGCTTTCGGTTGAGTTTACATTTATAATGTTCACCACACAGAACCATGGCAGGGCTTTCCAACTACTATAAGCTGATCGTTGGGGCGTCTTGCTGAACCAGGGGGCACCAGAAAACCAACAGGTTACCCCAGGGGCCAGCAGCCTGTTGCAAAAAAGTTATTTTTTTCAAATTTTTGAGGTTTTTTTGACTCCCCAGTCACATTTTAACCACCAAACACATGGCAAATGAGTAGTCTATTTCAGCTTCAAATTCTTTCTTATTAGGGCTAAATAATGCATTCAATCAATCCCAAAGTGAGTTCGGGTCGCCGTGGCATTATTTCTACATCAGAGACCTTCAGCGACAACCTGCTCTGAGAAGAAGTTGGAAAGCCCTGCTGCCCTGATTCAAATCAAATAGATAATACAGATTTTGTTACATTCCCGTCATAAAGTGGAAAGTGGTAAAAACAAAACGTGAGTCCCACGTCATTAGATATGGACAACTTCCGTGATTCGTTCGATAAAAATTCAAACTGCATAATTCATTCAAGGCAGGAAATTTAAAGAAATGTTGAAAATTTACAAAAATATTCCTAAAACTTTTCGTCTCTTATCGCCAATGTCGTCAGTGAAGAAATCGCACTAGAGCTGTCACCAGGGCCGCTAAGAGGAGCGCGGTTATCGTTGACGTGCGCACCCCACTGGCCCCGTTACAACCACTCCAATCGTTGCAGAAGCAGTAGAGACGATAGTGGTCTGGGGACACCAAGTCCCCGCGTCCATCACTCTCTTGCTGTGCTAAAAGGAGGGGAAAAAAAATTTAAACCACATTAATTTTTTAATTTTTTTTTCTTTTGTCTGCATTTCTATAGGAAGTGACGTAGTGGTTAGGACACTGGGCTCATAATCAGGAGGTTGTGTATTAAACTCTTAAAAGGATCACTGCTTGTTCATCTCCCAATCCCATGGCCCCGAGTCCATCTCAAGAATTCCGAACGCGGAGGAAGAAGTCCTCGAGCGAGACACCTCACCCTACATTCCTTCCCTCAAGCCAGGAATATGGTAATAGGCTTGCTGGGAAGTTTAGCTACGACCGACCCGCATCCTACCCAGGGGAAGTGATATTCCTAGTCACTTAAATGCTAGTTAATACAGATTAAGCTTCAGCCTGATGAACCATTTGCTGCTCAGATTATAATCTGCAGACTTTTAGTTTCAATTTTAACAAGCAGGGGCAGGGGAGGTCCAATTAGTTGTACCAAAGATATCCTCTAAAACCTTGAATACCGGGAAGAGACTTCACCCCCAATCAGTACAAAAGAGGAGGGATTCTAAAACCTCAATATCAATTCTAAAGAAACGACACAATAGGATCTCTTTTATTAGAAGAAATGGGCAAACTATAACCAGTGATGTTAATTTCGTTTGCCAAGATCAGAGCAAGATTATAACACATGCGACTCCATTGGCCCATGTCATTGATAAAAGAATCATATAATACCTGACTTATTGGCCCATCTCCATTGAAATCATTGTAATGATTGGGGGCAGAGCCTCATTCCTCGTACTCAAGGTTTTAGAGTATATAACATTATAAGGCTTGCTTACATATTTTTGTTCGTACCATGCAGACTACAGTTACTGCTATGGAACTGGGTCTAGTTGGACTTTATAGTGATAAAAACAACAACGCATATCTTACAAGCATAGAATATAAAACCAGGGGCCGGGCCCTGTTGCAATCTTCATACAAACACGAGTAGGCCTTCCCCCATCGTCTGATTTGAACCTGGGCCCTCTTGCAAACTCGGACAAGGCTTCTTTTCTCAAGACTGCCAAGTTTTGAATTTGAATTCACCTCCTCCAAGTCTGAATGTCTAACTCACCATATTTTGTATTTTTGCCAGGATCGCAATAATTTTGTCTCCTCAGGATAGGCATATCCAATCTGTACTCAGTACTCTGCAACAGCGTGGTCATACACCCCCGTGTTATTTTCATCTGAGCTGAAAACGAAGAGACAAAAAAAATCACATATTGAAAATGAAAACTAGAGAGGAATACTGGCCAAAGGAGACCACCCTGTCCACACAGCTCTGGGGCTCTGTGGCGTCAGACCTGCTCCCTAATGAAGAATAGAGAGGAAGACTGGCCAAAGGACACCACCCTGACCACATAGCTCTGGGGCTCTGTGGCTTCAGACCTGCTCCCTAATGAAGAACAGAGAGGAAGACTGGCCAAAGGACACCACCCTGACCACATAGCTCTGGGGCTCTGTGGCTTCAGACCTGCTCCCTTACGAGGAATAGAGAGGAAGACTGGCCAAAGGACACCACCCTGACCACAAAGTTCTGGGGCTCTGTGGCTTTAGATCTGGTCCCTTACGAGGAATAGAGAGGAAGACTGGCCAAAGGACACCACCCTGACCACAAAGTTCTGGGGCTCTGTGGCTTTAGATCTGGTCCCTTACGAGGAATAGAGAGGAAGACTGGCCAAAGGACACCACCCTGACCACAAAGTTCTGGGGCTCTGTGGCTTTAGATCTGGTCCCTTACGAGGAGTAGAGAGGAAGACTGGCCAAAGGACATCACCCTGACCACAAAGCTGTGCCTTTAAAGGGACAATATAGGCAAGAGCTAGGCAGGCAAGATAAAGATACGGAAAGTCACCAATAGGGGTCTCTCACATCTCACAGTACGTCGAAATGATTCATGCTTGTACGAGGAATATATTTAGTGCTGAATCTGAAATGACCCAGGGCCCTTACTGTGTATATTAGCCACCTGAAGATGGCCAAATTAGCCCCTCTGCTCCTGCCTATAGTCCCCCTTTAAGCCAAGAGAACTATGACGTCATGATCATGGGATGGCGTTCAGCAAATAATCATTCCTTTCTCTTTTTTATTCCAGGCAATGAAATAAAAGACAAGCTATTGACAATCATTTGTATTATATGATAAATGAAACTAGGAAAAATCACAGATAGGTGATTTTGCGATTTTATCATACTTACTTCCTACTTTTGTTGTCACTCTGACGCACATCTGATCGGCCGCAGCCTCGCACTCCGTCCAACGCTGCAGTCTGATGTCGAGGGATTCACCGCATCCTGCCTGGGAACTGTCACACTGGTAGCAATATAAGGCTTCACCTAGAATTATAAACCAATAAATTTTGCGTTAACACTATGATCTGGGAAAGGGTCTTATCGAAGTATGAGCAATTTTACAAATCAAGGAATAAGAAATGATGAAATTTATTTACTAAAATACAACAAATAGTATATCATCTACCAAATGCCACAAAAAAAGTAGTTTCAAGAGATTTTCAGTTTTTATTTTCAAAGCAAAGATCTGAATAATTAGTATAATGCATTATCAAAGAAATTGTTCTGACACTCCGTCCAAGTATTAGTGAAGGACAACATGTATTTAATAGAAAACTTGACAAATTCAAACTGCCACCAGTTGAATTGTCACTATAAGGTCTTATACATAGCAATCTGGAATTTATATGGTACAATGTATTGTTATTCTTAAGTTTATATCAAATTTATATATATCAAAACATTAAACTAAACTGATTTACATAATCAAAACGCCCCCTCAAAGATGGAATATGCATGATGGATTAATGATCATCTCTCCTTGACATGGCTCTAGGAAAATTCGTCCCCGGAAAACTCGTCCCGGAAAATTTGTACCCTAGGAAAATTCGTCCCCGGATAATTCGTCCCCGAGGATAATTCGTCCCCAGAATATTTGTCCCCGGAAAATATGTCCCCTAGGATAATTCGTCCCTGGGAAATTCGTGCCCGAGGATAAAACGTACCCGGAAAATTAAACAAAAGTTGAAAGTTTCTGACATTACTTTCTAGTAGTAACTGCTACTTACTACTTTCGACTTTTCACATTCAGTGTTATATCTCTAGTTACTACCCTACTAGCTAGTTACCTACTCCACTCTTTTCATAGTAGGTAGAGGTAGGCAGGCGAAATAATTTATTTTTTTACAAATAAGTATTTTTACTGGTCAGAATGAAAGAAAAACTCTAAATTCTTCAATAAAATATTTCGCCTGCCTACCTCTACCTATGAAAATAGTGGGGTAGGTAACTAGCTAGTAGGGTAGTAAAGAGAGATGTTACACTGAATGAGAAAAATCGAAAGTAGTAGTTATTACTACAGTCCATTCGACAAGACTTCAGATAAGAGTCTTGGAAAGTAAAGTCAGAAACTTTCAACTTTGTAAAATTTTCTCGGGACGAATTATCCTCGGGGACGAACTTTCCAGGGACGAATTATCCTCGGGGACAAATTTTCCGGGGACGAACTATCCTCGGGGACGAATTTTCCAGGGACGAATTTTCTTTGGGGACGAATTATCCGGGGACGAATTTGCGGGGACGAATTTTCCGGGGGCGAATTTTCCGGGGACGAATTTTCCTGTAACCCCTTGACATACATGTACACAGGACTCCACCTATTGGAAGATCTTGGCATAAATGTAACCGAGGGACAGGCCCTCTCTATTACAGACACCAATGCCCAGTCCCATGGGTGTCCAAAATAGAGAGGTTGTACTATACATGTATGTATGTAAAAATTAAAATTAAATTATCCTTTTCCTATCTTTTAATACATTACTCATCATTCATTGACATGCATGTAGAATGTTCTGAAATTATGTGTGTATATGATTATGAAAGTATAGTAGAACCGCTCTATCAAGAATTCTCTCAGGACTGACAAGTGCTGTCCTTAATAGAGAGGGTCCTGATCAGAGAGGTCAAATTGAATGGAAACTACCACTTTGGGAACGAAACTAGTGTCCTTAATGGAGAGATTGTCCTTAATAGAGAGGTGTCCGCTAAGAGAGGTTCTACTGTATATTATGTAAAGCATGACAGGAAATGACCTACGATACAATCTAAGAACTTGGGGACTCATTGTTCCACAAATGAAAATTGCTTCATTTTTGGATCAGTCACAAGTTTCTTCATGTCCTGTTGACGACATCAATGAAATTCAAAATTATATTCAACAAAAACATTGAAGAGATGCCAAATCAGCATCCAGAGTGGCTCAAAAGGACATGGACTACTGAAAGCAACTCTTGGCTTATAAGTTATTGTGATTTCCATCTTCTTTGTGTATGAAAGAAACAAGAATAAGGTGACGATGTGGTCACATCCCTAAATGTACGTCTGCATTGCCATTGACCAAGTTGAAAGTGGCTACTTATTTCTTTATTATATTCTTTATTCCCAGTTCTATGAATTCTCGATCCTCGGTCGATCATGGTCCGGGTAGCATAGCCCGTTTATTAGACAATTAATAACTGCTTTTAGCCCTTACCAATATCATCACCATTGAATTACTTAACATGTACTGACTTTGATTGAAAATCAGGAATAAGTAATTTACCCGAGAAAGGGGAATAACAAATAAGGAACAAGAAGCAGGTACTTTAGCCAACTTCAGAGTGGTCCTGCAATGACCTTGGTGGTTGATGACTGCCCATTTCATTGAATATTTTATGAGAGGAGATTTTCTTGGCTCTGATTATGCAAAAGTTTATACAACATGGTGACAACAGGTCATTTATAAGGTCATCACCATCCTGAGAACAACCGTCATGGTCTGCGTAGAGTGACTTCCTGACCAACATATTGTAACATGTATTTCATGCAAGCATATATCCATGAAATAAGACAATAGACTACAATATTGACATCATTACCGACTATGACAATCCCCCAGTTTAGGCCCTACCCTTGTTTATAAACAAATTCTTGGTTCCAGGTGGAAGTGTATTGAAATGTACATTGCTTTGCATGGTCGAAATTCACTTCATGGCCTGGACATTAGGCTTGTTGGAAATTGACCTCGTATAGTATCAAGGCAATGCGGGACCTTGTGTCCATATCAGGCACTGTACATTAGATTGAATGTTTACCTGGAGACAAGAATTTCTTTATTAAGAAGGGTATGGCCTAAACTGGGGGATTTGAATGGGGGTGGTGAGCACAGATAGAAATAGACGACATCACTGTGTTCAGTCCTCGTCAAGTGCTGATTGATGTGTATTCTAATGTCATGATGATGACATCATTGATGTATACCGTATAAGGTTAGGTATGATTTTTTCAAATGTTGTAAGGTAAAATGGGGTTATTGTGAACCCTTTTTCACCTACAATTTTGGTTACGCAAGAGATTTCCAGGCAGATTCACTGAAACCGGCCTGATTCTTGAAGTGGCACCCCTTCCAATTTTACAGCCTGCAATTTAGGGCACTTAATCTAAAATAATGTCTCTGAGAGACAATACAAGACTCGTGGTCAGGGGCTATCCCACGGGGTATTTGAGCACCTGACTAAATTTAAAATTGCATGTTATTTATGTATGACTATGAGAACATTTTTTCACAGGTTAATGGTCTTTATGATTTTTAAATGTTTTGTAGGCCTATAATGTAAATGTGGGCCTATTTTTCGAATTCGTCTGATAGTAATAAATCTCATCTTCACTGCCACTGACGTCTTTGTCAGATTGTGCCCTTCCGCCGCAAGTTGGTTGTTGTTGTTGATCCCCTACCTCCTAGTTCCATCCTCTGGCCTAGCCATTTATCAATAACAATAGGCCTACTTTAGGTTGGAGCTTTGGTTGGATCAGAAGAAATCAGAGCTATGTAGAAAGAAAGTAGCCTACACAGAAAATTATATGAATCAGGAAAACTGGGTCAACCTTGAGAATCAGTTTTAATTCGTTTCGGGAATCTCTCACTGATTTGGCGAGGATTGACAACACTTTTGATTACAACATACCTTTATGTATCACAAGAACCGCGCAATAAAGCGCTAGAAAGGTCGGAATTTGCCACATTTTAACCAGAAATTCGGAACACCCTTCCACAGAAATACAAATAGGAATATGAGCAATAATAGATAAGTCAAAACGAGGCTGACCTAATTGCAATTATCGGAATTTTCACTCTCACTTCCAGTTGCATACTTTATTTGATTATGTACAGCACTCGTGTAGAGCCATGAAACACTTTAGGCTCCTGGAACCCAGGTAAAATTTAAAGTTAGTTTTTCCCGCGCGCCGGAGTCAACCGAACGCACTTCGGGAAGTCTCGGGCCGCCATTTGCGATAAATTTGTTAGTTGGTGCGTCGTTTTTGATAAAGGACGAAAAGAGCAAGAAGCGGCGGTTCTGGTGAGCCGAAAAGCTGGAAACGCGTTGTCGACAACGACAAAAAAATATAGCAACACCTCATCTGTCTTTGGTACGCCAAGCTCTTTTCTTTTCCCCTATTTTCGCCCAACTAAAACCAGTCCCTTTCTTACAAAATTGTTGCCCCATACTCGCATAGTTTGATGTACATTTGTATTGCACATGCGCATACACACAGCAGCAGTGTACATTATGTCCTTGGCCTTAAGACAAGTCCATGAAATCACAACAAGGACGAAATGACATGTTGTCTTCGATTTTGAGACCGCGTCCTCGTTCTAGTGTCCTTTGTGGTGGCAGGCAATGAGGCTAGTAGTTTTTAGTACTACACCATCCCTACCAGGTTGTTTTTTTGTCGGCTGTGCTGTGATGATTGATTTTGATGAAGTGCAAGGATGACGAGATTGAGACAGACGCTCCTACGTCCGAGACGACGAGGGATGTCGTCCATCGACTCCATTGTCGAACATCAAAACTGTTGAATGGAGAAAGGAGACATTTATAGTAGTCAGCTCATTGACGAGTCGAGCATCGCGCTCATGACATTTGCTTGATGTCTTATAGTTGTTATTGTTGGCAGACAGTGAAGATGGACGGTTGATTTTGAAGAAGTGTATTTGGGCACTATCCAGTCATGTATTTCAGTCCCCTAGAAGGGTCACTGTGGCTTATGGCATTGTCCAATGGTCACATCACAATTCGCTAGATCGCATTACTATTCTGATGTACAACGGTGGTTACAGAAGAAATCTTTCACAGCCTGGATGTCTCCACGCCCAAGGCGAGTGATGCCCCACCCTGGAAGTAGATTCACATGTCCTGAGATTGTGTACCTTCTTGCTGGGCAGGGCATCGTCAACCTGGAGTCCAGGAGATGCTGAATATCTGAGTTGTGACTGGTACGGGACAAACTCAAATACCTGATTGTGACTCTGTTCCTTTTGTCTTCACAGTCCTTGCAGTGGTGCAAGACACTTAGATATTTCTGTTACAGTTGTGCGTCTGTCTTCCAAGGCCCTAGGCCTATGTGATGCTGGGTTAGTTTCATGATCTCCACAGGTGTGGCGTTCTTGACATCCAGCCCAAGTCTTGTTCAACTAATCAACAGTCTGAATTGAAGGAGGCCTTATTTTCTCATGAGTGGAGACACTTACAGGGAGAGGGTGGTTGGGTATATCATTTATTTTCATTGATTAGATTAGAAGCCAAGAGGGGATCTGTACACTTTAATTGGTCTGAATTGATGGCCTGATTTGTCAATCCCATCAAATGGTTTTCTTTTGGCTGCCCTGATCCTCAGATTGAACATTTTGAGATTCATAAAGGTGATTTTTAACTATTTCTTTTCTTTACAGTTGCAGTGAAACCTTTGACCACTGGAAAAGGAGGATTAGACAACTGGTTGGACTGAGTGATTCAGCACCACAACCTCAAGTCAAGTCGAAGTTGTCGTTTCAAAGAGAGGTTGATAGCTGGTAAGTCTGGCTGTGACTCATCATAAGATGCTGATGTAAGACTTGATGTCGACTGATAGTTTCTGTTTCTGTTTCTGTTTCCGCTAACAGAGGAGTAACAGCGCTGGCTGCTGCTCGGGCCCTCCTCCCTCTATGATGCCTCTCAAAGTTCCTGCGGTAAGGACGCCTAGCTCACGTTGGTTAAATAGCCACTTGTCCCGTCCTCTTTCATGTCTCCTCCGTCTCCATACGTCCATCCTCTCTTGACGAGTCGCTGTCGACCAGTAGGTGGTGGCTTCAGCTATCTCTTCCTCAATGAGGAGCGATTCCACGGTGGCGATGACGCTCGCCGGTGTCCGCGTTAGTTTGCCGAAGGTTTCTGCCATCCCTGATAGTACTGATGTCTGCATATGTTAAAAATCTTTTGATCCTGATTTTTCTTTATCTATCCGAGTTCTCTTGATGTGAATTGTGCTTTGACCCTCTTTAGAATAATCTTGCTTGCCAGGTTGGAAACATGAGGAGCTTGCGATGGACTGTCATGGAGTGTAGTTCCAATAAACCCAGTTGGTGCCTCCACTGTATTGGCACATAAAATGCTCATCTCGCCTTGAAGGAGGACTAATCATAATAAATTTTATTTTTAACGTTAAGGGTCTGACTTGTTTTCTTACAGTTTGACAGTGAACCACCAAAGGGTCAAGTTCTAACATCCGGAGTGAACACCACAGTGAAGAACAACCTGAATTACTGGTAAGCCATCCAAAGTTCTCATTATCCACGATATTTATCACAATGTTTCCTTCGCTTGACATCAAAGTTCAATCAGAGCTTGACACTTACAAATTTGAGTGCACAGAAAAACCTTAAAAAGGGGCAAAGTGCCGTGCTCATAACGTCATCACTATGGCACCATTCAAGGCAAAATGCTGCCATCAATTTGTCCGAAAGGCAGCCTGGCATGGACATTCAAATTTCCCCTGTTGCCAAGTCAGAAATGTGAGGCAGTGAGGCGAAACAGGAGGGCAAGGCCTCAATTGCCCCCTCTTGGTTTCAATTCAGCCCAGTTCCGTACTCCTTGGGCTTAGTAGGTTTTAAAGTGGTAACAAAGAGAAGGGGAAATAAACTAGGAAAGCCAGGATAGACCTTGTCAACGTAGGATAGGATAGGATAGGCCTCCTCAACTGAGTACAGTAGAACCTCTATTAAGGACACCCTCAGGACTGACAAGTGCTGTCGTTAATAGAGAGGTGTTAGAGAGGTCAAATTGAATGGAAACCACCAATTTGGATCAAACCTATTGTCCTTAATTGAGAGGTGTCCATTAAGGGAGGTTCCACTGTATCGGTCATATTGTTCCCTATTCCCCTCCCCATCCCAAACAGGCTGTTGCCCTTGAAGTATCTGACGAAGGGTGTTGCGTAGTGTACCCTATTTGTAAAACTTTTTCTGAAAAATTTGATAACTTTTTCTGAAAATGTAGCTCATCACTATCAGGTTTTTGATGAGTTTGTCAAGTTGTAGTCTGCTGAGGAACAATAAACCTGTTTTTTTATGTACTGTTCATTGTCTGGTGTGTAATAAAATTGTAATATTTGGCAAGTTTGCTACCAAAGTGTGATTTCCTTGCAGCGGTACTCCAGTCGTGTATGGAAAATTCTTTGTCAGTCGACTGATTTCTCGGACTTGCTGCTATTCGTGGATGTGACGTGTTAAACTGTGGTTGACAAAATACCAGCACCCGGACAAAGGCAAAACCAGATCAGTTTGGAATTGGAAGGAGGTATCTGTCTACTACTGGTAAGTGATTTGAAATGTACATGTAATGATCAACCTCTTGAATCCCAAAACTTGAAAATCCCGGGATCCCAGGGTGGTCACCAGGTTGCGAAATTGGGTCTGACTTTCACGATGTAAAGCGCCCGCATACAACTGCCCAAGTGCGGTACCAAGGCGCCATCTACCCAGGCATGCTCCAACTGACCCTACTGTTACCTGTATATCAAACACGCTAAAACAAGCAATAAACTAGCGTCCCAGCTCAAGGGAATAAAAATATCACTGAGACCGACCTGTCGGTCATTGGGAAAAAACTTTATTTCAAAATGACCGACTGGTCGGTCACCGGGATTCAAGAGGTTAAACCCTCATCAGTATTCACCACAGTTTTTAAGTTAAGAGGGAGGAGGTAATATATTGTTTTTTGTTTTCGCCTCGTTTTCGCGCGCCCTGGGATAATTGTACTTAAATTCTTGGGAAAAGGTCCCATTTAGAAGATTTCAAGGACTTCAGAGGCATTTTAAAGGCATTTGGGGTCATTATGAAGCATTTTAAGGTGGTTAAAACAAATTAGGAGGTCATTTTCAAAAATTAAGAGGCCTTGCAACTGTGATTCAATGTGATGGGTCACATTGGTTGTTTCAAATTTAAGCGCTCAGTTTTTATCTTATCGGGGTGTTAGTGTCTACTATTTGACCTGCTTTAGTTGTACAGTAGAACCTCTTTACTATGGACACCCTATGGACTTGTGGTGTCCTTTTAAAATAAAGAGGTGTCCTGATTAAAGTGATCAAATTCAATGGAAACAACCACTTTGTGACCAAAGTGGTGTCCTCAATAGAGAGGTGTCCGCTAAGGGAGGTTCCAATGTATTTTTTATCTGCCAAAAGAAAATGAAATTCTACACAAATCTTGCAGCAAGCATGCAGTGCGCGATTGCTGGAACAGATCTAATCTAACGAAACTTTTGACATTCTCACCCTGGAGAATCAGTACCCCAACTAACCGAGACTTGTCCTAATCTTGTCTAGTCATGGCAGGCTTTCCAACTTACTGAGCAGTGATGCCTGGAAGAGACCTTGGAATAGGTGTGCATCAAAAGAAAAACTTTCAAAAAATTTGCTCATTGGTAAATTAACTAAAATATCCTGTGTCCATCTGATGACTAGGAGACTTGGACATCATGTGAATTAAATTTTGAAGTAAATTGACCACCAGGTTCACATTGTACATGTCGCACACACACAAGACCTGTTCCTGCATACTTTGCAATTTGTTTGCTATTGACCGGGAGGGAAAACCTTGCATTTTTCTCTACATGTACTTGTAGTTAGTACATGTACATGTAGATGCAATTTATGCTTGAAGAACCTTATTACCAGCTGAACACAAAGTTGTTGTGTTTGGTGAATCGCAATACAGTTTCTCCAATGTAATTTTTTTTTAATTCTTCTTTCTTGGGACAGGCCAGCTTGGCAAGTTGGAATGCCTGCTTGATTCTCAGCAAGCTGGGGAATTGATTCTTCAGGGTGATTCAGATGTTTTTGATGAAATTGGATTTAAAATCTTCCTTTCAGTTCTTTGTCATGCATGTCACGTTGCCCTGCTGTCATGGCCGTGGTTCACTGCTGTGGAGATCGTTGCATCTAAAAACAGTGAGCACTGCATGGTGTTATCATTTGCCACCCAAATTAAAAAAAACTTCCAACTATCTTTTCAGATTTGGTGCCTTTGAAGACGGGTGTGCTGATTCATGCATTCATAGATCGGATGAAATGATTTTTCCCTGAACGTCAACATAACTTTGTAAAATGGCAGACGAAGCTGAAACCGTCGTCTACGAGATCGTGGAACAGGAGGTGGTTTCTGGTGATAATCAGCAAAACCAAACTGACCACACAAATGAAGCGGTGCAGTTGCTTGTCCAGGCTTATGAGTATGGCAACCAACAAGGTACGCCCGAGGCCAACTCAGACGCCGTCCAGTTGATGGTGCAGCAGGAGGAAGGGCAGCTCATCTCTGTGGATCTCCAGTCCGCAAACTTTGCTGCAGATGGCGTCCAGTTACTTGTAGAGGCAAGCCAACTCGACCAACTTGCTTCAATGGGTGAGATTACAGTTGCCCCTCTCGTTGATGGGATCCACATGCTGGCGGAAGCGTCAGAGGTTCAGCAGGTTCAAATGAAAGAACCCGAGAATAAAATTATCGACGAGTATGCGACGTTTGTGTGTCAGGTTTGTAGCAGGACGTTCATATCTAACGTGGCTTTGCAGAAGCATCTTCAGGCGCATCGAGAAAAAGGGGTGGTGGTTCCACAGAGTACTACTGGCTTTCCGTGCGACATTTGCGAGAAGATGTATCTTTCTAAGCGAGCGTGGCTGAGGCACAGACAGACTGTGCACATGGGCATGAAGTGGGATGCGAAGAAACGTGACGACAAGAGGTCTGAAGTTACGGGCGGTGACGAGGAGGCGGAAGATGGTATCGAAGCCGATCGATTCTTCGGGAATCCCGAAACAGAAGTTGAAGATGAGGAACACGTGACTGCTGAAGATGAAGCCAAAAAACTTGAGGAAGAGATGAAGATTGACAAAATTACTGCCCAAGCGAGAAAAGATGGATTTGTCTTGCGCTGTGGTGAATGTGACCGTATCTACCCATCAAAATGGTCTCTGAAGCGCCACATGCTTCTAGTACATGCGCCTGACCAAAAGGGGTTTGGTGACATTTCATGTACGCTCTGTGTGAATACCTTCACGCATCAGGAAGCTTTGGTGGAGCACATGAATGAGGTGCACTTTGCTCGCTCACAGCCTGTGCCAAAGCAGCCTACTGAGGGTGAAGATGAACAAGCAATGTTTATTGATGAGGGCGCGCCAGGAGAAAGAGCCCCTGGGGAGGCTCTGGGAGAGAAAGCGACTGGAGGGGTTGCCTCTGCAGAAGCTGCTGTCGAGATGAGTCCTGAGGATGAAGGTCCACCAGAAGATTCAGATGAAGAATGGAAGCCCGGCGACTCATCAAGATTTTGTTGTGGACTTTGCGATAAATCTTACTCACAGAAAGTAAAATTGAAACAACATATGATAAAGTGTCATTTCGATGAAACTGGCATGCCGAAAGGCAAAACCGATGGCCGACCTCGCAATGTTGTTTGTGCGGTTTGTGACAAGAAGTATCTCAATATCGATGGGCTGAGACGTCATATAAAAACAGTACATGGGATCGAGGAGGAAGAAATGGAGTCTGAATCCGACCATGACTCTGACTTGGATGACGAGGTGAGCAGAGCAGAACATAAGCAACAGGCAGAAGACGACATTGGAAGAGGAGATGATGGAAGGCAAGCAGACGTACAAGTTGTAGAAGACAAACAACAAGCAGACGTCAAGGAACTGGCAGACGACAAAACCAATCCTGAACCACAGCCTGGGACATCTGCTTCTTATGTTGAAGATAAACCAAAGGAAGAGAAGGACTCGGACGAGACGAGCAACAAAGAGGAATATCTTTCTGGTCATGGTTTGAAACGACACAGACCTGAATCAGAGGATGGGGAACCTGAATCGAAAAAGAAAAAACTGGATGTTGAGAACTATCTCCAGGCATCACCGGTTGTTGGTGATTTGACCTGCAGTCCTTGTAGTAAGACCTTTGCACATAAATGGTCATTGGAAAAGCATTTAAAGACATCTGTTCATAAATTAGCACTGAAAGATTGGCGAGAGAAGGGTTTTGCGATGCCGGTTATTGAGAAAAATATTGATGCTGCTGTCGACAATGAATCACAAATGTCTGAAAGTTTTGTCTGTGAACCGTGTGACAAATCTTTTTCCAGTCAGTATTCGCTTGATAGGCACATGAGATCTTTGATACATAAAGAGGTTGTAGGAGAAGATGCGAAAGGTTCCGAATCTGCACCACGAATTGGTGCTGATATCAGTAAAGTTGTAGAAAAGGTAGTACAGAATCCTGATTCTGACCCGAAAGAATTTCGTTGTGCGCCATGTGGCAAAAGTTTTTCTCACGAGTTTTCGCTAAATAGGCATCTTATGTCCATCTTGCATAAAAGTCCGGGTACGTTCCATGAAATTAAGTGGGGTGGATTTGAGTGTACTGTTTGTGGTGGTACGGTATCGACCGCTAAAGGTTTACAGGGGCATCTTGATAGCCAGGTGCACAAGAGTGCACATGGCAATTCCAAATCTGATGACAAAGATGAATCGTTTATTCAAAACGAAAATGGTGAGTACGAGTGTTCGCTTTGTGATAAAGTGTACGCACAGAGCTTTTCTTTGAAGAGGCATATGGAGTCTCCACTGCACAAGGGCAAAGTGGCAGAATTGGCAAATAAGGCCTTGGTTGGTGATACGTCCATGGAGCAGGTGAATGAATCGATGGAGCAGGATGAAGAAGGAGATGAGTACCAATCTTCCCCGTCGAACACCAGTTTTTCTTCCCATCGTAATTCGAGGCGGCATTTGGAGTCCAAGCAGCATAAGGATAACGTGAAGGAGAAAGAGGGGAAGAAAGTCAAAGAAAGGGAAACCAACAGCGTGCGATATGAATTCTTCACTCAAACCAAGGCTGGGGAATACAGATGCAAGGATTGTGGCGTGACCATTGGGTCAACTAGTCACTTGAACAGGCATTTGGAAACCCAAATGCATAAAAACAACCATAAAGCAAAGGAGGCTGAAGAAGACGACGAGGAAAAAGAAGAACTAGTAGATGAAGAAAAAGAAGAAGAGGAATCAATGGCCCCTAATCCTGCTGGTCGGTATGAATGCATACTTTGTGAAACGACCTACTCGAGTTCTCATCATTTGAAGAGGCACTACAATACCCAGTTGCATAAAGATGCTGTTTATGAGGCCTCTCTAAAGCGCCTACAAAAAACTCCATTGGCCAAGATGCTGTCAGGTAAAGTTGGGGAGAAAAGCACACCAGAGGGACCGCCAAAGGTGGAGTTCCCTTGTCGGCCTTGTGGGAAGTCGTTCCCGTTCAAGTACACTTATGAACAGCACCTCGGATCCCCAGTGCACAAAAGTAACGTTCGTGCGGAGTTTGAGAGGCGCCTCAGATCTCCAGGTATCGAGTCTGCAGATCAAGATCTACCCGGTGGACAGTTTGTTTGTGAGCCGTGTCGTACAAACTTTACCACCAAGAAATCTTTGATGCGTCATTTCCAGTCGCTGGTACATAAGAGCAAATTGGAAGCAGCTAAGAAGCCCTTCAGTATCACTCCAGCCGAAGCTCCAGCAGAGGAAACGCCAGCTGAAAATCCAGTTGTGAAGACTCCAGCCAGAGACCCGGTGGAGAAAATTCAAGCTGAGAAAACTCCAGCACAAGATCATGTAGCGAAATCTCCAGATAAAAATCCTGCAGATGAAGATCCTTCAATGAAAGAGGAGCATGTCGGTAAGTTTGCTTGCAAGCCATGCGGTTCCCTGTTCTCCAGTGAGAAATATTTGCTACGACACCAGGGAACTGCTTTGCATAAACGAAAAGTAGATGAGGTTGGGGCTGACCCTGATAAGACCATAGAAGAGGAGCTGTGTGATTTTGCCTGCTATGTCTGCGGGAAAGTCTACATCGAGAAGCCGTTCTTGGATGAGCACTTGAAGTTGCACAGCAAAGACGAACTAGCAGTTGGCAGAAAGGACTCTGAAGCAGTTGGTACTGGACAGGACCAGCCAGACGTTCGAGGAGCTCGTGTTTACCCTTGCGGGGTGTGTGATAAGTGTTTCCAGCATCCTAAGGGGTGGAAAAGACATGTGCTCAAATTCCATTCCGGCAAAGCAGGTCCTCATCAGAGTGCAAGCTCTAAAAAGGAAGAAAAGCTTCACACTGATTTTGGCAAATTTCAATGTGATCTCTGCGATAAATATTATCGCTATAGACGTGGTTTGATCGAACATCGCCAAAGAATCCACAAGGAAGGCGTTGGAAAAGATTCTGATGGTGACTTGGACGAAGATGAGGACCAGGATAGTCTGACTTGCAACGTTTGTGACAAAGCGTTTCCGTTTCAATTTTCACTCGAGAGGCATTTGCAAAGGGTGCATGGAATTGAGCCGGTGTATGTGGACGTAAGTCAGGTTGAAAATTTGCCTGAAGGTGGAGAGAAAGCAAGTACAAGTAGGGATATAAGTTTGACAGAAGATGGGCAGCAGCCTAGCACAAGTCAAGATACAGGTTTAGTAGGAGATGCAGAGCAAGCCAGTGCACGTCAGCCTGAACTGACTCCCAAGATGTCGGGTAACACGCATCCTTGTCATATCTGTGATAAGGTTTATCCACACTGGCATTCTTTGATCAAGCATCTGAGCGAGTCTCACCCAGAATTGAAATTGGTTCTTGAGCAGACGACAGAAAACAAGGTCGTTGGCAGTGAAGGAGAAGATGAAGATCCTAAAAAGCAAGATCCACAAGGCAGAGGAGAATTCCCTTGTGATGTGTGCGACAAGGTCTACCCGTATGAAAGAGGTTTAAAGAGGCACAAGCAGTCGGTCCATGAGATGCACGAATTTGATGAGTCCCCGAAGGCCAAATATGTGGAGTTGGATCGTTCAAGGACGAGCACACCGGTTATAGCTTTAACTGGGTTGGAGTCGTTTACTAAGGTTGGAGAAAACAGGTATCCTTGCGGAGTTTGTGACAAGGTCCTGCTGTCTAGGACAACGTGGAAAAGACATCGCCAGTCTCATGAACCGAAGGAATTGGAGAAATTTGTCATGGCGACTGAGATGGAGGCGGGACCTGTTGAAGCAAATCAAGAACAGAGTCTCGGAGTGGATGAAGCAAAACCTGCAAAGAAAGTTACTCCAAGACGTAAGGAAAGCAAAGATATTGCTGATAATGAAGACAATTTTTGCAAGGCATGCAATAAATCGTACCCTCGGAAATATGCATTGGCAAGACACATGGAGACTCAGATGCATCAGATAGCTGAGGGCCTCTACTTAGAGAGGCAAAAGTCGGGGGAAATTCCAATGGAAACGCAAGAGAAAGCCAAGACTCCATTCAAGAAAGTGGGGACTCCATCCAAGCAAGTACGAGAAGGTGATGAACAGCAAAATGAGGCAGGGGAAGCGCCAAAAGAACATCAACTACTTGAAAAGCATCCTACGGAGGAAAATATGTTCATCTTGCGTCAGGGTGATGGACTTGATCAGAATTTTGTTATTTTACAACAAGAAAGTGAGGGTGGAGGCCAGGAAAATGTTATGATTGTTGTGCAGTCTGCGCCTGATGGGAGCACGCAAGAGACATTGACGCAAAATGATCAGCCGATGATTACACAGGAAGAACTGCAGAATGCTCCTGATGAAAAGGAGCCAGGTTCAGAAACTCCAATGGAGACGGATGCCAATTCGGGAAATGTTGCAATGGAGTCTGTAGAGACGGCTCTAGGTAGTGGTGAGGTGGAAATGGCAGCTGAGAGTTTGATTCTACAGATGGCACCGAACTTGGACTTGTCCCAGATTGGAGAATTGCACATCCAAATCGTACCGGAGGAGGAAGCTGAGCGTAATCTTTCGATCACGTCTCAGCTAATACAGAACATGACTGTGCCCACCTCTACTATAGAGAAGTCATATAAGAGTTCAAAAGGAGCTTTTCATTGCGGCATTTGTGACAAGTATTACCCCTGGAAATGGTCATTGAAGCGACACATGCTGCAGTCACACTATATTAAAGAAGAAGGTGGTATGTTGACAGATTCCATCGCAGCCCGGCACGCTTACAAGGCTCCTCTGCGGTATCAATGTGAGGAGTGTGAGGCGTCCTACTCTCATAAAAATAACTTGCGCATTCACATTGAGAGGCAGCATCTTCATCTTATGGACGAGGATGGAAATATTGCCGGATCCACTGATGTGGGAGAAGACAGAGATCAAGCATCCGTCGACCCTTGTAATTATCCCTGTATTAGGTGCGATGAAATCTTTGCGACAAAAAGTGATCTAGAAATACATCATTGTTCGAAAGCCCCCATGAAGGTCGAGAGTACAGGTACAGGTGAAGACGAGGTTTTGCCTGAGAGTATGGGGGAAGACAAGGAGGTACCTGATGTCCAGGAGGTAGAAGACCAGAGTGATCCACCTCCAACGAAGGCAAGGAATACCACAGTTCTGTGTGACTTGTGCGCGGTGTGTTTTCCGACCACGAACTCTTGGGAACGACACAAATGCAAAGAACAGGACAGTGACATCGGAGTGGCTGTGGAGAGAAAATTTGTAGCTGCTCAAGATTTCGTTACGGACATGGCAGCTGTTCCTGTAGAATTCGTCGATCAGCAGCAGGAATTGGAGCAATTGTTACCAACGTCTGAGGATGGCCAAGAAGATTATGATCTAGACGGTAATCGTCTGGACTTTGGTGGTCTTGCTGTTATGAAAACGGACGATGATGGAAATGAGTTACGAGATAGTCGGGAGAAAATACCGTTCCTTTTTGCTTGTGACTACTGCGATCGCTGGTACCCTTCGCAGGTAACACTACGTGAACATCTGCAAACGTCTCACAACGTTGAGGGGTCGACACTGCCAACAAAGTTCAAGAGGCCATCGCGTTATGATAATGACGGTGAATACGCCTGTGAGCTGTGTGAGAGCAGATACCGCTACAAAAGAGGCTTAGTTGAACACGTGAAAGAGCACAAGTGTGAGTTCGATAAGTACATCATCGAAGATCAGATTAAGTTGGCAAGTTTGAAAGAGCCGACAGAGTTTCTATGCGATGTCTGTGGAATCGTATCGGTGTCGAAAGATTCCTTGCGACATCATCTGCGTTCCCACGAGAAGGAAGAACAGAAGCAGTTCCTGTGTGAAGTCTGTGGTTTGAATTGCCACACCAAACGGGAGAAAAAGTTGCACTTGAAGACACATAAAAGTGACAAGACGGACTGGCGGTGTGATGTTTGTGATAAGGTTTTTCCAGTTCACCGACAGCTGCTGATCCAGACGCATATCGGCTCCCACACGGGAGACAAGCCTTTTGAGTGTCAAATCTGTGGCAAACGACTCCTCCGTAAATGCCACTTGCAGAGCCATCTGAAACGACACGAGTCGGAGAAGACGATTTACGTTTATGAGTGCGGAGAGTGTGGGAAACGATTCCGGCAGCGAAGTCATTTGAAAGTCCATATCATGTCTCATAATGGTGAGAAACCACATGAATGTCCAGATTGTGGAAAAAGGTTCCTCATGCACAGCCATATGAAGTATCATCAAAAGACGGTCCATGCTATCGTCAAACCGGCAAATTTTACCTGCGACCAGTGTGGTCAGTTATTCGTCCATAAACATCATTATAAGACCCACATGATGAGGCATTCCGGTGAGAAACCGTACGAGTGTGACCGTTGTGGGAAGCGGTTTATTCAGCGGTCACATTTGAAGACTCATATTATGACTCACACAGGCGAGAAACCGCACGAGTGTGACCATTGTGGGAAGCGGTTTTTGATGAGCAGCCATCTCAAGTCGCATATGATCAGTACACATTCGTCGGAGAAAGCGTTTGAATGTGGGGTCTGCGGTAAAAAGTGTGTGACCCACGGCCAGTTTAAGTCCCACATGAAGGTTCATGCAGGACTACGAGGCATTCCTGGGAGGAGGTTCGCCGTGCCTGCCCCTAAACCAGCAACACCACGCTGGAGCAACCCGCTGGAAGTCTTATCAAGTATCATCGTGGATTCAGATAATCAGTTTGGCGCTGCGAATATTGTTCCAATGTCCGAATCGAATTCTCATGTGCAGGTTGAAGTTTTGAACAGCATTCAAAGCATTGCACCAGAACAGGGCAATCAAGTGGAAAGCCAGGTTGAGGTCGCATCAAGTGCCTTGGGGGAGACGCAGCAAGTGGAGGGGCAAGAGGTTGCCGCTGGTAGAGGAAGCAATGTCTCAGTTTATCAACCTGGGTCTGGTGCGAAGATTGATCCGTCGTCCTGTATCCTTATTATACCAGAATCCAGCTCCCAACCTAGCCAGTCGAGTGGGTTCCGTATTCTACCAGAAATGAATTCCGAAGATCAGCCGACGTCTGCCATCCTCATCTCGCACAATGTTCCAAGGTCGAGCGTAACTTTGGAGCCGTCGACCATGCGCGGTGCGTACATTATATCCGAGTCTGATTTTGAAGGTGAAATCGACGGGACGTCGGGTCTAAGGATTGTACGAGATGCTGCGGAGCAGTCCTCGACTGTTGAGGTTGTTCCGGAGATCAACATGGGACAGGAGGGAACCCCGATGGAAGAGGAATCGTCAGAACAAGTTGAGCAGACAACAACGATATATGTTGATGAAGCAGGCAATCCAATCGATCCGGCTACGACTCTTGGTTACTTCCCGGTTCAAGAATCCGGGACGTATTTGGCGTCTGCTTCTCAGATGGAGGCAGGTTCAACGATAAATGTTGTCTTGGAAGCTGACCCCCTTGAGACCAAGACGGATGAATTAACCTCCGAAACGGCTGGATTAGAGTCGAGCCAAACTGTAGTCTATGTAACGGAGCCGGAGATGGATACAAAGTTTGTCCCGCCAACAGCTGTGACCGCGGGCAATGTTGAAGAAGGTAAAAGTCTTGTTTATGCTAGTATTCAGGAGTTGGAACAGGCAGCTTCAGAGGAAGGGAGAACTATTGTTTATATGGAGGAGTCGCAAGAAGCGGGTGACTCAGAGGGGATGGCCCAAATTGTTTACATGCCTGACACAGCCCCGAAAACCGAGCCAGGAGCAGTTACAGATCCAGGAACAGTTACAGATCCAGGAGCAGTTACAGATTCAGGGGCCGAACTCGAGGCCGCCCAAGCGATTATCTATGTGTCTGAGTCTTGTGGTCAGGTAGATCAATCCTCGGTTAGTCTCGTATCGGAGTCGGGCCAGATCGTCAAAATGGAAGAACCAGAAATGGAAAAAACCGGTTGAAAGTATGTACGGTAATCATTCCTATTACTGTAAGGTAAAGTGGTAGAATTAATGCCCCTACAGTGTGAGAAACAGCTCGCAGTACATATCAGTGTACATTGCAGCTATAGTTTTACTGGAGCTATAATTGTACTACCTTACCTTATGTTTCTTTTATATCCCTATAGTGAAGGAAATTGCATACTGAAGCTGTAATTGTACCCTTACCCTACATGTGTGTTTTTTTCGAACCAGATAGAAAAACTAAACTTAGTTTGATAGTAGGCCCACCAGGGTTCCTATTGGAAACTTAAAGCAAAAAGCCCACAGTATTATAATAATGATAATAATACGAGTCTTATATAGCGCAGTATCCAACCATCAACTGGCCGCTCAAAGCGCTTGGGGATATCTTCATATTGACAGAATTTCACCTATCGTGTACCTTTGAGGTTGCAAAAACCAGAAAGGAACAAACGAAAACATGCTAATACTTTTACACAACCATCAACTGGCCGCTCAAAGCGCTTGGGGATATCATATTGACAGAATTTCACCTATCGTGTACCTTTGAGGTTGCAAAAACCAGAAAGGAACAAACGAAAACATGCTCACACTTTTACACAAAACTCCTCTTAGTTATGACACACATGGCGTTAAAGTTTTTTAGCCCCTCTTTTGGGTATTTTTGTGGTTTGTCGATTGTAAATTTGTTCACTTGTTGACAAAAGAGTGGAGCACTTGATGGGTCGAAAGGCATGGTGTTCTGTTCTCGCGATTCATGATAGTGATGCGGATGCGAATGAATTAAATTATTTGAATGGTCTGTGGTGAGTGAAGTCATGAAATTATTAAATCGAGAAACAAACAGATTTTTTGTTTTTACAGCAGACGTTACATCATGGCTGAATTTGCGTGGTTATGTGTGAAATCATTTATCTCATTCCAGAAAGATATAAGATTTTTTGTTTTTTACGTTGGACGTAGCATCATGACTGAATTTTCATTATGTGCAAAGTTGTCCGACCCGAGCCTATCAAGTGTTGAAATCGATTGGAGGAATATTCCTGCTATTTTGAAGACTGTTAAATGAAATTGTGTAAATACTGTTGTAAATGTACCTACCTATAGCAGTCTATTGTAAGCTATGGTTACTGTAGTTCATATTCATGTAGAATAATTTGAAACTTCGTTAATGATGTATCTCGCTCGATCATCAAATTGTTCTGCGTGCTGTAAAACCCATTCGTTTTCATGGTTGGGTGCATTTTCTGAGGTCAGTATTGATGAAATTGAAATAATCACTTAAACTCCTTTTGCAAAAGTAGACAAATATAAGGCAAAAATAAGGGGTTCGCAGTATCTTGCAAGGTGGACCTATCTGTAAATGCTTGTGTTTACTTCAAACATAGTAAAAATTAGAATATCATATTTTTGTATTCCTATCCTATCGGAGTCAGCATGTCAGGGATGAGGCATTTCCAATTTTTTGAGATTTCCTTTTTTTCTCTAATGGCCAAAGGGTTTAATTTGACAGCAGAGATGAAAAGACCCATGGCACAGCTCTCTGTAGAAGTTTCAAATTTCAAAATAACTATTTTAGAGGCATATTTTGCAAGTTCGGGCAGTTCCAAAGACAACATTTTCAGATGAAAAATTGTTTCAGTTATTTTTTGTCCGATTTTGAAAGTTGAAACTTTTTTGTCCTTAATAGAGAGGTGTCCGCTAAGGGAGGTTCCACTGTAAATGTTCCCCAGTTTGCTGTTGACTTGAATATTTAGATTTTATCAACTTGCATTTATTATCATATTTATTGTAGAAGTTCGGTTTTTTGTCGCACTGGTACTGGTTTTTTTGTACATTTTGGTGTAAAATGAATTTTGTAATGTTAGGAATGATTAAGGGCAACCTTTCCTCCCAATGTGAGACCCAGAGCTCATCCCTAAACGTTGTCAAAACATTTTGACCTGTACCCCATCAGGGATGAAAGTCCTATTGGTGTTTAGTTGCAATTTGGTTGAGAATTACTCATTTGATCCTGATTGAAATTTTTGTGCGCCACCCAAAAATGTGACCCACCACGACAAAATGAGTCGCATGTCGCACAGAAGATGAGCCTAAAATGACACCAGGATATAATAGAAGAAATTGATGTTCTCAGATTTCACAAAAGGCAGACAGCAGTAAAAATTAACAACCAGTCCATCTCAACCTGTCAAGCTCGGAGCGGCCTGCGACTCATTTTGTTGCAGTGGGTCACAAATTCCCTCCAAACAGCAAATCTCGTTTGTCCTCAAAAAGTCTTTGTGCGGACAGTATGGATTTATCCAGAAGAAAAGGTTTATAATGTCCAATGCATTTTCAAATGAATTCCAAACTTCCACAGAATGGCAAAAATGGATACGATATATCATGTTTCACGATGAGTCTCTTCTTACTGGTATATAAAGACCTCGCCGTTTGTTAAAAATTTTGAATTTGTAATTGAATTTAAAAATGTCCAATTGCGGATATACGTACTAAATATAAATTTCAATATTGCCATTGTGTAGACTGATATACAAATACTATGAATACCAAGTTTAAACAAACTTTTATTCACGATAACTGCACTAAGGCATTGTGTATTAGTGGATTTCTAACTGGACCACAAGTAATTATGAACGGCGTACCCCTTTAAAAGGCCAATTTTCCTGCTTCGATGATTGCATGACATGTATAAATCCTCAAAGACTGGACCTAAAGCTCTGCATCACATCAAGTTTGATAAAAATTGAAGCACCCTGTCGAGAAATACTGCATATTGACTGTTTTGTTTACATGTCATACGACAGTTTTGTTTTGGTTTCCAAGTGAAGTCAGGCGGCCGGTTCACTGACATAGATAAGGCTGATGTTGGACTTCTGACTATAAATTTGTTTGTAGTACCGCATCATTTGGTATATCGTAAACTTTTTGCTGTGGGCGCAGTTGTTGTGAGTTCTCTGCAGATGATGGGCCAGTCATTTCCTTTCCTGGTTGCGAGATGAGTATGGACTTCTTGGGTGCCTCTCCTTTGTAAATATCATGTTTGGTTCCAGGTTATGTTGTCAATTGAAAAAGTGATGTATTCAATAAAGATTTGTAGCAAATATACAGCTGTTAAGATCTTTTATGAAGAATGCAATACTGACTGCGTCTTGCCCAAATGCTGAAATCCCAAATATCAATTTCGTATGATTTTGGGTTGAGGAAATTGCATTCATACATTTTCCTCAACCAAAAATCAACTTTTACAATTGGTCGATAAGGGGATGAAGGGTCAATGGCAGCAAGAAAAAAAACGATTTGAAAATGTTTACTGTAAAATCATCAGGAGCCATCCTGACTTGCAACGTGCCACACCTTAATAGTGAGGATGTCCTCAATGCAGGTGTCGCCAACTTTAAAGTTGTGGTGGCACCTGCCTGAGCTCACAGGCAGAATCGAGGTTGACCATACCATGTTTCACAAATTGCCAAAAGGTGTGTGGACTGGGCCAATGTCACAGCCAGCCTACGAGAAATGTCAAACCAGACCTGGTTCTCGTAACCGTGCTTATCTCCACCATTGAACCCCCAGGCTCATGCCCATAATCCCCATAATCTTGGCATGGCGTAACATTGCCACCATCAAAGCCAGTTTCACTAAAACAAAGATTGTGTCAGGAAGAATGGCACTCTCAGTTCACTTTGCGGGGTTGTCCAAATGTGTCCCCAATCTTAAGAATGTTCTGTGTGTCCCGGGTTCTGTGCGTCCCAAATCTAAAGGATGTAGTTAGTTCCTCCACGAACAATTTAACCCCCTCCCGACCCTTTGAGGAAAATGACTAGGCCAGAAAATGTACAGCAAGTTAAGGATTAGTCATAATTGGAATTTATAAACCCCCCCCCTCCATCGATATTTCACTCTGTGGAGTAGACCGCAGGTGCCAGAAGATACCAGAATCAAAGCGATTGATCGGCCCCGAACTAACCAATACAACTTGGAAAATGACCACACATGACATGCATAATCACACGTATGTACAGGGTTTATATGTGTTTTCTGGTCGATCGCTGGGATTTAAATATTGTATCTTCAGGTGCCAGTGGCCGCATGGCTTCCAGCAGGCCCGCAACTTCTCCAAATCGGATCACTGAAAAATCATTGAACTGCAAGTGCAATTAACATTAACAATGCAATGGAACGGCGGGTAGCATTTGGCCTGCCTGAATTTTGCAAGCCAAGTCCAAAACTCCCTTGTAATACTGGCAAAAATTATAAACAAAGATAAGAATTGGTGTGATGCTACCAGTGTCGGTGCATGGTGTCAAGCAGGGGCTCTATCCTCCTGGCTTGGTAAATCCCGCACCCAAGTTGTCCCTTTAAGGTTAAGGACAAGCCCAGACATGCTCAAGATTGTGATTATCCATTGCAGAGTGGAACATAGGCCGTCTCATCATATGGTATATTTCTGATAGATCTGGCCAAAGGTGCTCGGCTGACCTCTTGTCACTTAACTATTAGTGTGATCACAAATAGTAATGTTACACAGCCCTGGGTTGCCAGTGTAGTAGTTGACCAGCTTTATTTGACAACTTGAAAGTGCATTGGTCGGGCCTACCCTGAGGACAATCTAGTGTTGCGCAACACCACTATCTTTTGGTAAATGTGATCTGGTCACATTCCTGGGTTCATCTTAGTAACTTTGGCCGCGACGATATGAAAAACACTTAACAAGACAAAACTCATCATAAAATTCATTTTTGGAAATATTTCCAAACCAGTTGTTTTGTGTGCCAGTATCTATAATATGTTTCTACCATTCTATCATTGCAGTTCCGAAAATGGCGATGGTACTGGTGATGCCTCCATCAAATTGAAGACTAACTTGATGTTGACATCTGTTCTTTTTGAAGACGTCTGCTTGTCTGATTACGTCTGCTCGTTTAATAACGTCTGCGTGTTTCATACGTCTGCGCACTCAAAACAACATGGCGAGCGAAGCAACTACAATTTCTGGAGCAGACAATAATATGATCGGAAACCTTGGGAAAGACAATGAAATTGAACAAAGTCGCGAGTCCTGCAACAGACCTAAAAAAGATGAAGATAAACCAGCGCTGAACAACATAATATTGAGATATAAATGTACTGTGTGTCACCTAGATTATGCTTCGAATGAAATGCTCAAAAAGCACATCCTTACACACTCGAATGAGGTAAAAGATGACGATCGGCCGATTCTTATCGATGAGACGAGACGGTTCGGATGTAATGTTTGCCATCGTGTGTATATTTCGGGTAGGTCGCTCCGAAAACACATGCAGACGCACTCCGATGAGGAAAAAGTGGAAGTCTTCACCGAAATGTTGCAGAAGTCGTGCGATGAGCCAGCGTCTGTTCCTGAAAATCTCCTGAAAAGGAGCTTTTGTTGCGACGCTTGTGATCGACGCTACCTCGCGAAGAGTTCGTTGGCGAGACATAAAAAACTGGTGCATGGGGTAGGATTGAAAGCCGAGGTGGAGATTTTTCACGTCGATGAGGGAAAGGGCGGTTCCGAGGGTGGTAATTTGTTGGTCTGTGAAAAATGCGGGAGTATTTTCGTTGGCCGTGAAGCGCTGACGAGTCATCAGCAACTAGAACACGGAATATTTAAGGTAGATGGAAAGGAACTGGTGGTGCAATACAGGCTTCAGAGCGAACTAGGTGGCGCTGTTGTGGAAGAGAAGGTGACGTCTGCTGCTGAGGGACCTGTAACGTCTGCTGCTGAGGGGCCTGCTGAGTCCCCTTGCGTTCCCACTTTTGCGGAGGGGCAAGAAGGGGAGACTGTTTCACAACCGCCAGATGTGATACAGGGCGTGCAGTATCTGTGTGATGACTGCAACATCTTGTTCGAAGATAAAACGATGATTGTCGAGCATTTTCGCGAGAAGCATGATTTGGTGTTCAATGAAAATGAAATAGAGTCCATTGGGAAAACTCCGGATTCAGAAGTGTATATGGAGTGTGCGGAATCTGGGGGTCTTGGGGACGAGGACCCAAGTAGGCCAAAAGATCCTTCAGAATTCACTGGACTGGGACAGAACCAGCCTATGGACTACTCAGAGGGAGTCCTGAAAGTGAAGCATGGGGAAGAATCTGATAATTCAGCGGGTTATGGGGACGAGGAAATCTGTAGGTACCGCGCTGAACCATCTGCACAAGAAATAAACGATTCCCAAATTTTTGTCTGTGAGAAGTGTCATGTGGGTTTTATGACCGCAGAAAGCCTACGAGTTCATGTCAGTAAACATAAAAATACTAGCAGTGCTGGTTACGTTTGCAACAAATGTGGCAAACTGTTTGAAACCGATGCGGAACGAAAAAATCACATGAAATCCCATCGGAAAAACTCGGAGAAAAAGTTCTATCATTGCGAAGAATGTGGGCAAGAATTTCTGCATACTCAGCAAAAAAAGATTCGTACCCATTTGCAGTCTCACGCCGGTGAGAAACCATTTCAGTGTGAGCACTGCAAGGATTCGTTTTTGCGGCGTTGTCATTTGGCTTCCCATCAGAAATCTTGTCGGGGTGGGACCAAGGATTATAAAGTGTATAAATGTGATATTTGCCAGAAAACTTTCACGCAAAATAGCCATTTGGTGACGCATATTCGGGGTCATAACGGTGACAAGCGGTACGAGTGTCACTATTGCGGAAAGCGCTTTCTGATGAGTAGTCACTTGAAAGGACACATCCGTGGTTCCCATACTGATGACCGTCCCTTCAAATGCACCCACGGCCAGTGCACGAAAGCGTTCCATTCCAGTAGCCACTTGAAGACGCATATCATGAGTCACACGGGTGAGCGCCCGCACGAGTGCCCGATTTGCAAGAAGCGCTTCTTGCAAAGTACGCATCTCAAAACGCACGTCAATAGCGCTCATCTTCCCAAGAGCGACTGGGTGACGAAATATTCGTGCGAATATTGCGGCAAGAAATTCCTGCAGAGTTCTCATCTAAAGTCTCATGTGAGAACACATACGGGGGAACAACCTTACCAGTGTCAACTCTGTTGTAAGCAGTTCAAAACCAGCAGTCATTGTCGGGTCCATAAGTGTTTAGAGGCTGATGATCTTGGTGTTCCCAGAGTGGAGCGGATTTCAAGTGTTCCAAATAACGAACCTGGTGTTCCCATCGTCACGCAGGTGCTGAGTATCAAAGGTCAGATCGACACCAATATGATTGAAGATGTGACCGGTTCAGATACTTCACGCACTGGACAACTGTCAACATCTGCTGTAGAATCGCAATCGGCCTTGGACTTGTTGTCCGATGTGGTCGACAAACAGAACGAATCGTCAGACAAACGAACCAATCGGGTTGTGTACGTAGATGTCCAGGCTGGACCCAGTGCCACACGGGATGAAACCTTTGTCCCTGAGTCCCGGGAAACAACACCTAATCGGCCCGAGCCGTCCGCCATCTTTGTCCCAGATGCCCTCGGTCCTGGTGACATCCAGGTGACGGAATCTGTAGAAGAGTGCCCTTTGGTAGCCGAAATTGAACCCATGAGTACCGCGGGTGGAGGGGAAATGGATGTGTATGAAATTTCTCGTTTTCAAGAGCAGTCTTGCGTCATGATGTTGCCTCCGAATTCTGAAGCTCCTGGTTCTAGTAGCCCGTCTTATACGTGCATCATAGCAGATTCCGTCCAGGGTATTGTTCAGACTCTGAGCCTGGATTCTTCCTCCGTCCAAATTGTCATGGAGGGTTCAGTTGAGGGCGCAGGTGCTCAAACAGAATATGCAGAAATCTCGCCTGAGTAGGACTCAAAAATGAATATTTTAGAGCCACTCTATTAGGGACACCTTTTGAACTGACAAATGATGTCCCTAATAGGTAGGTGTCTTGATTACAGAGGTCAGATTGTGCAGAAATGATCCATTTGGGACCAAAATCACCTCCCTACTAGAGATTTCCAAGGTGTCCATTAAGGGAGGCTCTATTGTACATGGTGGTGGCATTTTTTAATACTTTTTAAGACGGGCTGTATACAGATTTATTAAAGGCCTACGGCATTCGTTAAAAATTTTGAATTTGTAATTGAATTTGAAAATGTTCAATTGCAGAAGTACGTTCTAAATATAAATTTCAACATTGCCGTCGTGTAGACTGATATACAAATACTATGAATACCAAGTTTCAACACATTTGTACACATAATAACTGCACTACGGCATTGTGTATTAGTGGATTTCTATTTAACTGGACCACAAGTACATGTAATTATGATCGGCGTACCCCTCTGAATAAGATAGTGAATATCTGATAATAGTCTGTTTGATTATTGTTTTGCCTCGATTTAGATATGGAATATTTTGTGTTGGAAAACCATAACAAATTGTCATTATCTTTACTGTATCACGCAGAAGAAATTCTGTGGTGTTTAAATATAATTTGTATATTACCCTGAACTGGTCTTTTTGGATAAAGACACAACCAGAATGCCGGGATAAGTTCACTTTAACTTCTTCCTTGTCGAATATGAAGACTTGTGTGACTGTGACTCACTTTTTCTTGTTGGCCCAGAGGGACCTTGTTTATAATTAAGTTATCTTCTGTGTTTGCGTTTCATGCGTCATTTGAGTAATGGTTACTATCAAAGAGGTTTGTAAGTTAATAAAGTTATTTCAAGTAGTTTGTTAAATCAGTCTTGTTCTTCTTAATTAAAGGGACAACTCAAGGACAACTTGGCCATGAGATATGCGATGACATGCGAGTGTCGAGCACACGACTTGACGACGAGACAGATCTTAGTCAAAATTTTCATAGTTGAATCCATACGTTTATTGCTATGAGTATTAGTAGTACAGTCATTTACACGCTTAATAATGCATATCATCAGTTATTACAGAGTCTTACGTGCTCAATAAGCATGATTATGTGCACCAACCTAGTTGACATTTGCGTTTTGTCTCTGTTTCAAAAAACGGTCTTTCATTTGAAAGATTGACTCTCAGCTACAAGCCTCGGGAACTAATGACATCAGATGAACAGGTGAATAGGTTCCAAACTCATTTTGTAATTGTAAGCAACACACTGCTGTCGATCGTGAAGTTATTATAGGCAACACATGTTATTTCATACAAGTTGTTATCGTCCCAATAACCCGAGGGCAACGCCTCAATGATCTTTCTAGTGTCCGCCAGCTTTATCTCGCCTAAGGTTCGCGTGCCTTCAACCCTCGAGGTCGTCTCGAATAAGTCGGAATCATGGATTTCGTGCTCCTTGTCATCTGCTACATCTTCTACCCGATACCAAAATTTAGGCTTCGAGGTGTAGTAGAATGTTATCTTCGGTTGGGGCACACCTGTCGCTTCGCAAGAAAATGTGTACTGTTTCTTTGCCTGAAAAGAAAGCACACTGGATAAAACGGAGTGCAATTTACAATTAAGACAAGTTGGTACGTTTATCGCTCCGGTACTACAATTATAGCCAGTGTGTACATTAGTGGGACCAGCTGTTTTCTTACACAATAGGCTATATATGTTTTTTTATCAGTACAATCAAAATACAATCATTGCAGTGGTAATTATTATTAAGGCAATAATTGTACCGCTTGACCTTACCTGGCGTATATAAGTGCTATAAGAAACATGAGAGACCACTCCTATTTCCCCAAAGGTTGCCCCAGCTTATTAAAACTCTCGCTACCGCCCCCGGTACGCATATTTTTTTTCATATCGTTCTGGACAATGATACGCAGTCGAACTTATGAATGTCACCAGCAAATTTACCGAAAGATAGTGGCGGTGCACAGCGCTCGATTATCATTCAGGTTGGTCCAACCGATGCTTTTTTTACTGTGTCACGAAAGCCGGACAATTATACGCGTTAACGTGTTCTATAATAGGGAGTTTTCGCAAGCCCCCTATAAACGTCAACGCGAACGACTGTCCCACGGTTCGACATATATATCAGGAGAGCGAACAATGGGATAGGTGTTCACGTTGGCGTGGTTGATACGGTACATTACACGCCCCGTACCTGGTCCATGGTGACTTCCTCTGCTGGCTCGTTCCGCTCTATGTGCACGGGCTCATGTCGCGTGACTTTAAACCTCTGGTTAACTACTTCATTTCCGCTGATGACGCTGCAGATGTACTCATCCTCCTCGGCGAGCTTCGGACTCTTGACAATGAAGGTAGTAGCTGTGAGAGTTTCGAAGAAGGTAACAAATGGTGGCGGACTTGGTTTTTGTAGTTCAAAGTTTCCGCCTCTCCCTATTCGAGCCACTGCGATGTGCGGTTTTTTTGCCGCGTCGCCAACACAGTAAATCAGTGCTTCGTCTATGTTGGTGAATAGGACCAGAACACCATCTGGGGTGAACATCTCGCCTCCCCCGATATCATGGACCATGACAGCCGGTTTCTTTACCCCGTTCCTCCGAAACCCAGTGTACATGCTTACTTCATAAATGACACCGCCAGGTCGTTCCGATCTTACACTTGCTTTGAACCAAGCATAATAGCTCTGAAGACCTTTATGAAAATTCACCGGGATGCACGAAGTTTCGGCGATACCCAAATTTCTTTTTAGCACTACATCTGTTGGATTATAGTTATCATACACATCTCTCAGTGTATCATTTTTTCTCGTAAAGAACACGTCACAGCGACTGTTTTCGACCAAAGGAGCTTCGCTTTCAGGCCCATACGAGAACCCCACTCTAATCTCATTCAAGCCTATCTCATCGATGACATTTTGGATGTGAGGCATTTCCGTGATTGTGGGAAGCTTCATATGTTGTTCCTGAGCTCGGATCAGTTCATCTAGATCTATTTCAAAATAAACAGCATTGCATTCGTACTTGACATTGAGAGTGACGGTAATGTTCCGACGCAAATCAGATACACTGGTTATATTGTCTAGTTGCTTTGCGTGCAGCCGTAAAAAGTGCCGATTTCCAGATGATTCCATGGACGATCGAAAATTCTCATTGTCTGAAATAACGAAAAAGAAGAAGATGTTATCGAAACTCGTTATTCTGACCGGCTGCTGAAACCCAAAATACGACTTGGCATACCAGCAGGATAATAAGAGTACTTTGCTAATTTTAATAGCCCAATGTTCTGAAGCTTTGACAACACATGTAACATGTTTTGACAGTGCTCGCAAACGCCTGGTAACCTCCAGGACTGAGATAACTGAGTATCCCGTAACGCGCAGGTCGATTAATAGGTGGGGTCATCAATGTCTATTGTTGGAGTAAAATGGACATCATCGCTATTGTTAGAGTAAACATTGACAACTTCGCTGGACTGAAAACATTTTTCAAATCAGGCCTGGGTCAGACGGCGAGCTATGCGAGGAACTACTGTACGTTGAATCAAAATGGTGACAAAATATTCCATCGCGATGACACAAAACAGCTTACATATATTTGAAGTTAAATTTTGTTAAATGTCATTCAGTCTTTTTGTGCAAGACAATTTGCAAGGACTTTAATTGACATTCTTTTATGTTTGAATTCTTATCATCAAAATACAGAAGTGGTTAACGGTGGTCAGTGCATCGCACTCGTTTTTGAAAGTCGAATTCCAAAATCTTATTACTCATTCTTTCATCATGAAAACAAAACGTAATGAAAAATGAGATTTTTCCCGTAGATATCAAAGAGAAATAAAATGGTTGGTGTCTAAAAGACACAATTAGTAGTCCACTGGACATGAGCTATAGTTGGTGTCTATTGGTCATGTTGTTCGCTGGCTGTCTAATAAATCACCAGGTTTTCATAGTAAACAGCAGCAATATACGCCAAGGCCGCGATTAACTTACTGCGTTTGGCTAAAAAACACAACGCGAGGTTGAAAAGTGACATCGTGAATCATATGTGGCCCGCTCTTTGGAATGGACTTAATTGTTCGTTCTTCATGTCACGCATGAAAGGTAAACAGTTACACGTTACATGTGACAATGTGAACTCTAATCGCGGCCAATGCAATCTGCAGTGGGGCCCTACAATTTTTTATATTTAAGTGAAAAAAGATACAAACCTTCCGATGCCCATGGCAAACGTGTTTTGGTCATTCCCGTGCCACCTAACCATTGTATGTAGACCGGCACACTTGATATAACTTCGATGGTGACATTAGCCTCGATCATACGGTTCTTGTAGTCGTAAACGGGTGTCGTAATGACCTTTGCAATTTCCGGCGGGTCATGTGGCCCGATGCACATATTCAGTCCGCTGACCTGAAGAAATTAATCTTTCGGGATTACGAAATGTAATTCAGGATTCTGGTAATACGCAGGTCTCGCAAGCCTTAAGAAGAGCTACAAACGAAGTACGGAGTTTATGAAAATGTTTTTTATCGGGGCTTTGAGAAGAAATTCTCCGATTTCTCGCTTGACTAAGTAGGCCTACAGAAGATGATGCGAGAGTCGTGCTCATGACTAGACCACGAGACAGACCTTCGCTGTTCGTATTTCGACGTCCGTCGGGAATGCGAAACATGCCTAATATTCAAGTTTCGCAACCCATACGTACGCCGTAGTACGCAGTTTTCTGGTGTTATAAAGTCGTGCCGGCGAGAATTAATTGATTCGACACTCATAAGTGGGCGTCCATACTTAGGAAGAATCGCCGGGGACTCTTGAAAAACAGCCGTCGATGAAACACGTTATAAATTCTTCGTACTTCCTCGTTCTTCGCAAGGGTTGCAGAACCTGCCTAATATCCAGGGTTGCAGCATTTGCATCCGACACTAATAAGTCGGCCATGATTGTCAGCTACGTCTTTTACAATCGGCGAGTTTTCCGTCCCCAGGTACGCTACCAGGGGATTACAATGCTTGACATGTACGCAATGTATACAACACCACGCATTCATGAAGACACATGAAACTAAATTAGCACAGCATCCGTTCATTCTGAAGACATAATTTAAAATTGAAGGGACGTGAAAAACATAGGTGGTCAAGATGCATATAGACAAAAACCTACCACTTTTAGAGCCAATGAAATAAGAACGAATAATTTCTTCATCCTCCGTCCTTCACTTGTCCAAATTCAGATAAACTTTCCTGTTGTTGACCACCGCTCTTCAAAGCTTCACCGTCGTCTCTGGCTTATGGATCAGATTATACGCTTAAATATGCTGTATGTTTTTTTCCCAGATATTTTTCATCATTTTGTCATCAATAGCTCGTTAAGGATGATTTAGATTGTTGCCAATCTGGCGCTTATATCATAAAGATTTTTAATGAGGATCCATTATGGTACTTTAATGGAAGGATTTATGTCTACGGTAATGTCACTTCATTAAATCGTTTCATATAGCGTTTTTATCGTGTTATTCAATTAACCTGAACAGCCTCGTCGAATCGAAGGTGTACCATTATAAAAATGCATAAAAATATGTTCAAACGCGGGTTTTTGCTTTGATGATCAGTGGCACTGGCATATTACTCAACAGACAACCAGTGAAAAAAATTACGAATGGCTTAATTCCCCCAATTACCGTAATTTACTTCAATTGAAGAGAATTATCACGAGTGGTAATTCCGCAAAATATGTCAGAGCATTTGGGCCAACAGTAAAAAAAAAACACATAAAAATGCCCAAACTTTTTCAATGCATTTTCAGCTAAAAAATTTCGAACTTTGAAGCCATTTTATTCAAAACGGCAAAAACGGTTATACTGGTTTTGCGATTAAACTCTTTATTTAATTCACTAAGGATGCTTCTCTGGTCAAGACGAAACAGTGTACTATTTAGAAGCCTCTTCTTTTTTGTAAAGTTGAAGCGACTGGCTTAACCGGGTGTAGTTCCTTATTAGTGTCAAATAGTTCTTTGTTTGTTCAAGTGAATCATCAGAAGAGTCAATGTAGGCGAGTGAATGAATATCAGGTAATCCTCAACATTCCCCAGTTGACATTGTATTGTGGACAGTTTCAAAGCCAAGATGTCATAAAGACATTGTCACATTCAGACGAAATTCGAATAAATGCCTGTGTGTCCTCAACTTTTCTCAGTTGACATTGTACTGTGGACAGTTTCACATCCAGGATGTCCTACAGACAGTGACACATTCAGACCATATTCGAAGGAATATCAGGGTGTCCTCAACATTCCCCAGTTGTGATTGTACTATGGACAGTTTTACGACCAGGATGTCCTATAGACCATGTCACATTCAGCCCATATTCGAATGAATATCAGGTAGTCCTCAACATTCCCCATTTAATATTGTACTGTGGACAATTTTAATGCCACGATGTCCTAAAGACATCGTCACATTCAGACGAAATTCGAATGAATCCCTATGTGTCCTCAACATTTCTCAGTTGACATTGTACTGTGGACAGTTTTTTTTAAACCAAGATGTCTTATAGGTAATGACACATTCAGACCATATTCGAATGAATGCCAGGTAGTCCTCAACGTTGCCCAATTGTGATTTTACTGCAGACAGTTTCACAGCCAAGACAATGTCACATTCAGTCCATATCTATAGACAATGTAACATTCAGACTGTTACCACGAAATATACAAGAGCCAGTTGATTGGGCGGAGTTGATTTTTCAAACTCATCCCACAAGTAGCCATCGATTTACTCCAGGGTCTGTAGTGTGTGCAAGGGGAGGAGCACACATTTGACCCTCGTATTCAAGTGATTTATCCCCAATTGGTCTTATGAGGACAATGTCCCAACCAGAAGGTCACGACGAGATCATTTATAGTATGACCCCCCTAGGACTAATCACTGAAACAGTAATAGAAACAATGCGTTCAAGTATAAAAAATATTTTATTACAAAAAGTGCATTGGTTAAATAAATACATCCAGGATTGTAAATCCTACAAAAACAAACAACATTAAAATTGAAGCGGTCAGATCATCTTCTAACAATAGAATAAATTCATCCAAAACTGTACTCGGTCACAGGTCAGATAGTCAAAATAACATAAATTTAACCAAAACTGTACTCAGTCACTGGTCAGATGGTCCTCTCAAAATAACATAAATTTATCCAAAACTGTACGCAGTCACTGGTCAGATAGTCCTCTCAAAACAACATAAATTTATCCAAAACTGTACTCAGTCACTGGTCAGATAGTCCTCTCAAAATAACATGTATTATCCAAAATTGTACTCAGTCACTGGTCAGCTAGTCCTCTCAAAATAACATGAATTATCCAAAATTGTACTCAGTCACTGGTCAGATAGTCCTCTCAAAATAACATAAATTATCCAAAACTGTACTCAGTCACTGGTCACATAGTCCTCTCAAAATAACATAAATTATCCAAAACTGTACTCAGTCACTGGTCAGATAGTCCTCTCAAAATAACATGAATTATCCAAAACTGTACTCAGTCACTGGTCAGATAGTCCTCTCAAAATAACATGAATTATCCAAAACTGTACTCAGTCACTGGTCAGATAGTCCTCTCAAAATAACATAAATTTATCCAAAATTGTACTCAGTCACAGGTCACATAGTCCTCTCAAAATAACATGAATTATCCAAAACTGTACTCAGTCACATGTCAGATAGTCCTCTCAAAATAACATGAATTATCCAAAATTGTACTCAGTCACAGGTCAGATAGTCCTCTCAAAATAACATGAATTATCCAAAATTGTACTCAGTCACTGGTCAGATAGTCCTCTCAAAATAACATAAATTATCCAAAATTGTACTCAGTCACTGGTCAGATAGTCCTCTCAAAATAACATAAATTATCCAAAATTGTACTCAGTCACTGGTCAGATAGTCCTCTCAAAATAACATAAATTATCCAAAATTGTACTCAGTCACTGGTCAGATAGTCCTCTCAAAATAACATAAATTATCCAAAATTGTACTCAGTCACTGGTCAGATAGTCCTCTCAAAATAACATAAATTATCCAAAATTGTACTTGGTCACAAAAGTTGAGACAATGTCATTTTGGCCTTCGTATCTATCATGGATTTTGTCACACAAGAATAAAAATTTATGAAAAATATCCGTGTAGTGTTTCCCACCTCAACTTTAGAGCAGGTCACCTGTACACGTGTACATGATTTTGTTTACCAGTTACAGGTGACCTACTCTAAAGTTAAGGTAAGAAGAACTTTAGAAGGAAAATACGACAAGATACATCGTAAATGTATCTCACATTTACATGTACATACAAACTGCATACAATCTGAAAAAAATCCTCAAGGATGGCAAAATTGACAATTGTTGGTCATTGTATTTTTGGATGTTCTGGCTACATCAATGGCCTTTCTTCAAAACACCAAACGATTACAACTATTTTTGATTAGATGCAATTCAAAACACAGTCGATTTTAAACAATTTACCCTATTATTCACCACTTAAAATGAGATCTACTAGAAAATAATAAAATATATGAAGAGAAAATTCTACACAACACAACAAAAAACTCTGACTAAATATCACATTCTACACATAAATCATCAATAAAAATACCTATAACGAAAAACTAGCTACCAAAATCTACTACAAAACAGATAGCATATTAAAGTGAAAAACGGAAAATAATTTACGTAACATTAGGAATCATAAAAAAAGAAAATCTCCAAGATAATCACATAGGTGGTCGTCATAATACAGTGGAACCTCCCTTAGCGGACACCTCTCTATTAAGGACAACCTCTCTATTAAGGACACTAGTTTTGATCCCAAATTGGTTGTTTCCATTCAATTTGACCTCTCTAATCACGACACCTCTCTATTAAGGACAGCACTTGTCAGTCCCGGGGGCGTCCTTAATAGAGAGGTTCTACTGTAGTAGCGCTTTCACCTGTCCAACTCCTGTGCTAGTTTAAAGCACCTATGCATGGCCTATGCCTATGCCATAACTACTTTGTTCCAAGGAAGCTTTTCGCTCCCTGGCGGTGATGAGGTTGCTTGAAAACACAAGTATCATTAAAGGAGGCCAAACTCACCCCGTGGGGCTAAGCCTAATTTTCCTCCAGTTGCAATTGCAGCGGGAAAATGCCCTTCTAAATCAAGCCTATACAGAGGAATGGTTCGTAGTCCAGTAAGTCTGGCCTGAAATACGGGGTAACTTGAACAAATTGCAACAGAAGGTTTCTCTGCTGGAACTTGTTGTACAGACCCAACAAAACATTATGGCACAAGTTAAGTGATGTCAAGTAGCTCTTCAGCAGAAAAATTGAGCCCAGCAGTTCCAATGTTACAGCTTTTTTACTTAAAAAGTGTCAGCTGAGTGATGAATCAGGAACAATCAAGTGGCTCTAATAACCAGGTTGCAAAGTGCATGACAATATTTCTGCCCTAAAGGGGTACGTCTTTCATATTTACTGGTGGTTCAGGAAAACAGAACCGCAGATATTGTTTTTGTTTTTTTAAGAACGAAACATGCCTTCATTTGCACGCTCCAGCAAACAAGTCCAAACGCTCCCAGTGGATGCAAGTTAGGGCTCCCGATGGGCAAGAGTACCTATTTTCTCGCCTGATACCGGCGCCAGAATCCCTGGATAGTCTCCGCGGCACTCCTGACCCGTCGTATCCTAGCAACCCGTTCCTTCTCGTGTTTTACCCTCTCCATGTATTTCGGCTCCCGTTCCTCTTCTTTGTAGGCCTGGATTCTCTGGCTTGGAGGATCACCATCGATAGCATCGGAATTCAGCAGCGCGTCTGTTTAAATGAAAGAATGAAGGCAGGTTAAAACTGGCAAGTAGGTCGAGGCCAGCAGTGTATAGGACAGTAGCAAGGGGGGAGAGGGGGACAAATGGTCTTTGACAGCACTTCTGTTCAACTGAAGGAATGAAGTAGGCAACTGGCTGATCAGTTAAGACAAACAGTGTTCAGGGCTGTAGCTAGAGAGTGGGTACCATAGGTAACAACAACAAAAATTTAATGCCGATTTTGGCCAATTTTTAGCCTATCAGAGGACAAAAGTGGTGATTTGCCCCCCTCCCCCCAAGACCGAAACAGCTACCTACAAGCCTTGGAATATTGTTCAAATGAAATGATAAAGTAGGTCAATACTGGTTGGTTAAGGCCAGCAGTTTATCTGTTCCAATGAATTTAGCCTCTATGTTTTTACCAATTGAGTATTTTCCACTGAATGGTCTAGTAGATTTAAGATCAACAGGCCTTTTCCAAATATTTCTGGGTCCAAACTTGGCAAGGGATGCATTCTCGTCCCTGAAAAGCTAACAGTTTACTTACCAAACATTTTAGCCTTTGTTTTAGTCTCCTTTGCCCCTGGGGACGGTTTCCTCCTACTCGCACCATGCCCATCACTCAGCATGCAACTCAGCGCACTATCAAAGCCTTTATCCTTCAAGGTCATCTTACGTAGGTCAAGGTCGCCCCGGGTGTTGACCTCACTTGGTAAATATGTATCGTCTGCTTGGTCACGAGCTGGTTCCGGAAACGACAGTGGTTTTGAATCAGATGCTGGTGACGGATCACGAAAATCACCAAAAGCCCTCAAATTTTTCCTATTTTTCTCATTTCTATCAGATCTTGACCTTTGTTTTAATTTCCTTTCAGGATGTTTATGAGAACAGTTAGAGTTCTTATCACTTTTTTTGGCAGAGGCAGATTTTGTATCCATTTTTGCAAAGTCTTTCAATAATTTCGAAGCCGCATCGTCAAAAGTGTTGACATCGTTGCTGTGGCTTTTCACAAGGAGAGGTACATTTCCCAACAGGCCCTCAGTGTCGTAGCTTTGCGCAAAATCCTTCGGCGATGCACTCTTCATCCGTAGAATATCCCCCGGGCGGACGCCAGACCAAGAATCTATTGGAGAGCTCGAGCGATGCGATGAATTCCATTTTTCTCCAGGATCACCATTACACGACAAAAACTCCGTAGAATTCCCCGAGGACGGCCGCGACGTTGTCCCAGAGTTCCATTTTTCCGTAATCGCGGTGTGTTTTTCACTTGATTTCGGTGGCAATGATGAGGAGCGCCACCTATCACCAGTGCTTGGTCTCGAAGATACGGGGGAGTAACCATTATTCCATTTGTCGCTTGCAGACGCATGCTGTTTTGCCTGACCCATCGTCCAACCATTCGTCACAGACTCCTGTCTACTGGGCAATGGAGGCTTTGTAAATATCGGCGACGACTTCTTTTCCACGTCGAAACTGCCGCTGGCAAATTCAGATCTCTCTCCACTTTCACATTCACACAGTGTAGCCTTTATAAACGGATAGTTCTCCTTCTCAGCACTAGATGTCACTTTCTGAGATTTTCCCTTGTTCATTTCACTAAACATCTTGAATGAAGATTCGTGTTTAAATGCATAGTCTAAAGCAGACTGGCCATTTTGATTTCTGTTAAACTTCATTTCACCTGAACCATCCAGTTCAAACCCCTCAGCACCATTTTCTAAGGGTCCATTCCTGAGTTCAGATTTTGCATCAACACACCCAGTTTTGTCAACTTTGTCATTCTGTATGATTTCAGATTTTCCATCCAACCAGCCAGATTTCGGAACTATTTTAGCACTGCCTTTATAAGGCTTGAACGCAGACACAACATTCTCATTCAAACTCTCACCATTCTGATATCGTTCAGGAATTGACTTCACGATATTTTCCCGCTCTGCAAACGAGGCCAAAAGCTCGCTCTTATCTGCGTCAGTGGTGTTCAAACCACTGAAACCACTCATTTGAAAACTCTCATATCCACTGGAGTTAAACGTCTTGTCCGTGGAACTAAACATGCCCGGTGAGCTCCTAGTTTCTCGAAACATTCGTAACTTTTCCTTGAACTCGTGTAATTTCTGCCTGGTTGCTGCTTCACGGAGTTCCAACTCTTCAGCAACGGTGTTAATCCTCTGCCGTTGGAGATTGGATTCTTTCTGGAATGAAAATGCAATGAAATTTCATGGTAACCGGTGATGAAATATTTGTTTGAAAAAAATGAAGCAATTTATTCAGTATCGTCATGAATAAATAAACAATGAATGTACCACTATATTTTTGTAAGATTTTGCAAATTTTTGGTTTACAAAATGATGAATCCCATGCAGGGTTTCCGCCAAAGGGGGGATGGGGGGATGGGGGATTCATCCCCCCCTAAAATATTTCAAAGGGGGGATATCCCCCTTAATTTTGAGCACTAAAGTTTGTTTTACTGTCAAATGAGTAATTTTTATGATTTGATATGTAAAATAAGAGCATTTGGGAGCCAATTGTAGCGGTTTTAGGGCCAAAAAACGTCTCAGGAGGGGTCATATACCCTTTTTAAGAAAAAAAAAATTTTAGAAAAAAAAATCTTTTTTGGAAAATTTCTTTTTTTTTGCTCCGTCCCTTAATCCTGGCGGAAACCCTGCCATGACTTCCGTTGATATGATCATAAAACCGCTGGCACATCGAAAATAGGGATTCTTTTTCCACAAAATGGGTCCAACTTAGTCTCAGCTCCACATATTCACTGTTTATTTATTCATCATCATCATCATCATATCATATCATTACCGGCGTCGTAACCCTATTGGATTTTTGCCGGAGGTATGGAGTCCACTATAGGCTACTGTCCACCTATGTGGGATCTTTTACTTGCCCTGGCATAGACACTCAGGTACAAGGGACCACGGCTTTTAGTCTCATCCGACAGACCCTCGAGTATTTCATACGTTAACGTACGTGTTGTGAAGAGCCAGGAATTTTAGTTCCTTGAAAGCCACGCCGGTTCATCCAGAAATACAATCCTGGGTTCTCCCCGGGATCGAACCCGGGCCCTATTGCGTGGTAGCCAGCAGTGTTAACCACTGGGCTATGAGGCTCTGTTCATGTTATCGTCCATAAAAGGGATTTCACAGAACCAGAACTTTGGCAGACTTTTCATGTGATAGATGTCTAAAACCTATTACAATGCAGTAGAACCTCTCTTTTAAGGACTCCTTAGGACAACAAAGGCTTTTCTTATTGGAGAGGTGTCCTGATTAGAGAGGTCAAATTGAATGGAAACAAACAATTTGGGTTCAAAACTAGTCCTTAAGAGGGAGGGTGTCCTTAACGGGGTGGGTGTCCTCAATGGAGAGGGTGCCCTTAATAGAGTGGTGTCCGCTAAGGGAAGTTCTACTGTAATTAGTCAGCTGCCAGTGAGAAAAGCGCTTTGAGAAGGCCAACTTGGAAAGGCACTATACAACTGCTTTGAATTGCGTTGTATTGTGTCATATTGTGTTGTGTTGTGTCGTATTGTATTAATTTGTATCATATTGTGTTGTGTTGTGTCATATTCTATTAATTTGTATCATATTGTGTTGTGTTGTGTCATATTCTATTGTATCATATTGTGTTGTGTTGTGTCATATTAATTTGTATTATATTGTGTTGTGTTGTGTCATATTCTATTGCAACATATTGTGTTGTGTTGTGTCGTATTGTATTAATTTGTATCATATTGTGCTGTGTTGTGTCATATTCTATTAATTTGTATCATATTGTGCTGTGTTGTGTCATATTCTATTAATTTGTATCATATTGTGTTGTGTTGTGTCATATTCTATTAATTTGTATCATATTGTGTTGTGTTGTGTCATATTCTATTAATTTGTATATTATTGTGTTGTGTTGTGTCATATTGTATTAATTTGTATATTATTGTGTTGTGTTGTGTCATATTGTATTAATTTGTATATTATTGTGTTCTGTTGTGTCATATTGTATTAATTTGTATATTATTGTGTTGTGTTGTGACATATTGTATTAATTTGTATATTATTGTGTTGTGTTGTGTCATATTCTATTAATTTGTATATTATTGTGTTGTGTTGTGTCATATTGTATTGTATATACTTTCAAAACAAAACGTACCACGTGGTGATTCCTTTCCTCGATATGTAACTTCTCCAAAACTCGACGCGTATTGAGAGATCCATCCGATTTTATCAGCTGGCTGTACTTTTCCTCCACCGACTTTGGTCGCATCTGACTGCTAGTCGGACAGTCCTTATCATCAGATGAGCCGGCTTGGTCAATCTTGAGCTTGACATGATCAAGTCTCCTCTCTATTTTGGCCTGAAGGTTGGAATTAAGATAAGTCAGTCATCAATTTTTCCCAAGCTTTCACTTTTTCATATTTCCTGAACTTTAACCCTTCCACAACAACCGCCAGGATCAGGGGGAGACCTGGAGACCGTTGGAAATCGTGTCAAAGCAGTTTGTAGACTTGTTATAAGATGGCGCTGCAATTTCTAACTGAAACTTGGTGCCCCAATAATGTTTTTTTGGACAACCCTGTTTACATATAGATCTGAGACATTATTATATAGTCCATTCATAAATCTATGTCCACATTGTTTTGGGCTCTGGAGCACAAACTACTTGTTGGATTTCTTTGAAATTAGTTTTTTATGATCTGGGGTTCGAACCCAAAGAACAATTTTACAATTTCGTAACCATGACGATGAAATTATTTTTTGTATGTATAATAGTGTACATCAACATAGTGCATTGGATTTAGACATTTTTTGCTCTGTACGTTTTTTTTATCCAATCTGGGTGAAACCTTCAGGTTGTTTTTTTTGTCCCTACCTCTCGTTTCTTCAACTGTTTCTCAGCAATCCTCTCCTGTTTGATGAGGTCAGACTCTGCCCCTTCGTGTTTCAACTTCAGGATGTAGGCATGTTGAGAGGCGAGCTGTTCTCTTGTCTGGTTAGCTTTATGGCTGAAATAGAAAGAATCACCATGTAAGATTAGGCTTATCAGGAGAACCATAGCTATTCTCCCTAAATGTTTGTTCAGAATCTGCACCCTCATGTCCCCAGATTCAGGATGTAGGCATGTTGAGAGGCAAACTGTTCTCTGGTTTAGTCAGCTTTATGGCTGAAATCGAAAGAATCACCATGTAAGATTAGGCCTATCACGAGAACCATAGCTATTCTCTCTAAATGTTTGTTCAGAATCTGCACCCTCATGTCCACAGCTTCAGGATGTAGGCATGCTGAGAGGCAAGCTGTCCCCTCTGGTTTGGTCAGTTTTATGGCTGCAATAGAAAAATCACCATGTAAGATTTGGCCTATCAGAACCATAGCTATTCTCTCTAAATGTTTGTTCAGAATCTGCACCCTCATGTCCCCAACTTCAGGATGTAGGCATGTTGAGAGGCAAGCTGTCCCCTCTGGTTTGGTCAGTTTTATGGCTGCAATAGAAAAATCACCATGTAAGATTTGGCCTATCAGGAGAACCATAGCTATTCTCTCTAAATGTTTGTTCAGAATCTGCACCCTCATGTCCCGAACTTCAGGACGTAGGCATGTTGAGAGGCAAACTGTTCTCTGGTTTAGTCAGCTTTATGGCTGAAATAGAAAGAATCACCATGTAAGATTAGGCCTATCAGGAGAACCATAGCTATTCTCTCTAAATGTTTGTTCAGAATCTGCACCCTCATGTCCCCAGGTTCGGGACGTAGGCATGCTGAGAGGCAAGCTGTTATCTGGTCTGGTTGGCTTTATGGCTGAAATAGAAAGAATCACCATGTAAGATTAGGCCTATCAGGAGAACCATAGCTATTCTCTCTAAATGTTTGTTCAGAATCTGCACCCTCATGCCCCACCTCGGGACGTAGGCCTGTTGAGAGGCAAGCTGTCCTCTGGTTTGGTCAGCTACGGCTACATTAGAAATGGTCTCCATGATATAACAGTGGTGATATACTGGCCTAAATTTCTTTTCCATAGCCCTGTCACAGGGCAAGATGTCCTGTTTTTCCCCCAGTCAATGGTAAATGGGGTCATAAGTTTCTAAATGGGGTATACACGGGTGATCATTACAAGTTTCTGACAGTTATCGAGGTAATCAGATTATAAACTGTACCCAGGAGGTAGGATTGCTGAAGAATTCTAAAGCGCACATTTTCCATAATGCACAGAGACGTGGACTTCAATACCTACCTGATTTCCTTCATCAGTATCTCCAACTGTTCACGTTTGATGTGACTCTTCCAATCCTGCATCTTCTTTTCCTCATCAAGCTGGTGATTCAACGCTTTCTCAATTTTATCATTCAACTTCTTGATTTCTTTTTCACGCTTCTTTTCATAAGGGGACTTGTATTTGCCTGAAAGTACGTGTACCATGGAAGATGAGTCATTTCGCCAAGAATCAATTCTGCCACTCCAAGTATGATCTTCAATCTCCATAGGGGAGGTTATGATTTCTTGCAATTTGTTACCTCTTCTGTGCAGAGTATTCACCAGAAATCACAATTCAAATGCCACTGAATACCAGTTCTATTTTCTGAACGTTAAAATGACGTTTTTAATAGAGTGGTGACGTCAGTAACCTCACACTAGTGTTTGCAGAAATCAGACTCCTTACCGTTTAAAATACAATGTACCCCTGTACATTTTCCTATAAGGTAGAATGGGGTATTTGTAGCCCCGGTTTAATTGTAGCCCCTGCCTATGATATTGATTGATATCCCCATGCAACAAACAGTGCAGGGGCTACAATTAAACCGGGGCTACAATTACCCCATTCTACCTTATTTCTTATGTTCTTTACATTTTCACAAATAGAATTTCTTTTTTGGTGTTTTAAACCCTTTTTTCTGGAGATAAAGACATGAAATTTGCACACATGAATATATAATACATTAGCTTTATGATTGGAAGATTTTATTCATATATGAGTGGTCTTGTAATAAAATTCACATGTTGCATCCCTGCAAAAAGAATTTGTTATCCTTCCCATCAGCAAAATAGTTCAATCTGACCGTGTCTCGTACCTCTTGAGCTGTTTCCCGACGGAGGCCGTTCACCAGATTCCCCTTTTGTGGAAAAACGGTCAGTAGATGTCTGTGCTCTTGGCCCGCCTGAATGAAAATAGGAAAGGTGTCAATTTCAGCAAAAATGAAATATGCAGCCTGCAATATATGTTGTACATTTTCTATAGAAGAAACAATGAAAACCAATAATTGGACGACAAAACAAATAGCTGATGGCTTGAAAAATTGGAATTAGAAAGTAATTGCTAAGATCATACGAAGTCAACAAGTCCTTGTTTTCAATGAAACTCAATCATGTCTATTGTGAATAACGCATCGGCGCTCGGCGATATTCGGCGACAATGGCAGTTAAAGGGTTAATATACTCCAGTATGCTAATTGTAAACTCGCGACCAATGTCTGGAGTCTGTACAACTGCAACCTGTTTATCTCTGATAGCAATGTCGGTATATTGGATCTGTGGATTGCAACAAAGCAGATATTGTTTTTTCTCACACAAAAACTAAAGAGAATAAAAAATCATTCTGTCCCAAATATCGTTAGTGATGTGTTATACAACTTACTACCGCTCGAGGCGGGTCGTTTCGTCATCACAATCTTCTCCCGTTTTTCCTCCTTTGTGACAACACTCTTCAGATCTCCGGTACTAGCAGACGGATGGCAAACGGGTCTGAAATTTTGCAAAAGTCAGTTATTGACCACGATGGCAGAAAATAGACTTGAAACTGACCATAGTGGCTGTGTAGGTGATGTCATCGCAGTAAGGGGCTGTTCCAAAATTTAAGTGAAGCCAATAGAAATGAAACATTTTTGTTCAGGGGAGGGGATTAGGGGGTCATAATATTTTTTTCTAATTTTTTTTCCAAAAAAGCCTTGATCAAAATAAAGTCAAAAAAATATTTATGACCCTCCCTGAAATGTTTTCTGGTCCTCAAAATGCCCAAATCTGCTCCTAAATGCCTGGTTTTTTGCCATTCAACTGACCTCTCTAATCAGGACACCTCTCTATTAAGGACAGCACTTGTCATGCCCGAGGGTGTACTTAAAAGAGAGTAGCTATTGTAATTCAAAATTCAACATTTTTAAAGTAAGACTGTACCTCTCAGTTTTAGTGTTTGTCGCACTTGAGGTAATCCTAGGATTAGTCTGACACTCGTGGTTAACAATGAGGTCCCTGAGGTGCCGCAGACACTGGCAAAATAACTGAGGAGTGGAAACGCCTGGAAGAATGAAACAAAACCATAATACAAAGTGTAGAAAAACCTCAAAAAGTGTGGCACTCCAATAAATAACTGACAGAAAAGAAACCTGTTGAATAGAAATGAATTTATATTGCTTTAACTGATAGGTTTCAATCAAATTTAATTCACGCATAACAAAATCGATGAATCATCACCAAAGGATCGAGTTTTGTGGAGGCTCCTATTCAATGGTGAGATGATGATCCACCTTTCAAATGCATAAAATAGACCGTTGGTTCTGAGAGTAGCAGGGTTTAAGTTTAAGGAATTAATTGAGGTCGTCACCAGAAGTGGCTTCATGAAACCCAAGCAAACTGATGTGATTTGCGGCCTCATGAGAAAGCTTCCCAAGCAGTTTCCCAAGCAAACTGATGTGATTTGCGGCCTCATGAGAAAGCTTCCCAAGCAGTTTCCCAAGCAAACTGATGCGATTTGCGGCCTCATGAGAAAGCTTCCCAAGCAGTTTCCCAAGCAAACTGATGTGATTTGCGGCCTCATGAGAAAGCTTCCCAAGCAGTTTCCCAAGCAAACTGATGTGATTTGTGCCCTCAAGAGAAAGCTTCCCAAGCAGTTTCCCAAGCAAACTGATGTGATTTGTGGCCTCAAGAGAAAGCTTCCCAAGCAGTTTCCCAAGCAAACTGATGTGATTTGCGGCCTCATGAGAAAGCTTCCTAAGCAGTTTCCCAAGCAAACTGATGTGATTAGCAACCTTATGAGAAAGCTTCCCAAGCAGTTTTCCAAGCAAACTGATGTGATTTGCAGCCTCATGAGAAAGCTTCCCAAGCAGTTTCCCAAGCAAACTGATGTGATTTACGGCCTCATGAGAAAGCTTCCCAAGCAAACTGATGTGATTTGCGGCCTCATGAGAAAGCTTCCCAAGCAGTTTCCCAAGCAAACTGATGTGATTAGCGGCCTCATGAGAAAGCTTCCCAAGCAGTTTCCCAAGCAACTGATGTGATTTGCGGCCTCATGAGAAAGCTTTCCAAGCAGTTTCCCAAGCAAACTGATGTGATTTGCGGCCTCATGAGAAAGCTTCCCAAGCAGTTTCCCAAGCAAACTGATGTGATTTGCGGCCTCATGAGAAAGCTTCCCAAGCAGTTTCCCAAGCAAACTGATGTGATTTATGGCCTCATGAGAAAGCTTCCCAAGCAGTTTCCCAAGCAAACTGATGTGATTTACGGCCTCATGAGAAAGCTTCCCAAGCAGTTTCCCAAGCAAACTGATGTGATTAGCGGCCTTATGTGAAAGCTTCCCAAGCAGTTTCCCAAGCAAACTGATGTGATTTGCAGCCTCATGAGAAAGCTTCCCAAGCAGTTTCCCAAGCAAACTGATGTGATTAGCGGCCTCATGAGAAAACTTCCCAAGCAGTTTCCCAAGCAAACTGATGTGATTTACGGCCTCATGAGAAAGCTTCCCAAGCAGTTTCCCATGCAAACTGATGTGATTTACGGCCTCATGAGAAAGCTTCCCTAGCAGTTTCCCAAGCAAACTGATGTGATTTGCGGCCTCATGAGAAAGCTTCCCAAGCAGTTTCCCAAGCAAACTGATGGGATTTGCGGCATCATGAGAAAGCTTCCCAAGCAGTTTCCCAAGCAAACTGATGGGATTTGCGGCATCATGAGAAAGCTTCCCAAGCAGTTTCCCAAGCAAACTGATGTGATTTGCGGCCTCATGAGAAAGCTTCCCAAGCAGTTTCCCAAGCAAACTGATGGGATTTGCGGCATCATGAGAAAGCTTCCCAAGCAGTTTCCCAAGCAAACTGATGGGATTTGCGGCATCATGAGAAAGCTTCCCAAGCAGTTTCCCAAGCAAACTGATGGGATTTGCGGCATCATGAGAAAGCTTAGCAGGGGGACTTGTAAAAATGTATACAAGAAGCTAATAAGTAAGTGTGCATGCACTGATAATAAATGAAAGGTGCTATAAGGATGTGTGGATCAAGTTGTTTATACTCACCTTGGGTCAGAGGATTTTTCACTTTACCCGCAACGAAATCCTTCATTAGGTCTTCACAGAATATCTTATCCTCATCAGTCAACTTTGAGCTGGTTAAAGTCGCATCGTCAGAATTGGCCGAAACCTAAAATCAAATGGGTCAGATTTCGTTATTCTCATTGTTGCCACAATGCCTGTAAATGAATTGCCGTAGACAACACCTCGAGATATTTCAAATCAATGTCTGTACAATAGCTACTGGTGCAGATGGGCCAAAGTTCTACTGACAAGCTATATGCCAGTTGTTGCTCTTAAAAAGTAATTCCTGGTTACTTGGGCGGCTTGAAGTGATACTATGAAGTGATTTACAACTTTGCGGAAATACGTCCGTTTTTAATTGTTGATCACAAATGTAAAGCTCAAATTTTCCATTTTTGATTAGATTTATTATAAAATAGCTGAATGTAAACCTCCGCGACCGTGAAAATGTTCATGTTGTGACGTCATCAACGAAAACAGCATCGAAGCGAGCCGTCCGGGCGGGATTAAACCATAAATTTCTAGAAAATGTGCATTTCGATTCGAAAACCTTACCGATTTATGAGAAAGTGACGTAGTCATTTGTCAAAAACAGCTAAAACATTATATGGTGAAATTTGACACGAGTTACCTTTTAAAACTAGCGAGTACACATTTCTTCCTGGAATAAGACAGCTGGTATATTCTGCTTGCTTGGAAAACTAACCTGGAACATTTTACTTGAGATGATTCCAAGGACGTTATGCTAAAAATAGAACCAAGTCTTACCTGTCCTAACTTAATCAAAGTCAGTTCAGCCTCCAGTTGTCCTATTCGACGCTGTAGCTGCCTGATAAGAGATTTATCGTCAATCTCCTCATTTTTCCTGACGGTATTAGTAATGCATGCAACTCTTTGAGCAAATCTACAAGTTGATAGCGTTTCGCCGAGGTTGGAATACTCCAGATTTAATGTAGCAATCATGGAAGTCATGCAGTTACCACCTGAAATAGAAATAAACATAAATCTAACAAATAAACATAAATCTAAGAAATTAAACATAAATCTAACAAATAAACATAAATCTAACGAATAAACATACATCTAACGAATAAACATAAATCTAACGAATAAACATAAATCTAACGAATAAACATAAATCTAACGAATAAACATAAATCTGACAAATTAAACATAAATCTAACAAATAAACATAAATCTGACAAATAATCATAAATCTAACAAAGCGAAGATGAGGGCATCTTTTTCAAGCTGTAATTGGTCGCCACAGAGATTTTACCTGCGTGGCCATGTGGGATCGCCCGTTTGTCGTCATGGAGTGGCCCACCGCCAGGCACCCAGCTTCGTTAGAAAACGTCTTTCTCAATGATATCACCAGTACAAATCTCTGGACTTGTGATCATACCGTATGAGCTCCAAATTTTCTCTGTTGACCTTAAAGTCTTGTGAAAAGTCTGCTAACCAGATTGAAATATCCTTTACTCAGCTTACCTAAACTATCCTTGAGCACCATGGTCAGCAGAGAATTCCGGTACGGAATATGCTTAGAGGTTTGGTAGATATCACTGCCATCAAACGGGCGTCTTGTCATAGAGAAAGATGAGGTAGACCTGAAAAATATATTTTATGTTGGTTTGATTATGATAGACTGCCATTTCAGACTCATATTATTTGAAATAATTTCAAGAAATCTTTTTTCCGTGTGGTGTCCCCAAAAGTGATCCACACATACCCCCCTCTTTAAAGATGAAAATGAATCTTTTATTGAGTGAAACTTTGATTGAGGGGATGGACGATCGAGTGAGCAGGGTGGTTTTCAACGCAAGAAGGAAGGCTCCTTAGAGTGAGCGGGTCTGACTAGGTTGGTTGGGTTGCCTCTCAGATTGCTTGGTTTCAGGCTTTGACAGTCCCCTCCCCCTCCCCCCACCAACTCGGTAAATTTCAGGTGTGCTTGGAGTGGGAGGGGGTTAAAATTGGTTTAGGGGAGGGGGGGGTTCATGGGACGGCTAATGGGTGGGCAAGTGGGGCCACTCAAAATAAGGGGGAGGGAGGGTCCATATCTATGAAGTGTGAAATCCAGAAAAGGATATTAAGGTCAGGGTGTAGTGCAAGTCCAATAGTTGAATCAAAATTTGATAGGTGGGTGGGGGGAGGGGGGCAGCCAGTGCTTCTAGATGATGGAAACATTACCATGTAAGCCCCCTTTCAGGGACAACCTCCAGTCTGTTCGGAGACTATGCCGGGGACACATTAGGGGCATACCACGGCTCATGAGGAATTGGTCTTCATGGGTTTATAAAGAAAACCAACAAAATGGCTGGGAGCAAGTTGGAAAAACTTGGGTCAATTTTCACGCGAATTCAGGGACTGTTACGCTCTGGTGCGTTGAAATATGATGATAAACCACTATGGTACGAAGTGTACAAACGATTCCCCCCCAAAACCAACCCAGTCTACAACCGTGAGGTGCCCCAGGGTGAGGTAAAAACGCTGCTGTATTCAGAGGACTTCGTGCGTGCTCGTTTCTTGAGAGAGTTCACACACAATCCTGATTTGGTGGACTTCTCTGATGACAATAAGAAATTCCTAATCTCGCAGAGATTTGTACAAAAATACAATTCATTTAAGGGTGACAAACGAAGTGACGATGTTGCTTTTGATATGGCAAAAAGCGCCCTCAAAGCCGAGGGCGTTATTTTGAGAACGGTGGAAGATCTGAGAAAAGACGAGGCAGAAAAGTTAAAAGTAGCAGCCAGAGATAGAAGGGATACAGTGGGTCATATAGGTGGAGGTGGAGTCCAGCACACTGCCAAACCAAAATTTTCTGCTGCTGATATTTTTGGAGCTGCAACCACAAAACGTGACGATACGGACGTTGATCAGGATTATTTTATCGATGAGGAATTCGATTCGAGAGAGGTTGAGGAAATGTTAAAAACTCCAGCAGAACAAGACACTAATCTATCTCGTAAACATACAAAATCGAAACCAGATCTCAAGTAATAGACATAGAATGATATTACTCTTCTGAAACTATTCAGTGTGTACTTTTCTGCAGTGAATTGAACTGCAGCCGAGACAAGTCCATCGTCGCGCCGTGCAAAACAAAGCTTGAACTCTTCCAAAAAATAGACTCGGCACAATAACACATGGTTTAATAGCTGAAATACCCACAGCCATTTTGAAATCGGCCAAATATTTACAAATTGAACAGGCAACTGAAGTCTTTTTTTGAATCAATCGTTCAAAATACATATTGTACGATGGACATTAGAAGACATGAACAAATTCAAATAGATAATAGATTGTTTGAATAACTTTTTCTGTTGTTTAACCTTTATTTCATGGTGGAGGGTTGACCATTGGTGACACAATTTTGGCCAGAACTTGAAATCCTAAAGCAATTACCTTCATATTGAAGTGAATGCCTGTTTAAAACCCTAGTGGCTGTTCTCTAGAAAACAAAGGACAGACTCCCACTCTTGAAGTCGGCATTTACTCTGATTTGGAAGAGTTCTAATTGCTTTAGGTTTTCAAGTTCTAGCCAAAATGGTTGTAGCTTTGGTCAACCCGCAACTCCAGCAGCCTGTGCTGTGGAGAGGTTTACTGGGCTCGTCACCATCTTGGTTGCCTAGCAGAAAATCAAAACTGGCGACTTGCCATGGTGGTTCAGGGGGAGGGACGAAGCCTGTCCACTGCATCTGTAGTGTCATCTTTTAATTTTGCTTACCTACCAAAACTTGTTGGCAACCAATGATATCTTACACTCTAATTACTGACCGTGAATCAATGGGGCAAAAGGACAAGAAAATGGAAGGTGTGGTTCTACCATCTTCAAGTCAAGGCAGGGCCTGAGGAGAAATACCCAGCCGGTTTCCCTCAAAAGGAAAATTACCCTGTCCTTTTTCGGCCAAGTACGAAATACATTCCTTGCATTTGAAAGGAAATTCCTGCAGTTTCCCTCAAAAGAAGAAATACCCTCCCCTTTCCATCTAAATGCCGAATTTTTAACCTTGTCCTTTTCAAATCCTTGCAGAAGGACTATACTTACTGTCTGTTCCACTGCATATTGTAAGGACTGTAACTCTTGTAATGTTTGCTGAAATGAGAGAATTTAGAACACTGTATTCCCAAAAATATTTGCGCCCATTTCGCGATTAATTTCATGTCCTCTTGGCACCTACTAAATTAAAACTCCCACAATGCTCTTGTGTAGGCAGATATACAACACTATAAATACCAAGTTTCAGCAAATTTGCATGCATAATAACTTGACTGCAGAATTGTGTATTTCTGTTTGCCTTGGTCACCAGGGAATACAATGGACACAAACAGCTGTCTGTATCCAACTTATCAAAACAGTAGTTGACACTTCGCTCACTCAATATCTTCTTTTAAATGAAAAACTTTCTTAGCATTTATACACACAGAAAATTTAGGTTACCAAAAGGCATTACCGAAACTCGCACCTTCTTGAATATTTAACACATAAACAAATATTATCAGAAGAAATTAATTATAAAGAAATATCGAAAAATAGAATATAAATATTTTACATCGCACCTTTTTCATTTTGTGATTTGCAAAAATTTCTGATTGTGGACTACAAAATTTCTACTGGTTTGTCCAATCAAACGCATATTTTCACAAGTTTTATTTTTTACAAATCGAGCTTATTAATCTAGGTTACTGAAATAAAGCAGCCACAAAAATGTTGTGGTCTACAGTATCGTCAATGAAATGTACAAGTGTGAGTTATATTAGTAACAGGACATGGACAAATATATGAAAGTGATGGTACACAGACATGAGACAATTACCCTAAGAAACGTCTCCGACTTTTTCTGAAAAGTTGGCAGAAATAAATACAGATGCAGGTGCAATACAGATATTTACAATTATACCGTGACCTAGTTGATCAAGTTCACAGAGGTCAAACTCTAGAAGTGTCATTGACAGTGCCACATTTTGTCAAATCTAAAAGTCAATTTAACCTCCATATGTCATTTCATCTGCAACTAAATGATTCCCAGGTGAGCACAATGTACCCAGGACATTTCAATACATTCACCAGCCAAGAAAATGTACCTTGATTTCTAGTTCAAAACTCTGGCGCAGATCAGTAAGCTGGATTCGGCCTGCTTAACAATGTGGATGATCAGGTTCCATTTAGACACTCATGTATTGGAATTCCACAGTAATGACTCGATGCATCAACTGCTTCTACATGTATACCGACCGAGGTGCGGGAAATGGAGGGCATTGAAACGATTCACTCACTTCTTTGTCCATGGTCCAAGACTTTTACCACCACTTTTCCCACCAGCCTCGTGCTGCAGTGCAATGATGACTCCCTCCAAATGATGAAGAGAGAGATTTATGTATTTCGCCTCCATCAACTGGACACCCTCGGTCCGCGTCTTGGCGACTCTTTCAGATCCTGCGAGGTCCACCAGATGGAGCTTCGATCTGTCAACAGAATAGATAATAAAGTATTACCTTTCGGATGCAGGGAGAGCAGTGTCATTGTGGTCAGAACACTGGGCTCATGCTCAGGAGGCTGTGGGTACGAATTTGCATCTAATTGTAAAGAAAATTGTGGTTTTGCCTCAACAGACCGAGTCGGAGAAGTACAAGTATTCTACTATGTATCGTTGATAAAACATAGCTAATAACTCAAGTTTTCAATCATTCATAACTGTCAATCTTTTTCAGATACAATGGAACCTCTCTTAGCGGACACCTTTCTATTAAGAACAACCTCTCTATTAAGGCCACTAGGTCTGGTCCCAAATTGCTTGTTTCCATTCAATTTGACCTCTCTAATCAGGACACCTCTCCAGTAAGGACAGCACTTGTCAGTCCCAAGGGTGACCTTAATTGAGAGGTTCTACTGTATATTGTCACCAGTAATCCAAAACAATACAGTCTTGGCATGCAAGGGTTAATATTCTATATTTACATAACTGATAAAGCCTCTGGTTCAACAATTGGATTACAGACGTCCAGTAAAGTACCCTAATGGTTTCCGACAAGTAACCCGAACAGCAAACTAATGGAGTCCTGAGCGGAGTTGAATTTTGTCCTCGAGCATAAAGCAAATTATTACAGCAAACATGGCATCTACACATGAAAGGCTAAAGTCTTGTTTAGCCAGGCTATGCAAGCATATTTAGCACTTGTATGTCTATGTCTATGTGGATTCGTGCAGATCATTTTTGGTTTTTCATATCATGTTTTAGCACAATTTTCTTCTCAGATCATAAGTGAATCTTCAAACCAGCTTTTCTCTAACAGAGTTTTTTTTAAAGGAATAATCCAGACCCCATAGTTTTTCAGCTAATTTCAATGCACATGAGTCGTTAAGTACTTGTTCAAGTTCAACATCTCTAAATGTGCTTGTGGAAATATTGGATATCACAGCTGACATCCACTCAACAACAAATTAGTTCTTAACTCGATTCAAAGAGATTAAAGCCCTGAGTTCAGGTTGTGACTTTGTGTAAATACAGTGGAACCTCCCTTAGCGGACACCTCTCTATTAAGGACAATCTCTCTATTAAGGAAAATCTATTAAGGAAAATCTCTCTATTAAGGACAATCTCTCTATTAAGGACACTAGTTTTGGTCCCAAATTGGTAGTTTCTATTCAATTTGACCTCTCTAATCAGGACACCTCTCTATCAAGGACAGCACTTGCCGGTCCCTAGGGTGTCCTTAATAGAGAGGTTCTACTGTACATACCGAACATAAATTTCATCAATGCCATAGTGTAGACAGATACAGAAAACCTACTACTGAGTTTCAGGATATTAGTACGCATGATAACTGCCCTATGGCATTGTGTGAACTGCACTTCCTGGCCCACCAGACGAACAATATTTCCCTTTAAAACTCATTACTCATTCAAAATTACCTTGTTATAATATCTGAACCTGTCTTCCGCGACGTCAGCTGCACAGTGAGCACTGCGTGAGACCGCGACGACCTCTGATTCATGGGTGTTTCCGCGACCTTCCTATTCGCCTGACCTTGAAGGAGAAGACTCTGGGCGACTGCCTCACTCGCTGCGAGGTGGCTGGAGAGATTCTTCACGAGGCAGGAACCACCCATGCAGTCGAGCACAACCACCTTGACATTTCAAATTAATAGATAGTCACTTAATATTTGATGAAAAAGACACTCAAAAAGGAATTTCAGGAGTTTTTTTGCATTTATCATAAAACCACAGAACAACTGTAAAACCATATTTTAATGCATGATAACATGAAAATTATGATCTATATGGAACCTTTTTTAAATTTGCCAAGCCATTTCCACTTAAAGGGTAACTCGTGTCAAATTTCACCATATAATGTTTTAGCTGTTTTTGACAAATGACTACGTCACTTTCTCATAAATTGGTAGGTTTTCGATTCGAAATGCATATTTTCTAGAAATTGATGGTTTAATCCCGCACGGACGGCTCGCTTCGATGCCGTTTTCGTTGATGACGTCACAACATGAACATTTTCGCGGTCGCGGTGGTTTACATTCAGCGATTTTATAATAAATCTAATCAAAAATGGAAAATTTGAGCTTTACATTTGTGATCAACAATTAAAAACGGACGTATTTCCGCGAAGTTGTAAATCACATCATAGTATCACTTTAAAGATGGCAGTCGTCTTTGGAGACTCCCAATGACATCGTGTGACGTCACACCATCACTATTGGCCAGACATCAAAGTTGTCTTTTATGTCATGACCTTAGTTGTAGCGTTGCTCTCGGTGATGAAACAATCGCAATATGCAATGACATTCATCTTTGATTTTACAATCTTTGACATCTGGCAGACATTAAAACCTTAAACTGATACCCCTAAACATTGAAATGTTCATGAAGCTAAAAGTTAGCAAATGAGTTAGTTTTTTCAATTAGTGATACACTAAAATACCATGTTTGCTGCCGGAATTTATTGACTAATGCACTAGCAGGGTTTCCGCCAGAGGGGGGATGGGGGGATTCATCCCCCTCCTAAAATATTTCAAGGGGGATATCCCCCCTTAATTTTGAGCACTAAAGTTTGTTTTACTGTCAAAATGAGTAATTTTCATGATTTGATATGTAAAATAAGAGCATTTGGGAGCCAATTGTAGCGGTTTTAGGGCCAAAAAACGTCTCAGGAGATTTCATATACCCTTTTTATGAAAAAAAAAATTTTAGAAATTCTTTTTTTTTTTTTGCTCCCCTCAAATTTAATCCTGGCGGAAACCCTGACTAGAGTTGATTTTTGTGCCTTTGAAGTTCATCTTTGACAGCACATTGCACAAATAAAACGCTCACAAAATTTTCAGGGTTGCCCGTTCACATTGTTCCTAAATGTAGACTCAAAGTCAAACAGATAATCACCTTTGGAAAGGGTGTAACAGCAGAACTGTTCCTGGCAGCCGGGTTGAGTAAGTCGTAACCAACCTCTTGGTAAATCTCGAGGTAGGACATATGGATGGAGTTATCGGCGTCTTTCTGGTTAGCCAGCGCGTTGTAGATCATCGAAATGGCCCTGAAGTGCAATAAAAATATCAAATTGTTGAACTCTGATTAAGGGTAACACCATTTTGGCTAGAACTTGAAATCATAAAGCAATTAGAACTCCTTTCAAATGAGGGGAATGCCCATTTAAAGGTCTACGCCGTTCGTTAAAAATGTCGAATTTGTAATTGAATTAAAAAATGTTCATCTGCGGAAACACGTAAAAAATATAAATTTCGACATTGCCGTTGTCTAGACTGATATACAAATACTATGAATACCAAGTTTAAACACATTTGTATTCACAGTAACTGCACTACGGTATTGTGTATTAGTGGAATTCTATTTAACTGGACTACAAGTAATTATGAACGGCGTACCCCTTTAAAGCCTGGGAGGTCGTTATCTGGAATATGAAGAACCGACTACCATCCATGCACTAGCCCATGGTGGCACCTAATTAGCAGAAATAGACACAAACCTTGGTGCGAGGCCCCGGTCCCTATAGAGCCTAGCTGTCCCCTCCATTGTATATGTCTTGCCGCTTCCAGTCTGACCATAGGCAAAGATCGTACCATTATAGCCGTTGAGGAAGGCTGAAAAAGACAACATTTGAATCTGATAAGAAATGTTTAGAAGAAGATGTTCTGAAACACCTGAATATCCAATACTCTTTAACTTCAACAATATCCTTTTCACCTTCAACGATATAATTTTCCCTTCAACAATACCCTTTTTACCATCAACAATACCCCTTTTGTCTTCAAGAATACCCCTCTACCTTCAACAATACCCTTTTCCCTTTAACAATACCCTTTTTACCCTCAACAGTACCCCTTTTACTTTCAACAGTACCCCTTTACCTTCAACAATACCCTTTTCCCTTTAACAATACCCTTTTTATCCTCAACAGTACCCCTTTTACCCTCAACAGTACCCCTTTTACTTTCAACAGTACCCCTTTACCTTCAACAATACCCCTTTTACCTTCAACTGTACTCTTTTTACCTTCGACAATACTCTTTTTACCATCAACAATATCCTTATCACCTTCAACGATATCCTTTTTACCTTCAACAATACACTTATCACCTTCAACAATATCCTTTTTACCTTCAACAGTATCCTTAGCAGCCGTATCAAATATCTGTTCCTGCGATGAATCATGGGGGAAAACATGGCTGAACTTGTAAACATCGCTAGGAATGTTCCGCGATGACGACGCTGGCCAATCAGTGCGTCCGTTGGTGGTGTTGATGGTGACGGTATCATTGCTTGTCTTGTATTCTGGGTAGAGTTTTGGACCAGGCTTGATCCTTGCGTACGTTTTGATATTGGCCATTACACTCTTCACTCAAGTTTCGATTTGAGGAAAAAGGACTGCATTGGAATCTTGTGTAAGTGACCTTTTAGAACCTGAAAATAGCATGGAGTCACATATTTTAAGCACTTGCGGTACAGCGAAAGCAACTAGGCACTTGGCTTTAGATCGAGATTAAAGGATGATCGTGCTAAAAGGCATTGTCCGAAGTTGGCATAGGCCTTCTGACGTGTTCCGAGTGTGCGCATTTGATTTGTTTTGGCTCCGATTCATCTTTTGTCGAAAAGGCCTAGTGGCCCAAGGCCACGCTCTTCACTTCAGTTAATGTCTTCAAATATTAAATATGATATTATAGGCCCATTAAGCCAGATACGCTGATACGACCTAGGGTCGGCCCAACAAACTATCTTTACAGTAGATCTTCATGGTAAAAGATGGCAGACTCGAGAGGCATAGTCGCCAAGTCAGGCATCATTGACCGTATATAAAAACCTATAGTTTAGGTACCAGCGTATCTGGCAAAGGGCCCCCTCCCTAGCAGTGGCCCATGCTCTTGAGCTGAGCTCTTTACGTATCATTGGAGTGCCCCCTTCCTAGAATTGGCCTTAGTGGGCCTAGAACTATGTACATCACATCGTGATATCACAGGGCCAACATCTAGGCCTAATATAGGCCCAATGTTAGGACAATTTGTGACTGAAAACCAAACAGTAAATCTGCTTAAAACACCACTTAGGCAATCCATACTCACCTAATTTGATGTCAACTAAGTCACATGGTCATATTCTTTATTCCTGCAACTCGTTTCATGAATTTGATCAAGCCATGGCTTCAGTTGTCAAGGTTTTGTGGACCAAAACAATCTTTCACATTTCACATTTTTTTGTAGTGTTGTGGTTGTCGTTACACTCAGCTGTCAATTCGCGGTACTTCTGATAGCGGAACACGAGTGCTAAAAATTATGTGATTTTAGATTATTTCTCCAACAAACGCACTGTATAGGTCATTGTTAAGCCATGACATGTGATTAATTTGAGCTTCATGTGTTCGTTGAAATATACATGTTCTGTCAGACAAAAAGTTAATTTATTTTGATAAGCCCCCCTTTAGGAGGGGCTCTTAAGATACACGTGTGTGTGGGAGTATATACTGATTTGATGAGAAATAAAGAGAGTAACTATTGTATATCCTACAAACAATTTTTTTTGGTATATTTCTGAATTAACTCCGTTGAGTTTACCGATTTCTCCGCGATCTTCCGGTGGTGGTTGCTATCCCATTGGTTGAAATTAATTTAAATCTTCATGGGAATTCGCTACATCATATACCTAAGAAATTGGCCAATTATATTAATATTTTTATTAGAGAAATATCCGTCCTAAATAATGACAGAAAAGGGTGGTTTATTTCAATTTTGTGTCGACATGATCGAGGTCACGTGACATAAAAACAAAACAATCGCACACACCCGTCCAAAAAAGGCACTTTAAGAAAAACAAATACGTTTTTCCAGCTTAAAACCACACTGACGACTAAGTTATATTGGTCGTCTGCCCAAATCTGAAGTATCAAGATGAATCACAAACTAGAACTAGCTCTATTTAGCAAAAGTTGCGTGAAAAATTCGGGTGAGCGACATTCTGCACCCTAGCGGCCAATAATTAAACTACTTTCAGCCGTCTGCTCCGGTCTCGTTAGGGAGTTTTTCCCAAATGTACGCGATGATGACGTGCCCCATTAACAGGACGTAACAACCTATTTGTGTCGTATCACTGGAAACGCCCGATTCCCGTGAATAAGGACAATCACAATGTATTACATTACCAAAACAAAAATGTGTCGGAAGGAACTATATGGATGGTCCCATCGCACCCCCCCTCCAGCAGTATGACACAGAAGGGCTAGTTGACTGTCCACCGGGGGGGTTGGGGGGAGCTTCCCCCCAACGCACTGGTAAAAACCTATGTAGACGGAGGGGGGTTTGGGGGGTGTCCCCCCATTGTAACAGCTGTAGTTGTTAGAGCTTGCACTTAACATATGCTCGTAGGGGGGTTCGGGGGAGCTCCCCCGACCTAAAGGGGGGCTCACTAAGTTCTTGACTTTACATATTACAGCTACACTGTGCGCTTGTTTGAGGAGCAGACTCCCTGACCCCCCCTCAATTATTATCACCTTTTGGCTACAAAGCCCCTCATTTGGCACAAAACTTGGGTGCTATGAATTAACACATATGATGGACATGATCTGATCTGTATGAGATCGTGCTTGACCTGTGAAGACCTGTCAGACTGGAAGTGGAAGGCTGCTGGGGCCCTTAGCCAGTACGGTGTCCACCCAAGCAACTTGCGGTCCATATACCCAGTGTTGTAGACTGCGATGTAGGAAGTGTAGGTGTTGACCCAGATGACTCGGGACTGGCCTCTGCTTATGGGATGTGGTAGTACAGTTGACCGTCGCCACTTTCCTCAAACAGCAATTTGGGACTTCCCGACTGGTATTGACCAATCAGGAGAGATCTATCATGCTTGTTGGGCACAAACAGCATGGCCATGATCACATATGTGACCCAGCACGGCAAAATGAGTCACATGTCGCACAGATGAGCCTAAAATGACACCAGAACATAATAGAAGAAATTGATGTACTCAGATGTCACAAAAGGCAGACAACTGTGAAATGAACAACCAGTCTATCTCAACCTGTCAAGCTCGGAGCGACATGCAACTTGTTCCGTCATGGCGGGTCACATATGGAGGTTTTAATTACCCGACAGGAAGTCCTACATGATTTCTGCTAGAGGAAAGTGGCAAATAGGAATGTTAAGTTGCAGGAATGAGTGATAGACCCGTTGTGAGGAGCCAAGAAACAAGAAATAATTCAGACCATCAAAGAATACCCTGGCTGTTGGTCAGCACTGGCCACTGTCTTCAGCTTTAGTTCTTGTGCCAGTTCTTTTTTTGCAAGTGTTGCCCGAGGTCGACTGATGGTGACCAGAAACATGATTGACCTTGCTGCTGCCATTTGATCGCCGAATAGCAGCTGTGATTTCCTGGCTCACTGTTTAACAAAGGACCAGTTCATTCCATGGAGAGAAGGCCAGCAATCACAACCACCCTATGGCAGCAGGTTGCCTTTCCCAACAGGACTGTGGCTCACAAACACCGCGCAGGCAGCAGGTTGCCTTTCCCAACAGGATTGTGGCTCACAAACACCGTGCACACCATGAGATAAGTTGGAAGCTCAAAAGTTTCCAATCATAGAACCTCTATTACTTGCCGAATGGGACAACATCTTCATTGGCGTCTTACTCTATACAAGGAAATTCCGAAGTCTGAAATAACTGACCAAAACACTGATTATTTTGGATTCAATGATATTACTATTTCTTTTAATTAAAACTTACAGCAAATATCTGAGAAAATTTTCCTTTTCTGGTAACTTCCTCAAATCTACATTCAATATTTACATGTGTATACTACATCTGTATAGCTACGCATTTGCATATAGCGGGCCTCGGCTTCAAATTTAGGCAGATTTGCCTGAGTTACAAGCTCCCTGGTGTTGGGTCAATGAACTAAAATATATACATTATGTCTCATAAATAAATTACAGTGGTACCTATTTGAAGCGCCCAGCAAACAAGCAAATTTTGTCACCGTGACCTTCAATCATGCATGATCACACGCAACAAAAATCACATGTCTGCAACAATAATCATTTATTGCACAGACCTGCGATTACTATCAAACCAGCAATTACCAGTTTACCACAGACGAGTGATCGTTTATCGCTCATCGCAGCAAAAATTGTTGCAGGTTGCAGTGAGAAAAATCACTTGTGTGCGGGGTGCTTAAGGCAAGATGCATACTATTAACATTGCACAATAGCCCAAAGTCTCTGGTCTGCTCACTACTACATGTTACAACCTACTTGTGTTATTTAACCCATCTTTGGTCAATCTCCAAGTAACCGTACTTGAAACGTAAATGACCCCCTGGAAAAGGAAGCTTTATGATGATATTGAGTTCTTATCAAAGCACTTTTCCATGTTTCCCTGTTGAAAGCGCTTTGGGATAGCATATTATTACCCCGGTCTCCACAGAAATCAATCAGGAATTTCAAGGAGCAACCAGAAGGCGCTCACTTGAACTCGACCAGTAGGGGAACCAAGAAGTGACTCAGCAAGGAGTCGAACCCACGACCTCTTGATCATGTGGCTGACTCTCTTCCACTTCACTTCCCCTGCCCCATAAGCTTGCCAGTTTTCGTGATGAAAGCCCTACCACCCAGAGTGTCAATTTGGGAACTTTCTTCTCATGACATCAGTTGAGTATGTCTTAGGGGGGCGGGGGGGGGGGGTCACTCACAATGACAGTATTTAAGATTTTTTTTGAGACCGACTGTAAGTTACACATTTAAAGGGAACTGTATTTAATTATTAAAGGGAGACTAAAGGCAGGAGCCACGTGGACCACATTATGTTTCACTAATTCTTTGACATGGCCTCTGTTACTCGGGACAAGTTTCTCCTCAACACCTTTCCCATTTTCCTCAGAATCAAATGTTCGTGTTTGCCTCCCAAATCGCAAAAATAGAACGGTTGCGAACATTACCAGCTTACAGTATTACTGCAAACAAGAAGAGTGTAGTTGACCTTTAACACATATTTCTGTGCAAACAATGGTCAATTTATTCTCAATTGTTTTTGGAGCTGTGTCAAATTATGTCATTTTAAGTTCAGAGACAAAACATCACAAAAGTGTCAAATAGTTTTTGAAACATGTAGTAGTTGTTTGGTCCATAGGCCACAATACTGTGCTATAGATTAACATCGTGACAAACACCAAATGTAAAAATCACCGTCATAACTGCACTTAGAAAAGTTACAGCGGACCTAAAAATTGCCCCAGACAAGCACAGTAAAAGCCATTTTTAGAAACGTGAGCACAGTCTGGCATGCATAACGCTAGCAGACCAGTCCACACTGTACAAATAATCTATATGATACAAGCTAAAAAAATAACTACATCAGCGTTTTTCACAAATACATGTTCGAAACAGGACAATACGCGTATGACTGTGTTAAAAAGTGCTTTGAAATGCAGTGAAGCGGGAACTACAAATCTTCAAATGAAAACCGCAGTTCGGATTCCAGCCTGCTTAAAAGCACCCCGAGACCACTTGAAAAATTCTGAAAAACTATGTAGTTACATATATTTTGCAGCCCAAAAACACAAATATTCCTCGATTCCATCCAAAATTCAATTGAAATTCTCCAACTCATGCTCCGCTTGTCTGCCGTGGTGACACAGGCACTTGCGACAAAAAGCGGCGATCGCAGCGACTTGCAATAAATATCAAACCAGCGATGACCAGTTTTACCTGCAGATGAGAGATCTTTTTGTCGCACATCGCACGTCGCAGCAACAAAAATCACTTGTTTGCGTGTAAGAGAGGTTCACAGACATACTGAGTCTCGACTACAACTAGAAGTCGGATAAGATGCTCAGAAAATTATTCCAAAACCCCCAAGAGGGAAAACATGACCAGGTTTGATGTTTATACAGTAAACAATCGCGAGACGAAGCTGTCCAAATTTCTCGCAGTAGTTCTCCGACTCTGCACCCATCTAAAGTTCTCTATTGTACCTGATAGTTGTGACCAGATACCGTGATCGGACTTGATACCAAGACCGGCATGGGTAGTTCATTCATACTTCAACAAGTCAGTTACGTTTCCTAAAAAATATTATGTCTCTTAGCTGCACCCTGACCATTTTCTGCCTGCCTGTTCACACCGAAACCAACTCATTCACTTCATAACTTGATCTCCGCACATGAGAAAAAGATCAAACTTACACTTTCAGATATTACTAAGTTTCCACAAATCTCACGAATATGAATTACGAACTTACGATTACAAAGGAAATTGCGTTCCATTTTGCAGTCAACTGTACCAGGTGTTATGTATTCGAAGTTAGTCTTTCGTCCAGTTCCGGTCTTATTGAAAAAACGGACGCTGTGACAATGTAGACTAATTCGTTACGAATTGGCCAGTTCATCACCACGAATTCAAAACTCGCTGCAACTAAGAAATTACAGTGGATTGGAGAGAGAACTTTGGACCCTTCTAAGGGCAACCCAATGATTGCAGTCTCTTTCTCGGATAAATAGCAATTCATAATTTGTAATTCGTGAGATTTGCGGAAACTCGCTATTATCAAGCTACGCCAATTAAAAACTTAACCATCCGATATCCATGACAGTGACTCACTAAAGATGACACATATCATCGAAGTGTTTTCAACATGGCAAATTGACTTTTGAGATAACATTTTGGTGGTGCAAAACATTTCTTAAAATGCACTGATGATCCTTTAACCAAACGCAAACAGTTTATGAGATTGCACCGGTGATCCTTTAACCACTGCAATGATGACCAACGCAAATATTTCAATGTTGATGCTACGTAAAACATTCACTGATGATCCTTTAACCAGTGAAAGCAGTTTCTGAGATTGCACCGGTGATCCTTTAACCATTGCGAGCAGTTTCCAAGATCGCACCACTGATCCTTTAACCACTTCAACGATGACCAATGCAGCACTTTTTGATGATGAAACAGTTTCAGAGGCTAAATACAGGTGGTCCTTTAACCACTGCAAAGATGAACACAAGCCGAACTGTGGTCCAAGTTCGTCCGCAATTTCAGACGTCTGCTCACTGGATGCAGTTCTGGATCTTCTCGATCCAACTCTGCGCTTTCGAAGCATCCGTGGCAAGAAAGTTGTAGAATCGCTTCAACGTCCTCATCTGGAAACAAATAGTAGAAATAATTACTTTACGATACAGTTAAACCTCTCTATTAAGGACACCCTCGGGACTGACAAGCGCTGTCCTTAATAGAGAGGAGTCCTGATTAGAGAGGTCAAATTGAATGGAGACCACAACTTTGGGACCAAAACTAGTGTCCTTAATAGAGAGGTTGTCCTTGATAGAGAGGTGTCGGCTAAGGGAAGTTCCACTGTACATGTTTATGATGACTATATCTGGTATAATCATGGGTTTCCTCAATTGCCCTTTTTTGCACTCGAAAAATTGGAGAATTTCCTTTTTAAGTAAATATTAAACCCTCTTTATCACTGAAGTCCAACTCCAACCAAATACCTGGACTCTGAGGCTTTGTTTACATTTCTGTGATGTTGTGCTGGGTGTTTAGCATTTCTAAATAAATATCCCCCATCCCGGTTAGTCTTGGGACCAGCAACTTTTATCAAACTAAATAGAGCATAAAGGGGGGCAGGAACCAGGGGGGTCCGAATAGGGTTCTCCAGGTTAATACTATGCAGAGTCGGGGGAACTAGGTCAAGTTCGACATAAGCACTGTGCAAACAAGCGATTATAATCGCTGCGACTTAATGTCTCTCAACTGCGGGTAAAACCAGTCATGGCTGGATTCGACATTGACTCGCAGGTCGCTGCAACTTGCATTGAACAAAGCAATCAAGCGATTATTGTCGCATGCAATTATAATCGCATGTCATAGTGACTTAAATCACTCGTTTCGAGGCAATTTACTGATTCAACTATTCTACGTGCAAGGGTGATTAGTCTCGTAGGGATAACCGCCAACGTTGGCAAAACTATTGAGGAAGCCATTCAAGCTATTTATTAGTACAGCGCTGTTCTACGGTTAACATCACCTCTACCAAACGGGCAACGCATGCGGACAAGTTTTCAATAGCTTACTGAGTAATGTAGTCTACAAGTACCCACCTCGAAGAAGGCGTTTTCATCGGCCTTCTTGGGAGCACCCTGTACATTCTTGATCGGCGATGCCGAGATTACCTCCTGGAGATCGATGAAGCCCTTACAGTGGATGTCTTCGTGACTGTCGTAGTAGCGCAGCTGAAATTGACAAGAAGCATTGGCATCATCAGGGAGATCAGTTGCATACACAGTAGAACCTCTCTATTAACGACACCCTTTGGACTGACAAGTGCTGTCCTCAATAGAGAGGTGTCCTGATTAGAGAGGTCAAATTGAATGGAAACAACCAATTTGGGACCAAAGCTAGTGTCCTTTCCGATTACAAGAAAAACTTTACCTGGTGTTTGACCGAGTCGAGAACGAACCACCTCTGTTTCCATCCCTTCAGTAACGCACCCCTCTTGTAGAGGTACCCTTCGTAACTGCGGTGTTCCTGCACCCCGGAGGAAAAGTGGTCGAATATCGGAGAACTATCTTCCACCACAGCTGAAAAAATGAATGAAACTCTCAGTTATGTGCAAACCCTTTTTTTCGAGGCAAATATTTTCGCCACACCCTGTGAATACCTTGGAACAACATCACAAGGCATGCACTCGGGAGGAATCCGCAAGGCAGACGCGTCCAGACAGGCTGATGACCACATGGTGACGATCAACAGAACATGAGGCTAGGATGATAGGGATGAACTGGACTCAAGTTGAGAGAGCTGCCCACGACAGGAGGAATGGGGAAAATCTTGTTGGCGACCCAAGCTCCACTTGGAGTTTTAGTTTAATTGTTTATTGGTTAAATATATAATTACACATAGGACTGGGCGACTTGCAGTAACAGGTTATAAGTCAAGTAAGTTAGAAGTCATTAGTTTATCTTCATTGTTATGCAGTTGACTTTTAATCTAGAAACAGTGTTCAAATTTTAATGCAACTCTTTTTCAAAATCATGCCATCAACTAATAAAGAATGGAGGGCAAACGAATGAGAAAACTTACTTGATTTACTCGACCTGACTGAAGCACCATCGCCCATCTGAGAAATGTTTGTCGAGCTTGCCCTAGTGTCGACGACGGACCGCGTCTTGCAGCAGTTCTTGGGAACGTGCGCCTGGCACTTCTCGTGGCAGTTATAGGAGCACTCTATGCATCGCATTCCTGGAAGGCAGAAAGGCCCATTTGAAAGTAGTCATCATCATCATCATCATCATCATCATCATTCAGGCGTCATGGTCCACTGGACCTTTGCCTGTGCAGGATTTTACTCGAGATATCTGTTTTTCGGCACACCCTGACACAGTCAAATCTATCACATATTGGTCAAAAATATTATTAACTGCAAGTGTACTCATTGACACAGGTCTAGTTTTCTTCTGACATTTTAGATGTCAACCTGCCTAACAGAACACTCTAGCTTGAGTCTTCGTTTGAGGAATGAGTCACTTACAGAATGGAAGAATTCCAAAAGCAGGTGAAGCTCAAATCTTTTTTTCGAGTAGCCTCAAAGCCCAGTGGTTAACACTGCTGGCTACCACGCAAAAGGCCTGGGTTCAATCCCGGGGAGAACCCAGGAATGTATTTCTGGATAAACCGGCGTGGCTTTCAAGGAAATAAAATTCCTGGTTCTTCATAACACGTAGGCTACAATGTATGAAATTTTCGAGGGTCTGTCGGATGAGACTAAAAGCCGTGGTCCCTTGTACTCGAATGTCTATGCCAGGGCAAGTAAAAGATCCTACATAGGTTGACAGTAGCCTATAGTGGACTCCATACCTCCAGCAAAAATCTAATAGGGTTACGATGCCGGTAATGATATGATATGATACTTTAAAACCAATTAATTGGACAGTTAGCGGTTGATCGACCTACATGTAAGTTCTAATGCATTGAACCAGACATGAAGGTGTCAAACGAATCCTCTTTTCAATATGCCTACCTGTTTTGGCCAGTCCCCAGAGTATATGAGAACAATAATCACAGTATGCTGGCGTCGTGTACGTATACTTCTCAAACTTGTGCGGTTGGCTAAACATCTTTGCTGCCTCGCCAACCATTTTACCCTTAACCAGAATCTCGATTGTCGACCGTTTGTGTATGGAGCGACCGTGCGATCGCACCAGTTGCGTGTTGAGCGAGACTTGCCGATGTACAGCCTCGTGTCGGGGGTGCTCGAGCTTCTCCCAGATGGCGTGCCACTTTTGCGGCAGGCGGTCCAACTCGATGGAGAGGCGATGAATTTCCTGCAAGAAGACGAAAGGAAGGTTGAATTAACCGGTTAACATTCATCATCATGATCAATTAGAGTGGAACCTCCTTTAGCGGAAACCTCTCTATAAAGGACACTCTCTATTAAGGACACCCTCTCTATTAAGGACAACCTCTTTCATCATCATGATCAATTAGAGTGGAACCTCCCTTAGCGGAAACCTCTTTATTAAGGACACACTCTCTATTTCGGCCGAATCTCAATGAACACCAGCATCAGCGACTAAACTTTTGAAAAACTGGGCCCAGTTCTTTCGACAGAATCTCAATGAACCTACCAGCAATCCATATGTACATGCGTCTGGAAGACTCTTGCTGACATTGTCGTAACACCCGTTGACGATCTTCCTCGACGTGGGCAACATCGGCCCGTCGATGAGTTCCTGTTCCTCCTCGCGCTTCAGTTCCTTGGCGATCACCTCGAACTCGTACGGCGGCCCATGGGCCAGATCTTCTATGATGTAATAGTCCCAGATCTTTAGATTTGAGATGTTGGAATATGGCCGCAGAACCTGGAGAAAAGATCATAATTATTAAAGCAATCCTTTAACTTGCGAGGCTATCCAACGGCCACATGTATAAGCAGCATTTAGGGCTGCCATGCTGAACCAGGCATCTACCAAGTCAAACCAAACGGTGCCTCCCCAAAAATTCCAACAGATTTGAATTTTTTCCTGGTTTTTCACTCCGTAATCACATTGTCAACACTAAACACGCAGCAAGCAAGTCTTAGCAAGCATTTTCTAGATTCGGCAAATAAACAACGTTTGGCATAACCTGATTTCCTGATCCTGGGATTTTAAATTTTGTTCCGAACTTTTCCACCTTTTTCTGACTCCCAAATCACATACATGTAGTAACCACTCTTAAAACATGGCAAGTGAGTCTTCACAAGCTTTTTTAACAAACTTCCACAAATAACCAACATCTGCCATAACTTCCGATTTCTTGATCTTGGGGTTTCAATTTTTTTCTTGAATTTTTCCCTTTGTTTTGACCCCCAAATTACATTGTAAACTCTAAACACATGGAAAGCTAAACAAGCATTTTCTACAAATAAATGAAATGGCCAGGGCCATTGTGCTCACCTCATGTGGAGGAAAGATGGATAAAGAGCATGGTCTTGTGTCATGTAGTGTTAGGTTTGATGTAGGTCCAAGCAATTACAATTTCCCCAAAATGGCCAATTTACAGTACATTCGACCTCTGTGACCTTGAAAAGTAGGTCAAATCAAAGAAGACCCGGGTGACACATTGAATGGTTGTTAGAATTAGATGTACCTATGATATAAAATTGGTGCCAATCGGGCAAGTCATTACTAGGAATAATGGCATTTTGAAGAATTTAGGATTTGGCCCCCTCCCTGGAGGCCAAACGGCAAATCAGATCGCACCAAACTTCGGTACCTGAGATCACCTGACCAAGGGGTACATGTGTACCTAATTTGTGATCAATAGTCATTGCAGTTAAGAAACGTGCCATAGTTACGGCCTGACGACGAATTTACGCCATTTGACCTCTGTGACCTTGACAAGAAGGTCAAATTAAAAACCTGTGTGACATATACTGTATGGTGGTTAGATGTACCCATGATATCAAATTGGTGGCAATCGAGCAAGAAGTTAAGGAATAATCACATTTTTAAGGTTTTTGGATTTTGCCCCCTGGTGGTTAAGTGGTGAATCATATTGGACCAAACTTCGGTCCCTGAGATCACCTGACTAAGGGGTAAATGTGTACCAAATTTGGTATCAATAGTCATTGCAGTTTAGAAACGTGCCATCGTTACATCCTAACGGCCAATTTACACCATTTGACCTCTGTGACCTTGAAAAGGAGGTCAAATCAAAAACCCGGAGGATATATGATGCACCTTTGCTAGAAGTACCTACCATATTTTTTTCAAAATTTCCCGACTACTATTAAGGGAGATATTGCATATTTTCACTTTTAACGTTTGGCCCCCTGGTGGCCAAACCATGAAACGAATCGGACCGAAACTTGGTCTCCCAGGTGTCATTACATAAGGGTACATGTGTACCAAGTTTCAACTCAATAGCTCTAACAGTTACGAAACGTGCCCTGCTAACGGACGACGGACGACGACGACGACGACGACGACGACGACGACGACGACGACGACGACGGACGACGGACGCCACGGTATGGGATAAGCTCACCTCTGCTAAGAGGTGAGCTAAAAAGTTCTACAAATAAACAAATAAAGTCTGACGTAAACAAGCTTCTTCATAAGTTCTACAAATAAACAAATAAAGTCTGGCATAAACAAGCTTCTTCATAAGTTCTACAAATAAACAAATAAAGTCTGGCGTAAACAAGCTTCTTCATAAGTTCTACAAATAAACAAATAAAGTCTGGCGTAAACAAGCTTCTTCATAAGGTCTACAAATAAACAAATAAAGTCTGGCGTAAACAAGCTTCTTCATAAGTTCTACAAATAAACAAACAAAGTCTGGCGTAACTTACCATTTCCTGATCCTGGGGGGAGAACATGAAGTTCGAGAAAACCGGCGACTTCTTGTGGTACTTATCAATGTAGTCCCATATCGACATCCCAAGAACCTTCGTGGTTGCGGACTCCAATCCGTCGGGCTTGTCGTCCTTGTGGAACAGCCAACCCGCTTCCATTCGTTCGTACTCGTTGTCCAACATGAACGTGCGGAAACGATTCGAGACGTAGTGGTAGGCAAGGAACTTCAGGAAGAACTGGTTGAACTCGAAAGAGAGAGGGAACTGGCAATGAACCTGCGGGGAAACAGAGAGATACATCAGAATGATTAACACCTCAGCGCCAAACCACGTGGCCCAAATCCCCCTCTTTGAGCTGCTTATCGCAGTCTCATGGACTTCATGAGAGAACTACGCCATCGCCATCTTCAGGGCAAGGTAGAAACTACCAAGCCCAAATCCCCCCTCTTTGAGCTGGTTATCGGAGTCTCATGGACTTCATGAAAGAACTACGCCATCGCCATCTTCAGGGCGAGGTAGGAACTGAAAAGACCAAACCACTGAATAACAAAAGAAAGGCGTTCGGACATCGGGAATTTTTAGGGGGGTCGGGGGTGTTGGAAAAGAGGGTCATTTTGGTCATTTTTGGTCATTTTTCAACTAAAAAGTAAAATATAGTAAAGGAGTATAGCTAACATAACTCTATTGATTCAAGAAGACCTTGTCTTGGAGAAGTTACTGCAAAAGACCTTATGCAGCCATCTCTTATCCTTTTTTTCTTCTGGGGGTCTGAAAAGGGGGTGTTGGGGGGTGAAACACCGACGCTGAAGGTGTTAAATAACAATCATACTCGATCCCAAGCAAGCATCCTGAGGAAATCAGGGGTTAGTGTTCATTTCTCTGGCCCTGCACCCCCCCCCCCCCATCCTGACAATATCAGGCCACATCTCTCGATACATATGTAGTTGTGGCATCATTCCTACTAGCCCAGGCTAGAGGGAAATTCCCTTTAGCTCAGTCGGTAGAGTCATGGCCTTATAAGCGAGAGGTCCCGGGTTCAATCCCCGGTTGGACCTTGATGTTTTTCCTCTGTTACACATACTTCCTCCCTCAATGCGCAGTCATGTTGTAGGCCCTGTTTGCAAGAGGATGACAAACCCCCGAGACATTCGCCCTCAGTTGGTGAAGTACAGACATTCATCACCTTTAAGTCAACACCCACTTACTTCTGCGCGGGGACTTCACCAAATGAGGGTGAATGTCTCAAGGGTTTGTGTGCAGGGCCGGGGAAGCGAAAATCAACACCCGATTTCTTTAGAATGCACGAAAGAGACTGATCATAGAATTTGACTGGGTCCATCGCTTACGCACACCAGCTCTCTCTGGTCTTAACCTCTCAGACTAAATAGTCACCAGGCCTGCGATACCTAGCCACGTCCCGACGTACTAGATTCCACACCCAAGTTATCCCTACAGCTGTCAGCAGATATGTAAGACTATTCTGTGATGGTCGACACAGATATTCTGCTCTATCTGCTATTTTTTTTTGGAGGTGTGCAGCGTCGGGTCAACATCATGACAGAACACTTTTTAGCCTCCTCAACTATTGGCTTATATTTATAAAGACTAGTAAATGCTTTTACTACAGTTTTCTACAGAGATGGCAAGTGTAAATGTACATGAAGTTTAAAGTAAAAGCATTTACTAGTCTTTTATAAATATCAGCCATAGCCAACATTGGTAATACAAAATGTAACATATGAGACCGAATGTGTAATGTTTGTCATCCTGAGGAAATCAGGGGACGGCCCTGCACGCAAACCCCTGAGATATTTCCCCTCATTGGCTAAAGTAAGGCGCAAAGCAAAAAGTGCCTAATCAGACGGCTGCTAGCATCTGATTTCAGGAATTTCATCAACACTGTGGCAACGTTATCCAAACTTCCTTTTTCCATTTGTTGATATCTTGCCTACTGAAATGGCATAAGTCCCAAATCTGGGCAATGTTGCCTTTCATGATGATGATGGCGATGATGATGATGATGATGAAAATGAACACTGTTCACTGAAAACCCAGAGGTCTGCCCAAAAAATCTAAATCTGTCAAGCCTTTCATAGCCTATTGTGAATTCATCTTCATCTACAAACCTGGTGGACTGCGTCAAGAAACTGCAGAAAGACTGGCGCAAATCCCGAGGCCTGGTTGGCCGCTGTCTGGTTGCTGCGATGGGTGAACCGGTGACCGAACGACAGCCACTCCTTCTCGATCAGCACCTTGAAGCCTTCGATCGTCCGGTAGAACGGATCGAGCAGGAGTTGGGCCACTGTTATCACCTGGTGGAAGAAAAGTTCAGAATTTAGACAGAAATAAAAAGATTACAGAAGTTTAACTTTTAACACTTTGATAACAAATTTATCAATTTCCATCAGAAAAATGTCCGGCATGTGGCCTTTTTCTGAAACTTCCTCTCAAACATGGTCATTTTATGTTTTCTCTCCAGAGGTGCTGGTCACAAACATTATTCCCCATGAAAACATACTTTATAAACTCATGCAGAAAGATAATTATCCGCTCAAATATTTCCGTGTACGGTTCTCTTTAAATTGCCCTCTTCAAAACCATCATAACGACTTACCTGCGTGGTTATATCCCACCCATCCTCAATGCACACCATCACCGACGACCCCTGAACGTCAATCAGGTCCACGACTACTCCCGCCAACTGGAGGATATTCTGCAACTGCGGCAGCCAAAGGGATTCTTCCACGGCTTTGAGGAAGCTGTAGTCCTGGTCTGAAGAGGACGCGCTCGGCACACACGCCCGCATCAACTTCTTGAAACTGGCTTTGACGTGGCGAACTTCGTTGAAGTCGACTGGGATGAAATCGCATTTTGGGAAGGCCTCGATCTTGATGCCCTGGAAGAGGTTTTGAGAAAATGTTGAGAAAATTAATTATTCACCAGAAGCAAAACCAATCGAAAAGATTTGTCGATGTTCTCTACAAATGCGTTTTCCCAGTATTTCAGTCAATAAATTTGTCAAAATGTTGGGGAGCAAAATGAGTTGATCTATATTGTGTCGCAGGGATTTCATTAGCGAACTGCCAATCTGTATTCTTTTATTATTGACTTTTGAAAGTGGTTGGGTTGCAAAAAATGGGGGGGGGGGGGGCATACGTCCCTTCCTCACCCCTGGATTGGGTCTGATCGTAAAAACACCAGAAATTCATGACATACCTTGACCTGCGTTTTCTCTCCTAGGACATAGAGGGCAGCTCTGTGCAAGCCCTGCACGGCTCCTTCTAAGAAGTCAGCAGTTTCAATGTTCCCGTTTGCCCGTCCGCCCATCTTCATGCCCATGTCTAAGGTGCCCGTCGATAACTTGGGCCGATCACGATAGCTGCCCATCCGCCCAAGTGCTGTGGAATAAAACATCAGAGTAAGATTTTTGTGGGAATTTTATAGGTGGAGTCGGGTTACATACTGAAGACATTCGGGTTTAATTCATGAGATCACCGAGTTGTCACATCCTCAATCACTGTGATTTCTCATTACCATTTCATTTTACCGGAGTAAGGGCTGAAATCTGTTTCCCTTTTATATGTGACGGAAATATTCTTACATGTGAAAATACTGTCCTAAGAACTGCCCTAACTTTCAAAATATGCCTCTAAAATGGGTTTTTTTTCTCCAATTTCAAAAATTCAAACTTCTTAAGAGAGGTTAGGAATAGATCTTTCCATTTCTGCTGACAAATTAAGCCCATTTTAGGAGTGGAAAAAATATCCTCCAAATATCAGAAATGCCTCGGCCCTGATTTTAAGTTCAGCTTACAGACACTGCTCTAGGTGCCGAGAAACATATACCGACAATAATTCTATAAACGACCAAATTTTTGTGCCTTTTTATTTTTGCAATTCGCAAAGATTTTTGAAAGAAAAAAAGTTCTTCAGATTCCTTTGGCTGTACAAAATTCGTTTTGTTTTTCCCAAACAACTTATTTTTTCTCACAATTTTTATTTTGGCGAATCTATATCATTTGGAAAATCTGCAAAAAATTTAGCCATTCACAGTATTCACAGCGACATGCCACATTTCTTCTTCAAACCAGTATGGGCAAAAAACTGGTCAATTCGTTCGAATTACAAAACTGTCTAAGTAAAGTTCATCTCGAATCATTCACACTGAAAAATCTGAGATGAAGGTCCACAATTTACCACACAGAAAGCAGCAAAGTTTGTAACCAAATCTACTGAATTTGGTTACAGAAGCTAGTACACTGATTTTAAGCTACACCCTATGCCAAGAGGTAATAAAGACTAGTCTTTATTAAGTCTTGCCTATGCTTAATATAGACATCCTTAGGCCCTCTACAGTACAGGTGACCCCCTGTAGGCCAGGCTCACAGATGGGAGTCAGAGAGAGAGAGTATGAACTATCACATAGCAATTCAGTTATCACAGCTGATCAAAATTTATAAAGATTCAAATTGACTTTTTTACTCACTTGAAAAAATAAAAAAATTTCATAAAAATTTCAAGGGTTAGAAATAATGGCCACAAGAGATAAGAGCTGGAAGGGAAAGGATCTGTGAGGGTTAAAGTAAGGTTTACCCGGCCAGCGAGGGGTAAGTGAGAGTCGATTGTTCCAGAAAATATAAAATACGCCATAAAAATGAACGAAAAGATATTCAACTTGAAAAGTAGTTCTCAATCCCTGTCGATACCGGAGGTTCCTGACACCAGGAAACAAGGCTTATTTGTCCCAGCAAGAAGGAATTAGTATCTTGTTGCCCCCCCCCCCCCCCGTCACCTGGCGTCCACGCTTTTAAAGGCCTACGCCTTTGAAATTTGTAATTGAATTTGAAAATTTCAAATTGTGTAAATACGCACAGAGTACAAATTTCCATAATGCAGTTATATATACAAAGACTCTGAATACCAAGTTTCATCAAATTTGTATGCATAATTATTGCACTACCGCATTGTGTATAACTGCATTTCTATTTTCCAGAGCTGCCACTGATTATGAATGGTGCTACCTTTAAAGGCGTCTGCTTTATACGAATGTGGAATATTTTGACCCCGCAATCAGATGACAAAGTTTCAAGATACAAATTGACCCTTGCTTGAAGCACACTCGGAGAAAGAGGAACCCAGACACTGCCAGCTAATTCATAAACAGGACTATTCGCCAATTCTATATCAGAATCGAAACTAGGCTGTGCATCATCAATCAAAAAACTTTCTAATTTTCTTTTTTTGTACATCACCCTGTGGAATAAGCAACAACTTGTCAGAGTAGGCCCTATCTCACACCTCTCCCAAGTCAGGCCAACCACCTCTCTGAGGAAATCCAGTCTTGGACTGTATTCAGTACACAAAAGGTGGCCTTCAGTCTGAGGCTGCATTAGCTTGGAGAGGTGGTACACTTTACTCAGAGAGATGGTTGACCTTGACACTGAGAAGTGGTTGACCTTGACACCGAGAGGTGGTTGACCACGACTTGGAGAGGTGGGTAACCTTGACTGGGAGAGCTGGGTGACTTTGACTGTTAGAGGTGGGTGACCTTGACTCTGAGAGGTGGGTGACCTTGACTCTGAGAGGTGGGTGACCTTGACTCTGAGAGGTGGGTGATCTTGAATGGTGGTCAACCTTGAGGTGGGTGATTCTTTAAGAGGTTGCTGCCTTCAGTACGAGGCTGGATTAACTCAGAGAGGTGGCTGACTTCAACTCGGAGAGTTGGGTGCTTGTTGAAGTAATCACTGCCTTCAGTCCGAGGCTTGATTTTCTCAGAGAGGTGGTTGACCTTAACTCGGAGAGACGGGTGACTCATGAAGAGGGTGCAGCCAATTCCACAGGGTGACGAGGCTCATCAGGTTGGCTTTGCACAAGTTTGAAATTTTATTTTGTCTCAATCAGTGGCTGGGAAAATACTTCAAACATGTCTTATGCTGGCAATGCCCGGAGATGTTTACAACAGCCAACAAAAACAGGTTATTTCCTAAATTCATGCTCCAACCTTTCAGAGACCTGCACTGAAATCATCATCCAAAATAAAACGTCCCCCCCCCCAAATCTTTTGTGACTGATGAAAGAAGAATGCATTACACCCCTCTAAAATTCGTTTCAGAAAAGATTGGGAGGTCTACCGTAGCTGGAAACCTATTCCCTACGCAATACGGTCTTTTAATCAGGCACTGTGGTTGAAATCAGCTAAATATTTCTGTGCTGTTTATTCACAAGGCTGGTGCAACAGTATAGCAAAAAGCTAATAAGTACGTAAGGAGCTGCAGTGGTGTTGTGGCTCGAACTTTTGATTCGTGGTCAAGAGGTCGCTGGTTCGATCCCCACTGTCAACGTGAGACTCTCCGCTGGCATCTTTGACCAATGTGCTTGACTCCACCCAATTGTAAATCAGAACCGGTCAGAAACACTCAAGATTGTAGCGCTGGTCGAGCTGCACATCTGAGGTATAGTGAAAGGCTTCAGGACAGACCGTGGGTTGACTCCACCCAGGGGTAAATCAGTACCGGTCAGAAACACTCAAGATTGTAGCGCTGGTCGAGCTGCATATCTGAGGTCTAGTAAACAGCTTCAGGACACACCAGGGGTTTAAGTGTCAAGTCATATATCAAGTTTTAAAGTCAGATATCGTAGTTGATATCAGACTAAAACGTTTTTTTACAGTTTGGATTATGATTTCTACAAGTATGATGAATGATTCAGCAGTTATCCCTGAAAGGTTGAATATTTACACGCAATACGAAAAGTTACGTCAGGACTAACCATCCTCCTCGTCAAGGCTCTGAGCTTTAAGGGAAGAGATACAAGGGCATCGATGCGATTAATAAGAGCTTCAGGGCAGAACACAATTCTCAACTAGTTAGGCCACACCAATTACTGTAACCACCGAATTTTTTAATGAGAGTTTAATTTTTGTGGATTTTGCAGTATATCTCCCTTTAAGCACATTCAGAAATATTTTAACCCATGATTCACGCAGAACACACGTTTCAGTCAAAATGGCACCGCGATTGTGAGAAGATTATTTTTGAACGTGACTGTGACTGTACAACATGGAGTGTGCAATCAAAAAGCCTGCATGGGTGCAATATTTGAAATAAACACAATGCAGGCAATACAGAGCTATTGATAGTGAGCAACCCAAAACATATCTATCAAAAGCTCACATACGAATATAAATTCCGCGAAAATCAGCAAGTTATATCAACAAATGTTACAAAAGCTGAAACTTGAAATAACCCGAACAGCACAGGCAGGAAAAGCACTGTTGCACAGGTGAGGTGCAACTTCAGGAGAAAGTGATATTTCAGACTTCCTACATGAATGGAAAATCACTTTTTCCTTCCATCGCACTTGTTATAACCCTGGAGAATCAGTTTCCCAACTTGCTGATAATCAGGTAGGCCTCCCAACTTGCCGAGAATCAGATTGAGGATCTCGCAACTTGCAGAGAATGGGTTGGTCTCCCAACTTGCAGAGAATGGGTTGGTCTCCCAACTTGCCGAGAATGGGTTGGCCTCCCAACTTGCTGAGAATGGGTTGGTCTCCCAACTTGCCGAGAATGGGTTGGTCTCCCAACTTGCCGAGAATGGGTTGGCCTCCCAACTTGCCGAGAATGGGTTGGTCTCCCAACTTGCCGAGAATGGGTTGGCCTCCCAACTTGCCGAGAATGGGTTGGCCTCCCAACTTACCGAGAATCAGGTAGGCCTCCAAACCTGCCGAGAATTGGTTAGGCCTCCAAACTTGCCGAGGATTGGGTAGGCCTCCCAACTTGCAGAGAATGGGCTGGCCTCCCAACTTGCCAAGAATCAGTGAGAAATCCCAACCTGACGAGCCGACATATTGTCTGTCCTTGTTACCAGATGGACACAAATTTTGGCTGTTCATTTCGGCTACTTTAATGTGAAGCACACTTTCCAGGACCTCTCCCAGACCGTTCCGAGGGCAGGCTGAGCTTGAATTCAAAGGTTTCGCAGCAAGTTGGGGAACTGATACGCCAGGGTGGTTATGGGCGTGTTAAGGGATTCAGGATGTTGCTCATCGGGGGATGGTGCTGCTGGCACACGAGCGACAGCAATATGAAATGGGCCTCACCGCTAGCAAAATCACCGACTGCAAAAAGACAGAAGGAAGTAAAGAAAGAGAAAAGAGGAATTTATACAGATGAGTACAGAAGGTCAAGGTCGTGATGACATTTGTGGTCATGGTCGTGATGACATTTGAGGTCAAGGCCAAAGTTATAACCTATAGCAAGGTCATGAACTTTGAAAGTTGAAGTTTTCAGAGCAAAGCGTATTCCTTTTCTTGACTAGAAACTCTATCCAAGTCTGAGCTGGGCAGAACCCAGCCTGTGGCTTGAGGTATGAAATAAAGTCATGCAAGTTGGCCATTCAAATTTCGTTTGGCCCATAAGGTGAGGTGGTATAATTATAATTCCACGATAATTCTAGACCTCTGACTCTGTACATTACTGTTTACTGCCAAATTGTACCATTTTACCTTATTTACAAGTAGATAAATATCTAGCAGGTTTCTACAACTCAAAGATAAATGATTTTCTGACAAGAAATTTGTGCTGATTATATTTCGGACATATCTGTGTTATAGCATTCCGTTTAAACTTCTTTGTACGAAACGAAAACAGTGAGGCGCCGCACAAACAAGTGATTAAAACTGCTGCAACTTGCGATAATCCCTGCTACGTGCCACCAAAAAATCACTTGTCTACAGGTAAAACCTGTAACTGCTGGTTTTGATAGTGATTGCAGATCACTGCCATTACCGATTCTTGTAGCAGGAAACTGCATTGACCACCACAAACAAGTGAGTTTTGTTGCATGTGATCATTATCGCCGGTCGCAATGATTTGAATCGCTCATTTGCAGGGCTGAGGAATCGTTGGGTCATGTTTGAGTAATTGTGGCAAGTTAAAGGAAGACTATAGGCAGGAGCCAGGTTGGTCCGATTGAGATTCACAAAGTCGCTAATAGGGGTCTCTTCTATCACACAGTACATCAAAAGAGTTCAAGTTCATACCAGTATAAACAATACATGTATAATCATTGTTGAATCAGACGCAACCAAGTGCCTGAATTGTGCATACTAGTCACCTGCAGACTAGCAATTTGACCCCTAGTCCCCCTTTAACACAAAATGCTATAAGTATCACATTTCTTTAAAATGAAATTTGCAAATAAGCCAAAGCAAAAGGCACAACGAGTCCCAGAGCTGAATGAGAAATTCACATTGGTAACAAACATTAAGGTGTCATTTCAGAGGCCAAAGGTCAACTTTGAAGGTCATTACAGAGGTCGCATCTGAAGGTTATTTCAGAGGTCAAATTCGAAGGTCATTACAGAAGCCAACTTTGCAGTATCAAACTTAACTTCGCTTCAATTTTGGTTTTGGGAACTTTGAGGTGAATTTCCGTACCAATTCTGGGGGGCTTTTGTCAGAATTCTTTCGGGGCACCAGAGCCCCAAGCGTTTAGGGGAATGCACCTTCAGAGACTGTGAAGGTGGCCTGACAAGCTTGCTAATGACACCCTTGGGGGAGAAAATATTCAGTTCATGAAGTTTCCGCAGTCCTAAAGGGTATAAGGCAACTGAATATCAAAAACTTAACAAAGGTGTTGACAAGCGAAAAAACATGAGAGTTACCCTCAAGGATATTCGACATGGCTGAAAAGAAGTGGAAGGTAGTGAATTCTCAGGGTAGGTTTCAAGTGTCCCGCAAACAAGCCACAGTTATCGCTGCAACCTGCAACAATCGGCGAGAAAAGATCGCTCGTCTGCAGGTAAAATCAGTTATCGCTGGGTTAGATGTTGATTACAGGCCACAGCAATCAATGATGCTTATTGCAGGCACCTGCGATGACCATTGCAGACAAGTGATTTTTGTCACAGGCAATCATTATCGCAAGTCGCTGCAATGAAAATTGCTTGTTTACAGGGCGCTTTAGAGTTTGAGAAGACGGATAGGGAGAGAGGCATGAAAAGTGATTGAACATTTTGGAGGAGTTTTGAAGAGCACGCAGCATGTTAAGAGTTCGACAAAGAAATCTACAATGTCATGCATTGGCAGCCAAACATAGAAGGTAGCGATGGCTGACAATGTCACATTTCCCTGCAATGGAATCGGCCAAGGGGACACGTTTTGGCCACAATGGGGCACCACCGAAACAAGAACATACATAAACTTGGTCACCAGTTTATCAACAGAACAACCGCAAAATACTGAAACTTGAAAAAATACAAATCCTATACTTTGACAAATTACTCAATTTCACCAAGTCTGCACAGTACAGTCTCAAATGACACAGGTTTGAAAAGGATGGACAAATCATGCTGATAAGGAGGGGGGGGACAAGGTTTGTTGGAATGGCAATAAGAAACCCATTCTGGTTAAGTGCAAAGGTATAATTAATCATGTCCATCTTTAAAAAGGAGTAAATTCATAACATCGCCTGGAGTGGAAGTTTTTAAACCAGAAGGGGGGTAAATGGATTTTACCAAGCCTACCTAAAAATCAGGCAAAGGCAATTAAAGCACTTGTTTTGGGGAACGTGGTAGGAGATCTTGTTCCACAACCAATAACTTGCTATAAACTGACCGGGACCATCAACAATTACATAAACATTGTACCTAGATGTTAAAGGGTTAAATGACTCTCACCAGAACCACAAGATTATTAAGGTAAGGTGGTACAAAAACCACAACACTATTAAGGCTATTAAAGGTGGTACAATTAAAGCTATTTTTGCATAATAGTCAACTGCCAGCTGTTGTTACTATCATGCTACAATTGTACCATGGCAATAATTGTACCACTTTACCTTACATATTAAATCTCACAGCATATTATTAGCTTACTTATTTCGAGTGGTAAATAGGACCATTATAAGACTAGAGGGAAAAGGACAGTCCATTTTTAGAAAACTTCATCACATTAGCAATAGACGGGTAGGGAATAGAGGGTTACAGAGGCTAAACTATCTTTAAGAGATCATACATACAGCGCCGAGCCTTTCCTATGCTGTATCTGAGCGAAGAGTTAAAGCTTCCTTCCCTTCGGACGGGCTGCGGACTCAAAAAGCCACCGTTCCCAACTGACAAGAGACAAGGGCGTGCCGGGTTAGAAAAGTAAGCAATCTGCATTCAGAAATGTTCCTCACAGATAATACAATATTCCTCATATCGTTTAGGCCTTTCATTTCCAAATCCTGCACAATGTTACGGTTACAGTCCTAATCACAAATGACATCCATCCTGTTTTCGCGTCATTGACGTGCAACGTACGCACGTGTTGGGCGCTGAATTGCGCGTCAAATGACACGCTTATTTCTCTATATTTCGCATATTTTACGCGCCACCTATGCCGGGTTACACACAACCAACGCGCTGGGTAGCACGTCAATGATGCAAATTTAGGGATGACAATTGTGACTTGAACTATACAATGATATAGCAGACCAGTTGATCTCAAAAGCTGGGCACACAAATGGCAAAAGTGTAGGATGGCCAGGTCATTTCTGAAGCTGGCTGCACACTTGGCAAAAAAGCAAAGTCGAAATAACACACCATCTTATAAAATAATACGAATCCAGTTTCATTTCATAGCATAAAGTTTTGACAAAATGGTATCAGAAGGAGATAAATCTCCTCAGTGGGTATTAGATCATGTAGATTTCATATGGATTAAGTAAAATGACCGACAAGTTTGACCATTCTATTGCAAACATCGAGTTTGTCAGTGAACAAGGTGTGCATCATTATTGCCCAAGTTGTGCGTAATTATTGCACAAGATGCACAAAATCACTGAGGGTGTGCTCACAGATTATACAGTTAAATAGGTAGTTATCTCAAATCTGAGATAGAATGTGCTGGCGATGTTATATTTCTTGATTAGAATTAGAGGAGGAACATCTATGAATGCAAGTGAGATAGCAATTAAGCATGGAAATGATAAGCAAGTTAGAGAAAGAGAAGGGTAGACAAACTTCATGGGGAAATGTGGGGCAAACAGAGAAATTTCCGAAAAAAAAAGAAAAATGTAATTTTTCACATCGAATCCTGAAATAAATGGCACAGTCTAAAAGTGCTCGCTGAGAGCTTTCCAACGCATGGTCATGTTCATACAAGGTTTCAAAATATGAGATTTTTTTGGATAATTTTCGTATTCGCAGGGTAGGGCGAGAATTATAAGCAAGTTTGTCTTCCCTGCCATTTCCTGAGCAAAAGTAATGAAGCAAAGAACAGCAACAAATAATAATTTGGCAGCAAATTATGAATTATATGACAGCAATAGTTAATGATGAAGCAGCTAAATGTAGGTTCAGTTGAAGAGGGTGTCATCTTGAACAAGAATGAGAAAAGACGAAGGTCTTTACTTCTTCTTGTATTTATCATTACTGTTACAGTTTGTTAGGATCGAATAAGTGACACACCAGTCGAGTAAGATTTGGACAAGGACGAAGTCACCATCAGATACTATTTCCCACATGGCAAACTTGACAAGACGGAACTAAGCACACGACCTTGACATAATTCAGATATACTGGATAGGATTGAATTCTTCTTCCTTGTATTCTAATGATAATAGGTCAATAGATGTTGCAGAATATTTGTACTTTTTCACAAGGCAAATGAGGCAAGCATTTCTGATTAATTCAACATGTAGATGGCGCAGTGAGTTGTGTACCGAATCATGGCCGGTGCAAACATCGTAAGAACATCACCAACGGCCGATAATGTGATGCCATCTGCTGTTAACTTCAGATGACATCATGCAAAACTTTTTGCCGTAATCAGCAAACAGACCAAGAAAATGTCGTCACACTAACAGACGTGAAAGGTTTCACCACCATTATTTCACCTCAATTTTTGTTTTTCTGCTATAGAAGTAGAGCTCCTTAGCCCTGAAAGGGTACACAAGTCCCTGAGCTCCCAGCACAGATTCGTTGGGCCACTACCCCATTATGGAATATCAGTACAAGACATTATCTGACATCGATGAATTCGTTTCCCAATAAGAATTGAAATTCAATTTCGACAATTAATTCTGGCAGAAATGTAAGCATTTAGCATGCACATGCTGCACCCTAATACATGACGCTATATACATTATATACACAATGGTCAAAAGGAACATGGCAAATCTTCAATAACATGCTGATCAGAGCAGACGCCATTAAATAGCCAAACCACCTTTCAGACGTTATTCCCATGATTTGTGCAGATGACTGATCTAAAATAGCATGCTTTAACCCTTAAAGCGCCGAATTAACAAAATCATATTACCCCTGAGCACCGAATTAACCGAGCATTTTTGAAAATGATTAATAACAACGTTATTTTTGTTACAAACACCATGGAATGTACTGATGATTTTATACAAATGGTAATTCCCGTCGATTTTTGTGACATTTCCCGCCAAAATTTACTAATTAGGGGTTAATTAGTGCAAATACCCATAATCAACAAAAATATGGCCAGAACATACCTCCATCAGCTTTTTATACCACCCTTGGTATTTTAATATGAAGTCTGGGTCTAAATACATCGTTTCCATCCGATTCCTGGTCGAAGCATCCGTCTAATTAGTCGTAGCAGCGCTAATTACTCCTGATGACGTCATTCCCGCGAAAATGGGGCTTCAAGTTTTTGATAAAATACTCAAAAGCTTGTATAGAAACTTGAAATTTGTTCGATGCCATTTTGTGCTGAGCATCACTGTCGAAGTACCAAAGAGCGTACATGCACACTCACTGCCATCTCTTAGCAGACAGGTGGAACTAAATGTCTGCTGTCGACGATCGTCGCCTCTGGCGCTTTCCCCCTTATGTCGACGATCGTCGCCTCTGGCGCTTTAAGGGTTAAGAATGATGCTGTGACATCGAAAACTGTCTGAAGTTTGACATCATTTAGATGCTTTGTGTAAGTCTAAAAGTGTCAGAAACATTTGGACATCTACAAACAAAACCACCCTGCGTGATCGCCAAGCTCTTGAAAAGCATGACTGATCTACAATAGCATGCTTGAAGTCCAATGCTTTGGTATCAAAAGCTGTGGTTTGACATTATCTAGATGCTTTGTTTAAGTCTTTAAGTGTCATTAATGTCAGAACATTAAACAAGCATTTATAAAATTAAACAGCATGTCTAGGCTTTATAGTTCAAGATGCACTCAAGCGTATTTTTGGAAATGTATCAAGGCTTGACCACACAAGTCATAGTGGGCAACGTAGTCCAGGCCAGGGGCGTAGCCTTGGATGGGTTTGAATGAAGGCATGTTTTACTAGAGAAAATGGCCTGGTGAGGATGGTAGCAAGATTTTCAGTATGTCTCATTGGAAAAGTCAATGGTTTAAATTTCTATTGCACAGTTTGCGTTGCATCACTGAAACGACCCCTCTAAGTCAAATGACGATGCAGAGTGAATTTGGCAGTGAGAAATCCAGCACCCACATACGTGTAGGTCAACACTCCCGGCCAACACCCATGCTACACCGCTGGAGATCTCCATTGGAGGATCTGGAGATCTCCATTGGAGGACCTGGAGATCTCCATTGGAGGATCTGGAGATCGCCATTCGAGGATCTGAAGATCTCCAATGGAGGATCAGCTACGACTAGGTTTCATCAGCATCATGCATCAAAAAGTCCGTTGGAGGAATCTAACTTCTAAAATGGACTTCGACAACTGATCCACATGCCTCAAAACCAACAAAGATGTACTCTGTGTACATCCATGACGACAGAATCATCGTAACTGGTTATGATATGTCCATTGTGGGCAACTACGAGTTTCATTCAGCAAAGGTGGACTACACTAAGCTACCATGCAGAACCTACGCGATTCGCGAGAATCATATTCAGATCCTCCATCTGATCCATGCGATATGCCGAGCCGTGCGTCCATTATATTGGGCACGCTCAACCTATGGTGCATGATGTTTGGCACACTCAACCTGTGCAGGTTGAGTGTGGGCACATTCAACCTCGGCACACTCAGACGATGAGTCGCCAAATTTGACATGCTGAACCTGTGGTCCATGAAAGCTTGAGGAGGAAAGAATATGGGTTACAGAAAAGTATGGCAGTCTATCAGGTTTTCTAAAAGTAGGGTGGTATTCTTGATATTCAAGAAGTTTGCCAGTGTGCTACACAAGGTAGGGTGGCTGGTAATTTAAGGTAAGGTGGCCCTATAGAAACCGTTGACAAAATTTGCGAGCAAGGTAGGGTGGGCCGTCCTGACAAATGGCCTCCTGGAGAACACCGAACTTGACCTAACCCTGTAACTGCCGGGTACACTTCAACATTCTCAAAGCTCAGAACCATATACCTTGGATAAATTTTGTAGAATGAGTCATTTGATAATGAAGAAGACAAGGTGACTTCCGTTATTTCTATTTCAATTAATGTCACTTTCAGCTGATTAAAACTCATGAGGTCGTCCAGTGCATCATCTTTTTTTAGCATGAGAATTTTCTCTTTATCAAATCATCAAACTATTCAACTACATTACTCATGCACCATGCAAACCTACAAGATTTGTGTCTGTCGATTTCAGGGGACCCTGATCCTTCAGAAGGACATCCAAACTCAGGGGACTGCAATTCATCTGAGGGCGCACTGCTGAATTCGGGGGACTGCAATCCATTTGAGGGCGCACTCCCAAATTCGGGGGACTGGAATCCGTTTGAGGGCGCACTGCCAAATTCAGGGGACTGCAATCCGCTGGAGGGCGCACTACCGAATTCGGGGGACTGCAATCCGTTTGAGGGCGCATACAATTCGTTTGACGGTGATTCAAACTCAGGAGAGCCCACATAGTCGGAAGAAGTTCCCGGTTGTGGCTCATGCTGGGTGCTGAGGTGCTGGTCCGACTCCGTTAAATTCGGCACGCTAAGCCGATGGTGTAGGATGTTGGGCACGCTCAGTCGATGCAGCTTTATCTTGGGAACGCTAAGTCTATGGTGCATGACGTTAGGGGCACTGAGTCTGTGGAGCTTAATCTTTGGGATGCTCAGGTGATGCTGCCTGATATTTGACATGCTGAACCTGTTTTCCATGTAGGCTTGGGAAGAGAGAACATTAAGAATCTGATCAATTACAATGGTACATTTAGAATCTGATCAATTGTAATGGTAGATTTAGAATCTGATTAATTCCAATGGTACATTTAGAATCTAATCAATTGCAATGGTACATTTAGAATCTGATCAATTGCAAAGGTACATTTAGAATCTGATCAATTTCAATTGTACATTTAGAATCTGATCAATTTCAATTGTACATTTAGAATCTGATTAATTGCAATGGTACATTTAGAATCTGACCAATTGCAATGGTACATTTGGAATCTGATCAATTGCAATGGTACATTTAGGATCTGATCAATTGCAATGGTACATTTGGAATCTGATCAATTGCAATGGTACATTTAGAATCTGATCAGTTGCAATGGTAGATTTAGAATCTGATCAATTGCAATGGTACATTTAGAATCTGATCAATTGCAATGGTACATTTAGAATCTGATCAATTGCAATGGTACATTTAGAATCTGATTAATTGCAATGGTACATTTAGAATCTGACCAATTGCAATGGTACAATTAGAATTAATGGTGCATTTGGAATTGGAAAGTTCTTTAAAGTTACCTTTATTTGCCCAATTGGAGAAAAATTCTAAAATATCCAAATATACCCTAAAACTACTCGGCCCACAAATGTTAATTATCACATGCCATTCCCATGCATGTTTTAAAGCAGAAAATGATAATGACAAACTGCATGCAAACCTACCACTGAATGTATGCGTGATCGACACTGTTAATTAAACCCATAACAAAAGAAACCAAAACCAGAACCATTACTAGGAGGCAAAATTACAAACTCTAAATTACTGGGTGTAAAAAAATTGTGTCGACACTTTTTGATTTTGAATAGTCCAGAATAAACTGAGTTTACATTTTCCTCAATTCGTACAGAAGTTATTAATGCTAGACTCCACCATAGTGGGAAATTGTCACAGTTTGCCGAGGGGGTGAAATTTCCACTGCAAAAATAGCAAAGTTTAAAGAGAAACCTGCCTCTAATGATGTTAAAAGTATAATACAAAAGATTGCGGCAGTAAAAAGCATCACAAAATGACCAGGGCGAAATATCAGTTGAAATTCAAGAATATTTAAATCAGAATAATCGATCTGAATTTTTTGACACCCAGTACAACATACTGTAGTTACCTTCAGCATGCTCAGGCAATGTGCCGCCAAGAGGTACTAAAACAACAACAACAAAATACTACGGTAAGAAATGCGCGGCAAAAAAAAATGATAAAAAAGACATTTGCGGCTTACGAAATGTAGCATCTATTAGCAGTGTTCTCCACAGACACTTTTTGATTAATCTTCTCAAATAACAATACTCTCATTTCTGTCTGCTGTCAGTAAGCAAACATACTTTAAACATTTTCGCAGCCAAATATCTTTGTAAAAACATCCTCTTCAAATTTTGCTCCCAATGTTTTGCGGAAATGCGTGAATTTTCCAACATGCCCCATGATAAAATAATGATAAGCATTTTCACACCCCATATTTAGTTTGCAAATATGTCCGCTCTGGGAAAAATATTAGGACCATGAAAATAAAGGGGTTTACTGTACACAGGTCCTAGGCTGCTAAGAAATTTTGTCCGATCGTGTGCGGGGAACACTGCTAGTGTTCATTAATGGTGTTACAATAGTGTTACAACTAGCTACAGCAACCACAGCACGTTCATGGACGAGATTGAAATATATTATGTCAGAAAGATCACTCAAAGAAGCCCCCCCCCCTTGACCATCAGTGTCACGATACAGGAAAAATAGGGTACTTAATAAAATGAGAGTAAAATCATGGTAAATTCTCTAGTCAATAAATATGGTAAATCCACGTTTATGGTATCAAAGTGAGAAAGATAATGCAACCTCTGTAATCTATAGAAGTAATAGGTATTACAGTAGAACCTCACTATAAGGACACCCTTGGAACTGGCAAGTGCTGTCCTTAATAGAGAGGTGTCCTCATTAGAGAGGTCAAATTGAATGGAAATGACCAATTTGGGACCAAAGGTAGTGTCCTTAATAGAGAGGGTGTCCTTAATAGGGAGGTGTCTGCTTAGGGAGGTTCTACTGTACTTTAAAGAAGAAACCTATGCAAGGGACCATCCTATGTGATGCTTCAGGCTAACAAATTCTATGAGAAAAATGTTATGCGTTGAAAAGTCAAGTAATCAGGGCAACAGATCGGAGAAAAACAGAAATATTGAAATACTGAAATACTGAAATACAAAATCCAAGAACTAATAAAGGCTAGTCTTTATTTAGTCTTGAATAAATTAATGTCTAATACTAGTATGAAAGACAGTGAATAAATTTAGATTCAGATGTAGGATGATTGTGATGATGTGATGATTTTAGATGTTGATTTTAATTGTTGATTCTTTATTAAAAGTACAGTGGAACCTCTCTATTAAGGACACCCTTGGTGCTCTGTTCTCTATAGAGGGGTGATCTGATTTGAGAGATCAAAATGAAAGGAAACCACCAATTTGGGAACAAAACAAGACGTAGTGTCCTTAAAAGAGATGTTGTCCGTACTAGAGAGGTGTCCGTTAAGAGAGGTTCCACTGTACAACAAAAGATGCATGTAGACTTAGTAAGTGCTCAAAGAAAGTTTTCAGTCGCGCCCGATTTTGTCGCTTGTGTGCGCTGCATTATGATGCCATGTGACCAACACCAAGAGAGCGGACAGACATCCATGACATTCATTCCAGACGCTTATCTACGAGGTGGAAACATTTCGGCCAATGAAAATACTGTATCAAGTTCCGCCGGGCACACTTTCGTAAAAAGAGTACAATTCTAAAGAATTTGATTTTGTCGGATCACGAAATTTCTAAAGGTCTTTCAACTCAACAAAACTGCCAAATTTTCGTGGGTGTTCTCAAGCAGTTATATTTGGGAAATATTTTTTGTTTGGAAAACACAAAGAAAATAAAACTGCCAAATTATTGTGGGTGTTTTTTAAGCAAATTTTGGGAAATAATTTTTGTTTGGGAAACACAAAGAAAACAAAACTGCCAAATTATCGCGATGTTCTTAAGCAGTTTTATTTGGGAAATAATTTGTGTTTGGAAAACACAAAGAAAATAAAACTGCCAAATTATCGCGGGTATTTTTTAAGCAGATTTTGGGAAATACTTTTTGTTTGGGAAACACAAAGAAAACGAAATTGCCAAATTATCGCGGGTGTTCTTAAGCAGTTTTATTTGGGAACTAATTTTTCTTTGGAAAACACAAAGAAAATAAAATTGCCAAATTATCGCGGGTGTTTTTTAAGCAGATTTTGGGAAAAAAATTTTGTTTGGAAAACACAAAAAACAAATTTTAGGAATTTTTGCATATTGCTAAGATTGTAAAGTTATGGGTAAGGCTCGGTAAGGTATACAGGCGTAACGTCAAAATATTCCCACCAGCAAAAGAGCAAGTGCAATAGATAAGACAGCAGTGCGCATGATGCTTACATTTCGCTTTTCCTCCACTACCCCTAAGACTGTGCACCGCCCGCGAGAAGGGATTCCGCCGCGAAGACGTGGGGGTCTCCGGCAACGGCACTGTCAACGTGTCAGCCGTACCTGCGGAGAAGATCAACGAGTCCAAACTCGTTAGCGAGTCGCTGACCGAGGACGCGGCGTGCTTCTGATTGGCCGATGGTGTCGCCGTGACTAGCGCTGAGAAGTATTTTTCCTGTTCGACGCTTGTCGACGTCTCGCCACTGATACTTCCTGGAAGAAAAGAACGAGAAAATGTTATCAAAATTTTCAAATCTACATCGGGAATATTTTCGGTTAATGTCTGGGCAAAAGGACAAGGACAATTTCACACAATACGCTGATGTGTCATTCTTTTCGGTGATGAAGAATGAGAGGTTTACCATAGTCTGGCAAGAAAATTTGTGGATTTTTATCAACTTGCTAGACAACATCACTATCACGAAACTACATAACTGAAATTTTTTTATCGTTAACATAATTATTTTAGTCAAAGTCATGCTCATTCAAGACACGGCCCAAAAGGCAACACTGCAAAGATATATCACTGTTTGTTGTTACGGTTTGTACATGTGCGATTCAAGTATAAATATACCGGTAACAGGCAACAATAGACTCCCCTGCAATCCTTTGTGGCTGGTGAAGTTAAGGGGCGAAAGGGACTTAAAGCAGTTCTTTGACCCCTTCAAAAATCTTTTGATAAAGGATACCACCAAATGTATTGTGGCCTCTAACCGGTCTATCAACTTGAATCACAACTGTGATTTGTAACTTGAACATGAGCTGCCACAAACCTAAATGTTTGTGCCTAGTCATTTTTGCAATTTTCAAACATTTCTGAAAAAATTTATAAACTTTCAAGATTTTTATTTTTGGTGGCTCAAGAAATTTCTTCTGGTTTTTCCAATCAAACAATGCATTTCCGCGATCTTTATTTTTTCAAATCAATATATTCGAACATTATTTATATCCGATACAAGCAAACAAGAGGCCCAAGGGCCTGGCGCTCAGCTGAGTTAATATCATTAATATCTTCCCGGTGTTTAGTTCATTATGCATGAAAATGGCATGCTCCATGGTATTTGATATCCTTTTGCGTTCACTACGGTACCAATGTTTTTGGTTGACATAATTATGCCACTGTTCATTCCTCAATCCTGACCATAATTCGGGTGAAATCATCGTATGAAAATATTTACCGAAACATGAAGTTTATGCCATGAATGAGGATGCTCATTGTCATAGCCTCGTTTACAAGTACGAAGTATTTTCCCGCGAATATTCAAAACTGCTTGGCTCCTTGCCAGTTAAATAACATGTGACTATACACAAAATAGAAAACTTTGATGGAAATTGTAAATCATTTTTTTATCTATCAGGGGAAACAAGCTGATGATGATCAAATAAATCATTCATGAGAAATCGTTTTGTTGCTGAAGCTTGCATGACAAAGTTAATGCTAAACCTTTTCTTGTGCTCTACTGCGCCACCGTAGTTTTCTATTTAGACCAGCGATGACGTCATTTCTGGTGATTCCCTACGTTGTCCAATGAGCGCTTTTTAAAATGTGCCATTTGGTATTGTACAGTATGCAATGTATTTTTTCAGCGCTGCCAGTTGCCGAACAGAATGCCGTAGTTCCCTCAATTTCCAATCAATTTTTATGGGAGTGACATTATTGTATTGCTGAGAATGTCTTCTTTTTACTCATGAAAGAATCGTAGAACTAAAACTTAATAGGCGAACAGAATCATGCCGATTCACTGCACATACTGTGGGAATTCTCCACTTCAAAATACATCTGCGATGTCATCGCGAACAGAGCATGCACTTCCGATATCGTTTTCACAGAAATGTGGCCAAATTTTCAAGAACTAATTTCTGAAAGTAGTCCCTAAAGACCTTATGACTACCAGTGAAACAAACTGGTGATAATATCGCCTACCAGACTACTTTTTATGCAGAAAATTGGGTACTTGAGTGTCATTGAGCTCCAAGATTATTGCACATGACGTAAACAACATGCCGCCATTTTGTCTCCGCTTCGGTATTTCGTACGCCGCTTATAATGCACCTTCTCAATTAAAACCAACATAATAAGGCCTTACATCGTTGATTGAATAGGAACACCACACAAAACACAATAAAGTGGGGGTACAATCGATTACGAAGCTGAAGTGAACAGTGATTTATTCCTGGAGCTACTGCTTTTGTTGTGTAGCTGCCATGTTTTGAGAACTGGCAAATAGGAGACTTCATTGATGGCTGACGTCATCGGGCGGGAATTTGAATCGGCAGAAATAATTAAAAGGCAGGTAGCGCCCTCTCCTGTTAAAATTTTGAACTTTTTCTCAATAAAATAGATTTTAAAGAATTTTATCTTAATATTAGAGCATATTTCGACTCATTCTGCTGCTCCTAGGCCGATATAGGCCAGTTTCCTTCATGCACTCTCGCTCACAGGAAGTAGGTCGAATGGCGACAAATTTTGTTTTGAAAGTAGAGTTTGACCAGAAGTATCCAGAAATGCAAAATTGAAGTCTCTAGGTCTTACGGTTACAAAATGTGCACCATGGGTTTAACGGACGGATGGATGGATGGATGGATGGACAGACGGACGCCACTGAACAACTTATTTGACAAGCTCGGCTGACTTAGTCAGCTGAGCTAAAAACAGGCAAAAAAATCAACATGAGGGCTGGGGGAAATGTGACTCTATCAGCCAAAGGTAGAAAATTCTGATCAAACAACTGGTACCGATCCTTAGATTATATACATGCTTTTATCCTCTAATTCTGCAACACTTATTTTCTACATTTACTTAATACAACACCACAAAGAAAGCACGACACTGGTGTTGGAGTCGTGACCAGGGGTTACCACAGTATCCATTCAAACCTAAAAATCGTTTTTCGTACCCAACGTTACTCGTGCAAAACCAATTGCGTTGACGGCTTTTGCAGATGTTTAGTGAAATAGAAAGGCTGGCAGTTTATTTATACTCTGTATCAGTTTCACCAGCTTCGTAACCCTATTGAATTTTTGCGGGAGGTATGGAGTCCACTCTAGGTTACTGTCCACCTATGTTGGATCTTTTATTTGCCCTGACATAGACACTCATGTACAAGGGACCACAGCTTTTAGTCTCAACCGACAGTCTGTCATTAATTCATCTCGTATTGAGCCTCAAACTTGTTGTGAAGAGCCAAGAAATTTAGTTCCTTGAAAGCCACGCCGGTTCAGCCAGGCGTACAACCTTGGGTTCTCCCCCAGGATTGAACCAAAGGCCCTATTGCATGGTAGACAGCAGTGTTGACCACTGGGCTGTGAGATGCCTCATTAGATGCAATCACCCGTCCCCCTTCCATTTACTTGATCAACTGCAAATGCCACCAGCGCGATTGGTTATGCTGAAAAATATCGCGTATGACTAAAACAATGTTGTGTTTGAATGGGGACTGTGGAGACCACACAAGGGCTCATCAACATGGCAGCACTTGTTCCGAAGATGGGCCTATCAACAATGATGTTGGAGGGACTGTGCACAAAAAGAGACTAGTCTTTATCAATTCTTGGTAGCGATGAGCAATTTATAAGCCAAGGAAAATTATACAGATGACCAGAAGCTAAAATGCCAAACTGCGCACTCCAAATACTATCTGTGATTATCAAGTCGTTTTTGTACACACCCCTCACTTCTGTATCTCATAACATAAGCAGATAAGCCTGACAGTTCTGAGGATCAGAAGCATTTATGCATCAGTCAATGCTAACCGTAACCCCCCCCATCAGGGGTACAGGGTTTACATTGACCGCTGCATTAATCATGACAGTTCTGAGGATCAGAAGCATTTATGCATCAGTCAATGTTAACCGTAACCCCCCCCATCAGGGGTACAGGGTTTACATTGACCGCTGCATGAATCATGACAGTTCTGAGGATCAGAAACATTTATGCATCAGTCAATGCTAACCATAACCCCCCATCAGGGGTACAGGGTTTACATTGACCGCTGCATGAATCATGACAGTTCTAAGCATCAGAAGCATTTATGCATCAGTCAATGCTAACCGTAACCCCCCATCAGGGGTACAGGGTTTACATTGACCGCTGCATGAATCATGACAGTTCTGAGGATCAGAAGCATTTATGCATCAGTCAATGCTAACCGTAACCCCCCATCAGGGGTACAGGGTTTACATTGACCGCTGCATGAATCATGACAGTTCTAAGCATCAGAAGCATTTATGCATCAGTCAATGCTAACCGTAACCCCCCATCAGGGGTACAGGGTTTACATTGACCGCTGCATGAATCATGACAGTTCTGAGCATCAGAAGCATTTATGCAGCAGTCAATGTTAACCGTATACCCCCCCCCCAAATAAGAGGTACAGAGTTTACATTGACCACTGCATAAATCAATTCAGGGAAGCTGAAAACTGATAGGTGTTGTGCTGATAAATTCAAATCAAATTTTTACAGAAGACAATTTATATTTCAAATTTTTTTGGGATAGCCTAGGTCACCCACCAACAGATGTTCAGCAAATATAACCAAATCCCACACCAATTTTGAGGGCAACACTTCACAAGAATGCATGTAAATCATGATGTGGCCCATCAACAGTTCTGATCATCTACAAATGTGACGCCAAAAGATACATTGTTTTTCCTTTCGCAAGAAATTTTCCATAATACCAATGGCACTCATCAATCTTGGCGGCGATCTTGAATAAACCCCCACTGGACCAGATCCAGAATGTCCACCCAAGTTTTTTTTCACTCTCCCAGGGGTAACCTATAAGTTTCAAGAGTCAAAACTAGGGGATATGACTGGGCCCCACACAGCCCTCAGACTAGTTTGAGGAACCCCTCCTTTGCTCATCCTCCCAAAGAAGGCCTTGAGCTTCCATAAACGGCTTCGTGTGAGTGTATTTTAGAAGCGATTTAAAGGCCTGCTTTTGCTATAAATTATTGGTAGATGACTAAGGCTCTGACGGAATTGAACATGCCTATAACCAAGTACATTATACACTGCGTGCCTAGGTTTCGTTGCAAGTGATGTGTCGAAAATATTACAGTTTTCAAAATAATACATTCAGTGTCTTTCGTGACAAACGATCTTTGTTCAAAGGTTGTGAGGTTGAATGAACAACAGGACGAGAAGCATTTCTTGATAAACGGTTTGAGAGGCCAAATGAACAACCGTGGTTGATATCTGAAGCTTTTCTTGATGAACAATCTCTGTCCAGAGGTTTGGGAGGCCAAATGAACAACCATGGTTGATATCTGAAGCTTTTCTTGATGAACAATCTCTGTCCAGAGGTTTGAGAGGCCAAATGAACAACCATGGTTGATATCTGAAGCTTTTCTTGATGAACAATCTCTGTCCAGATGTTTGAGAGGTCAAATGAACAACCATGGTTGATATCTGAAGCTTTTCTTGATGAACAATCTCTGTCCAGAGGTTTGAGAGGCCAAATGAACAACCATGGTTGATATCTGAAGCTTTGCTTGATGAACAATCTCTGTCCAGAGGTTTGAGAGGCCAAATGAACAACCATGGTTGATATCTGAAGCTTTTCTTGATGAACAATCTCTGTCCAGAGGTTTGAGAGGCCAAATGAACAACCATGGTTGATATCTGAAGCTTTTCTTGAGGAACAATCTCTGTCCAGAGGTTTGAGAGGCCAAATGAACAACCATGGTTGATATCTGAAGCTTTTCTTGAGGAACAATCTCTGTCCAGAGGTTTTAGAGGTGAAATGAACAACATCACTACAGAACAACCATGGTTGATATCTGAAGCTTTTCTTGATGAACAATCTCTGTACAGAGGTTTGAGAGGTGAAATGAACAACATCACTACAGAACAACCATGGTTGATATTTGAAGCTTTTCTTGATGAACAATCCTTGTCCATAGCTGGCATAGGTTTGAGAGGTCAAATGAACAACATCACTACAGAACAACTATTGTGTGAGAATGAAGTGGTTCACCAAAACTATGAACAGGTCACTGACCGTATTGTCATTCAAATAATGCTTATTGCTACAGCTTTCAATATTTTTGCTACATGTATTTGAGAAATCTCTGAAAAACTTACTTTTAGTTTTTCCAAAACACCCATAATTTCGCAAGATTTTTTTGGGCAGGTTTTTATTTTCGTGGATAACCTAGATTTGTGCCTGTGATGACCACCGCAAATAAGCGATTTTCGATGCATGCGATTACAATCGCGCATCGTAGCAATTAAAATTGCTTGTTTACGGGGCGCTTTTCCAATAGTTGGTCAATAGTGACGTTGCTGTAGTGGAATGAGCACGAGCAGTGCGGCGGGGGAGGGCGACACATTATTTTTTTGCGGGGAATCACCTAATCTTGGACTCCGTTTGAATGTGGCTGTGGTCATGGTGGCGTCTAAAATGGAAGATGGGAGGTGCGAGATAAGATAGGGGAAGAGACTGGACATGACCTTGAGTTGAACTTTCCAAGAAGTTTAAACCCAGAAATATGTGCGGCCATTTTTGTTGCAGTTTTGTGAAATTTTAACTTTCGCGTACTTTCAATTTTGCGTTTTGACAATTAGACTTTTTATGGCGAAAATAAAAGGCACGCCAAGATTTCCAGGTTTAAAGTAACGTTGTGCGATATTGTATCGTCAGGTCTGCGCTATATCGCCATTTACGTCATGACGTTAATTCCTATGAAAAAAGTGGCGATATAATGCACAATTTTCTCATGACGTGGCGATACAAAATCGTGCGACGTTAGGGGGATCAAACATACCAACCAATCATAAATGTCTAGACGCCTACTCCGTTCGTTCAAAAATTTGAACGTGACCTTTTGACATTTCCCTGGCTCTCATTGTGTTAAACATCGTTAACCAGTCTGCAGGCCCTCCCAACAGCTATACTACAGTAGAACCTCTCTATTAAGGACACCCTTGGGCATGTCAAATGCTGTCCTGAATTGAGAGCTGTCCTGATAACAGAGGTAAAATCCGACTAAAGGGACAAACTAGGGAACAAGTGCAGGGTCCTTGATAGAGAGGTTATCCTTAATAGAGAGGATGTCCATAATAGAGGGGATGTCCATAATAGAGAGGATATCCATAATAGAGAGGTGTCCAATAGGGAAGGTTCTACTGTACTGCCTTTACCCTGGACACCATGGCAGAAAAACACACTGCCATATCAGACCAGACACACTAAATCTAAGCGAAAACCAAAACCAATGTTAGCAACCCACAGCCAGTTGTTATAGGTTAACTCAGGATTATAATGGAAATATAATAAGCTAACTAATCAGAGATCAGAGTAAAAAATATCGATGATTTTTAGTTAATGTCGATATTTGTTAACTGTCATGTTCAAATCAAGGCCAATGGTTATAAGTTATTGTCAAGGACCTTTTAATTATCTTCATATCAACCCTTTATGGACAAGATGATGTTGATAGTAACTTCATCTCAAATTATAAACCCGTTTGCCGCTGTTGACGTGCAAGGTACGTCATGTTAGATGTCCCCGTCACGTGCTGGTGACATGCCTAGTACGTCATGCCCATACACGTCATGCCCTACTATACTTTTAATGAATTAGCACTTTGACACAGCCTCTCTAAACATGTCATACGCACTCGGGAAACAAATGTGTTTGCTCCAATAATCTAAAGATGGCGAAAATTTTGAATATTATTTGCACGTCCAGATAAAAGTCAACACTGTTTAGCATTGCTATCCAATGCTCCGTGCAGACTGAGACTGGCGAAGGTCGAAAAATGGCTTCAAAGTGAAAGGGTTAAAGGGTAACTCGTGTCAAATTTCACCATATAATGTTTTAGCTGTTTTTGACAAATGACTACGTCACTTTCTCATAAATCGGTAAGGTTTTCGAATCGAAATGCACATTTTCTAGAAATTGATGGTTTAATCCCGCCCACCCGACGACGTTTTCGTTGATGACGTCACAACATGAACATTTTCGCAGTCGCGGTGGTTTACATTCAGCGATTTTATAATAAATCTAATCAAAAATGGAAAATTTGAGCTTTACATTTGTGATCAACAATTAAAAACGGACGTATTTCCGCAAAGTTGTAAATCACATCATAGTATCACTTTAAGAAGAGAGTTGGTCAATGTGAAGTTGACTGAGTATTGTGATTTTCAAGGACATTCTCATTTGTAGTTATGATTAAGGTTTAGGCTCCAAGCAGGCTGTGACAATTTGGATTTGATCTTACCCTTACTCTTATTATTTTACTTTAGAGCCCCAAATATACCCTAATGAAACAAAGACCCCCAGCAGAATCAGCTACATGTATGCATTGCATGATTACATTCCTCAATGCGCCTCCATGAACCATTTTGAGGAAAGCGGGAGGCACATTGAGGAACAAAATCAACTACAGTAGAACCTCTTTATTAAGGACACCCTCGGGACTGACAAGTTCTGTCCTTAATAGAGAGATGTTCTGATTAGAGAGGTCAAATTGGATGGAAACAACCAATTTGGGACCAAAACTAGTGTCCTTAATAGAGAGGTTGTCCTTAATAGAGAGGTGTCCACTAACAGAGGTTCCACTGTATTCGCATAGCGGCTAATGGAGGGTGAATAGATTCCCAGTGTGGTTAAAGATTTACAAATTAAACTGATTCCTTGCCTGTCACATGTTCTGAAAGTTCAAATAAGTGACAGATGATAGCGTAACTCCGGAAAATAAATAAGGGCATGAGAAATTTATCAAGAGAATATTTTAGATCCTCATAGAAGTTATTAAGATCTCTCATTTCTATGAGAAAGTCATAAAGATATCTCATTTCTATGAGAAAGTCATAAAGATCATCTCTCAATTCTGTAGAAAGTCATTAAGATATCTCATTTCTATGAGAAAGTCATAAAGATATAACATTTCTATGAGAAAGTCATAAAGATCATCTCAATTCTATGTGAAAGTCATGAAGATCTCTCAATTCTATGTGAAAGTCATAAAGATATCTCATTTCTATGAGAAAGTCATAAAGATTTAACATTTCTATGAGAAAGTCATAAAGATCATCTCTCAATTCCGTGGAAAGTCATGAAGATCTTTCAATTATATGAGAAAGTCATAAAGATATCTCATTTCTATGAGAAAGTCATAAAGATCATCTCTCAATTCTGTAGAAAGTCATTAAGATATCTCATTTCTATGATAAGTCATAAAGATTATCTCTCAATTCTGTGGAAAGTCATGAAGATCTCTCAATTCTATGAGAAAGTCATAAAGATATCTCATTTCTAGAGAAAGTCATAAAGATGTCTCAGTTCTATGAAAAAGTCATAAATATCATCTCTCAATTCTGTGGAAAGTCATGAAGATCTCTCAATTCTATGTGAAAGTCATAAAGATATCTCATTTCTATGAGAAAGTCATAAAGATCATCTCTCACTTCCGTGGAAAGTCATAAAGATATCTCAATTCTATGAGAAAGTCATAAAGATATCTCTATTCTAGAGAAAGTTATAAAGACATCTCAATTCTACGTGAAAGTCATAAAGACCTCTCAGTTCTATCTAACCTGATGATGATAATGCTGTCAGTACCTCTATCCAAATCCGTAAGATGTAAGTAAAACGCGGCATGCGTCTAGAACCTACCTCTCCTACCTGACGGCACGTTATGGTGCGAGTGGTGTTTCAACATGCCCATGACCCCCTTCCCGTGGAAGCCGCTGGCCCGTAGCAACACCGCCTTGGTGCGGGCATGCCGCCAAGTCACCACTGGAAACCTGCAAGGGAATGAATACGTTTAGTCACAGCAACGCTGCCCCAGACCACCTTTTCTGCACCGATGGACTTGGCAGTTTTCACCATAAAATATGCCGTGAAATTTAAACCCTGTTTCTTTCGATTATACGTTAGAGGTGAGCATTAGAATTCACGTGCCAAAGGATTAAAAGATGTCTTGACTCTAGCTATTGTGATACATCATGTAGCTTTTCAAGAATTTCTTTAAAGAGATTTCAAAATCATTTCCTTCTTCAATTCATTTGCAATTTGTCCCAATTTTCTGACAGTAAAATGTCGTCAAGTCAATCACAGGCCCTTCGACGAAATAACACGTGCCTGTATTGTCGGTGACTTCTTGCGAATTTTCGTATACTCTCGTCAGCTATCGTCTGAGGGACAACCAGAAGGGCTGGATAACTGAAATGTAGAATTATAAAGACATGAGCAACATTAACAAAATGGCAACCAGAACTAGAAGCCGGACTTGTGACCACTTGATTTTATGTTCACTGTTTTTAAATGTAGTACGGTAGAACATCTCTATTAAGGACACCCTCGGGACTGACAAATACTGTCCTTAGTAGGGAGGTGTCCTGATTAGAGAGGTCAAATTGAATGGAAACAACCAATTTGGGACCAATAAACAATTAACTAAACCTATTCTGAACGCCTCTGTTCCAGGGCGACATTCCAAGTTGGACCTGACCAAATTCTAACCACAGTGATACTGGACCCCCCAAATTAGTCTGAAGACTTGGCCTACTCTGCCACACTGGCTCTCAGCTGACATATAACTGATCTGAATGCTAATCTGGGGATTTCCCCTCCCCGACCAAATTAGGTTGAAGACTTTACTCACCTCCGACACACCGAGAAGTTACAATTGACTGTGCTGATTCTGAATGCCTCTGCTCCGGGCCGACATCCCTGTCGCACGGTACTGAACCCTAACCGCTGATAGTCCCTGTACCCTGGTCGCTCTAATAACTTATCTATGCTCTTCGGATCCGTCGCCATGAAGAAGGAGAGCTCCTTTTCATCGATTACTGAAAAAGAGAATCAGCTCTTTTGAACAGAAGATAATCAATTCTGATGCGAAGGAGACGACCAACTTCCCAGTTAAAACGTCCTATTCTCTTTCTCATCGGGAAAAATTTTCCATCATCTGTCTTATCTTTCTACGATTTTCAATGGAGGAATAGACGGTGATCTTGAAGACGAAAAAAGAAGTGAGCAAGAGCATGTCTGCTCAAGACAAGGTATGATCGTGAACTGACGTTGACATCAGAGCAGGATCTGTTCACTGCATGAGTTTATTGTAGAGCTGGTGTCAGTCTGTTGTGGATGTGACATCTTGGTTGGATTACCGATAACAAAACTCATTCCGCTTTCACGAATCGGCCACATGAACAACATGCAATAACAAATACACGCACTACTCTATAACGGGGGAAGAAGTACCTGACAGTGCACTCACATGACTTACTAGAAAGGTCGTCTTCAAATGCTATACTTGATCGTCGGCTGTCAATATCACTCTCCGAGGATCGACTAGATGTCATGGACTTGCGCAGCATCGATGGCGACGGTAACATGTACTTCTTGTGAGATGACTGCTTGGTTTTTATGCCCGCCTTCCGCGCGGTCTTCATCAGTGTGCGCTTGGCGAAACCTCTGGAAATGAGAAAATAACGATGGTAGAAATGCCTAAAGGGAAGTTCCAAGGATGGGGTGTCCTTGATTTTTAGACCCACTGATGACACAGTCCGGTGTCTGTGGATCCAAGAGGACCTCGTGGTCCTCGTGGATCCAAGAGGATTCCTTGATAGCCTTGCCGTTGGTGTGGGTGTCCCCATCACCGAAGCAGACCAACACTGGGTGGAGCAAGTCAGTGGATGGGTGACATGATACAACTGGTGACCTCAGGCAGCAGACCCTGGAACCCAAATTGGGGTAGCTCATGGCAGGCTCTCTTAGTCCAAGGAAAATGTTGTACAATATCCCAGAGTAAATCGCCCACCCAACCAGCCAGGCAATGAAGAATTTCCTTTCGAGCCTTGCCATAGGTGTGGGTGTACCACCAAAGTTAATTTCACTGGGCACAGCGTGTCGGTGGATGGGTGACAAGATAACACTGGTGCACTTTGGCAGCAGAGCCTTGAACTAAATTGGAATTGGTGAAGCTCACTGATGAACTCTTTGTGAGGAGAATAGTGCATTTCTGTACCCGTGAGTTTACAGTCCTGCCTAGCCAGCGAGTTAAGTCAGCGATGCTGAGCCTAGCTAGTCCACAGATGGGTGACAGGGGACAAGACTTACTTGAGAGAAGTGTTCTTCTCCTTGCCCTTGTGCTGCGTAGGTTGGGGCAGAATCTGTTGACTGTGAGTTTACAGTCCTGCCTAACCAGCGAGTTAAGTTAGCAACGCTGAGCCTAGCTAGTCCACAGATGGGTGCCATGGGACAAGACTTACTTGAGAGAAGCGTTCTTCTCCTTGCCCTTGTGCTGCGTGGGTTGTGGCAGAATCTGTTGACTGTAAGTTTACAGTCCTGCCTAACCAGCCACTTAAGTTAGTAACGCTGAGCCTAGCTAGTCCACAGATGGGTGCCATGGGACAAGACTTACTTGAGAGAAGCGTTCTTCTCCTTGCCCTTGTGCTGCGTGGGTTGGGGCAGAATCTGTTGACTGTGAGTTTACAGTCCTGCCTAACCAGCGAGTTAAGTTAGTAACGCTGAGCCTAGCTAGTCCACAGATGGGTGTCATGGGAGAAGACTTACTTGAGGGAAGCGTTCTTCTCCTTGCCCTTGTGCTGCGTGGGTTGGGGCAGAATCTGTTGACCAGTGAACGCGAACGTACTGAACACCGATGGCGGGTTCCGCACCTTGTTCACCAGTTTCCGTAACATTTCAATATCATCTGAATTGACCTCGTCGTCGAAGGCAATCTTCAGCAACTAAAGTGAAAATAAGAAATGAAAGACTTAGTAGACTTGATAATAGAGCAGTAGACTATATTCAGCATCTTCTAGTTGCAATTTGAGATAATTAGGCCTGCTACTTGTGCAGGAACCTGGGCCACTACATTGACGGAGCAAGAAGGCTGGATGCCTTTGACATGCGCTCCTAAGATCAGGTGGTTTGATCAGGTCAGGAACACTGAGATCAGGAGAAGAACAGGTGAACCCCCCCAGGTGAAAAGCAACTGACTCTGTTCGTTGGTGTCGAATGGAGCCAGCAAGACTTCCCAAGATTGTGATGCAGTGGGAAGCGGAGAATGTTGGAGGCGAACGACGAAGGTGACGATGCCAGACTCGCTGGATGTCAGTTGTAGCACGCAATGCAGAGAGCGCTGAAGGTTGGAAGAAACGGCTCGAGACAGAAATCCTTGGAGGGATGTGGTGGCAGAGTTGACATAGAAATGTCAACTTGCAGGAGCGAGTGGCCTGCTGGTTGCCTCATTCTGATCTTACCTGGAATGTATTTGAGCGTAGCTGCAGTCCCTCCTGCAACCACTGGTCTATATGGGACATGTACTGTATACTGATCTTCTTCTCCTTGGTAATTGTTGATATCGGTATACTCCGACACACGATCTGCTCACACACTGAAAGAACAAATTGAAATCTGGTCAGCAGGAACTAAAAGTACATCGTTACTCATACTGGGCTAGATTACACTATCCTGGCAGCCACATTACCTATCTCGATGGCCTAGTGGTTTAGGCTTCCGCCTCGTGAACAGAAGGTCGAAGGTTCGAGGCCTACTGGTAACCTCTTTCCGATGCGGCCGGTTGGTTAGCTGCCAGCTAGTTAAATATAGGGTACAAACTGCCTTCTCGCCAGGCGCCTGGCATTAGAGATAGGAGTTTGGAAGTAAAGAGTGTCTCATAAGCCAAGAGCTGGCTGGCTTTTTCATTAGGGGTGACACTATACTACCAAATGCAAATTGTTCTAAATTAGCAACTACTTATGAGCACGATTTTGCAGCTAAGTTCCCAAAGCTCTCTTTTTCTTCCTCAGCGGTCCTCTGCACTTGGAGGTGTTGTCCTCCAGGGAGTATTCCTCCTCCAAGAATATTTTGCCATATTGGTTAGGTGCCGATTGGGTTTGTTGGCCAAGTGACACTGTCTTCAGGTTCAAATGCAAGCTACTCAAGTTTCTAAACTGATTGGGTCTTTTGCTTGCACTGGTATAGACACCAGATATAAGATGGATCAATTTCGAGTCTCATTCATCAAAGGACTCTGAAGAGCGACGAAATCAGTTTTTAGAAAGCCAGTTCGTCACAGCCTCCTTGGAGGAGGAATACTCCGACAAAAAAGTCCAGGTGCAGAGTGAATGTTGTGTATGAAGGAACTCTGTTCCTTACCTAGTGGATCACAGGGCGTCCCCCGGAATACTATCCTGTACGTGGTCAGGAATATCGCGCCCTCGGCCGGGATGAGTGCAGGACCACCCAGGTTGCCCCCGGTCCCCTCCTCCCTGCCGTCTGGGATGAGGTAAACCCGCAGACCGTCCATGATGATCTCTTCACCAGCCAGGAGGTTTGGCGTGAGAATCTTGGGCTGAAACGACAATGAGTAACTTAATGCAACTTGATGAATACGGCCAATTTTGGAGCACAACCTCTTCGAACCATTACACAGGAACCGCCTAGACCAAACATGACCATTTCAACCACTTCTTAACTGTTTCAGACCTCGTCATATCTGGTTTGAAATGATCACATCAAAAAAGCTGAAGTTGGAGAATTTCTCAGACTCTAGAAAGGCAACTGAGCTAATTTAAAACAAACATCCTCCCAATAGGAAAATCTCATTCTTACCTTCTGTATGGGTGGGAGTCGTTTACTTTCCCTGTGAACAGCTTCCAGCGTCTCTAAGTGCATCGCCACCACACCAGGTATCATCTGGTGGAGCGCTTTTAAATGATCTTGCGTGACGCCGCTCTCCGCGCACACCTTGTCGTCGAAGCGTGTCACCCACCGTACCACGTTAGCACCAACATCGTTCACCTCTTGTTCATCGAACCCGCTCTCGGCATCGAAGCTATCGCTTTCTGCCACACTGGAAGAAAGGTCAACGAAACAAATGACGAGTTAAAAAAACAAACGTTGGGGCAAACTGGTATCATTCCCACACAATTACTGTGTCGACAGGTTTCAGCCAGTTTAGCCACTTCTGTTACACATGGTCCAATCTTCTTCCTCAATTGAAGGTGTTATACTCCATAGAGTATTTTTCCTTAAAGGCGGGATGAGCATTTTAAAAAGCCACTACGGTAATAGGCACCAATTGGATTTATTGGCCTAGAGACCCCATCTTCGGCCAGAGGTAGAGTCCACGCAAGCTACTGATGTTTTTCTTTTGATTGCCCTGGCATAGACACCAGATACAAGGCATCAACTAGCATCAAGGGATTCACACAGGTGGACCGTCCGATTCCAATAGTGCATATTCAAATACAAAATATCTTTCGATAGTATGGTGCACACGGGCGATAAAATGGGGCGCACACGGGCGATAAAGTGGGGCGCACACAGGCAATAAAGTGGGGTGTACATGGGCAATAAAGTGGAGCACACAGGCAATAAAGTGGGACGCGCACAGGCAATAAAGTGGGGTGTACACGGGCAATAAAGTGGAGCACACAGGCAATAAAGTGGGACGCGCACAGGCAATAAAGTGGGGTGTACATGGGCAATAAAGTGGAGCACACAGGCAATAAAGTGGGACGCGCACAGGCAATAAAGTGGGGTGTACATGGGCAATAAAGTGGAGCACACAGGCAATAAAGTGGGGCGCACACAGGCAATAAAGTGGGGTGCACACGGGCGATAAAGTGGAGCACACGGGCAATAAAGTGGGACGCGCACAGGCAATAAAGTGGGGCGCACACAGGCAATAAAGTGGAGCGAAACCAGCGGGAACCACCAATGTGAATTTTGATTGCCTGATAAGTCAGGTGATTATAGTGTGAAATCCGTCAATCAGTTGCCCAAAATTTAGTCACCCGTGTGCATGGTGCGTAATAAGCCAAACCAACTCACCTGTTTGTTACATTGCTATTGCTCTTGCTCTCCTCGCCCTCCAGACTGATGGAGCTCTTAAGACTACGACTAGCATCAAGGGGTACACGTAGGTAGACCATCCGATTGCTATAGTGGATGGCCTGACTGTACACGATTGATTCCTCATTGTTGATCATCTCCTGCTGCTGTTCCTTGGTCAGCGTTGGCCATAGACGCAACTGGAAGTGGGAAAAGGAGATTCAATATACAGTGGAACCTCTTTTAGCGGACACCTCTCCATTAAGGACAACCTCTCTATTAAGGACAAACTCTCTATTAAGGACAACCTCTCTATTAAGGACAACCTCTCTATTAAGGACGCTAGTTTCGGTCGCAAATTGGTTGTTTCCATTCAATTTGACCTCTCTAATCAGGGCACCTCTCTATTAAGGACAGCACTTGTCAGTCCCGAGGGTGTCCTTAATGGAGAGGTTCTACTGTACTTGTACTGTGGAACCTCTCTATTAAGGACACCTTTGGTACTGACAAGTGCTGTCTTTCACAGAGAGGTGTCCTGATGAGAGAGGTCAAATTGAATGGACACAACTACTATTGGTTCAAAACTAGTGTCCTTGATAGAGAGGGTCTTTATCAAAACCTCTCTTTTAAGGACACCCTTGGGACTGACCTTGATACAGAGGTGTCCTGATTAGATAGGTCGAATTGAATGGAAACGACGAACTTGGGACCGAAACTGCTCAATCGATCCCAAACCCAGGTCCAGACCCGTGTTGTTGGCTGACCCTGTGGGGGAGGGGTGTACGCTCCCCCCCCGCCTACACCTTTGCAGAGATCATTTATATCGGCCATATCAACTCTACCTGTTCTGCTGCGATTTCCAGCGCGCTGATTTCCTTTGGTTTAAATGATCCCGACGTAAAGGACCGTCGCTGCGAATCTGGCGTTGACCCTGCTTTCCATGACTCTCTCGATAAATCACGACTCTGAAATCGGAAAAAAATATATAAAATTTTGAAAAAAACATTTTATTGCAAAAAAATCATTTTATGAATACTTCTATTAATTTTTTGAGATTTTAAAATCTGCTCTTAACATAATTGTTTTCAAACTTTATTTTTTGTTTTCATACTAATTATTGGAGTTGGGGGTATCTGACACCTCGCCCTATTTTTAGCTCAAATTTGTTTTGATTAGATCTCAATTTTTTCCGGTTAAAATAGGATTTAATTTCGTCCTGAAGATTTTGACAGCCTTATCTGACATTGTCTGACCAAGCGGATGAAAATCCTAGGGAACGTTTGGCCTTACAAGACAAGTCACTGCCTTAGTCTTATTATCAACACTCCAGACTGATACAAATATTACTTTACAACAGTTTTACAACACTACACTGAGAGCACTTTCACATGTCTAGGTACAACATTTAACGAACACTTTAACTGAAATGATAATTTTCAGATGAGACTATTGAAATAAAGGTTACAACACCGTAAAAATTAGATGCCAAGTTCACAAGTCACCTTCTAAAAGTGGGAATAAAAAATACTAAAACCGCAGAAATACCCAAAAACCAAAAATTAATGTCCCCATGCTTTCAAGAGTAGAAATTTGTGAGCAATGATTCTTTAAATTGAATATTTGTAAAGATTTTAAAATTCAATTTATTTTTTCTTTTCGATATCAGTCATATGAAATAGAGGCAGACAACTTGAAGCTTTTTCCTACATTCTAATAGTATAAAGCGCTCTGGCCTAACATGAAATGGGTCATGGGATTATTAGCATAGTCTTATATACAGCAATCGACATTGAGGTGCATGGTTGAAAGGGAGAGATGAAATGGACTTAGGATTGTTTATTGGATTGGTTACAAAGACATGAGATTCCTATTTTTTTACATTAGATACTAATATTTACAGTAAAACATCGGTATCTACAGTAAAATACCAGTATTTATAGGAAATTACTAGTAATAATAGGAAAATACTAGTGTTTACAGCAAAACACAGGAATTCAAAGTAAATACTCGTAATAATTACGGTAAAATACAAGTATTTATGGCCAAAAACTGGTATTTATGATAATACCTGTATTTACAGTCAAAACTTGTTGTTATATCATATAATACAAAGAAGTTAGCAGTACAATATTATGTACCTAGTGATATCATATGATACAAATATCATAATTTATAGTAAATACCATTATTCACAGTAAATACCATAATTCACAGTAAATACCATAATTCACAGTAAATACTTATATTTACAGTAAATACTTATATTTACAGTAAATACTATAATTTACTGTAAATACCAGAAGTTACAGTAAATACCAGAATTTTACAGTAAATAGCAGAAGTTACTATAAATACCAGAGGTTACAGTAAATACCAGAATTTTACAGTAAATATCATGATTTATATCAAGCATCATAATTTACAGTAAATATCAGGCTTTATAGTAAAAATATCTGTATTTACAGTAAATATGCGTACTTTCCCGTTAAATACGAGTATTTTATATCAAATACCTTTACTTACATGTACCACTTATTGGAGACAAGAGAGACATTTAGAGACAAGAGAAACTTAGAATGAAGGATACGCTCTGCGATTGAATTTTGTGAAGACAGACTTGATTGTGCAAATGATAGTGGATGAGTCAGAGCTGCTGTGAGGAAAATGAGGCGCTGAGATTGAGATGCTGAAATTTGTGTGAACGCAGACGAGAAAAGATCGAAGGACTTTTAAGTGCAAAGTTGGCATAACAGAAGGAGTTTGAAACTTATTGTTAAGTTCAAGAGATTGAAAATGTTATCAGATAGGAACATTTAAAGATATTGGGGGTGTTTTTATCAAGGGGAAATTTGAACTCTAACTGAACCCAACAACCCATGCTCTTAGGTTTCTAAGTATAAACAATAGGGTTGTTTGTCACCAGGCAACCTCGGGATAAAAAACAGTTGCTAAGCAACCATGATTGAAAGAATGTTGCTAGGCAACAAAGACTGATACAAACGTTGCTAGGCAACTGGGGGAATAATTGAAGTGGTGACTAGGCAACAGTGGAACTAAAGGTGATTAATATTAGCCACTGGACCCTTTGGGATGAGAACGCACCTCTAGCATGGCCGCCCATGGATGCTGCCATGATCCGACACCATCTTGACCGCCATCTTGCATTTTAACACTCAATGGACGACGTAATCTTGAATTGTGAAACTTGTCATCGCTTTTTCCAAGCTAGCAATTATCAAGGTTTGGGAGAAACAATTAATTAGGCCATCATAATCAACGAAATGTAATAAAATATTACAATGAAAACAACAATTTCAATAAAATATCGGGTAGGGGTTGGATAAACTGAGCCTTTTTTGTGTAAACCCAAGGATATCATCTTGCATGATTAGCTATGCTTGGCATGACTTTCTGCCTCTTTGTGTATCTGCTGCCTTGTTTTGTTTCTCAGAAAGGCACATTTTCCAAAAACCACTGTCCAGATTCTTTTTTGAACAGAAAAACTTGGGAGTCGGATCAACGGACAGTGCCAGTTGGTTTTTCTCTCCAAATAAGCAACTCAGCGATAATCACACACATTCCTCTTTTGTTTAAATGTGCGTCGACAAAGTTTCAAAGGATAGCTTTGCAAGAATATCTGCTGGAGTAATATACAAGACCACTTTGTGATCAGAGTTTTGAGAAAACGTGCCATTCTGAGGATGAGCGCAAAACGCATTGAGGAACGGAACTGGCCAAGCACAGCTCATCACGCAGGGCGGATAAAGCGTGGACATTCAGATGCAGGGCGAAGGAACGCAAATGGGTGAAATACCATAACCCAGAAAATTTTGGGGCGTGTGTTCTTTGCTGTTGCCTAAGAACTATGGCAAAATGTTACATGTTGCTCTGGCACATTTAAAGGTTTTGTGTCTTGTTGAGTTTGAAAATCAGGTCAGAGTGCACACACCACAAACTTTTCTGAGTTACAATATGAATGACAGGATGGAAATGAATGGGACAATATACAACATGTTCCGTTAACCACTAAATTTTAGCACTTTTTTATTTTTGCAATTCATGAAAACATGAAAAATGTCTGAAAAAAAAAGTTTTCATAATTTCTATTTTTTGAAGGTTGCAAATTTTTTTCTCACTTTTTCCAATCAAAACTACTTTTTTGAAATTTTTATTTTGTGAATCGAGGTTATTGGCAAAATACACAAAAATAAAACGTGAGCAAAAATTTAGCGGTCCACATCGATCAAGCATGGCAGAATGAGGTGTTTTGAAGGGAACTCTAACAAATCAAAGTTAAATTGTTTTAGGGACGACATATCTATAGAAAGTATGTTCTTCCAATCTTTACTTTGCGTGTATTGAAACGAAAAGACTGAGGGCAGGCAAGAAGGGATAAGGCTCGCTTATGAATTTTTGATAGAGCCTTGGAGGTAAAGATCTTCATACGTCTACTGGTGTATTAATCGGGGGCTAGAGTGGCTAACGACTCTGAACAAGTTAAATTACTAGACCTCATCCTCATTCCAAAAGGTAAACCCGCACTAGAAGTTTGAAAAGGGGCACCAAAAGCTGTTTTTTTTGTTCACCATACTGCTTATTTCAGTGCCTACATTGTATTTACAAGAGTAATGACTATATATTTGTTTCTGTACTGTTAATGTTATTATACAGTTTGTCTAAAATCGTACTGGCAAGGATTTGATCAAGATTCTTCATGGTGGGATCTACTGGTATCCCCACGAGGGATGGGGAAAGCAGAAATTTACGATACAACATCATTGTAGTATCAATCAAAAGACCAAGCAAGACCTAAGCTGAGGTAGGGTGCTGGCTTGAGGGATGAGACTTACAGTTATAAGGCAACAGTAAAGCACGAAATCTCTGCGGCTCTACAAGTTGACAAATTTTGCTGGTTGCATAAAACGCAAAATCACAACGCACACCCAAGTTGTGCTGATTTCAGTACTTTTTTAGGTTGCCACGAGTGTTCTTTTTTCTGAAGATTTCTTAGATGTGTAATTCTCATCCCGATGCATTAGCGCAGGGTGTTTGGTAGGAAAGTACTAGTAACCTCTCGTGATGCGGTTTTCCACAAGCGAATCTGAATAAGGATGGAATCAGGAGACACAACTGTACGGAATCTTCCCTATTCATATAGGATTTCAAGGGCCAAAATGGTGGTGCCTGTGGTCAACCCTCAACTTGATTGAGCATTTCAAAGGCACCACAGAAGAGATTCACCATGGTGACATGCAACAATTATCGCTTCAATGAGTGATAAAAGATCCCTTGTCAACTTCGATCCTACCATATTTTCAAGCGGAAAATATTTCATAACCTTAACTGTCAAAAGAGGCTACATTATATTTGAGCAGGAATTGGAAGCATGGACTGGTCAAATGACCAATCTTTTGGTTACAAAGCCAGGATCCATGGACGTCATGGCGTCAAGGACAACAGAGCAACGTTAGATGAAATAATTCACACCTTCGATGCCTTGAGTGACGGTGCGGGGTCTTTTCGAGCCCGGGTGAGCGGAGGGAAGGTATTAGTGCCGTGTTTGGTCACCAGCTTCCACCAACTACCTTCGGTCAGCCCGGCCCACTCCTCCTCCTCCTGATTTAAAGAAGTGCATGTCAATTTCTTTCAGGGGGGTATGAATTTGTGCCAATTAGCACCTCCCAATGCCAATTCTGTAGCCTGCCTGCTACTGATGTGAAGGATTCCATTGTTTGGCTAAGTTTTGCATACAGTGACAGGGTGTTATTTCAGAAATTTTTCAAAACATATATTCGTGTGGCAGAGTGAGGATAGGATAAGGTGTAGTTTTACCAAATAAAGCCTTTTTCTAATAGATAAGGTGAAGTTTTATCAACCCAAGCCTATTTCTAACTTATAAAACTTTTTTTGGGGGGTTGCAAGTACAAAGTATTTTATTTTTTAGGAAAGGGGCTATCATCAATTAGAACAACCTGGTGTAATATTAGAACCATAGAGAAGGCCCTTAAACCCTCATTTAAGGATAAGCTGATGATTTTCATCTTCAAAACCTGCGAAAAGATACAAACAACAAGCCTGGGTCATGCATTGATGGTGTGGGTGCTATAATGCAGTGTGTGAAACATATATATCTGTGAGGGGGGGCAACAGTTTTGTTTCAGAAACAAAACGCCGATAATAAAACTTCTTGCCGCTAAAAAATCGAAACGCAAATTCTGAAAATTGTACAACGATGCCACCAGCAGCCCCAGCAGCTCACATGCACCACAACCACAGTTACGCAGATACCAAACATTTTACCACTGTTGAATATATTTTCTTGATAGGAAAATGACAATGTTGAGGAAACCTGACTGAGCATTTTGTAACGATGAAATTTCTACAGAAAGATCTGGTCGCCTTGACTCGGATTTGAACCGCAGATCTTTACATCGACTGGGATTCGAACCACGGATCTTTAGATTGACTGGGATTCGAACCACAGATCTTTAGATTGGTTTGGATTCGAACCACAGCTCTTTAGATTGGTTTGGATTCGAACCACAGATCTTTAGATTTGCTGGGATTCGAACCACAGATCTTCAGATTGGCTTGGATTCGAACCACAGATCTTTAGATTGGCTGGGATTCGAACCACAGATCTTTAGATTGGCTGGGATTTGAACCACTGATCTTTAGATTGACTGGGATTTGAACCACAGATCTTTAGATCGACTGTGATTCCAACCACAGATCTTTACATCGACTGGGATTTGAACCACAGATCTTTAGATTGACTGGGATTTGAACCACAGATCTTTAGACTGATTGTGATTCGAACCACAGATCTTTAGATTGACTGTGATTCCAACCACAGATCTTTAGATAGGCTGGGATTTGAACCACGGATCTTTAGATTGATTGTGATTCCAACCACAGATCTTCAGATCGACTGGGATTCCAACCACAGATCTTTAGATCGACTGGGATTTGAACCACAGATCTTTAGATTGCCGGTCCACTCTGTACTGTGTGACACAATTTTTAGAGCTGACCGAGATTTTAACGTTAAGTTAACCCAACATTATTGACCAAAGTTGAGTAGTTTGTGCAATAAAATGGTCAGTGGTCAGAAAAGGATCACCAAATGACGAGTTGTAGCCAAAACAAGCTACTTTGCCTGGACACCGGCTGATTCAGCTACCGCCTTGTCTAGGATGCTGACCGCATTCTAAGTACAACCCGTGTCATTTCATTTTATTCCAAAAGATAAGTGATCAAAGAAATGGACAGACAAGACATGGAAGAAGAAGATTTTACAGAGAGAGAGCCATTCAAAGATTTTCTAAATTTTATTAAACAAATTTGTCTTCTGCCAAGCAAAACAATGAATTTGTTTTTCTTCCAAGCAACACGAAACTCTGTAGACAAGAACAGAAGCAGAAGTCTGACTGTAGAATTCACTGCCACTTTTTTGCTCCAATGACAAAAAGGCGTCTTATTTCGTCAACCGGGAAGAGGTCAAGGACCTATTTTCAGGAAATGGCAGTGAATTGTCAAGTCACTTCGAAGCAGAAGGGAGTAGAAGGAATTCAACAAGACTTTCAGAAGAACGTCACATAAGCCCAGCAGAGGAATGAAGTCGTCACCACCTAGAAAACAGCTCACATCTAGCCAGGCGAAATCCGTCTATTTTACAATGTAGGATTCAACATTTTTGGTTTTTGCAGACAGGTTTTGTTGCTGCTCATGTGTGCCCAGAAAATTTTCAGTTCACCCTCTTTTATAAAACCCACGACATAAAGTAAGTCTCCAGTAAGTTTTTTGTTGTCCTCTTTTTCACTCAACTGACAAATGCCCCTTTGCAGCCAATACTGCTATACTGTTGCCCTTTTAAAATATACTTTGAGCCCCGCTAGATGGAACCTTTAAATTTCAAAAGGTCAAGGTGATGTAACAACAAGCCAATAAGCCAATCCAAAATTCTGCAGATGCAAAACATTACTTGGCTAACTGTGCCGAGGTGCTCGCTAATCGTCTTGTAGATTTTTAGCTTGAACTCTGAAGGGGGCTGAAGTTGAGAAGATGAATTGAGTAGTTCCCAACTTATCCGCTGGGGGGCACCAGTTACCTGTGTATCTTTAGGAGGTCTGTTTTACAGTGCTGAATGCCCCCAGATGATTCAAATTCCTTTCGAAATGCATTTAAAGTCCATAAAACTTTGAAAATATTACTATTTTCTCTAAGGTGAATATTTTTTTATGTCTTGTTTAGCGAACCCTCAGACATGAAAAAGTGCCAATTTCAAATAAATTTTTTTCTGAACACCACCTGAAAAAACTGCTAATTTCATTAACAAAATGGTATTTTTTTCTTTATTTTATTCCCCCCACCTCTACACCATATTTCTTTCTGCATGAACAAGACCCCTAATTGAGGCAAAACATTAAGAAATCAATGCAAAGACTTTTCAGAACAATATTTTATTCCAGAAATAAATTTTTATGTTTATTTTGTCCTCCGCCCAAATAGTTTCGCTTACCCATTGTAAAAGTGATATTTAGGTGAGGAATTTTTTTAAATTGATTTTTTTCTCGACCTCCTCTGAAGATCTTTCAGAATATTAGTTCGCTAAACAAGGCATTAAAAAATCTCGCCTAAGGTATTGAACAACAAAATTGGCGTCCATGCGAAGAACATGGTGTAAAAGCGGGTTGGTCCAACACGTTCAAATCAAACGCCAGGAAAAATAATGACAGTTAGCAACGCGGTCAGTAGAAATTTAAATGCTGGTTGTCATAACTGCAAAGATTTCGAATAAAATGTTAGCAAGGCAGTCCTCAACGTTTACTCACGTCAGACTGCGCTAAATCGGATTCTTTTAGTTTTTCACCGATTCTCACATTTTCATTATCCTACCAAGAAAAAGAAAATATCAACAGCGAAAAAGGTTCGAAACGGACAATGGACTTCTACCAAGTCATTCAGAAAACCACTGCATCATTCAATAGTTTTTAAAGCGTGTCGCAGATAGAGCGATATTCATTGCAGAGACATGCAATATTTATTGACTTGCGATACTTATTGCTGCGATGAGTGATAAAGATTGCCAGTCTGCAGGCAGAATTACTAAGAAGAGCAGTGACATGCGATAAAATCAACAGGTTTGATATTTATTTATTTATTTCGAATAAAATGTTAGCAAGGCAGTCCTCAACGTTTACTCACGTCAGACTGCGCTAAATCGGATTCTTTTAGTTTTTCACCGATTCTCACATTTTCATTATCCTACCAAGAAAAAGAAAATATCAACAGCGAAAAAGGTTCGAAACGGACAATGGACTTCTACCAAGTCATTCAGAAAACCACTGCATCATTCAATAGTTTTTAAAGCGTGTCGCAGATAGAGCGATATTCATTGCAGAGACATGCAATATTTATTGACTTGCGATACTTATTGCTGCGATGAGTGATAAAGATTGCCAGTCTGCAGGCAGAATTACTAAGAAGAGCAGTGACATGCGATAAAATCAACAGGTTTGATATTTATTGCACATTGCAACCTTACCAAATTCTGTGTTGAGCCCTGTGGACAAGCAATTTTTGTCACTTGCAACGAATATTGCACATCTCTACAAAATCTGCGGCATGTTCCACTCACCTTGAAAGCACAAAACGTCAGCAATATTTAGCTTTTTGACGCTGATTGATTGGTATACTCGAATAGCATCGCCGGGAAAAATTATTTAAATTTGTAAACAAATTCATTCATGCACGAACAACATCATACACCAATGAGAAATTACCTATTAACGAAGGGATCATCTCAAGTGCGTCGAGGACGACATCATAATTTCCCCCTCTGCTAAAAAATTTGTCTCTGGAACACTTACAAATATCAGATTTTTCGAGTTTAACAGGGATTTTTCCAAAAAGTGTATCAATAGCTTTCTTCATCATTGGCAACGCCACCTATAAATCGATGGCAATGTAATGTCCAGATGACCCCTCAAAGGAGAACAGACCAGTTTAGCTTAGATTCTCTCGCGTTTATCATTTCTAACCAAAGGTCTCCTCAACACAACGCATTGTAGCAGAAAGCTGATCCAAGTTCCAACAAAGAGCAAATTTACAGAAACTCGAGATGATCCCTCATGTCAGACTACACATCCAAATCGACACTCCCATCGAACATTTTACAGCCGACAAAACATCTGACCAGTTCCGCCCTTACCTCTCTGGGACTTGCGGGACTAAGCGACGATTCACCGGGACCAGCTACTTGATCTTCGTACTGAGGTAGGTAGAGCTTCTTAATCTCTTTCTGAACGTCCTGGTAGAACGTCGCGTCCCAGAACTGCAAATTTGACCAGACGGCGTGCTCCTGGACGCACGTGTAGGCAAACTGGATCACTCCGGTGCACAGTTTCTGGAAAATTATACGTGCAATGTAATCGCTACTTCCTGCAAGTTCAAAATTCACTCCCTGTGATGGGAAAACATAATACAGGCATGGAATTTAAACTTGCCGAAAGTCTCCATGATATTTCCCTGCGACAAAAATTCAGGAAAGATGAAGGGAGACAATTTTTGTCAAGACCAAAACTCTCTCATGACGTGACGATGAAACTTTTGGTATAAAATGACTTTGTGACTTCACTACGATGTTGAAAACAGCGGGGGAATTATAACATATTAACATAAATGCAAAAATTTCAGGCAATTACAAAATTTTCACAATTTTTATTTCGGTGCATTCTGAAAATTTTTACGATTTAGAATAAGGAAATGTTTACCTATTTTATTTGCAAAGTGCTTCAATGACAATTCGTCAATTTACAGTCTCTAGCTCTCACGAAAATGATAGCTTGTATCTCATACTTACCCGACAGAATGCTGTGGCCAGGGGTAGGATAGCAGCTGCTACTCCATGCTCGTCCATTGTCGAGTCATTCTGCGAAAAGAAACGAAGATTTATTCGATCATCCCAGAGGAATATGATGAAATTCAAACAAGACAGTGACTGAAGTAAACATTAGGAAATAAACCGGGAAAACCGGGAAATATTGTACACCGGGAAAAATTGTAAACCGGGAAATATTGCAAGCCGGGAAATATTGTAAACGGGAAATATTGTAAACTGGGAAATATTGTAAACCGGAAATTATTGTAAACTGGGAAATATTGTAAATTGGGAAAAATTGTAAACCGGGAAAAATTGTACACCGGGAAAAATTCACTGCTTTTATTGTTTGCGGTTTTGTGAAATTTGCAACTTTGGCGTAGTTTTAGTTTAGCGTTTTGAGAACACTCAGAAGTGAGATAATATATGTTTTTTCGCTGAGTTTTTATTTTTGCTGATCGCGAAATTAAATGGCACATGAAAATTTCCCGGTTTACAGTATTATAAAGTGGAACCTTGTAGTCGCAACCATTTATCGACCATTTGCGGTCACCTGGCTAATTTGAACGAATTTTTAAGAAGTGAGGATTTGCTGCCAACAGCTTAATCAGTACTTTCAAAAGTTAGCCAGAGGTTGCCAGGCGGGATACGTTTAGCATATTTAGGCAAAAGGACAGGTTTTATGAAACAGAAGGGCCAATATTGACAGAAGTGATTAACACATAATAATAAACATCTCAGATTGTTAAGCATTTCTGTAGGATACAGCATCATAGGTTGGGCTTCACAAACAGGATGATTGGCTTTTAGAGGAGGTATTTTACACCAAAAAATATTTTGGACGTTTTTTCACGCAGTACTACACGACTCAAGAAGAACAATTTTTAAAGGGGTTAAGGCGTTTAATTTGTTACCTCACAAACACATGACATGTACATGAACCCAGTAAAAAACCACTCTCCAATTACATTAAATAGATGGCGTTCAACCTAACCTGTTGACTGCACCATTAAACCAAGTTTATACCGTGTCAGAGCACCGAGCAAACAAGAACTTCAAAAACGCCGCTAAAAAAATACCATGAACATGCATCCAGAAGTGTCTCTCCGCCTAGAAACCTCTTTCCAATAAAAATATCATGCTATCTTTTTTACTTTTAGGTCAGATTAAGATTTACCGTCACATGGGGTGACATTGAACAATGGTGTAACTTCAAACATCAAGCTACTGATGTTTGTCATCACGACAATTCTTTCTCGGGGGGGGGGGGGGGGGGCAAAGTTACCCCACTGTTCAAAGTCACCCCAGGTGATGTTACTTCATGCATCCAAGTCCTATCACTGTCAGACTTTTGTTGAGAAGGTTACAGGGATGAGATTAATAACTTTTACAACTCAAATTTCAGTTCAAATTTTTTCCCATTTTAAACGATTCTTTTTTGAGGTCTTCGAATTACTGCAATAATCGGCAGAAGTTGGAATATAAATTCGGTACCTCATGCGCCCAAATGAGCATTATGGCACTGTGTGTACAGTAGAACCTCTCTATTAAGGACACCCTCAGGACTGAAGTGCTGTCCTTATAATAGAGGAGTCTTGATTCGTGAGGTCAAATTGAATGGAAACAAACTATTTGGGACAAGAACTAGTGTCCTTAATGGGAAGGTTGTCGTTAATAGGGAGGTGTCTGCTAAGGGAGGTTTCACTGTATATGTCACCAGATACAAAATGTGGAAAATCTGTTCCAACTTTAGCTGATTATGGCACTAATTAGAAGTCCTTAAGAGAACCACCGATATTTTTTTAATCCGAGAACAAGAAAAAGGTGAGCGGGGTGACACATTATATCTTTGCATTTCTGACAAAAGGCAACGCAATATCTGTCGTCAAAACGGCACCTTGTTTTCGTTCTTGGGTCAAAATTTGAACCTCTCCAATGTCAAGCATGTTCTTGACAAAGTGGTGGCAGGAGATATACGCCGCCCACGGTAAATTAAAATTTCACTTTCCCTTTCCTACTCAATCATTTTATAAACATGTATGAAAAGTTTCATCACAAAATGCAACAATAAATTACCATAATTTGAGGAAAATTCAAAAATCTTAAATGCCCATTGTCTCATCCCTGAAACGGGGCCTTGTTAAACATTTTGTCACAATAGAGTGCGCTCAAAAAGAATTCCTGTCGTGCAACAAATGCAGCGCAAGAGGTCAGGTTGTGTACAAGTTAGTTGGAAATAGACTGTACGTATTGTAACTTTACCCTATTAAATTCTGGAAACTGCAACAGAAGAAATATTTCGTTGGCATGTGCTGTGACTTGGCTCAGGAAAACGTTCATTTTAAAATACCTGTCATGACCAATTGGAAGGAACGAGGTCTTCATTGAATTGTGTGCAGTTGTTTTTTCAGGTGTTACCGATCAAAAAGTTATAGGGACTGAAGTGAATGATAGAACCAGAGGGAATTTAGCAGTATGGATTACTGCCGGCCAATAGTAAGCAGTGTACACAGTGTTCTCCACGAGGCCATTTGTCAGGATGGCCCACCCTACCTTGGCAGCTTACCACCCTACCTTGGAAGAGCCACCCTACCTTTGCTCTAGAATAGGTAAAGGGTTTCTATAGGCCCACCCTACCTTTAATTGCTGGCCACCCTACCTTGTGTTGTACACTGGCAAACCTTCAAGAATATCGAGGGTACCAGCCTACCTCGAGAAAACCCTGTGGAGAACTCTGGTACAGACCCAGTATATTAGTCAAGGAGTTAATCGAACAGGGAATACGAACCTGAAGAGCACAATTAAGCAGCCGGACGACCAGATCAAACTGCTGATGTTCCAACATGGCTCGATTCTGCGTCACGTGGTAACTGAACTCTTGGACTAGAGCTAATCGCGCCACCTTGCTCTTCAAGGCTCGAAGAACTGCAGGGAAGATCTGAAAGGACAACATTGGCAATGTTTTGAAAATTGCATTTGGAGCCAATTTTGGAGGCTGATATCTCAGCAATGGAATATCGGGACCGACCAAACTTTTAGGATCTGTTCTCCAGGTCCTGTACTACAACTCAAAGGAATATCGGACCCATACCTTGCTTAGTCTGTGATTTATGGAAGCCCAAAAACCCCTTCAGATCTGATGTTGCCCATAATTCCGAGTGGGCCTCACTGTCATTGCAGGCGCAAGTCTAATGTCGCTAACATAATGAGAATTTGTTCACCATATATCATTTCATAACGGATTCCACTATAGATCTAATACTGTCCACCCATGTGGGATCTTTTACTTTCACTGGCATAGACACTCAGGTACAAGGGACCACGGGTTTTAGTCTCATCGGGTGCTCTAACAGTGAAACCATTACCAACCCGATGCATCAGTCCGGGTGCCAACTTTTTTGTGCGGCCGCTAAAATAGAGAAATAGATTCTGTCTGCGTTGTGAGCCTGGACAAAATGCATTATGGTGAACCCTGCTAGCTGATAGGCTCACCAGTGCTTAGAAGTCACACTAACCTTCCTCGCATCAGAAATCTTGTTGTCGAATATGAAATTGACACAATTCCTTAGGACCTCCAGTCGCCGCGTGTTCAGGTTGAGAGCTATCTTCCTGTCCTCCAACTGATTAATGTTGACGCCCATCGGGACTATCCGGGGCTGCTGAGGGCGAATCTGCGCTAATCTGAAAAGTGATGACGAGACGCTTAATCAAGAGATAACCATCATTGAAAACACCATTTTTATGTTTTAGACCAATCCAACCTTCACCATCCTCTTGATTTTCAAGGCCTCCAAAACCAGTTTACAAGGCCTCCAAAACCGATTTACAAGGCCTCCAAAATTGATTTACAAGGCCTCCAAAACCAGTTTACAAGGCCATCAAAATCAATTTACAAGACCTCCAAAACCGGTTTACAAGGCCTCCAAGACTGGTTTACAAGGCCTCCAAGACTGGTTTAGAAGGCCTCCAAAACTGGTTTACAACGCCTCCAAGACTGGTTTACAAGGCCTACAAAACCGGTTTACAAGGCCTCCAAGAATGGTCTACAAGGCCTCGAAGACTGGTTTACAAGGCCCACAAGACTGGTTTAAAAGGCCTCCAAACCCGGTTTACAAGACCTCCAAAACTGGTTTACAAGGCCTCCAAAACTGGTTTACAAGACCTCCAAAACTGGTTTACAAGGCCTCCAAAACTGGTTTACAAGGCCTCCAAAACTGGTATATAAGGCCTTCAAGACTGGTTTAGAAGGCCTCCAAAACCGGTTTACAAGGCCTCCAAAACTGATTTACATGGCCTCCAAAATCGATTTACAAAGCCCCCAAGACTAAAGATGGGGGAGGGAATTTTGGACACATTGTAGCAGGATGTTCATCATGACACAAACAAACAATTCAAGACATTTCCCACAGACCCCAGCCACCACATGAAAAGTTTCATCGCAAAACCACAGACACATCCGTTTTTGCCATTTTGAGAAAATGGCTTCTAAGTTTGGAATTTAACTGAAAATTCACTGGGAATTTTTTAACATTTTTGGTCACAAACGTTTTTCTGTTGGCTGGAACGCTCTGAAATTCAGAGGAAAGATCAGTCATAATATGAGCAATGCCTAGGTATGGTTATTAACTCCAATATGTTGTTGGATATTGAACATATCATATCGCATTTTGGGATGAAACTCTTCACATGCATTTTCAAGACGGCAATCCAGGACAGAGTGCTCAAACTTAGAAAGAACCAGAGGAGACATTCTCGAGGTGATCCACGCCAAGTTATGAAAGTCCCTTTACTTTCACGATGCCAAACAACCACAAATTCCCCACACAACGCAGATGCACCACAAGGAAAGTGAAGCAGTTGGACAGCTTTTGGCCAAAATCCTGGGCCCGACTGAAATTCTGATTTGTCTTTTTTAAGTAGATAGCAAGAACTGTACATGTATGGTTTACCAAGTCAGGCATTCAGAATCTGCACCAATTGGAGCACTTCTAGATAATACATTTCAACAGCAATTTGAGCATGTCGAATGAAAGTAGTGCTTAAGCATATATCAAAAGTTGAAACATTTTATAAACCACCCAATTTTTGAGCCTGTATTTTGTCATGTACAAATTCAAATTTCACAGACTTTATTTTGGTGGTAAGTTGAGCCTGTATTTTTGTTATGGACAAATTCAAATTTCACAAGCTTTATTTTGGTGGTAAGAGGGTTCTTTTGATTTTTTTAGATTCCATGAATAATCTCCATTCACGAAAGAAAGAAGTTACAACAATGTTTTTTGAACTTTCGTAGTCAACAAAATAACAATTGTAAATTTCGCAAAAATAGACAGGCGCAAAAATTTGGCAGTTTGCAACAAGTCTTCTAAGAATACATTAGTAGGGTGGATGCAAAGAGAAAAGGGGTAGCCCTCAAAATGAAATTTTATTCCCTTATAAGGCAACTACATGTACATTCAAGACAATTCAATTTTCGAATACTGAGTGGCCTATCATGTTGAGTTCTTTATTCTATCTACTGTAACCTACAAGCGGAAACTTTGAACGAATCCTCTTCTTTTCTGTGGACTTTTGAGTCAGCGTCGCAATTGGCACAAGTTAGAACCAAATGTCGAGATTTTGTATCCAGTTATCAATGCGCTCACCTAATATTGCTACAGTACTCATTCATGCACATGCATAACCGGACAGAAAATCTAGAAATCTTCGTGACGCCGATTCGAAGTCCAGAAAGGTAGTGCTTCCCCTGGCTTTGGATTCGAATGTGTCGGACCTCCCGAGGTTTTTATGAAGGTCTATTCGCAGACACCACCTTCGCTGTCAAATGTGACCCGTCACAGCAAAACCAGGCGCATGTCGCTCAGAAGATGAGCCGAAATGACACCAGGAGATAATGGAAGAGATTGATGTGCTCATATTTCACAAAAGGCAGACAACAGAAAAAATGAACAACCAGTCCGTCTCAACCTGCCAATTAGCTCAGAGTGACATGCGCCTGCTTTTGCTATGACGGGGTCACAAATGATATTTTTTTAAAGTCATATTTTTACCGTTTCATGGACTTTAAATGCATTTGTTAAGAATTTTTGAGTCATCTGGGTGCATCGTATGATGGTTTACATGGCTTAGGAAGGTCTTAGTAAAAAATCCACCAATTTTTTTTTTTTTTTAACTTGTTGGCCCGACACTTTCATAACAGCCAGGGAAGACACATAAGAAATATTGCCAAATATGAAATGTGTCACAAACTTTCTCTCCAAGGAGTCAGCAATTACAAATTGGACAAGTCAACTTCTTGAGAATAATGGTTAGTCAAACAAAAGTTTCTGCAACTCATGCGAGAGATAAAAGTAGCCTCACCCCCATGTTTTCGAGGTTCTGAAAATCGCCAAAATGAAAAAGAAAGAGAACAAAAGCGATGAAGATTTTGCTGTGAAAGGAAGGGGATATCGCGAGTGAGGAGAAAGTTAATCGGACCAGATAGAAGGTTTTTAGAGTGCTACAAAAACAAGCGAGGAAATGTAATTTTTCGTCTAGGTTGGCGGGATGGGGATGATATTTTGTATTCGAGGAAGCAATGAGTTGTAAAGCATGCACAAAAATCCTATAAACATGATAAGTTATGCTCTATTTCCGAAATCCTGTAGCCAATTTTTCCACCCATGAAAAACACTGTATGGATTATAACGCAAGGCATGAGTATTTCAGAAATCTTGATGATTTGGATTGTCCAGATAGCCACACATGCTAACCAAACATGCTTAGGCTAAAGTTCTGCCCCACTTTTTTGCCAAAAACCTGAAAAGTGTAATGGACGAAATGGAGTGTGACAACAAGAGTGACAGATAATAGACCTCGCAGTCGGTTTACTCTACTTGACCAATATTGAATACTGTAAAATGCCAAAATTTTGGTCTCTGTTTATTTTTGAGATTTGAAAAAATTTCTCAAATGAACAAAAATTCAACAAATTATATTTTGACAGATTCCACAAATTTTATTTTACTTGTCCCAACCATTCCAACCAAAACAAAAAAAATTGTGAAAAGTTTTTTCACGAAAAATATTACTTTTTTTATGACTCTTGTGAAATCAGCCAAAATTTAGAAAATGCTCGTAAAAATTTGCCAGTTTACCGTTAACCATGCCAACTTTCTGTCACTCTGACCATCAATGTCAATAAATGTGCGAGATTCTTTACATCACTGAAAGCTGAGCCAAAGCCAGGGACAAGCATTATCATAATCATTTTGCAACATCCTAATCAAGTTAAAAAAACAACACCAAACCCTAAAGCACCACGCAAACGAGCGATGTTTGTTACCGCAACCTGCAATAATTATCACAATTTATCATCATTGCAGCGATAACTGTCGCTGAAATGTGCGTGCAACAAAGCAATTTCTCCTCTCCAAGTAAACCCAGTCATCGCTGGGTCTGACAATGATTGCAGGTTGCAGCGATGAGCAACTCTTGTCACCGTCACCTACAATGATACCGCAAAAAAGTCGGATCATGATCGTAGGTCACCGCGACAAAAATCACTCGTTTGCAGAACACTCAAATGTACTAATATCTCACTTTCCCTTCATGACTCATACTTACTTGGACTTGATGCTGGACTTTGCTAGACCCTCGTCGATGATTTCCTGCACGTGGACCCTGTCTAGTATCGGGAAGATGGGCTGGTGTATCCGCGAATAAGCACCTTCGGTCGGTTTGGGGATCTTCTGTATATACACTTGAGGATTTGGAAATTCCTGGAGGAGAAATGTTGGAATATTTTATTGGGCAAAAGTCCACACACTTGCAGACTTGGAAATTCCTGGAGGAGAAATGTTGGAATATTTGACCTGATCAGACAAAAGTCTGCACTTTAGGCCAAACACAGATATCAAGTTATAGACAATGACATAGGCGGATTTTGCACAAAATTACCTTTAAAGGGTACACTGTTTGTATCTAATCGTGGTCCAGGAAAATAGAAATGCACTTATACACAATGCCGTACATGCATGCAACTTTGCAGAAATTTAGTATAAAGTATTTGTATTGAAAACTGCTGGCTACCACGCAAAAGAGCCCAGGTTAAATCCCAGGGAGAACCCAGGATTGTATTTCTGGATGAACCGGCATGGCTTTCAAGGAACTAAAATTCCTGGCTCTTCACAACACGTAGGCTACAACGTATGAAATACTCGAGGGTCTGTCAGATGAGACTAAAAGCTGTGGTCCCTTGTACCTGAGTGTCTATGCCAGGGCAAGTAAAAGATCCAACATAGGTGGACAGTAGCCTATAGTGGACTCCATAACTCCGGCAAAAATCCAATAGGGTTACGAGGCCAGTAATGATATGATGATATGACTCTTTCTCTTTGTGACTTCAATTCCGGGCCTACTTCATACTTACATGAATATAAAGTTGGCTAGCTAGTTCCTTCACGTTTTCGAGATCTCTGTCACCAGAGAGTGCTTCCTCTTTTTGCATATCGACAAGGGTTGCATACACCTCGTCGAAGATATCACATATTCGGTACGGGGGTCCCCTCTCCGCCACAAATGCGCTAAATGCCGTACTTTCTAACACTTTGGTGAGAAAGTCGTCTTCTATCATTGCACGGCGTCCTAAGAAATTGGCCTGAAATACATAAAGGAAAAATCGAAAACATATGACGTCAATGGACTGTGCTTCATGTATAAAGGTAGAATGGGGTAATTGTAGCCCATGTTTAATGGTAACCCCTGCCTATGGTATTGATTGATATCCCCATGCATCAAACAATGCAGGGGCTACAATTACCCCATTCATGTAGGGTAGAATGGGGTAATTGTAGCCCAGGTTAAATTATAGCCCCTGCCTATGATATTGATTGATATCCCCATGCATCAAACAATGCAGGGGCTACAATTAAACCGGAGCTACAAATACCCCATTCTACCTTACAGTAAACCGCAAACACACGGTCAAAGGCAAACCTAAAAAGATTGAAAATTTCAACGGTTATGCATTAACGAGTAACTTTCGGCAGCAAAAACAATATCTAGTCTTCCGCCAAGTGTAAAAGAGAAAGATCGTCAACTTTTAGCTTCACAACTAGTATAAAGTTCAATCCGATCACCAGATTCAGATTTTCAGGAGATTGACTCCAGTTTCACAATAGTTGCATAAATTGAGGTCAACAATTTACTATCTACTTTGTGAAATTGACAGCACTGTATTGGTTATTTGTTGTGTCATGATTAGGGGGAGTGTGGAAGATGCATGGGCCAACGTTTCCCCACTGAAGGTCAATTTTTCCCCATTGAGTAATCATCTAACATAATTTCGCACAGTGATTAAAAAGAAATAGAATATTTACTAGTCATGGTTCAGCGGGAGTGTGGAAGATTCAAGGGACAACTGTACCCCACTTATGGCCATTTTCACCCGAACTTAATACGGTACAATAACCTCATGATCTTACCTTACTGTCTGTAATTGGGAGGGAATTGGACCAAAAATTGGCCATCGCCCTGTCCGCAATTCGGAGTAGAGAGGTGTCTGCTGTACAGAGGTTTTTGTTATTGGAATTGATTTAGAAAAAATCGGGACTGGCCGGACGTGTCCGTAATGTAGAGGTGTCCGCCTGGCAGAGGTGTCCGCTAAGGGAGGTTCTACTGTATAATCTCATGATCTTACCTTGTGAAATGTTATGAAAGGTTCTGGGTGTATTCTTATGATGGTGAGGCAAGATCTATAACCAGTGAAGAGCTCAGCGAAGAACCGAATGAACACAGCTCGAATCTCCTTGTCCTGGAAATAAAGATGACAAAACATTAAACATTTCTCCGAATAATATATCATGATCGCTGTTGAAGAGAAGACGAATTATCTTGAAAAGGCCCCTATTGTCAAAATTTTGAACCTAGTGCTAGTTAAAGATGCTGTAATATTCAGTATTGGTTCCAAGTTCTTAGTCTTCATTAATTCTTGCTGAAAAATGATTGTGACAAACACAATATTTGGCAGAACCAAGGGCAAGAACGAACAAAACTGCCAATAATCAGAATAAAAGTGGTGAGGAAAAAATTGTCCATCATTGTTTTGCCGATATAGAACTACAGTGGAACCTCTGTTAGTGGACACCTCTCTATTAAGGACACTAGTTTTGGTCCCAAAGTGGTTGTTTCCATTCAATTTGACCTCTCTCATCAGGACACCTCTCTATTAAGGACAGCACATGTCAGTCCCGAGGGTGTCCTTAATAGAGAGGTTCTACTGTATGTCGTGAAACGAACAAGCCGTAATAACAATCTTGCAGGTGAACATCAACAGATGACACAATTTGTTCGAGAAATCACATCAGATCATGGGCAACATTTAGAAAATTGTACCATAGAACTAGAAACTCAACATCCGAGATAAAAGATTTTTTTGACAAAGATGGGGGTGTCCGCTAGTGGAGAATTCACCTGGACAATTAACGATAGGCGACGTAACAAAAAAGATAACCACTTCGCAACGGGGCGTTTTTTTTCTTATTCAGTTGGCCTCCGTATTCTACGACGTCACCTGCTGCAGCGGCGTAAAGCCATGTAGTGCATTGTGTCATGATGTCATCAGACTTTTTTTCGGCAGTCGCAGAGTACGAAACGTATACTAGACCAAAACGTCAGTCTACCATAGTGAGAAGTGGTTAAGGGTTGACCACAGGCACCACTATTCTGGCTAGAACTTGAAATCCTAAAGCAATTAGAACTACTTCAAAATGAAGTGAATTCCCATTTAAAGTGATACTATGATGTGATTTACAACTTTGCGAAAAATACGTCCGTTTTTAATTCTTGATCACAAATGTAAAGCTCAAATTTTCCATTTTTGATTAGATTTCTTATAAAATCACTGAATGTAAACCACCGCGACCGCGAACATGTTCATGTTGTGACGTCATCAACGAAAACGGCATCGAAGCGAGCCGTCCGGGCGGGATTAAACCATCAATTTCTAGAAAATGTGCATTTTGATTCGAAAACCTTACCGATTTATGAGAAAGTGACATAGTCATTTGTCAAAAACAGCTAAAACATCATATGGTGAAATTTGACACGAGTTACCCTTGAAAACCTCTTTGGAAAACAAAGAACCGACCCCCCACCCTTAAAAATGCATTCAGTTCGTTTTTAAGAAGAATTCTAATTGCTTCAGGATTTCTAAGTCTGGCCAAAATGGTAGTGCCTATGGTCAAATCTTCAACATTGGAATATTGTCTCAAGGGGAAACGACATGAGATTTTAAGGCTGGGTTGATATTGAATGTGGCTGACCTTGTTATAGAGTGTCGAGGCCAATTGTCCACTCTGTAAGTAACAGTCAGGAAAGTTCTTACACAGCCAGAGTGACCACCAGTGGGCACACAGGCAAAAGTGCCCATCCGTGAATCTATGATAGGGATTTATCATCAATTTTCCATCCATGGAACTATCATGGAGAGTCTCCATCATAGACTTACCCATGTGGTTCTATCCACGGATCGATGACAGAGAATTCACCATCGTAGATCCATGCATGGAACCCATGGTCTAATCTACCACGGGCCTGTCACTGATCCATGGATGAAATCCATAATATACCACGGCCTGTCACTGATCCATGGATGAAATCCATAATATACCACGGGCCTGTCACTGATCCATGGATGAAATCCATAATATACCACGGGCCTGTCACTGATCCATGGATGAAATCCATAATATACCACGGGCCTGTCACTGATCCATGGATGAAATCCATAATAGATTTTTTGACGGGCTATCAAATAATTATATCAGATTTGGTGAACTATTCTTTTTTTCCATAATTCTGAAGACTGTAACTCAAATGGGACAGAACTCGGGGCCTACTGGCGTGATAGCCAGCAGTCTCAACCACTCTGTGGGCGTTCCGTGGCAACTTTCAGTCGTTAAACTACGAGGTACTCACCATCATGACCAAGCCTGATGTCCTGGAGAGTTGAGGAGGAAATGCACAGTCTGCTATCAAAAGGTCTGGATTCAGAATCTGTCAAAAAGAGAAGACAACAACTTGAGAGACACAAAATCATTCAAGACAATACAGAAATCAAAATTTTTCAAGCAATAGCTCTCAACAAGACAGGTATGACCAGAAACGAAACAATAAAACAAGAGTTCTTGTTAAGTTCTTCAGCATTTGCTCTGCAATTGGAGTTGTTTCCCTAGGGAGTATTCCTCCTCCAATTAGGCCAGTCCCTGAATGATCTCTTCATTCAGTTGCGGTCTGCAGGTGCAGTGGACACCAAATTGCCACGTCAACATCATTTCCAATTAGGCTAGATGAGCATTTTTCACATGCCACTATGGCTAGGCACCAATTTAGTTTTCGGCCCAGTGACGCTGTCTTTGGCCAGAGGTAGAGTCCATGCAAGCCACTCATGTTTCTCACTTGGTGGGTCTTTCGCCTGCCCTGGCACAGACACCAGATACAAGGAACCTCGGTTTTACATCTCATTCAATTGACTACGAATAGCCAGGAATTTCAGTTCCTTGATAAGAAAGCCACGCCGGTTCATCCAGAAATATCAATCCTGGGTATTAAACTTAAACACCTTTGTATGTGAAATTGATGCCCTTTGAACTGCCTAACTTGCAAAACTCTAAAATGTTAACTTTTTGTCCGATTTTAAATATTCGAAATTCTACCGAGAGCTGAGTTAGAGGTCTTTTCATTTTTGCATTTTGGTTTTGCAGCCGTTTTCACGGTATGTTTACCTTTATCAACAGCTGCACCGTCTTGGTGTAGAGCGGTTCCAGTACTGGAGGCAGAGAAATGCATTCGGGTACCCTAATACTGCCTCCGTCCAGATCCACTATTATCACATCAAGCTGAAAGAAAACACAAGGAAAAATCAATCAAGAAAGCTGGGCAGACGTGGTGAGGAGGTGTCATCCCATTTCGCCTACTCTCATTTCACCTACACCCACTTTCCCTAAACTAATTTCGCCTACTCCTATTTTGTCTACACCCATTTTGCCTACTCCCATTTTGCCTACTTCCTATTTTGCCTCATTCCCATTTTGCCTAAACCCATTTTGCCTAAACCCATTTCGCCTACTTCCCATTTTGCCTACTTCCCATTTCGCTTACTATGTGATATTAAGGCATATTTCTTAGGCATTTTTGGACATTTTATAGGTCCTGTATACGGTGTACGGGGCAGGCCCATTGAAAGGAAAGCCATGCATTGCTGGTAAGATTTATAACCACTATCACGTCAAAGGAGAGACTGTTAGATAGAGAGAGTGGGCATACAGAAAGCCTAAACCAAGACCAGGGCCAGGGCCAGATGATGGGCCAGGTTACGCAAAGTACAATCACAGGCCTAATTGAGATATATGCTGGAGGGGAGTGGACCGACGGGAAGGAAACTGGCAAACTCAGGTGCCAAGCAGTCATAGCTTGTCGCAATTTTATTGGTTTCTGACGTTTTAAACATCACATGAAAAATTCAAATCCTGCCTGGTTGATGACAAAATTTTAATATTTTCACTGACATTGAATCATATATATTTGCTTCCCGAAATTGGTGGCTTACATTGGAACTAACTTTTTCCCCCTTGTCCGTCATTAAAGGCATTCAAGTGTGTTGGTCAACCATGACTATCTCCTTTGTCCCTCCACCATAAGGCCTAGTTTCCCCTTTTGACATCACTATTTCGCACACTCAGCGCCCCATTTCTGGGAAGGTGTATAGTGACACGTGTGGCATTGTAACAGGCCATGTCACTTCTCTTCCAACTCCGCCTAATCAATACTTACATGACCGACCAAATCGAAGACCTCCTCCCGAAGTGACGAATGTACCCCAGCCAGGAACGGTGTTGGCGTGTTCAGGACCTCGACGAGACTAGATGGCAAAATGGGTATATACACATAACTATAACGTAACGGGTACATGAGTGACGTGAGGGCTTGGCAAGCGTCCGTCAACCTCGAATAGCTCTGCGACAGGAACAAGATCTTGTAGTCTGTGAGAACGGCAGCGAACAGTGAGATTGTGTTGCGAATACCTGCAAAATATAAAACGGACATTGGTCAGGGGAGGAATGAAATACAAGTACATCAGATAAATAATAATGCCACGCATTTATATAGCGCTCTTAAGTAACGTAACTGTTAAAGCGCTGTGGGATATCACATTATTACCCCGGTCTCCACAGAAATCAATCAGGGGTTTCAAGGAGCAACCAGAAGGCGCTCACTTGAACTCAACCAGTCGGGGAACCAAGGAGTGACTCGGCCAGGAGTCGAACCCACGACCCACCCATGTTTAGTGACAATGAATATCATGTTTAGTTTCTTAACATTTTATCTTCTACTCCCTACTGAGCTTAATCACCATATCTCATCTCTGGTTCAACCTGACAGCAGCTTCAATTGAATGGCTCGTCACATCAGATAATAATCAGCCTCCTGCTGGAGATATTTCCTCAGGCTGACATTGAAATCAATTAATAACTCAATTAAAGGCTAATTAAAGGCTAATTAGTCCAGAGGCTGCGATAAACTGCTGTGTGGCAAATCTATAGTCAGAGTCGAGAGTCATCATACGGCATTGTCAGTATAGCAGCTTTCTCGGTTTTTCATGCACGGAGCATGTCTCAGTTTCACCGTTAAAACCTCCTGGCCCTTGTCACATCCCCCAAGAATGGATGTACTCTATTTCATGTCCAGTGCAGGACGACCAGAGAGAGCACACACCCCTATGCCCAACCAAACCTGGGGGCAGAGACACTAACCTAAGTGATACACCCCATTTCCTCATATCTACAGAACCTAGAATTTTATGCTCGGTCAACTCTAGGCAGACTGGACTGTCAACTGGACATATCCCCAGATATTTATGAGGACCTGAGGGCAAGGAAAATATGTATGCTCATGGGATCCCGGGGGGGGGGGGGAGTCATGATATCATATCATGATGCATTGTATTGCATTGCACTGCACTGCATTGCACTGCACTGCATTCCATTGCATTGTATTGTACCACAACATTCCAAGCATGTCTTCATACAGAAGTTTTTCATCATTTCTAATTATGGACTCCTGGCCTAACGGACCAGAACCAATGGATAAATTGATTTCAGTTCAATAAGTACATCATTAATTGATCAGCGGAGATGCATCCATCCTTAGAACAGCTCGTTTTTAGATTAAATCACCTGCGAGGGAATTTTATCATTTTCTGCAGCTTTTCAGCAAAAACGATTTATTGGAAATTGCTCAGCCCTGATAGGCAAGCAGTCTAGGAGAAGGTAAACTCTGATATTCAAACCTAGGCAGTAAATGCCTGTTAAAGTCAACCGGTGTCGACAGGGTCCAGCTCTTGTGTGGTGGCTAAAAATCAAGACCCTATGCACATAGGACAAAAAGGTTAAACAAAAAGTTTTCTGCGGTATAGTTCACGGAAAAAACAACAACAATTTTTTCAACTTTTACTGATGTGCTTTGTGTGTGAAACGATGATTAATGTATGTCATCCCTTTGTCTGATATCGTGGAAGTGTGTACAATCAAAACCAATTGACCCATCCAATTGGTGCACCCCAACATCAGCCTCAGAAAAGTGTACGAATTACCATTAACCATTTTCGGACATATCCAGATCACACTCAATGGATGACCTCATCACAAGGGCTATTAACAGTTTAGAAATTTGATGACTGGATTGCCCTGACAATTTTCGATCAAGCAAAGTGATTTTCTAAGGTCAGTTCCATGACCGATGAGATTTCCTGTTTATCACCATCTAGTTTCCTCGATGCAGATGGGGCCTTTTTAGAGGGGGCCCCACCAGGACTGCAAATGCAATCAACCAACCCAAGCTCTCCTCTAATCATGAGATTGATGGTGAGGCATTCTACTATTGAAGCTCAAATGTCAGTGCTTCAAGCCTCTCTGCCTATCTTAATCTTCCCTTTCTCGACCATAGCTCACCCCCTAGTCTCTTCATTCCAGGAGTGGCCTTGTTAGAGGGGCCCTAACAGGAGAGCAAAAGCCCCGAACCAACCCAAGGTCTCTTCTAATCATGAGATTGATGGTGAGGCATCCTACTATTGAATCTCAAATGTCAGTACATCAAGCCACTTTAAAAGCAGTCCCAACACATCCACAGCAGGGTCCCCATACCTATGACCCTCACCACCAAGTTTGGGGTCCTCTTAGAGGGGCCCCACCATGACTGCAAATCCAATGAACCAACCCAAGCTCTCTTCTAATCATGAGATTTATGGTGAGGCATCACATTATTGAACCTCAAAGGTCAGTGCACCAATCCTCTACACAGACCATCCCAAAACGTCCACAGCAGGGTTCCCATACCTATGAACGTCACCACCTAGTTCGGGGTCCTCTTAGAGGGGCCCTACCATGACTGCAAATGCAATGAACCAACCCAAGCTCTTGTCTAATCACGAGATTGATGGTGAGGCATCCTACTATTGAACCTCAAACATCAGTACATCAAGCCACTTTACAAGCAGTCCCAACACGTCCACAGCAGGATTCCCATACCTACGAACCTCACCACCTAGTTCAGGATCTTCTTAGAGGGGCCCTACCATGACTGCAAATCCAATGAACCAACCCAAGCTCTCTTCTAATCATGAGATTTATGGTGAGGCATCACATTATTGAACCTCAAAGGTCAGTGCACCAATCCTCTACACAGACCATCCCAAAACGTCCACAGCAGGGTTCCCATACCTATGAACGTCACCACCTAGTTCGGGGTCCTCTTAGAGGGGCCCTACCATGACTGCAAATCCAATGAACCAACCCACGCTCCCTTCTAATCATGAGATTTATGATGAGGCATCCTACTATTGAACCTAAAAGGTCTGTGCACCAAGCCTCTATACAGACCATCCCAAAACGTCCACAGCAGGGTTCCCATACCTATGAACCTCACCGCCTAGTTCAGGATCTTCTTAGAGGGGCCCCACCAGGACTGCAAATCCAATGAACCAACCCAAGCTCTCTTCTAATCATGAGATTTATGATGAGGCATCCTACTATTGAACCACAAAGGTCAGTGCATCAAACCTCATTACAAGCACATTATGGTCAGTATTTAGAACAGATTAATCATCCATTGATTGCTGAGCAAATTTACAACCCGATTCTGGCCGCATCTGACTGTAATCAAAGCAGGAATGCAGCGTAGTAGTCTAGTCCCTGGAGGCGATAGAACCAGGTGGATTAGGGTACTCATGGTCGATAGCAGTTGGCTGGTCAATGTTGATGAACAACTGAATTTATCAACAGACTGGCTCGCAAACGTGAAGAAGAAAGAAGTGATTGCTCTTCAGAGACAACAGAAGAACAAAACTTTGATTCCCACTCAGTGATCATGACGTAAGCACATTCATCCACGTAGAATACTTTCGGATGTCCTGAAACTAATGAAAGTGCTGAAAAAGTTCATCTCAATGGGCATGATATATCAGAAATTGGTAATTTTTACTCGATTTCATGCTTTGTCTCTTTCAAGAAGAGCGATCACCAGATTAAAGGGTTGATCATAGGCACCACGAATTTGACTGGACCTCGAAATTCTAAAGCAACAGAAGTCTTGTAAAACAAAGTGAATGTTGATTTCATGGTTGAGAGTCAGTTCTTTGTTTTCCAGAGAACTGACTCCCACCCTTGAAATTGACATTCACTTTACTGCCAAAATGGTGGTGCCTGTGGTCAACCCTTAACGAGTGAAAGTTCACAATTTCTTTCTAGCATGCAGATCACTTAATGTTTTTGTAATTTCTCTTCATTTGGTTCAGTACTAAACTAGAATTTATAAGAACAGTATTAATTGAAAACTGCTCGGACAGCAGGGGGCCCTGCACTCAATTGCTAAATTGATTATATCCATGGCTTGTTCAATCAAAGGCTGTAGCAGAACCAGCTGAACACACCGAATGACTGACAGTACATAAAGCAAGTGATGGTCAACAACAAAGCAGCATAGGCCTGTTCTAGGAATTGTAGGTTGACAAGTTGAAGCACAGCTGGTGATCAGTGTTCTCTACAAGGCCATTTTGTCAGAGTGTCCCACAGACCGAGAGCCTAGGTCCTTCAGGGTAGCTGAACTAGGTACCAATATAACCGAGTGTTGGAGTGGGTAGGGGGTCATCTGAGATGAAAAGAAATGGTCGTCTGCCGAGTACCCCCTCCCCCATTGCGTGTGGGCCTGGAGACACCCCCCCTCCCTAAAACAGTCTAAAAACCGGGTCTAAAATAGTTGACCAAGGTATCCTCTGACACCACTACCATGGGGCGCCTAGGCAGCTTACCACCCAACCTTGGAAGCAGCCACCCTACCTTGCCTTTGAATTTTGTAAAGGGTTTCTTTTTGACCAGCCTACCTTAAATTGCTGACCACCCTACCTTATGTTGCACACTGGCAAAACTTCTTGAATATCAAGAGAAGCGACCTACTTATGTGGCCAACCCTGGGTGATCCAATTCAAAGTTCCTTTTGTACATTTCACATAATTTTGTCATAATTTAAATTACATATGAACATGATGAAGGAACATGAGAGGGAGACGAACTCAGAAAAATTTGATGGTTATCTGATGACATCCAGGCTCCCAGCATGTGGTTTGTATAGCAAATATCCCAGTATGACGAGCAGTCCTCACTCTTAGAAATAAAGGTTAATTTTCGGTTTTAAAAAGTCTTTAATGGTGTTTCGGCCAACAGAAATACCGCCCCGTCAAGTTTTTTTGCAAAATGATAAATTTTTTCCGCTTCTGTATGCAAAACCAATGAGACTTTTTACAAGGGGTCTATCACATCTTTTCGTATTTCATATCTGCAATAGTCTTTGCCAAAAATCGGGCGATTTCTTTGCAAATGAGCCAAATTTTCCAAGGATCCCGATGCTAAAAAATCAATGTCAAAGATTAATAGCCGTAATACGTCAATTGAGCTAATTATTGCCTATCATAAAGAGGTTGGTTGCACTTTTGAGAAGCATGGACGTGCCATTCCGCCGAATAAATCTAGGTTGGACACTTTTCCGAATCAGATATCGATTTGACGTGCATTGTTTTTACCCCGGAGCACTTTACGCTAATGTAATGAAAAACGATCGATCGTTAACTACTAGACTTCCAACACCTCTGACTACTCACAAGCCACCTTACCACGAGAATAACCAATTCACCTCATTTTTAACCTGCTTCGTAATATTATGTTTTATGACACGATTATGATTATGGATCGAATGTCGTCAGCATTTGTCTGTCAAAACAATGAGAACATGGGGCAGACAGGTTAACTCAGAATTTTTTTCCTGTGCTCTTTCTTGGAAAAATTATCACTGGCAATGAATCTGTTTTTATTTTGGAGTCAGTCAATTAGCATACTTAAGTTCCAGCGCTATTGCCTCTGAAGCTTCCGCCCAAACTACTAAAGAAATACGTGTCTTTTTTCTGTATATTGCAAGCCTCACTTTACGTGCACCTCACCCAAATTTGAGCTGATTCTGCCGTATGCAATGTACACTATCTGTAAACGGTAAATAAAGTAGCATATGGTGAGCCCGTTTTTTGATCACGCAGACCTCACTTTCCATCACCACTGCCAGGGTTTCCGCCAGAGGGGGGGGTGGGGGATGTGGGGGATTCATCCCCCCTAAAATATTTCCAATTTACTGTCAAATGAGTAATTTTCATGATTTGATAGGTAAAATAAGAGCATTTGGGAGCCAATTGTAGCGGTTTTAGGTCCAAAAAGCGTCTCAGGAGGGGTCATATACCCTTTTTAAGAAAAACAAATTTTAGAAAAAAATTTTTTTCAGAAAAAAATTTTTTTTTTTGTTGCTCCCCTCAAACTTAATACTGGCGGAAACCATGACTGCACTGCTAATATCAACTGGATTCAAAAACAACTTCACATGCTTTATCTTCTCTGGAACTGCGTACGTTTCAATGCAAAGTATAAAGTGGTTTTTGAATGAGACACAAAAATGCTACAGTTGCCCGAGATATCAGACAGCTGATCGAGCAATAGCATGGTCAGTAGCATCACGCTAACTTGTTGCCATTGTGTGAACAGTGATGCTGTTTATGAGTACAGTAGAACCTCTCTTAGCGGACACCTCTCTAATAAGGACAAACTCTGTATTAAAGACACTAGTTTTGGTCCCAAATTGGTTATTTCCATTCAATTTGACCTCTCTAATCAGGACACCTCTCTATTAAGGACAGCACTTGTCAGTCCTGAGGGTGTCCTTAATAGAGAGGTTCTACTGTAATAGCCTATCAACTTCATTTTGAATAGATTGCATACAAATGCAAGCTGTACTTTTAGTCAAGGTATTGACCCACGGTGTTTGTAAAGCTGAGCAATGTCAATACATTGAGGGTCAAAATGGTCATTTAGCAGCACAGGACTTGAATAAAGCCTTTCAAAATGGGTCTCTCAATTGCACAAGTCTGGTCATCCATTTTTTCACTAAAAATGGGTGTTTTGGCTCATTTTGGGCACATATCGTTTCGTGTCAGGGAAACTGCCCTTTAATGCCGAAACACATTCATTTTAGTTCATTACGTAAAAATGGCATTTGAGAGCATACTTGAGGGTTTTTAGGCAAACAAATGCTTCAGAGGAGCTCAGAGGGGTGATACTTAAAACTTTTGCACCGTGACATACAGGCAACCAGTGTGCAAGCAGTTTCACAGCCTACCCAGCATTACAGCAATGGTTGTGCGCAGCTTCGCAATGCAGCGGGCATGTCAATTGTGACGGGGACTGTGTAAGAAAAGACCCACGCAACTTTCTTTATAGTGAAGTCTGTCAAAAACGTTTTTTACCGTGCGGTAAAAAAGCTGGCACCGCCGCTAGGACTTAGTACGCCAAATCTCTAGTTCTCAATTTACCCAGTAGGCCGACTCAAAAAATTCAACCACTCTTTCTTCATAATTGCTTGAACTGTTTGAACCAGAATTTCCAGTATTTTCCTTGAGCAATTGCCATAAGTTAATACTAAACTGGTTAGTAACAAATTTCAGCTGTTTCGCCGACTCAATCTTGGATTACATGCTGGAGATGTACTATACATGTTGTACCTTTATAGTGTATAAACTATGGAATGCAAATCACGAAGAAAGGCTACATAGAATTCACTTCCAGTTTCTTATCCTATACTTAAAGCTCCTAGGCGCAAACGAGCAATTCTTATTGCAGCAACCTGGGATCAAGATCCCATGTGACATAAATCTCTTGTTTGTAGCTTGCTTGGGAAGTTAAAACCTGCGATGGACCAGCAAGCTGTCCAAGGGGATTGACACCCCTTAGCCCAGAAACCAAGATAAGCTTGATGAGATGTTCGGCAACTTGGGCAATTGGACAGCGGACTTTAATTTTTACATCATCAAATCTGACACATAAAAGGCAAATAATCGCATTAGTCAGGCCTTATATTTATGACTAGATCCAACTGAACTCAACTAAAAACGCTTAACCAAATGCTACAGATTCCAGAGCATCAATGCCTAAAGCCCCAGCTTCTGGTTTTAGGGTTGGCCCCTTGCCACGATGGGGCCATCTCAAAAGATGGCATTGGTCTGATGAACTGCATTATACGTGGCGGACATTCCTGAAGGTGAAAGCACCAGAAGTATCATCTTGGAACGGAAATAAATTCTTTATCTATTCCCACATTCTCTAGTGAAGGAAGTGTTCCAATTTTTTTCTCTCAAAATATGGTAGGCCTATATAGATATACATGTATTAGACTTAAATAATGTTATTCTTTTCTAGAAGTTTGAAAAACTCAAATTTCTACATGTTATCGAACAAATGAATCTCATTAATCTTGCGCACTTTACAGCACAGACTTGATTAAATTTGACAACATGAAAATAAACAATTATGCTAAGGCACGTTCCAAGACATCATTTGTTCAGCTACAGCCTTCTATGATGTCGTTCATGGCAATGAAGAAACGCCTGTACATGACGTCATGACGTCATGAGATTGTGATTTCAACCGTCAGAGCTCACGAATGACGCACCACAGGGTGGCCCAGAATTATCTTCCCTCACAATGGATACAATATACATGCTTCCCGAAATTGGTGGCTTGCATTGGAACTAACTTTTTCCCCCTTGTCCGTCATTAAAGGCATTCAAGTGTGTTGGTCAACCATGACTATCTCCTTTGTCCCTCCACCATAAGGCCTAGTTTCCCCTTATGACATCACTATTTCGGACACTCAGCGCCCCATTTCTGGAAAGGTGTCTAGAATCCTATTGTGTGAGGGAAGATAATTCTGGGCCACCCTGTAGACCAAAATATTGGCCCACCAAAGAGAAAAGTTCTTGCAGATAACGCTACGAAACGATTTTCGAGATGGCCTCTTCAGACTGGCCGCTTGCCAACTCAGGTAAAGTAAACTTTGCGCATTTACCTAACTCTGAAGTTAGCACCACTTATTTACTCAAGCCGTCTGCTACAACCAACCGGATTCCGGAATGTCCGACCATCACGCTAATGTAGCAAGTTGCAACATGGAAACTTGGTCTGCCACAAGGAATACTACCCAACACCTTCAAATGAAATGTTTCATACATTTACCTAGATTGTAGATTACCTAGGCTGGCGGGTCATTCCGTGGTCAAGGGCAGACATGCTGGAGAAATCATAGAAAGTTGCGGCTTGTAATGGAGAGCTGCAACAACCATGATTCACGCATAAGAAAGCCAATACAGCCTCTAAACTGTGGCTGAAACCAGCATCCAATTTCTTCCACAGCAGAAGCTCACCTAAATCCACAAAATGTCCTCATGCTGTGGCAAAATGACCCTCTAAATCCAAGACCCAAAGGGCTACACATAAAACTTAAAGTAAGCAATCAAAAGACCTGGGAAAAACCTTTAGTCAGCAATCAAAAGACCCGGGAAAAACTTTCAGTAAGCAATCAAAAGACCTGGGAAAAACCTTCAGTCAGCAATCAAAAGACCCGGGAAAAACCTTCAGTCAGCAATCAAAAGACCCGGGAAAAACCTTAAGTCAGCAATCAAAAGACCCAAAAAAGAAATTCCCAACACAAGCCAATGCGTACATCACTTTTTCAACAGCAGACGGACCGCCTGCAACTAAAAAAGAATCAAGTGGCCGACATTGCAAATTATCTGCAAAAAACCCCTGCCACCTTTCCAACTCTGATTAGCACAGTTATAGAGGTAAACATGATCTAGATCAAGGCTAACAAGAACATGAAAGATCTAATAGTATTATTTGTTCACGTACTCTGGTTTCATCGATCGAAGACCGTTTCAATTGGACGTTGGACTGTCATTTCACCACATTTGGGTTGATGGGTTTGGTTTTTCCAGTGCGAGCAAAAGACCCCACCAAGTAAGAAACATGAGCAGCTTCCGTGGACTCTGCCTCTGGCCAAACTCGGAGTCACTAAGCAAATAAACCCAAATGGTGCCAAACTGTAGTGGCACATACCAATGCTCATCCCGCCTTGGAGGAGGAATACTCCCTGGAGACTTACACCTCCAAGTGCAGAGCGAACTCTGGCGAAGAAGAAGAGGCTATCACCACCAGCTGCTAGTTGGTACAGATTTGAAACCTTTAACAGACACCTGAGTACACAACGCTCATTTAACACTCAGGCCTGTTTACCTTTTTCTGTGCTTTAATTTGTAGAAAGAAGGTGCAGAAACTGGTGGGTTAATTTCGATGACTAACGTAGATTTAGGAGGCAGGATGAAAGCTGCTTTCTCAACAATCAGGTGAAGGTATAAAACAAGTTGTGTTATTACACAGGAGCCGGCAGGAGAGGCTTTGCATCTTGAGGATGCAACTCATCACAGAAGTGATTTCGTGCAATGCTGTTGCATGTGGCGTTGCTTTGCAGAATAGTTTTTGGCACCCCTGGTTCACAGGGAGCCGGGGCAGGGGGGTGCAGCAAAGAAGTAGGCCACAACACTGTGACCCCTACTGCGATACGTCCTGGACCCAATTATCCTCAACCTGTATTGTATAGAAGTCAGAGCTTGTACATTGTTTCAATCAGTGCATATTTGCCAAAAATGGCAAGTTTTCTCTGGTGCCAAGACAGCAGTGGCAAACACATGCACATGAATGAGAACCTAGGTAGAGTCTAAGTATGCATCACCGAATACAAAATCTTCAACTTCGGCCCGCCACTGATTCAAAGTCCCAAAAGAAGTTTGAGTGCACTAAAATTTTACAAAACTTAATACAAATAGAGTGGGATATGAGAGTCAATATATTATTTGCAAGCAGATCCGGTAACAAAGCACACCACTTAGAAAAGAGCCAAAATCATTATTGACGTTTCTTGCCAAGAAAGAAAACTTCTTGGAATGAAAGTTATAAATAAATTCAAGCTATTTTTAGCATAATGTGCTAACCTCTCCACTGTCATATAAACCAAAGGTAAAAGTGATCATCGTTGACCCAGATATTCGATATGATGACCCAGAAGTTGATGATGTTTATTCTCAAAACATCATCAGCAAATTTGAAAGCAAATTGATGGTTTCTGCAGCAGGCTTTATCTTATGTGAGTGTGGATATATCTATGGCGGTATGCCAGCTTTTTATAAGTTGGCAAGGAACAACAAACCAATGAATTTGTCCCTGAATGCCTGCATTGAAGTGACAAACTGCCTCTGGAAGATTTTTATTTGCTGAGTAGAAAGTAAACACATTTTTACGGCGATTTTTTCTCAATGACACCTGACTGACATCACAGTATGTTTCAATCTTTGTCAGACTTTGACACAGCTTGATACTAAAGATAATATAAATCATATATGTCTTTAAATGACCAAAGTCTGCAGAAAAATGGATATTTGGGCCGGTTTTCAAAAGTGATTTTTATGAAAATTTCACAGTGAAAATAAGATATCCATGGTGGAAAGGTCAAGGACATATTTTTCTATGCACATAAGTACGCAAAACAGTTCTCTCAAACAAGCCAATCAGCTGCACGGTCACAAAATAATATACATCACAGCGAAAACACTACATTGGTACTAATTGAGTGTGCTCATACTTTATATATGCAGCACAGCACTGTACTTCCTGTGTACTGCAAATTCACGGTCCCCTGTGACCTGATTAA